>NC_083283.1:26543815-27143815 GCF_963506605.1 Zootoca vivipara
GTTATATTTCAAGTTGATTGTCTTGAATTGTCATGGCATTTGACTAGTACAATAAATTTATTGACTGAGATTGTTTATTATTAAAAGCCCTTTATCTGTACTGAAACCACCTGCTCCCTAAGGTGGTCATTCACTCTGCCTGATTGTAAGACCACTCCTGTTTAACCCCCTAAAATAAAGTAAAGGTAAAGACCCCTGGGCAGTTAAGTCCAGTCAAAGGCGACTATGGGGTGCAGCACTCATCTCACTTTTCAGGCCAAGGGAACCGTTGTTTGTCCGCAGATAGCTTTCTGGGTCATGTGGCCAGCATGACTAAACCACTTCTGGCGCAACGGAACACTGTGTTGGAAACAAGAGCGCACAGAAATGCTGTTTACCTTTCCGCACTGGCATGCTTTCAAACTGCTAGGTTGGCAGGAGCTGGGACAGAGCAACAGGAGCTCACCCCGTCGCGGGGATTCGAACCACCAACCTTCTGATCAGCAAGCCCAAGAGGCTCAGTGGTTTAGACCACAGCGCCATCCCCTACAGATCTTCTGTTGGCATTCAGTTGGAGCACATGGGAGAAAGTGATCTCATAATGGAATGCTGCCCGCTTATCTAAGGATGCTTGTTTGAATGTCAGGAGCCACCACTCAACCTTCATACCTTACTTTTTAAAGCTGGCGCCATCTTGTCCTTCAGCCAGCCCTGGCGCTAGGAGCTATAGCCAGTCTTGGAGCTTTGATGGGTGCACATAAAGAGCACACACATCCTTGCATGTGTTATTCTCTATGGGGCTTGGTCCCACGTTTCTGCCTCTTTGCCGCTCTGCAAGTTTAAATGACGTTGCTTTGTTTCATAAAGTCTTGCTTTTTAAAAAAAATATGTTATTGGAAGCCACTCTGCAGTTCAAGTTGTAATGAGCCTGCCAGAATAATGCACTAGAGAAATAGTTGATAGAGCTGTGAGTGAAAAGATTGTGGACGAGAGAGAAGCACAGAGATCCACCCAAAGCAACTTTGTTTTGCGGGGCTCACAAAGACTCTTATCAAGGTAAATGGATAAGAAAGTTGTAGGTCAAGGTGATTCCCCTTGAAATCCATCAATGCCAAGATGCTAAGATGCAACTATTGGATACTATCCATTGCTTAAGCTTCTGGCTGTTTTTCCAAGCCTTTTCAAGGTTAATATAGTACCTATTACTTATAAAAGAATAGGAAGACCAACTGTAAGTATCAGTAATATTTTTTATTACACCTACTGCAGTTGCCATCCTCACATGGAACTTATTTATTTAACAGGTTTATATGTAAATCATCAAATAACCCTCTAACCATATTCAAAATATATAGGAGAATTGTAATTTTAAAATACTAATAAAATCAAACACTAAGAATGTTGAGCTACATATAATATAGGTTAAAAGCTGACCTTCATCAAAATGCAAGTAAAATCAGCAGTTTTCAAATATGCACCATATCAGTCTAATAAAGGCTGCACTTTCCTTTCAGATCTGGCTTGTATAAAATCTGAATTGTGATCTAATAGGTGAAGTCGTGATTTGAGAGCTCATTTTAGGGGCATGGCCTATATTCAGGACTGGCTTATATCTGGACCAATACAGTTCATAATAACATAAAATTACATGTCTGGGTAGGCTGGCTTAAACAAAAATGAACCTTGGTTCTAAATATGATTAACAGTTGTATTCCACGGGGCTGTCCTCTGAGAAACCATGTATGGAATCAGCCCATTATGTTGCAACCAGGGCCGTCTCAAGCATGTCGGGCGCCCTAGCGCCGTGGTGCGGAGATTGCTCCGGCGCCCCCACCCTGGTGGGCGCAGTGCGCAGCATGACTTCCAAGTGGCTTTACCGCGCAGCGCCCCCGCCGGCCCCGCCCCCGCGCCCCCCAGCCTACCCCTAGTGCCGGCACTGGTTGCAACCCTGTACACCTTTACTTGTAAGTAAGGCCTACTACACTCAGGACTCAGTTACATTGGCAAAGAAAAAGCGCTTTATATGTGTTGTATATGCATAAAGCACCGTGACACCAGATGGCGCTGTGGAGTTCCGTTTTTTCCAACCTGATTCTCATACAAAGTTTGCAATGCGTTTAACTGAAACGCTTCTTTGATGTGTCTAGATCCAGCCTCAGTGGCTCTAACTTTTGAGTGAGCATGCTTACATTTGGGCTGCATTGCAGTTTTCCTTCACAGTCAGTGAGAGACATGCAAGAGATTCCTGCAGGCTATGGCTGGATACTTTGTTGATGGGGAAACTCCCCACAGTCTGTTCTCCTGTACTCACAAGTTTTCAAAGGTTTTTTCAATCATTCTAAACACACACACACACACCTCTGTTACTGAGCTTTTTCCGAATGCCAGTTTTACTCGCAGCCTTCACTACTGGCACCTCCCTGTCTCAAGTCACTTTCCATTCTGAGGTCTTTTTGTCCTAATCCTTAGTGCTCTTGAGCTTGCTCAGAGGATAATTTCCTATTGGGTAGCATGGAATTCAATTAATTATCCCAGGAAGCAGAGAACCTTACAACATCAATGGGCTCAGCGAGGAAGATAAGGTTGAAGAATGCAAATCCTCTCCTGCTGGCAATGAATTCACTCTGCTGCTGCTCTTCCTAGCTATGGCAGGGTCAAGTTTACTTGGCCATGGCAAGGAGTGGTAGAAAGAAAAGCCACAAAACTTGAGGTGGAGGGTTGGGACAGGACTTCTGACATACACATCTCAATGATAGAGTTGATAACACACTAACAGTGGCTTGTATCCAAAGTAGTAAAGGTAAAAGGGAAAGGGAACGGACCCCGGATGGCTAAGTCCAGTCAAAGGCGACTATCGGGTTGCAGCACTCATCTCGCTTTCAGGCCGAGGGAACTGGCGTTTGCTCACAGACAGCTTTTTTGGGTCATGTGGCCAGCCTGACTAAATCGCTTCTGGCACAACGGAACACAGTGATGGAAGCCAGAGCGTACAGAAATGCCATTTACTTTCCCACCGCAGCGGTACCTATTTATCTACTTGCACTAGTGTGCTTTTGAACTGCTAGGTTGGCAGGAGCTGGGACTGAGCAACAGGAGCTTCTAGGAAGTTTTCTATATGGGCAGATTACAGAGACAGAACTTCTCATCTTCAACAGTAGGGCTACCATGTTCCTGCATACTATTCTCTGAACTCATTGGAACTGGTTTTTCAAGTAAGCATGCATATTGTTATGCTTGTCCTGCTTTCAGCAGCTTATACGTCACATGATGGGAGAAATGACGAAATGCCACCTCAGAGAGATTGAAGAATTTAAATAGAACAAATAAGAAAAGATGAATGACAGCCTTCACAGCAGAGAGAGCTATGCAAAGGTGGGGTCATAAGCAATACCTTTCCAAGATGGAGTAGTATGTACACTTTTATCAACTTTACATAAGCACAGCTCTCAAAAGTTACCTATGATGGAGTTTCAGATGTTGATTACTGGGTTAAAAGTGTGTGTGTGTGTGTGTGTGTGTGTGTGTGTGTGTGTGTGTGTGTGTGTATGTGTGTGGAACAACCCTCCGAGTTATTTTTCAACTCAGTAACCTGCTCTGTGCATTACAAAATCCCAATTCTTTTGTTGATGTCTTCTCCATTTATTACACTCCTACAGTGTTTCTGAGCAGAAGGTTAATTAGCTTATTAGAATCCTACTGTTGTTTCTCATAGTGAAATATAATGTAGTCCTCTTAAGCTTGAAGCATCAAATGTATTCAATTTCTACTTTATTCTGCTTTCGTAGTTAACATTCTAGGGGTTATGCAGGCTCCTTTTTGTTTTCTATTTTGTTAAGCAAGAAAACAGGGAGGAAGAGGTATTTGCTCAAAAGCAAATTGAAAACTTCCTCCTTTGGCATTAAAATCTCTCTGGAAAATGTCTTTTTTAGTAATGTTCTGCTGAGGAAGACCTATACCTGATGTGATGGTTTTAGGTTATGCGGAGAATGTAATCATTGTTTTGTAAGAAGAGAACATTGTGATAACGTCTAGAAAACCTAGGAAGGCATAAGATTTAAAAAAGGATGTCTTATTTTTAGCTTCTTTGTATGATATCTAAAGATTCAGCTGCTACTCTGCTAATCCAGTATATATACTGTGCCTGAATATCAAATATAAATAATGATACATGATTCATTTATGATTGCATGGAGATAATAATAATAATAATAATAATAATAATAATAATAATAATAATACGGTAATAATAATAATAATAATAATAATAATAATAATAATAATAATATATTTATACCACGCCCATCTGGCTGGATTTCCCCAGCCATTCTTGGCGGCTTCCAACCAAATATTAAAATACAATAGTCTGTTAAACATTAAAAGCTTCCCTAAACAGGGCCGCCTTCAGAAGTCTTCTAAAAGTCTGGTAGTTGTTTTTCTCTTTGACATCTGGTGGGAGGGCATTCCACAGGGCGGGTGCCACTACCGAGAAGGCCCTCTGCCTGGTTCCCTGTATCTTGGCTTCTCGTAATGAAGGAACCGCCAGAAGGCCCTCGGCGCTGGATCTCAGTGTCCGGGCTAAACGATGGGGGTGGAGAGGTTCCTTCAGGTATATTGGCCCAAGGCCGTTTAGGGCTTTAAAGGTCAGCACCAACACTTTGAATTGTGCTCGGAAACGTACTGATTTGCACGTCCCTATAAGTCAGTATCATTACAAGGATGGAAGGATCTGTCCATTTCAGTTCTCTCTGTTTCTCATTTTCCCGATATTAAATTCAGTTCTCCACATGTCTGCAGAAATCTGCAATTTAAATATGTATATATGTATGCATTTGTGAAAATTCATAGCATCTTAGTGCAAATTTCTCCTAATAAACACATTTGTGTATGCCATTTTAAAGAATGTGCCCATTTTTGCAAGCCGCTTCCGTAATATCATGCCTTTTTGTATGTTATTTCCACCAATCTATTCCTTTTTCTGCACATTGCTGCTTAGTATGTGCATTTTTGTGACCATTGTTTGGTTGGAGAATGAACATTTTGCAGGGTGACCGCATTTTGTTGCTCATATTGTTTCAGACTGTGTAGATTCGATAGATCTGCCTTTAAATGTGAACTGAATCAGATTTCCTCCCCCCATCCCTAATGATTCACCACTCTGCTGATTCACAACTAGACATGTGAACTGCTTCCACTGAAAAACATCATCTCTGAAGTGAGGTGGCATCTATTGATCTGTAGTGTTGCTTCACATGCACAAATCATCACTTGATATTGCATATGTGAACTCACCCTCAATCTCTTTCCATTTATGGATTCAGTGGGTGGCTTTGGACATACCAAAGGTAGGTCACCATCTGTAAAATTGGAAAATTACAGATGTCCTTTGCATGGCATGGCTTTAAAAGACAATTAGAGAAACATATGGAGGTAAAGCTATGTTCTATATATACAGTAAGAGGCAGCATGCCTCTAAATACCAGTTTCTGAGCATCACAGGGGTGAGAGAATACTCTTAGGTCCTGCTTGTGGACTTCCCGTAGGCATTTGGTTGGCCACTGGGAGAAGGTAAAAGGGAAGGTAAAGGTAAAAGACCACTAGACGGTTAAGTCCAGTCAAAGGCACCTATGGGGTTGCGGCGCTCATCTAGCTTTCAGGCCAAGTAAGCTGGTGTTTGTCCACAGACAGCTTTCCGGGTCATGTGGCCAGCATGACGGAACTGCTTCTGGTGCAACAGGACACCATGACGGAAACCAGATCGCACGGAAATGTGGTTTGCCTTCCCGCCGCAGCAGTATCTATTTATCTACTTGCATTGGTGTACTATTGAACTGCTAGGTTGGCAGGAGCTAGAACAGAGCAGCAGGAGCTCACCCCATCACAGGGATTCAAACAGCTGGCCTTCCAATCAGCAAGCGGCTCAGTGGTTTAGACCACAGTGCCACCCACGTCCCTCTCCACTGGGAGAACAGAATGCTGGATCACATAGGCCACTGACCTGATCCAGCAGGCTCTCCTAATGTTCTTATGACTATTAAGAGGATGAATAAAACAGGTTTTTGAAACACTTTGCACTTACTACATTTTTGTAAACATTGGCTGCATCACAAAATTTGGATAAGTGAATGTAATAGATTTGGTTTTAAATGCATACAGAATTGCTCCTCAATTGCTCCCTACTAGAGTACAGAGGCCAAGCAACTGAACTGGCTCCCCCTCAGTTCCCACTGGTGTCTGCTTCTAAGCCCCCGGTTGATGACTTCATTTCTCCCTAGCTTGCCATCTGTAAAGGCGTATGGTCATTGTTTATTCACAATTTACTTAACAGCATGGAGGGGAGTGATAACCGAATGCATCTATGCTTCCAATATATGAAGACAAGACCGCAAATAAGTTACATTTACAGGGCTGTTGTCAAACCTGCATGGAGAAATTATTGTTTTTTAGTACATATACACCCCCCAGGCCTCTTTTCTATCTCTCCCAGGTTCATCCCCAGAGATCAGCCTCGGGTACAGAACCTCGAGAAGAAAGTTCAGGGATTAAAAAATGGTCTCATTAGCTTCCATTTCACCCCGTGAGACATTGCAGGACTAATGGGAGACATTTTGCATTGATTCGTTCATATATTTATGGTTCTTCAAAGCTATCAAATGGCATATGAGCTCTGAGCTCCATTTATATTTATTTGTTGAAATCCTTGGTGTTGTGCTAGTTTTGCCGGTAGGGCTTTATGTACAGTGATTGCATTCATAATATGGCGAATATGAGAGAAGGTGGGGGGGAACCCTATGTATTACTGCTTACACTGCTAAGTCGACATCGATAAAGTCAGTAATACTTCAGGGTATGTTATTAAATAATTCACAGAAGCATCAGTTTCCTGCTCCAAATGGCTTTTACCCTGTTAAGGCACATTAGGGATGAACATGAACTGGTGTGTTTCGCTTAAGGCATGAGACAGATCTGGGCTTTATGCATTCAGAAATGGGGATCAGCCACTGCTTCTTCATTTCAGAATCCTCTGTGCAACCGAACACCTGCAAGCACCTAGCAGAGACTTGTTCAGTCTGCATTTGAAATGCAGACTTTTAAACACACACACACACACACACACACACACACACACACACACACGTGCTTCCAGCCTAGTGGAGAGTTATGGAGAAATTTGCTTGCTATTTGAGACATTATGATTGATCCTAATGAAGATATTGCCCCGATGTGGATTTTGCACTTAGAACAATTATCTTAATGTTATTCTATGCTTGGAACTAGCAAGGGTGAGATCAGAATTAAGCTGTCATCCATGCTCTTACAGGTTCCCACACTCCACAGGGGCTTTTTCTTGAGAACTGTATGAAAACATTACGTAGCCTAGAATGTAGTGGTTACTTTTTGCTCCAAGAAGTATATAACACTCATCTTAAAGGGGATCTCCACTAGTTTACACATTCAGCTAGAAGTTCTTAATTTTGACCAGGTCTAGGCCCTGGAGATTGTGGTGAGCACTACCTCTCATATACTGAGTTTATCTGATAATGTTGTCTTTTAAGTCCTCCAGCAATTAAATATAAGGAGCAGGGCTTTTTCAGTGCGGGCCCCTGCTCTCTGGAATTCTTTGTTGAGAAAGATTTGCCAGGCTCACTCACTTATGGCCTGTAAGAAGATGACTAATGCCATAGTTATTCTCAGAGGTTGTATATGAGTGCAGACTTGACTTTTTATCTTTAATCTTGAAGATTTTGAAATAACTACACCTTCCAGACTCCATCATGTCCAGCGTCCCTCAGTCTTGGCTGATGGAAGAAAGACAGAGGTGGAAATAATGTCTTCCTTTGGACCCTCATCTCTTCCACTGCTGCTCCTGCCAACAAAGGGATGGGAAAGAAATATCATATTTTGGGTCTTAGGGAAAATATACTGGGATGGGTCCACACTCTTCCAAGCCCTTGCACTGACTAAGGAACATTTCCATTTCCTTTGGTAGGTGGAATCAGGAAAAACAAACAAACCATGACTCAATCTGCAAAAGTCTCAGAGGATTCACCCATCTCTAGCGGATAAACTTATCAACACAAGGCAGTGAGTAAATCCATAGCCCCTCAACATGGCTGGTGCTATGACTAGGCCAACTAGGCTGCCGCCTATGGAACAGTCCTCAGTGGGCGCATTTTATACAGGCTAGTTTTTGTTATATCTTATAAATTCCTGATAATATTTCACTTTTATTTTATATTTCGAGGGAAGTTTCTCAAAGTTCAAACATATGAAATCTTACAATGCTGCAAAAGAGACTACTGTAGTTGGCTTGGCAGTTGCAGCATTTGACCTGAAGGAACTGATGACAAAACTTGCAAAGGGAAAGGCAAGCAAAGTGAGGTCTTGATGTGCCTGGAATGGAAACTTTGAAGAGACTAAAATTTTAACACCACAATTCGCAAGATTATTCAGAATGATTTGTGTGCAAGAACCATTTTCTTTTGTATTTGAGAAAGGTAATCAAAGATTATTGTGTTGCTTATTCTTGCCACTTAAAATAAATTGAGCACTTTTGTGCTTTTCATTTTCCCCAGAAGATATCTGTTTTCGAATACTGAAGTGAGCAATTGTGAGGGTGGGGTGCAAGTAAATTAGCCCTGCCTCGGGCACAAAATAGCCCAGCACTGGCAATGCTTCCTTCCTTTCCCTCTCTTAGCCCAGGTTCCTTGAAAACTAATTTACCCGCCACCATACACTGTGCTTTCCCAGAGGATATGTTATTCAGAATCTGGCTGCATGTGAGCTCAGAATAGCTTAATCAATTGGAAAGATTCAAAGATAGATGCACACATTGTAATTATTGAAGGGAAATGAGGAGCACTTTGTGGAATTACTTTATTTAGAAGAACTCCAGAGTAGAGAGAGGGGGTTGGGAGCAACTATACCAAGGCTGTCCTTCTGAACAAGGCCATTGGTGCTTCTTCCCCTAAAATGCACCAGTGGTCCTCAAGTTATATTTCCACCTGAGAGATAAGCCAAAGACCATTACGCTGTCCTGCAGAAGTCTCTATTTTTTAGAAGAGATTAAATAACCAACACTTGCACCCCCCCATCTTTGATATGAACCAATAACCCCATGAAATTGGATGGGCACTAACCTGTGAAAAACGATTAGCCCTATGTTGTAAGATAAAAATAATAAAATATTGGGGTTGGGGGTGAAATGGAGGTGAAATTACTCCTTCAGTATTGAGAATTAAGTTTCTGTTTGACATTTTCTTGAGCAGTAGACTATTTTAAAAAAATTTATTAAGTAATATGTACAGATGCGATTTTTCGATTGACTTGCCTAAAATCCAGGACAAAGTGCCACCTTTTGGAAATTCCTCCAAGACGTCAATTCCACCTCTGGAATCCCAGTAATGTCCAGGAAGATCTGGACGTATGGCAGCCCTACATAATGGCCAACCATATGCCAGGAAGAAACCCTCAAGGAGGACATGAGCACAAGAGAACTCACCCCCTCCCCCCCGCTTGTGGCTTCCAGCAATTCAGAAACATTAATGCCTCCAACAGCCATCATGGCCAATAGCCATTTGTTAAAGCCATTTAGGAGCTTAAATATCTAGCACCCCATTCGACAGAGACGTTGAGCAGCAATCAGCTCCGAGGAGCACTAGGAATATACTCTTTGGATCTGACACACTGCTTAAGGAGGAGGAAGCTATACTTAACATATCCTGAGCTAGCTTCAGTCATCCATCTCTGTCTCTCCAGAGAGTGCTCCAGCACGCATGAGTTGGCATTTGGGGCTGTTAAACTCTTAACGGCTATCTTCAAGATAGGCTGCAAGTGGCCAGGAAATGGTAATTCATTAGAAATCGGCCTGCAAGCCAGAGAAACGAAGGCGATGCATCTATAATAAGAGCTGCCTTTTAGTGACTGACATTTCAAGCTGCTGAATGCTGCAGTTTAAAACATGCAGACGAGCCATATTGCAAACTATTACTGTAATAATAATAAATAAATAAATAAATAAATAAATAAATAAAGAAGTACCTACATACATGGGCAATGATATATGGAAGTAAATCTAATTAAATATAAAGCATTCGCTCTGATGTGTCCCTGGTGTAACTCTGGATCAGCTTGCATTATATTGCAAAGTCTGGCTTTAGGTCTGGCCGCAGTGCCACATGAATTTAGCTTTTTGGCTAGGGTTACATCAAGCACAGGTGCAGCTGACAGTTCACTGTATATTGTTAATACCTGTGGAATTAATCTCAAGGCAAGACAGAAGCTTTGTATAGCCTTATTGTATAACCTTCCTTATTGTATATCTATTGTATATCCTATTGTATAGTGGAGGACAAGTGCAAGTAGATTCAGAGCTGATGAAGCGGCTGGGCCAAAGCCGAAAGGTCGCTCAGTTGCGGATATGCCTGGAAGCGAAAGGAAAGCATAGGAACCTGGAATGTAAGAACCATGGATGAAGGTAAGCATGGTCCATGGGGTCACGAAGAGTCGGACACGACTAAATGACTAAACAACAACAACATTGTACAGCCTTATTGATTACCCCTCTATTAAAGCCATCCAAGTTTTTGGCCATCACTATATATTGTGGTAGCAAAGTCCACATATAGGGGTTTGCCCCCCACCCTTCCTGATTTTCTCTTAGGTGGCCTTTAGTGGCCTTTTTATTTCAATCTGCCTTTTGCTGAGAAGGATGAACTTACTCTGCTTAAAATTGTTTTTTTTAATTGTGGTATTGTTGATTGTATCAGGCTCATTGGCTTGATAAGTGTTTGGATATTTGGTGTTTTTCCTGTTGTAAAAAAAGAAAGAAAAAAGATTGTAAGCTGTTTTGGGGGGAAATCGTGTTTTGAAAGGCAGCATAGAAATACTTGAGTACTTCTTTAAACACACAAACACACAATGTGAAAGTACAGGAAACTTAAAAAAAATCACAAAAGCTACCAATTTTGACTGTTTTGAGAAACAATAAGAAAGAGGGGTTCCTTCCAAGAGCTGAGGACAGATACACATTGTAATTTCAATATTCCATTTCAACTTGTGAATCAGGCATAACTG
The DNA here is from genome assembly GCF_963506605.1 of Zootoca vivipara. NCBI lineage: Eukaryota > Metazoa > Chordata > Lepidosauria > Squamata > Lacertidae > Zootoca > Zootoca vivipara. Next base: position 26,554,868 of record NC_083283.1, read on the forward strand.
AGTCATAACTGATTAACAGGAAGAATGTTACATTTCATTTGCTAGGAGACCTGCCAAATAAATACCTACTATGGGACGTGGGTGGCGCCGTGGGTTAAACCACTGAGCCTAGGGCTTGCCGATCGGAAGATCGGCGTTTCAAATCCCCGCAATGGGGTGAGCTCCCGTTGCTCGGTCCCAGCTCCTGCCAACCTAGCAGTTCGAAAGCACATCAAGTGCAAGTAGATAAATGGGTACCACTCAGGTGGGAAGGTAAACAGCATTTCTGTGCGCTGCTCTGGTTCGCCAGAAGCGGCTTAGTCATGCTGGCCACATGACCTGGAAGCTGTACGCCGGCTCCCTCGGCCAATAACACGAGATGAGCGCCGCAACCCCAGAGTTGGTCACGACTGGACCTAATGGTCAGGGGTCCCTTTATCTTTATGTACCAAATACTAGTGCAGAATGTTAATGGATGGCTTTTTAAACCAGGTGCTCTTGAAACAACTTCAGTTCCATTACTGTGTTAAACTCTTGGCTCATAGATTTACAAAAGAAGATATTTTCAGCCAGATTCCAGAGCATTCCTCATTCAAGAGTTCAATAAATCTGTATGGTGCCACCCTTGTTGGCTGAACTGGTATGATGATGGCATGGAATATGTATAAACATTCCAATTTCTCATTAGGGAAAAGTGCGGCATTTGAGAGAAGGAAAAGACATTAGCCCAGCTTAAAGTCTCACAAATGTGTGAATAGCTTTAATGGCCGGGCTAAGGGCTCTTAGGCAATGTCTCAGGAGATATCAAGAATCAGTACTCAAATTTGCTTGCTTTACTCTTCCTTCCTTGTTTCTTTTTCCTTTTGTATCATATCTATTAGACTGTAAGTCTGTGAGCCGGAACTTCCTTATCTTCTAATCTTTGTACAGTGCTTAGAACATTGTATGTGCTTCGAAAGTAACAGAAGAATATGAGAGTGAGGTGCTTGAAGGAAGAGTGTAGACTATGAACTAATATAAAGGTATCTGAGATAAGGAATGGTGAATGAAGCTTGAAAAAAATATGCAGAGGGCACAACAGATTAGGGCAACTGTGCTGTTAGGCTCCTTCGGAAAGATTCCATATGAGCAGAGACTCTGCTCCTGCCCATTGGGGGAAGTAGGCAGCCCGAACATCTATTTTTTTAGATGCCCTCTGTACGATAAGGCACGTAGAGATACCATCGCCCCCATTCTGGAGAGCCTGGCCGACCTCCCAGATAAGACCAAACTAAATGCCCTACTATTAGGAAAGGAGCAAAAGTTAACTCGGATCAGACGGTAGCCAGATTCTGCACACAGATCCGCAGGACCAGTCTACCCCCCCCCCCCCGAACAAGACAGCCAATGGAATAGCAAACTCGGTATTGGACTGTGGGAAGTAGTTCCTCCGTTCGGGTACGAAACTGATGACTTAGAGCAGCACCTGGGGAAAGGCCAGCTGGACCCGCCCTCTGGAAACATAGCCCCTTCAAACTCATAGACTCTTGTATCCACCCCGAGTGACAACTTCCATAGCTTTGTAAAGCATTTTTAGTTTTTATAGCTGGTATATGACCGTAATAAGGGACCCAGGTGGCACTGTGGTTAAACCACTGAGCCTAGGGCTTGCTGATCAGAAGGTCGGCGGTTCGAATCCCTGTGACGGGGTGAGCTCCCGTTGCTTGGTCCCAGCTCCTGCCAACCTAGCAGTTCGAAAGCACGTCAAAATGCAAGTAGATAAATAGGAACCGCTACAGCGGGAAGGTAAACGGCGTTTCCATGTGCTGCTCTGGTTTGCCAGAAGTGGCTTTGTCATGCTGGCCACATGACCTGGAAGCTATACGCCGGCTCCCTCGGCCAATAATGCGAGATGAGCGTGCAACCCCAGAGTCGGTCACGACTGGACCTAATGGTCAGGGGTCCCTTTACCTTTATGACCGTAATAAAGCTTTGATGATTTGAATGGTGAATGAAGCTTTAAAAAAATATGCAGAGGGCACAACAGATTAGGGCAACAGAGGGCTTTGAGAGTATATTGTGAAAGTTCTATGCTACAAAAATAGCTAAAGGAAGCAGTACAATGTAGGCAGTGAGATAAAAAAAAAGAGCAGGAACCAGAAGAAACAATGTATAGTGTGAACAGAATTGAAGAAAGGAAGAGCCACATCCTTAAATAAAGCATTTGGGTATGAAGGAAGCTGGGAGCATTGGAGTCTGTGAACCAGAAAGCCCAACTTTTGTGCCTTTTAAGAATTCCTCAGAAGGGGAAACTTTTCAGTTGTTTGTAGCTTTCAGATATTTCAGCCACAAGGTGACAATGAGGTAAGCTGAGTGTGGAGGTAGATTAATTTCACATAATGGCTCACTTCAGACATAACATGAAAACAAGCTGCAGTGATCTTTGGGTCTCTGAGAGCCCATTTTCCCCCTCCCATATAGAGGAGAGATCAGCACCTTTTGCTTCCAGTTAATAGTTTCTCATTAAGTCACTACCGGTACTTGGGAAACCAGCAATTTACAGCTATGGCTTGAGAACAAACCAGAATAATTAACTATCGTTTGATCCTGGGTTGTTTGAGGAAACGATAGTTTAAACCAGAGAGTCTCTAGTCCTCTAGTAGTATGATGTTGTGGATTGCAGTTCCCATCATTCATGACCATTAGCCATGCTGGCTGAAAAAGGCCCATAGGTCAGTGGTAAATAGAGATGGGAAGGCCTAGAAAAAGTGGTAGAACATCTGCTTTGCAGGCAGAACATCTGACGTTCAATCTCAGGAATCTCTAGGAAGAGCTGAGAGAGAACTCTGAATGGAACACTGCCTGGAGAACCACTGCCAGTCAGTCAGTGTACGCAAAACCCAGCTAGATGGCCCAGTGTTCGTTCTCCCAGTATCACATTCTCTCTTTATGCTCCAAGAGTGGATAGGACTTCATCAGTCTTCACTCTGGTCCACCTCCAGAGTTCCCACCTCTGCGGAGAGTCCAGCAACAGAGCTGATAGGCTCCCAGTTCTCCCACAGTCTCTGCCTGTCCCCCTTGCAATCCCAAAGCATGCAAAGTTCATAGTGCTGTGCAGAAGATGATGGAGGCTTCCTGCTCCACTTCCAACAGCAGGACCACAAAAATTGCTCCCAGGAATGGGGATTCTTTGTCTGCCAGTTTCAAGTTAGGATAAGACTTTGAAACCCAAATTGATCTTTTTGGGATGGGGGTGGGGAAGGGGAGATCCATAAACAAGACATAAAAATCACGATCAGTCCATTTTGTCAATGATCTTTACAGACAATTTACAACAAGGATACGTATGGGGCAAAAGTATTAACTACTGTACTAGATTAATTTCCCACTAAATGTATTACAATTAATGGTCAGCTACATAGCTAGGATATGCACTTTTTCAGTTTTGATATACCTGTAAATTAGTCAAACATTATTATTCCTAAAAGGGATTTAGAATGAATTAAACACTTAGGAAAATTGCTTGTTTGAACAATTATGGCAAGTTTTGTACTGAGGGTATCTGCCCACAATAATTCTACATTGTTGATTTTTCATTTGTTTGTTTGTTGGTGTGTTTGTTTGTTTACGATCTGCAATAGCAGTAGCAATACTGAAACCTAGAGAATGAATTCAGAGAAGAGAAGAAGAAACCATTTCTCTTGCTCTCTCACTCACTCCCCCCATGAATTAAACTGCTGGAGGGGAAACAGATTGATCTTGCCAGAGGCCTGAACTGATTGAGAACCTTCTCTTCTTTTATTTCTTTCACTCCAACCATTTCAGTAACCCCCCCATTTCCCCCTTCCATTGCCCCTACTCTCCCTCCAGAGATAGTTTCCCATGTTCTAATGTATTTTTTCTGTCTGTAAAATTCTTGACTTCAGTAATTGCTGCGTTTGACTTAATCACATTTACAAAGTAGAACTGTGTGGGATAACTAGCCTCATATAACCAACATGCTTAATGCATGAAGGGGTTAATGCTACAGAGTAAACTACCCTTCCAGGCTTAGCTAGCTCACTCCTGCTCGCTTTGGGAGAAAGGTAATCAATTCTATTGTTGTACCTAATGCTTCCCTCCCTAAAAATGTTTAGGGGTACCTAAAAATGTTTAGGGGTACTCTAATTTTGACTCAAGACAACCACTATTTTATGAGTTCAAATCGGGGGAAATAAATACAGTAAATGGACAAATGTACAAAGATTCACAAAATGTTTATGGGTATGCATACCCCTGCATACCCCCCACCCCCCGAAAAAAGCACTGGTTGTACCTCAGTCTACCTGAGAAGCTCAGCATGTAAAAAGGCCTGAGCTGGTTGCTCCAAGCTCTGGCTGCATGAATCTTACAAACCATTATTGGACTCCTATAAAGCTATGGTTTTCCCAGTAGTGATGTATGGAAGTGAGAGTTGGACCATAAAGAAGGCTGATCGCCGAAGAATTGATGCTTTCGAATTATGGTGCTGGAGGAGACTCTTGAGAATCCCATGGACTGCAAGAAGATCAAACCTATCCATTCTTAAGGAAATCAGCCCTGAGTGCTCCCTGGAAGGACAGATCGTGAAGCTGAGGCTCCAATACTTTGGCCACCTCATGAGAAGAGAAGAATCCTTGGAAAAGACCCTGATGTTGGGAAAGTTGGAGGGCACTAGGAGAAGGGGACGACAGAGGACAAGATGGTTGGACAGTGTTCTCGAAGCTACGAACATGAGTTTGACCAAACTGCGGGAGGCAGTGCAGGACAGGAGTGCCTGGCGTGCTATGGTCCATGGGGTCACGAAGAGTCGGACACGACTAAACGACTAAACAACAACAAATACCAATAATTTAGAAACATTCACCACTGTAAACTACAGTAGGCCAAGTTTTACTGCTTGTGTTTTCTTGACTGATGTCAAGAAACTGACCTTCGGAGAGTTTGTAAGTAAACCACTTACCAGATGTGTGGTCTTTTATGTGCTAAAGGAAGACAGAAGTTCTGTAACTCACATGGGCATGTTTGAAAGGTCTAACAGCCTATATTTCCATGGTGTACTTGCTGCATGTTTTGTGATTTTAAATCTCTGCTGGGGTTCTCTCCCCAAAGAGTACTTGCTTCAGAGCTGGATCTTGGCATCCAAGGACTTCTCCTTTTGTACCTATGTTTTTTTTCCTTGCCAACTAACAAACTGCATGTCTGTTAGCAGGTGCAGCTGATGGGGAGAAGCAGCAGCAAGAACCTGACCATCACGGTGACTTTGTGGGAGGCAGAGGGACGTCAGTGCTGTTCAGGCACATCAGTGGGAGAACCTGATTGTCTCTGCTAGTGAAAGCGCACAGCACCGACCTCACTGTTTTGTCCCCCTACTGCTTCTGCTAACAGGAGTCCAGCATCTCCTTTTAGACATGATTGCATTCAACAGAGCAGTTACCAAATTCTGTTATCTCACATAAAGATAACTAGTTCTGTCCAGATCCTACAATTAGTAAGTGGTGGTTCTCCTTCACCACAAGGTCTCTTTGGTTTCCCAGCATGTCTTTTAAGTGGGTTGTAATCACATCTTCTGCAATATTATAAAATTTTTGGATTTTTGTTGCTGCAGCTGCCCATTAAGGGTCACATATAGAACTGGGAATGAACATTATTTCCTGTCATTTGCCATCTGTAGACAATAAAGAGAGAGAAAGTGATGCATTTCTGAACTGTTAAAGAAATTCCATCCTTGGCTTGTTTCACTTCATTTTTTCCCCCTTTCATACAAAGAAACATTTCCTCCAATCAATATGCATTCTGCAAAAATCTGATGACAACTGTGGAACACAAGTGAGGAGGCTATGACCTGCATGTGAACTCTTGCAATATAAATCCTTAAAAGTTTGCTTTCCATGGAAACTTGCATCTGTCTCAAAAACTAACTAATTTACTGTGTAAATAATTCATTCACGGCGTCTACAGGAGCTGGAAGCATGGAATTATCAGAGAGACATTAGTTGCCTAATTGCTCTACTACGTCTCCCTTGTACTTCTTTCATTTCTCAGGGCACCATCTATTTTCCTTTTTTAGCCTCAACATCATTAGCCGGAGTAGTAGCCTAGAATCCTATACACCAGGGATAGGGAACCCTTTTCAATCCGAGCGCCGCGTTCCCTTCTGCTGAACCTTCCCAGGGTCAAATGCTGCCAGAGGCAAAAGTGGGGCGGGCAACAAATGTAAATTTCAGCTTCAGTTTCTACATACAAACCCCTCCTCTGTACTCCATCCACGCAAGCAGGAGGCATTATCAGAATTCAAGGACACATTCCAGCCAGGCAAAGGCCACATCCACACCACACATTTAAAGCACTATGTTCTGGGACAGCTCAGTCAGCAGTGCATGAGACTCCTAATCTCAGGGTTGTGGGTTCGAGCCCCATATTGAGCAAAATATTCTTGCATTGCAGGAATCGTCCTCATGGTTCCTGCAGTGTACAGTGGTACCTCGACTTACGAACAAGTCGACAACCGAATTTTTCGACTTACGAGTGGGGCAAATGGCCGCATGCTTACGAATTTCTCGACATCCGAACGGAAACCGCGGCAGTTTTAGATAGGGTTTTTTCCACTTACGAATTTTTAGATGGGGTTGCTTCGACTTACGAATTTTCCCGTTTCCAATGCATTCCTATGGGAAATTGCGTTTCCAATGGCGCTTTTCAACTTACGAATTTTTCGACCTATGAAGGTGCCTTTGGAACGGATTAAATTCGTAAGTCAAGGCACCACGGTTCAGGCATGACCCAAGACCGAGATTCAGCTCAAAAGGGATTTATTGGAATATCAGGAACAAGAAGAACAAGAATGACAAACAGGGGCACTTGGCCCAGTATATATACCTTAAGCCGGCCCAGGCAAAACACACACAATGCCTTTGATAGGTCGCCTTAATGCTGCAGTTAGCGAATCACAACACTAGCCCCATCTCAGCAGGGATTGGCTGCCTGCCAGCTACTAACGAAGTCATTGGAGAGTTTTAGAATCCTCTCTGTCTTTTGTTATGATGACAACAACAACAACAACAACAAAAACAACATATTATTTCTACCTCACCCATCTAGCTGGTTTTCCCCAGCCACTCTGGGTGGCTTCCAACAAAAGATTAAAAATACATTAAAACATCAGTCATTAAAAACTTCCCTAAACAAGGCTGAAGGCCTAGGCTGCATTGCATGCATACAGCTTGGCTTCGCCCTACAATGCCTTCATATAATAACAGTCCCTTCCAACTCTACAATTCTATGCCTATGATTCAACTTTAAACAGTCAGGGCTCCCCCAAACAAGGAATTCTAGAGTTGAATATGTTGTTGAAGATGCTGATAGTTATTAGAAGGCCCCTATTCCTCTCAGAGTGGTTTAACAGAGTGGTTTAACAGTCCCTCTTCCATCTGGGAATTGTAGCTCTGTGAGGGGAATAGTGGTCTCCTAACAACTCTCAGCATTCTTAGCAAACTACAGCTCCCAGAATTCTTCTGGGGAAGCCATGACAGTTTAAATGGTAGCACAGTGTTTCAAATGTATGATATGGATGTGGCCAAAACACTCAGTTGCAAAGGAAGGCCAGTGAGAGGTGTGGCTTGGGGCGAATTTTGAGGGCCATACAGAGAGGTGTGAGGTTGCCTAGCCCTTTAAAAAGCTTCCAATCATTTGTAGAATTGTTACATTCCCACCCTCTCTTCCAGGAAATGAAAGGCATTGTACACAGAGTTCCCATGTGGTCTTCTAAGGAGTACGTTGACACCATACCTGCCAAGTCTCCCACTGAAAAATGTGGGATCAGCAGCAGCGCGGCACCGAAAGTTGCGTAGAAGCAACTTCCGGGGCTGCTCTGACCATGTGAGGGCACTGGAAATAGGGCAGAGCAGCACCGGAAGTCGCTTCTACGCATGCCCGGCGGCCATCTTGGTGATGGCCGCTGCCATGCAGCCACCACCAAGATGGCCGCCGGGCATGCATAGAAGTGACTTCCGGTGCTGCTCTGCCCTATTTCCGGTGCCCACACATGGGCAAAGCAGCACCCAAAATGGAGGCTCCCTGGCAGGTAGGAAATCTGGGGGATTTCCGGGATTTTTCTCCATTCGGGAGAACAGCAGGAAACGGATTAAAATCCGGGGGTTTCCCGCGAAAAACGGGATACTTGGCAGCTAAGGTTGACACCACCTTAGCTTTAGCAATGTTACTGTATCACATGTCATGAATTCTGTTGTTCCACTCAGGTTTGGGGCATTTGGGGATAGGCCTACATGCTCTGAAGTCTTCACATGGTGGGGGGAAAGAAAAAAAGAATGGTGAGATTATAGGCGGGCAAAAATCCAACCAGAATGGCCTGATAATGAATGCTTGAAGAATTTCTCGGGGGTAGAGGAGCTGTGCAAACTACTCTTTGTAACACTGTAAATGAAGACAATAAAATTGTGCCGCAGACACAGTCACATGGAGTAAGGATAGCCTACTTTTAAAATGATAAAATGAAGGATTCCGCCACTGAGTTTGGTACTGAATAATCTACAATACTGAACTCCCACCACTGCTACTTGCAGCTTGACCTCCATGCCAGCTCTTCCTGTTAAAGCAGGTGCAACAGATGAGAAATAATGAGAGAGCAAATAGTTCACAGAAGAGTCGGCCACTTCAGCAGCAGAAAAGTGATGATCACACAGCACTCACCAGACAGCTCTCAAAGGGGGTCACACTTCGAAGAATTCAGTCGTTCTCTCACCCTCCTTTGAGCATAAGCAAGGTGAAGTGAGGGATCTTTCCAAAAGCATCAACCATGGCCTTTTGGCATCACCCCTTTCACCTTGCTCCATTGTTCTTCACAGGATGGGACTCTATACATTAAGCTTTGAAGGAGGAAGAATACATTTGTGCTTCCTACCTGCAGATAGGAAGCTGATATAAGATCAGCTGCAATTTGACAGATAATTTGTCAGTTGCATCTCCTCAACACACAAAGAAGCATAGTGGAAATGCAAATAAAGGGGGGGCTGTTTTCATTATTAATGGGCTGAGCCAATCCATGCTGTGTTCAGTATATGCTGAGTTACATGCAGGGTTTCTACCATTGACATATGGGTAGGAAGTTATGCAAAGCAAGAAACCATTAGCCTTCAAAATTCGCACTTATCTGAATTTTGCGATGCATTTCTCCATCCAACCACTGTTTACAAACATGTATCTGTTAGGGCAAAGTGCATAAAAACATGTAATGCATTACATTAGGGAAAACTGCTTAGGAACAGCTGCATATCAGACAAAATTGCAAATAAAGATTTTTCATTTGGAGAAATTTGCACTAAAATGCTGATGAATTTTCACAAGCATCTATATAGATATAGATCACAAATTACTGTGGAGAACTGAGTTTAAGACTGAAAAAGTGAGAAACTGAGGGAACCAAACTTGACAGGTCCTTCTATCCCTACATATGAGGTGGCCTGAGGGCTGCCTTTTCCCTTGTTTTTAAAACGTTCTCCCAGACTACCACCCCGATGAACTTCTGTGGGCAGTGGATCTATCAAGATGGCCCCCTTTTAACACTGGAGAAGGCCATTCGGGAAGGACGGCCTTTCTGCTGCACAAAGTAACCCCTGTATTCAAGCAAACATAAGAATTGGCCTAATGCAGGCATCCCCAAACTTCGGCCCTCCAGATGTTTTGGACTACAATTCCCATCTTCCCCGATCACTGGTCCTGTTAGCTAGGGATCATGGGAGTTGTAGGCCAAAACACCTGGAGGGCCGCAAGTTTGGGGATGCCTGGCCTAACGGATGAGATCAAAGTCCTAGACCAGCTTCCTGTCTCCCACAGGGGCCAACTAACTGTCAATGGGAAGCCCCAAAGCAGGTCATGAGTGCAAGAACACTTACCCCCTGTTGCTCCTCAGCAACTGTCAATTCAGAGGCATACTGGCTCGGCATGATTAAAACTACCCTTTATTAATCCAAATGCTTTTCTCTCTTATGATTACTTTCACAGCAAATGAAGCCATCAAGCTCTTCATTATCTCCTCACCGCCATACACAAACACCTTCTCCACTCATTCTTCTATTTAAAGCACAGTGACTTTAAAAGGGCTGGAACAATTTTGTTCCTCATAGCAACAGAGATGCATGTTTTGTGCTTCTGTGCCATGATTTGTTACTTGGAGAAAAGGAAGTGACATTCTGCTTTATAGAACTTTTATCAAATGTATTTTTATGGTGCAGCCTCTGTAGCCCGCAGGACTATACATACCAAATGTCCGCAGTAAAACACTGCACACTACAGTGTGTGTGTGTGTGTGTGTGTGTGTGTGTGTGTGTGTGTGTGTGTATCCACAATGGAGCATAATTAAATATGACAACACAGTACAAGGGTTGCTTCATATGCACATACAACCAATTCTGAGGACTTACTTGCAATGGCTGTGCAGAGGAGGACTTCAAGACTCAAAGCTCCAGCTGTTTCCCACAGTAGTGCAGCAATACAGACATGAAGACAGATTGAAGACCAACTCAAAAAGAAAATCTCTTCCCTTCCCTTACTGAAACAGGGGTCTGTATATAAGCCATGGTCAGAGAAAACTGCACACACTCTAATAAGGAGATAAGTGTGGTAGCTGTGCATTGTTTTGCCATAAAAGGTCACTGAATATGGATGCCATGAGGAATTTGAAGAACACCGTATAAGAGACAGTTTTTTTATATATTAAAAAATACTGTGTTAAATGGTGTCTAAAAGGACAGGACAGCCCTTCAGCAGTGTGACCCTAGAGAGCCATAGCCCAAAAATTATGGCAGATGAAAATAAGCCAGCACTTGAGTCATCAAAGGAATCAACAGTGGGATCTATTATAAAACTATATTCATGGGTGCTCAGGAGAGAAATAAAGATATTATGTGGTGGGAGGGCAGCATGAAGCTAATAAATGTGCACCTCATGTGGGTCAGAGTAATCGGGGTTTAACAAAGTAAATACAGCCACAGATAAACGCTACAGATAACACAAAATCCCAAATGAGTGTGCAGCTGTACATTTCCTGCAATCTAATATAGAGACGTCTTAGAAAGAGAAATCTATGCTGTTGAAATGATGGCATCCACTGGTTCTAGAATGCTAATAAGTGCTATAGCTATCTCTTAATGCAGCAAGCTCCTGCAGACTTATCACCTGGAGAGATCCAAAAGCTCAGTGAGCCAAGGCCCTGCTTACAAGCGATTTTTCTGCCCTACAGTTTGATAAAATGAGAGACCCTCAGATTATAAAGCAGGGGTAATTTTCTCTTTCTCTTTCTCTTTCTCTTTCTCTTTCTCTTTCTCTTTCTCTTTCTCTTTCTCTTTCTCTTTCTCTTTCTCTTTCTCCCCCCCCTCTCTCTCTGTGTGTAAATTAGATCTGATTACGAAACTATGACAAGGAATGCGGGTGGCACTGTGGGTTAAACCACAGAGCCTAGGGCTTGCCGATCAGAAGGTCGACGGTTTGAATCCCCGTGATGGGGTGAGCTCCCGTTGCTCGGTCCCAGCTCCTGCCACCCTAGCAGTTCGAAAGCACGTCAAAGTGCAAGGAGATAAATAGGAACCGCTACAGCGGGAAGGTAAAGGGTGTTCCGTGTGCTGCTCTGGTTCGCCAGAAGCGGCTTTGTCATGCTGGCCACATGACCTGGAAGCTGTACGCCGGCTCCCTCAGCCAATAACGCGACATGAGCGCCACAACCCCAGGGTCGGTCATGACTGGACCTAATGGCCAGGGGTCCCTTTACCTTTACCTTTAGGAAACTATGGCAGCAAATGGGAGTTTTCCAACTAATGGTAAGGATGAGGAATCCAAGGACCTATTGAGAAAGCCCAGGCTACTGCAAAGCAGCTTTCATAGAATCACATAATTCTGGATTTGGAAGGGGCCACAAGCGCCATCTAGTTATCCATTCCACTTTGACAGAACTGGAAATCTCAGGAATGGGAATTGATTATGTGCTAATATATTAATTATTGATTTATTGCATTTATATACTACCTTTCTCTCCAAGGACATCAAGTTGGCATACACGGTTCCCTCCTTCCTCATTTGATTCCTATAATAACCCTGTGAGGTAGGTTAGGCTGAGAGGCAGTGAGGTCACCAAGTGAGTGGAGATTTGACCACTGGTCCCCCAAATCCTAGTATGACACTCTTAATCACTGCACAATACTGGCTCCTATATAGCTATAGATATATTGGAATGATATATTTTGTATATTGATTAGTATTGTTTTTTAATAAATAATAAATAAATTTTATGTATAATAATAATAATAATAATAATAATAATAATAATTTTTATTTATACCCCACCCATCTGGCTGGGTTTCCCCAGCCACTCTGGGCGGCTTCTAAAAGAAAAATAAAACACAGTAATCTATTAAACATTAAAAGCCTCCCTGAACAGGGCTGCCTTCAGATGTCTTCTAAAAGTCTGGTAGTTGTTTTCCTCTTTGACATCTGTTGGGAGGGCGTTCCACAGGGCAGGTGCCATCACCGAGAAGGCCCTCTGCCTAGTATACCCCGCCCTCCCCAGTCAAAACCGGGCTCAGGGCGGCTAACAACAATAAAATTACAATAAGACATAAAAGAAAAGAAAACAAATAATTAAAATACATATTAAAATACAATATTAAAATGTAAAATTTAAAATGCAGCCTCATTTTAAGTAGTCCATAAATCAAAACCATGAGGGAGGAAAACACAGGGGTCAGACTGAATCCAACCCAAAGGCCAGGCGGAACAGCTCTGTCTTGCAGGCCCTGCGGAAAGATGACAAATCCTGCAGGGCCCTGGTCTCCTGTGAAAGAGCGTTCCACCAAGTTGGGGCCAATACTGAAAAGGCCCTGGCCCTAGTTGAGGCCAATCTAGCCACCTTAGGGCTCAGGATCTCCAGAATATTGTTGTTTGTGGACCTTAAGGTCCTCCGTGGGGCATACCAGGAGATGTGGTCCCGTAGGTATTAGGGTCCCAAGCCGCATGTGATTTGTAATTGGTATGTTGATGTATATGGCTTGGTGTTGTTTTGTAATTTCAAATTCTGGCCCTGCATGCTGGCTGGAGCTGATGGAAGCTGGACTCCAGCGACATCACGGAAATTGCCATAGTTGATCGTTGATAGATTCCATTGTTGGATCAGTGGTCCTGATCCAACAATGAAAGCATGATGCTCTGGAAAAATCCTCCGGCTGTCCTCATCAGCTGAATGCTGATGAAGGAGAAAGGAAAGGAGAACAATTTAAACTTCCTTGTTTCTGCTCACAAACAGAAAATTGGCTTAAATTCATTGGGATATCTATATCTAGATAACTAGAAATATAGCTATATCCCCCATCTTGCACCAGCAGATCTAGTGTCCTGTGAAATTCCCCATCCAGCTCTGTACATAAAATCCTGCTTCTACATTATTTATTATATTTTCAACTATTTTTATCTTGTGCTGTTAATAATAATTTTAAACAGTCTTTTTTAAAAAGTCTAAAGATAGCAAGTGTATGGCCTCTGGCTGACTGTAATTACTTTGTGATTCCTCAGATAAATCTTGCTTTTTGCCAGGGGTCTCACAATACAATGGTACGCATGTCATATCAGAAGTAAGCCTCACTGAGTCAATGTGGCTTACTCCCAGGTAAGTGGGTATAGGATTGCAGCCTAAATGTGCCCTCTTCTATGTACTACTTTAACAGTGCAATCCTATGTACAGTATAACTGTTTAGAAATTCCACTTCCAGGTAAATGCATACAAGATTGCAGCCCAAGAATCAATGGGATATCAGACTCTGTCATTCAGGGTGGCAAATGCAGGGGGTTGAGAATGGGAGCGCAGTGCTTTACCTTCTTCCTTGGAAGTAATACCCATTGAACTCAATGGGGCTTACTTCTGTGGGATTGTGCCTCAAAGATGAGTGAAAAGATGCATCTAAGAAAGTGGGCTTGAGTCCTCAAAAACTTATGCCATAATAGAAGTGTTAGTTTTCAAGGGGCTGCAGGGCCCTGATTGTGTTAGAAAAACAATGAACAAAGTACGAATTCATGTCTTAAGTCTTTCGACTGATGAAATCTATATATATATATATAGAACTCGATTTCTTCAGTTCCTTGGCATTATTTCCCAAAACATCTAATAATACTTGCAATCTAATATTGCGCTGCCTTAACCACAGAAGCATTTAGTAAAATGCTTCCAATGAATCTCTGATAGATGCTCCCCATACAACAGGGCAAAGGTCAGGTGAAAGTGCTGATCTTGAAAGCAAATTGTTAGCATAACAATTGAAGGTGATTCTTTTAATTATGCAAACGGGTCCTGATAAATGAGTTTTCCTCCAGGATAAAGTGATTTAATTATTATTCATAAGGATGCTAAATGCTGCAATAATTTCGCACACTCACATACAAGTTAAGCATTCAATAGGCTTTAGAGTGCTTAATTCCTGGTTGGATTGTGGCCTGTATGTACAGGATATACTGATGGTCAAAATCAGTACTGATCAGGACATAGAACATAATTTGAATAAGAATTTAGTGGCCCATGCCATAATGAACAGACAGAGTGCTTCCAAAAAGAAAGTGTAGACTTTATACTGAGTATTATGGTATTCTGAGTACTTTAACGTTTACACTTGAAACCTTTCGTACTCAGTTTAATAATGGGATGGGAATACCTTTATTTAAATACAATAAAGCTAACAAGTAAGTTCTGGTAGGAAAATCAATTACAGATATTCTAGGTAAAATGGAATTGTGTTTTCAGAAAGCGTGTGAGTGCAGCAGGGGCCTTGCCACTATGCTAAGTACACACTGGTAATTACATGCCAGTTCCAAATTCATTTTCTTCCTTTGGTTTGTTGCTATATTTGAAAACGTTTTCATTTTTTAGTGTTATTGGCTATTATGTGTTTGCAGCTGAGCACACTGCAAAGGGCACTTTGTCCGGGACAATCTCCCATCGGGATGCACGCATGGTTTGGGAAGCTGATTATTACCATTATCATTTGGAGCAAGTCCCAGTTCTTTACTGCCTCACCTCAGATATATACATATATATATACTGCAGACTTGGGAAATGTCCAGAAAAGGGCAACCAAAGAGCTCAAGGGGGTGGAGAGACCTTAGGAGGAAAGCTTACAGCATTCAGGACTTAATTCATGGCATCAACAAAGTGGTTAGAGAATAATTTTTTTATCCTCCTCTCATAATACTAGGATTTTTGGACATCCAATGGTGTTGGAAGATTCAGGACAGATACACTTCTTCGCACTGTGCATAGTTAAGCAAACTTGCTCCCACAGGAGGCAGGGATGGCCACCACCTCAGATAGCTTTAAAATAGGATTAAACCAATTCATGGAGGAGAAGGCTATCACTGACTATTACCCATGATGGCTACATTTCTACCTCCATTTCCGTAAGTCGGTGGAAATTGCAGGTGGATAGAGTGTTGTTGTGCTCATGTCATACCCTCCAAATGCCCCCGTTTTTCCAACATGGTCCTGGAATTACAAAAACCACCCCAGCTTCTAGTTTGATCCTGGAACGTCCATATTTTCTCCGCCAGTGCTGCCACCGCTGAGCTCAGGGAGGAGGATGAGCTGGTGCTTGTCCCAAGCAGTGGTGGCGAGGGAGCAACCTGTTGCCTTTCCTTGACATCTGTTATCATCTTCCTCCCTTGGGCAGCTCATAGAAGCTGCTGGAGAGTGAGCAGGGAGGAGGAGAGGCCTGCCACCACTCAGCCCCAGACCCACATCACACCAGCTGTGAGGGGCAGGCAGAGGGCAGGGTCACCCTGGGCAGGAAGAAAGGGGGAGCAGAATGCAAGGTGTATTGATTCTTTTTTATTTATTTAAAAATGCTTCACGCACCAGGGTCAAATCTTGCCCTTTCCTGAAATTTATTTATTGGTGTGTGTTTTTCTATTTGTAAATCAACCAAATTAAAATAGAATTGGGATAAACGGTTTCTTTAAGGATGGTGGAGCTGGGTTCTTCTCCTGGTAGGAAGTGCTAGGGGGTGGGCCAAAAATGGGGGAGGGTGTCGAAGAGGGTCAGTTGTGGGGTGTGAGAAATAGCTCTATTTTCATCTGAGGAATGTTCTGCTTGCCAGTTTCCTACAGGCATTTGATTGGCCCTGTGAGAATGGGATGCTGGAGACAGACCGTGAACCCAATTCGGCAGACTCCTCTTACGTTCTATATGTAGAGGTGAATATATAAGCTTCCTGGTGACCACTTCATTGAATTGAAACGAAGTTGCGGTCTGCTGCTCAGGACAGCCTCCTCATAGCACATACCTTCTAGTGGAGCAAAACTTATTTCTGGGTGCAGAGCTGTTCAGAATCTCAGACCCTTATTCAGGCTTGCTTTGCAGCTTAGAATTTAATAAGAAAGCGGTAACTGCGAAGACGGAACTAGAAACCACCTTCAGGCTCATGAACGCAGAGGAGTGTAATAAATGGCCGTAGAGCCTGGCAGAAAATTGACAGGTTCTGGGTATTTAATGATGCATTGGGCTGTTGCAAGCAAACGCTGCAGGGAAATGGTTAATTAAGGGAGAGGAAGTCAGCAGGAAGCGAGCAGGGGAAACAAAGAACAAAATGAATACCAGGCTCTAAGGCCTCAGTTTAGCATGGCTGAGCGTTAATTAACGTTGCCGGGGCGGCTGTATGTCTGCAATTCCTTTTGCAGAAAGACGTGTGCGGTTCCCAGGTACAAAGACAGTCTCTGCGTGCCTCCCAACCACCACAAGTGGGCCACTGCTGAACAAGGGCCGTGGCATCATCTGCCCTGTTTGAGGGCAGCTGGTGGCAGAGGGGAGTACAGAATGTTTGCAGGGCAGGATCCCTTTTAGGTCCCCCCCCCAACTTGGTGCCCCCCCCCATGTATTTAAAGACAAGGTTGGAGTAGACTGTGTTGACAGAGAAAAAGCCACTGGTGGCTTTTCTGGGATTGAGAGATTGGGGTGGGGTTCTTTGTTAGCTGCCTTTCCTGAATGGTGTGGAGTTGGAATTTCCAATGCTATGATTCTATGAAAAGACACAGGAGAGCCAAAATAGTGATTGCAGGGCATTTATTTTTATTTTTTCCATGTTGTGTTTATGAAGACGAGAGCCTTGTGCTGGCCTTGATAGGGAAATTCTTAGTTTAGTTTATTTGAAAAGATGCGTGCAAGAAAACACCAAGTTTATACTGATCACAAGATCCAGACAGTTGGTCAAACTCATGTTCGTAGCTTCGAACATGATATGTGATATGATAGCCATGTTCAAATATATAAAAGGATGTCATATAGAAGAGGGTGAAAGGTTGTTTTCTGCTGCTCCAGAGAAGCGGACACGGAGCAATGGATTCAAACTACAAGAAAGAAGATTCCACCTAAACATTAGGAAGAACTTCCTGACAGTAAGAGCTGTTTGGCAATGGAATTTGCTGCCAAGGAGTGTGGTGGAGTCTCCTTCTTTGGAGGTCTTTAAGCGGAGGCTTGACAGCCATCTGTCAGAAATGCTTTGATGGTGTTTCCTGCTTGGCAGGGCGTTGGACTGGATGGCCCTTGTGGTCTCTTCCAACTCTATGATTCAATGATTCTAGAACTCTGTGTGAGGCCAGTCAAAAGCCACCATTTCCTTCCTATATGCCCTTACCTTCATAAAGGCAGAAGGCCCCATTCTCACATGCACTAATCATGTCAACTGCAGAGAGATGTGGCTTCTGGGTGTGTTAGTGGCAGTATGCCAGCCAATGAAGCCCAGCAGGGGAGCACTAGGGTAGGGCTAGTAGGGCCGTTGCCCTTGGGGCCTGATTCAAGAAGGTGCCAAAATCACAATTGATGTTCCTTTATTAATAATAAAAAGGTTTGTATACTGAAATTCCATTAAAAAATGTTTACAGCAATTATAATACACTAAAACAACACTGAAAGTTAAAGAAGATCACTAACTGGCTATCACTGTGTTACACAAGTGTGTGTCTATGCATCATTTACATGTTATTTACATAAATTACATGCAGATATTTTCATAATGTGTTAGGCGATATTATCGGTAATGAGTAGTATCAGTTGTTATTGAGGATGGGGAAAATAGGCAGTTGCAACGAAAACAACCATGTGTAAAGTTACTGGTGTAATAAACATTAGAATAATTGGGGGTTTTTGTTTCATGTCCCTGATTTAATTGTTTTTGTAATGGTACAGCAATCAGGGGCATCTTGCCCATAGAGGGAAGTGGCACGGGGAGCCAGGGCACCAAGTTCTGGAGGGCACCAGGGAAGAGGCGGAGCTCGCCGCCCTTGCCCGCTTCATTGAAGCAGCGCTGCGCCCGGAGCCTCCACCTCTTCCCTGCTGGAGGAGCTGCCCTCCAGCCACTGCCCGCCTCCTCCAGCCCCGCAAAGCTGTTGAAAGCAACGTAAAAAGGTAGGCAACTCTGGGAACCGGGGTGGGGGGGGCAAGGGATCTTTGCACCACGGCACCGGATATACTTAAGACGGCCCTGACAGCAATTGAAATAAATATATTAATAATATGCTTTTGTTCTCTTAAAAATCATTTCATTAGAATTGTTGCTAATGCAATGTAACACTATCTTTCAGCCCATGTGGAACACTCTTTCTTAAAACTGCATTCTATTTATCATGTCAGTATGAAATTTTGTATGGAGAAGTCAGAGCACACCTGGAAAGTTGTGTCCCATTCTGGGGACCACAATTTAAGAAGATTATTGAAAAGCCAGAACATGTGCAGAGGAGGGCAAACAAGATTATCAATGGTCTGGAAACCAAGTCTTATGAGGAACGGTTGAGGGAGTTGGGTATGTTTAGCCTGGGATAGAGGGAACTGAGAAGAAATATGTTGGCCATCTTCAAATATTGAAAGGGCTGTCACATGGAAGATGGAGCAAACCTGCTTTCTCCTGACTTGAAGGCTAGGACTCAAACCAATGGATTCCTTTTTTTTTTTTAATGAGATTACAACTAAACATCAGGAATAACTTTCTGACAGTAAGAGCAGTTAGACAGTGGAACGGACTCTCTCAGGAGGTTGTGGACTCTCTTTCAGCTGAGGTTTTTAAGCAAAGGTTGGATGGCCACCTGCCATGGATGTTTTAGTTGAGATTCCTGCATTGCAGGGGGTTGGACTAGATGACCCTTGGGTTCCCTTCCACCTCTACAATTCTGTGAGTCTATTATTCTAAGTACATTGATCTGAGATGCAACCTGTTCCCATTTTTGAGAAAGCAGATAAAATATAGGGAGATGGAAGGTTTGTTGTTGTTTTTCTGGGCATTTCCCATTATTTGTCTGATGTTGTAAATGTTTTCACATACGTAAATAAACTGTGCCACACCAAAGTGTGTCTTTCTTTTTCATCTTTTTCTTTCTTTCTTTCTTTTGTAAAAATAAAATAAAAATATTTTGTACCCTTAATTTAAATATTCTTTTCCGGCTCCCATGCTATTCCATGGGCAAAGATAGGAACGAACATCACATCCCATATTCTCAGTATCAATTGCCACTAGGGGGCGGGGTGGGCATAAGGAAATAAGTAGGCTACTGTATGTAGCTGGGAGTGCGTCGTGAGAATGGATTGTCTAAACAGGGCCAATTCAATGTGTGTTGACATGTTAGGTTGCCCCAATGCAAACACACAGTTGGGAAAGATGTTAAAGGCCAGTGTGGGTAAAGAAAGTCTTGAAAATGGAAAGGATGAGAGCCTGCAAGTGGTTTGGAAACCAAAGGCTAGGTGCTTGTGCGGGTGTGTGGTATAATAATAATAATAATAATAATAATAATAATAATAATAATTTATTTATACCCCGCCCATCTGGCTGGGTTTCTGCAGCCACTCTGGGCGGCTTCCAACAGAAAAATAAAACACAGTAATCTATTAAACATTAAAAGCCTCCCTGAACAGGGCTGCCTTCAGATGTCTTCTAAAAGTCTGGTAGTTGTTTCCCTCTTTGACATTTGTTGGGAGGGCATTCCACATGGCAGGCGCCACCACCGAGAAGGCCCTCTGCCTAGTTCCCTGCATCTTGGCTTCTCGCAACGAGGGAACCGCCAGAAGGCCCACAGTGCTGGACCTCAGTGTCCGGGCAGAATGATGGAGGTGGTAGAACCTCAGCTGTGCATGAGGACTGTTCCAGGTTGAATTCCTGATAGCTCCAGGTAGGGCTCAGAAAAACCCCTGGACTGTAACCCTGGAGAGCTTGTACTGAGGTAGATGGACCAATGGTCTGGCACAGTATGACAACTTCCTAGACTGGACGAAAAGGGGATGTAGTGGCGCATACCCTGCAAGCGTCCTGGAAAAACTGGGAGACCTATTTTTTCTCACGAGCGATCGACAGCCATTTTGCATGCCGTGATCTTGAGCAATTTCCCCCTGTGCCTGAAAAAGCACGTTAACATTTAATAAGTAATAAATAAAATCTTACACACACACACACCCCACCTGCCCAAAATTCAGCAACCCAAGAAACAATGTAAAAAATAATAATCACTCTGGCGTTGCTACTTTAATCCCACATACTTTGGAATATGCACTCCCAGTGCTAAAGAATTCAATAGGACTTACCTCTGAGTAGACAGTGTGCGGTCTAGGAGCAATAGCATCATAGCAGCAATCCAGCTGCAGGTGATATTCTGAAGCTATTTAAGTTAACCTCCTGTGGACTTAATATCTCAGGGAAATCATTCCATTCTTTTTGGAAAGTTACATTTACAACACCATCCTCACCTGCCCTTCACCTTATTGTCCCAAGGTGGCTTCCAAGAATATAAAAATACAAGATGAATTAATGCTTGTCGCTCATGGATGAAAAGCAGTCTAGAAACACATTATGTAAAGAATAACAATGATGGAAATATGTTTAGGAATTTGTCAGCGGTGAAAGACAGTTACAGAGTATATAACAGATTTTAAAAAACCACCCTTTTCATTTGTGACGTGTTAATGAATTGCACCAATTACCATCCCTAAACAAGTTGCTAATGTAGGGTAAAGTATACAAATGCTCTGTTAAAGGAGGCAGATGTTTCTGTCTTATTCATCTGCACAGAACTGCTTAATGTTGGTATACAGTACCCAAGTTAATTCTGCACCAGTGTTTCCACTGGAGCCAGGCAAAACAGAATGGGTTAAGGAGAGAATGCACAAGAGTGAAAAGCTCTTTTAATTTAGTTATCAATTAGCACCATTTTAATTGAAAACTTTATGAGCTATTATGCTGACACAAATTTGCAAGGCCTAAGCACTATAATTAGTACTGCACCAGAATATGAATGGAAGCAAGGAAGAAAAGTACTCTTGCTTATTAGTTTCATACAACTGAGTTTCACCTATGGTTCAAGTTTGGGCGGGAGGAAGAACTGAGGAGAAGGAGTGGACAATCAGCAGAAGAGGGGGGATTATGAGATGGATAAACAATTCATCATCTTCTTGACTTTCCAAATGGCCACTCTGGAAAATGATGAACAACCTACATACCATATCTTGGAGACTATTTTAATGCAAGCAACCAAGCTAGATGTGATCGTGGTTATATGGGAACCATTTTGTTTGTTGGTGTGTCTGTTCACGTGAGGGGAGCTGAACCTTCCTCTTTCCTCATCAGCTACCATTGCATTCTACATAGGACCTGCAAGCCAATCTCTATGCAAAATAATAAATGGACACAAACCTAAATTCAGAAACGGCAACCTTCAGAAGCTGGGAAGGGAAATTACATCCTCCCAGGGCTCTCTGTAATTGACCTTAGAGTTCCCATCCTGGAGCAAAGAACTTCAAAGGGCAACTGAAAAGAGAAACCCTTGAATTCCCATTGATCAAGACCTTTAGTACTATCAGACTGCACACAGAGACCCATGTCTTTTAGTGCATTTATGTGCATTGCAAAATTTAGAGAAGTGTAAATTTTGAAAGATGGCTGGATTCACATATTGTCTCAGAAAGATAGGAATTTGGTAGGTTTGCCTTTCAATATGAGTTGAATGAAATTTCTCCCTCATCTCTACCCACAAGTACTTCAATTTATTTTGAGGGGATTGCAGACAGAATTAAAGTGACTCGGCATCCAAAACTCATCTGATGACTGGCTCTTGACGCTAGGGCAAGTAACATGGTCTGAAACCCTGCACACCAAAGTAGGCTGGCAGCCAAGCTGGACTTCTTTTTAAGAAGTGTTAATTGCGGGTGGCACTGTGGTGTAAACCACAGAGCCTAGGGCTTGCCAATCAGAAGGTTGGTGGTTCGAATCCCCGTGATGGGGTGAGCTCCCATTGTTTGGTCCCAGCTCCTGCCCACCTAGCAGTTCAAAAGCACATCAAAGCGCAAGATGAATAGGTACCACTCTGGCGGGAAGGTAAACGGTGTTTCCGTGCGCTGCTCTGGTTTTGCCAGAAAGTGGCTTAGTCATGCTGGCCACATGACTTGGAAGCTGTCTGCGGACAAACACTGTCTCCCTCGGCCTATAGAGTGAAATGAGCAGGGATCTTTGCTTCCACAAAGGACTCCCCTCCGCTTCTCTCACCATGTGCGCTCCCCAAATCTGCTCCGGAGGATTGGGGAAATCCCTAGTGTAGTGTCACCACATGTACAGAGTGCAAAGAAAGAAACACACATACATAGGAGCCTTGCTAGCAAAGAGAGAGAGAGAGAGAGAGAGAGAGAGAGAGAGAGAGAGAGAGAGAGAGAGAGAGAGAGAGAGAATAGAATAGAATAGAATAGAATAGAATAGAATAGAATAGAATAGAATAGAATAGAATAGAATAGAATGAATTCTCTTACTCTTCCCCTTACAGGGCTTTCCCGCCATGATTCAAACCAGCCAATCACAAATAGGACAAACACTTTGTAGCAGTAAACAACTCATTTATCTACTTCACTACATGTAGGAAAACCAGATTTACTAGTCCTGGCATCCTCTATCTACACCTCAAAGCATCTTCTAAACAGGAAAACAGGAAGAGGGGGGAATGGTAGGGGTATGCAGATATGTAATTCCTGGGATCAGCAGGGAACAAAAGATGAGAGATAAAACTCTTAACAGTCCTGTGTTAAGGCTGGAATTCTACATCAAAGGCACTGACAGGAGTCTGCCAGTGGGATTGACAAAGGGGGAAGTCAAATTGTTTCTGCATCACTTTACCTGACCCTTCCCTCTCACAGAATGGGGAAGCATCTCTGCTACAGGCAAAGGTATCCCAAGATCATTCAGTCTGACCCAGCCAACTCTCTAAGCCAGTGTTTCCCAACCTTGTGCCTCCAGATGTTTTTGGACTACAACTCCCATCATCCCTAGCTAGCAAGACCAGTGGTCAGGAATGATGGGAATTGTAGTCCGAAAACATCTGGAGGCACAAGGTTGGGAAACACTGCTCTAAGCTACAACTGCTAATCAAGTGCACCTTGGCCGAGCTTCACTGATCATTGACACAGCTGATCAGATTAAATCATAGGAATACATTGTCCACATAATACTACACCCTAGAAGAGATTTAGGGGGCACATGGGAAGAAGAGAGGAGGCAAACATTGCAGTGTGCAAGGAGAGACTTGATGCTACGTTGGATTCCACCACCACCCCTGTTTCCAGCATCCCAGCCTTCCTTTTGGAAAGATTTTCCAACTTGACCCATGAGGTGGACCATATATTATCCAATTTCCAGCTGCTATATTCTTGTGGGCACCTGGGAAGAAAATCAATGGTGTTTTAGTTAACATCCAGGCTGACGAAGAATTCTGGAGAACTCAAAAGCTTGTTTACTATTTTGTGACTGTTTGGTTGGTTCAGGGTATTGACCATCTGCACATTTTGATGCATGCCAGTAGGTCACGCCAGCTTCCTGGCAGGTGAGTCAATGTTGTTTGCCAAGAGGGAGAGAGGCAAGGTGGTGGGGACGTTGGTGCAATGAAGACACACCAACAGGAGTGCTGGAGTAACATGAAGGCTGGTGGAACCTAGATCTGGTGGGACACCTAGGAGGTCATGTGGCCAACACCTAGGAGGTCCTCCTCCTCCCCCCTCCCCTCCCCCTCCTCCTCCCTTGAAAAAGCAACAGTAGACACTAAAGCAATACAGATGTACTTAGTACCTGAAGTGTATTATCTTGATTCAGAAAGGGTCTCTGCTGTCACAGCTGCTTCTCTGCTGGGAGACAGGATGTATGGCCCCCACCTGTTCTGGTTATCTCATTGTCCTCCTACTTATGTAGGGTTCCGAATCTTGGCAGGACTACACCCCACTTTGCCCATAAAGGGCCTCCCCTGCTAGAGTGGTTCTGCTGGTGCGTCTGTGCTGCGCCAACTTCCCTGATACCTTGCCCTGCCTTCTCTCCCACTCCCTCCCAATAAGCAACAGTCACCCACCCAAAGAGAAGCTAGACTAGCAGCTCCACCACACCCAGCCACCACCTCTGCACATTAGCATCCAAAAGAAGTCAAGCCCCATAAGATCATATAAAATTAGCTACCTGAACCACTGCTTACAAGGGATCATTGGCCCATGTGAAAAAAAAAAGATTCTTGGGTATGTAAATCAATGTGGAAAGGGTACTGTGAACGTTAAAAAGTCTGAATGCCACCATGTCAAAATATCGAAGAGGAAGCAGAAAAGAGGGTCATTTTCTTTAACCGTTTCCCCAACACCTGCCCTACCATTCCAATTCTACTTTGGCCCAAAACAAAGTATTGCTTTTGCTCTTTCTCCCCTCATTTCCTAGTGGAGTCTGTGATTAATCCTCAGATGAGATAAATATAATTGCCAGGTTTCTCCCCACCCTCACCCCCGCTTAACAATAGTGTTTTCAACAATATGAACCTAATGCGGCAACAAAGAACATCCATCTGTTTTCATCAGCCTGCAAAGAACATTTGGTCTTTCCAGCAGTGATAACAGAGCCAGTGTGGGCAGAAGCTGGGACGTCAGGGATTATAAAATAGAAAGAATGAAGTGACCGTCCCGAAAGTATTTTTTATGCAGGGGAATTTGATTGTGCTTGGCATCTCCTGCTCTGCAGAGTAGGACCCGAAGCAATGGCTTCAAGTTACTAGAAAGAAGATTCCAACTACACATCAGGAAGAGCTGATCGACAGTGGAATGGACTCTCCTTCCTTGGAGGTTTTTGAGCCGAGGTTGGATGGCCATCTGTCATGGATGCTTTAGTTGAGATTCTTGCATTGCAGGGTGTTGGGTTTGGTGACCCTTGGTGTCCCTTCCAACTCTACAATTCTGATTCTATGATCTTCCAAATACAATAGTTTCTGTTTAGCAGAAATGAAAAAGTGACTAAAGGACCACCTTGTCTCTGACCTGTACCTGGTGGGCATGGATAGGAACACTGGGGTGATTAAGAATTTTAAAAGCTGTATAAAGGGTAGGGGACCTTTAGTGGAGCCCTTTGGACAAAGCCACTCCCACCTGCCCTGCACCTGATGTTAATTGTGATGTCAGGTGTGAAGTAGCTAAAGTTCTGGCTCAGCTGAAAAAAGTTTTACAGGTACCATCAACCACCAGGGTGCCTGAAGAGCAGGTCTTGCAAAGTTCCCTGCAAAGCACTTTGCAAGACCTGATGATCAGATGATTACCAGAACTGTGATGGTATAATAATAATAATAATAATAATAATAATAATAATAATAAATTATTTATACCCCGCCTCCCAACAGAATTAAAAGCACGACAGAACATCAAACATTAAAAACTTCCCTAAACAGGGCCGCTTTCAGATGTCTTCCCAGATTTTTATTTCCTTGACATCTGACGGGAGGGCGTTCCACAGGGCGAGCGCCACTACTGAGAAGGCCCTCTGCCTGGTTCCCTGTAACCTCACTTCTCACAGGGAGGGAACTGCCAAAAGGCCCTCAGAGCTGGACCTCAGTGAATGATGGGGGTGGAGACGCTCCTTCAGGTATACTGGGCCAAAGTTTTGCTTTAGCCCACATGGCTTTTTTTTACATATATATTTGCCTAAGGTGTAAACCTTTATTTAAAATGTAATTAAAGAATGAAGTGAAAGAATTGGAACCAATGTCTTGGGACAACTTTGCTTGCATGGTTTGAGAAATCATATTACCTTATTACAACTGGGACTTTTACTTTGTTTTATTTGTTCAGCGCCTGAACTGATATCCCCATCTTCTTCTCAAATAGTCCTTGATGGCTTCCTACTTCGTTCCAATGGGCTTGCCTTGTTTTAGACTCTGCCTCATTACCTCGTTGTTTGCTATCTAAAATTGAGCTTCTGCAGCGTTTCCCAGCCTCAGCATGGAATGTTTGCTACTATTATACAATGTGGATATGAAGTCATGAAAAATTTAGGGCCGTAAGTTCTTGGAGGGATTCTTTTTAATGTGTCCGTGCTTGGTAAAAGTATCTTCACACAGCTCAAAAATACGTTGGGCCCTGCTTTTAAGCTCGGCGGGGTATGTGCTGCTTTGAAGGGGTGTCTTGTTGATGCTCTACCTAGAACAGCACTGTGACATCTTTAATTAAAATGCCTGGGCCTGTTTTGCTTGAGTGCGTGAAACTCTGATTTGACAGTGAAACAGGAGGGTGTTCTTCAGGTTGAATTTAGAAAGATCATGCAGCCTTTAAACAACAATGCCATAGGACTATATATGCTCCACTGAAATGCAAGGAAGCACTTAAAGAATCTGGAATTCTATTAAAGAATCTGGAATTCTATTAAAGAATCTGGAATTCTATTAAATCACTTTGTCTGTTTAACCCAGGATTGATCTCACTAGCAAACTGGTTTACCAGGACAGGCTAAGGCCACATTCACATAATACATTTAAAGCACTATGAAACAACTTGAAACACTCAGCCCCTCCCCCCAACAAAGAATTCAGGGAGCTGTAGTTTGCGAAGGGTGCTGAGACATGTTAGGAGAGGCCTATTCTCCTCCTATAGCTACATTCCCATAGTTCCCTGTGAAGAGATTGATTGTTAAGCCACTCTAAAAATTGTAGCCCTGGAAGGGGAATAGGGCTTCCTTAACCTTAACAACTCTCAGAACCCACACGCGCTATACATTTAAAGCAGTATCATACCACTTTAAACAGTTACGGTTTTCCCCAAATCTTGGAAGTTCTATTTTATTAAGGGTACTGAGCATAGGAGCCAATTCCTGGAGGTCAAGGTCTCTTCATCCACTCCAATAAAATATTTGAGGGGCTGCCCCCCCAATTTTGGGGGCATTGCCATTCAAGTGGTGTGCATGTGCTCCATCTTGTGATCATTCCCCCCCCCATAGCTGCCAAGTTTTCCCTTTTCTCGCGAGGAAGCCTATTCAGCATAAGGGAAAATCCCTTTAAAAAAGGGATAACTTGGCAGCTATGCCCCCCCCCATATTTTATTCTTGTTGGCATCCCTGATGTTGAGAATTATAAGTAGACCCTATTCCTCTCACAGAGCTACAATTAGCAGAGTGGCTTAACAACCAATCCTTCTTCACAAGGAACTTTCAGCTGCAAATATATACTCACATAGGGCCGGCGTGTCCTGTTTCACCACTTGAGGCAAAACAGGAAGTGCTGCCCCACCTTGCCACCACCTCCTCCATGCTGTGCCCCCTCCCGCTGCCCCCGCCAGCAATGGAGAAGTGGCAGTGGAATCGGGACCAATTTCTGACAATAACTTGTGAGATTTCAGTTAGGTCTTGTGAGATCTCACTGGAAACTGGCCCTGATGCTAGTGCTGATTCTCCACCAGTGGCAGAGGCAGTGCAGTGGGAAGGGTAGGGTGGCCATTGGGCCACTGCCTTGGGGGCTTCCAGCATTGCCAGGTGGGCCTGGGTAAGATTTCCTGTCTCACACACTGGAAAGATACTGCCATTCAGTGCAGACAATTCTTACCTAGATGGACGATGATCTAAGACTGCTACCTTTGTTTGTCATTGAACTCAGTAGGATTTACTTCTGAGTAGACAGGTGGCTTCTGTCTCAGACAGTCTCAGTCCTTTGTAGAAGTGTTTTGATCTCTGGCCCTAGTTCTTAGCTCTCTCTTTTTATTTGATCATTTTCTGATGGTTTAGATTGTGTTTCGTATTTAATTCGTGACTGCAAACTGCCTTGAAGGCTCCATGGAAGGGACAGAGTATAAACATTTTAGCATCGTCTCCAACCAAGTAGAAGTCCCATTCAAATCAATTAACCCAAGTTAGCCATATCCATTAATTTCAATGGGTCTACCATGGTGGGTCTTACCAGCAGTGCATACAGCCTTTAGTAAATAAGTTAATCCTGGTGTATTTTGCCAAAATGTATTTGTACTGAATGAACTTTTGGGTCTCCAAAATAACTGTGACATTTCTAGTCTCCCCCCCTTCTCTCTCTAAATATTCTACAGAAGAATATATTTAGTGGTTCAAAACTTAGAAAAAATATTAAAGGCATGCAAATCAAAGTAGCAATGCAAATCAAAGTAGCAATGTAGTTCGCAGCATAGTGTTAACCATAATAGTTACATCTAGTAAAACAACAGCAATTTATAATAAGGAAAATAAGGCATGTATTAACATGCCTAAGCATCACTCCTGGGCTTCATTTTAAATGCAGCTGATTTGCAAATCAAACAATATAGATAAGACTATGCTGTGTGCAGGTATGTTTGCAAATGTGTCTCGTATTCCCGAATTTGAGTCTTCGAAGCTTTCAGTCAACCTCCTACTTGCATCTGTTTGCAAATACAGAAGCAACTGGAGAGTTATTCAGACTAAACAGATGGATAATCATAGTGTGAACAGATTGGTGAAGAGGCAGTGTGTGGGATGTGATGCCCTTCCCCTATGGACTTAGAAATCCATCCACTTTTAGGAATGGCAACCATTCTATGCAGAAAACAAGTGTCTTGTGCAGCCTAGTCTTATGTGTGTTTCATGGTAATTATCTCATTGTCCAGTGCACCCCAAGGCTGCAATCCTATGCATACTTACTTGGAGAAAGGACAATTGAACTTACTGTATTTGTACTTATAACTGAGTAAACATGCAAAGTGTTGTCGTTTAGTCGTGTCCGACTCTTCGTGACCCCATGGACCATAGCACGCCAGGCACTCCTGTCTTCCACTGCCTCCCTCAGTTTGGCCAAACTCATGTTTGGTTAGCAACATGCATAGTACAGTATCGCCAGAAGCTAGAGCAATGCTGGTGCAAAGAGCCAAGACATGAGCAGGGTTGATTTGGGGGAGGTGTGGGTGGTGTGCCAGGGGAGGAAAGGGAGGGCAAAGTCCATTGATACATTACAAACCCTCACACAGTTCTTAAATATCTCTACTGCCCTTATGTACATTGCTGAATGCCCATTTCTGGAAGCTCCCACCTGTGCCTAAAATCCCTGGATGCAATTCAGCAAACATCAGGTGGCACTTTCTTCAACTCAAGGAGATGTTAGATATGCATATCTTTAACTACTTAAACATGCATCTTCATATTTCTAATAACAGCTGTTCTATCACTTTTCTCTAATTGAATGACAGTGTAATCTCGATTGAAAATAGGAAAGCAGGAGGTGGATACAAGAAAAAAAATGCAGGCTCCAAAAGAGTAATAATGCCATTTTGACATTTTGACACCATTTAAAAAGAAATGTATTTATTTATTTATTTATTTATTTAAAAAAGGTTTTATTTTCTTTACACACATCACAGGAATGAAATAAGCAGAAAGTGAAACACTAGGAAAAGCTGGATAAATAATTAAACAAGAATGAAAAAGGTTGGAGCACATAAAAAAGGAAGTTAATATTTATTATGCTTGAGGCAAAAGCCCAGGCTGGCAATAAGAAGCCTCCTATTTCTCACACATTTTAGACCTCAAACTCCCAGAATTCTTATTCCTAGGAGGGCATTGCAGGATTTCTAACCAAGGCTGCCTGCAACTTCTAAAACATTCACGACGCAAGTGGTCAGGTTGCACGACCGTTTATGTTCTTTATTTCATTATTTATTTCATCATCATCATCATTATCATCATCATCACCACCACCACCACAATAATAGTTTTATTAGTCTAAGTACAGTATATAGCCATACTGGAACCACCGCTTCTTCACTCACTGAGGCAGGTGCAGAGGGGAAACAGGGTGGATGACCTAATCAAGTTTTTGAAAATGTATCAAGAAACCACACCCACCTTTGTGGACAGCAGAATTTAGGAACCAATCTAGTTTGAAAGCAGCATGTTGAGGTTGAGCATGAATGATACTGGACTGAGAGAGAAAAAACTACATTTTTTGTGCTGTAAATGGTTTAATGTGAACGCAGCCTAAAATGATGCATAAACAGTTGTGAATCCAGGCTAGGCATTCCCTCGACTTCTGCAATGCTATCGTACTTTGTATAGGGATTAGTCTCTAACATATTACTTCATCTCCCATGAGACCGATTACTCAGCATGATTCCTCCCTTGTAAGCATCAGATGTTCTCAGAGCATCTGTTACGACAACAAGCTCATCTTGACTCACACAGATCTTAATATTTGTATTATTTGTTTTTGTTTCATTTATTGGCAAAGCCAACTTACTACTCCTTGATCATTTCATTGCTTCTTGATGACTGCAGAGATTTTGCAATTAAGGTGGATCAGGATTGATTCGAGGGGGAGGGAGCGTTCTTCTGTAATAAAAAGAACAAGCAAGGGAAACTCTTCCATTGCACAAAGTTTATTCTTCGTTAGACCATGGAATCAGAGCCCACTTATAGGGTGAAATACTAAGATAAGGACGTGCCTTATTTCAGTGGTGCTAAAGGTGAATTCTGAAATTCTGGGAAAGGGGGAGAAGTAGGGAGAATGCCATATGCATTAAAGCATGTAAAACAAAGATGGTGTGTGCTCTTTGACATGGACACAGAATGTGCAAAGGGCGTTCACATTGTAGAGGGCCTTTTCATGGCACCCCTGCCCCCAAAAGGTGTTTTTAGGTACCCCCCCTACCTTTTTATAATTTATGCCACTTTTCTTTCAAATAGCTCAAATCAAAGTTGATGATCCTTCTCCCCTAAACCCCATTTAGTGCTCCCTGTAAGATTGGCTAGCCTAAGAGATAGTGACTGGTCCAATTATCCAATGAGCTTCATGGCTAAAGGAGGACTTAAAATTGGCTCCCCTCAGCTCTTGTCGGATACTCCAACCACAACATCAAGGAAGCAAGATTGTGGGAGAGTTAATCTAATTATTTCCTGCACCAGCAGTGCCTTCCTGGGAACTACTGATACTGTTTTAGGAAGCAGCCACTCAAATAAGGCCACCCAGTGAGATGACTTCCCTTCAAATGTTATAGAAACACCACAGGAATCAGATAATTTAACTCTCTCTTTTTTTCCAGTGGCTGTGGTTCACATGGCATACTAAGGCAAATGTTGGCTTAACTAGGGACCATGTGAGAATGCAGGCTCCCTAATATACATATTTTAATGGAATTTCCATAAGAGCATAAGATGAGCCTACTAGATCAGGCCAGTGGCTTATCTAGTTCAGCACCCTCTTCTCACCAGGGCAAGTCCAATGCTTGTGGGAAGCTTGCAAGCTGGGCATGCAACAGCACTCTGCCCACTGGAATTCCCAACAACTGGCACCCAGAGGCATAATGCCTGTGATGGTTGAGTTGACACATAACTTGCCATTATGGTAACTTGCCATTATGGCTATTTCCCATAATACAATGCATCTGTGTATGCTTTTCACTACTACTTTATGCTATATCCTGAAGCTGAGGCTCCAATACTTTGGCCACCTCATGAAAAGAGCAGACTCCTGAAGTTGGGAAAGATTGAGGGCACAAGGAGAAGGGGAGGACAGAGGATGAGATAGTTGAACAGTGTTCTTGAAGCTTGGAGTGGAGTCCCCCAGATGGTTGGATGGTGCCAAGTATACCTCCTTCTGGCAAGTCCTGCAGCCAAGCTGGTGCCATATGTATTGCTCTGCTTTCTTTGGGACCACATCTGTGAGGCTGGGGGCGGGGCGGTATTGTTGTCTGGGCAACCCAGGACCTCCATGCAGACTACTCAGTCTTGTGCCTTGGAGAGGTCACTTTGGTTCAGCCTACACAGTAAAACAGGAGTCAGCAACCTTTTTCAGCCATGAGCCGGTCCACCATCCCTCAGACCAGGGGCTCCCAAACTAAGGCCCGGGGGCCGGATGCGGCCCAATCACAAAGGCCCAAAGAAGGAGACTCCACCACACTCCTTGGTAGCAAATTCCACTGCCGAACAGCTCTTACTGTCAGGAAGTTCTTCCTAATGTTCAGGTGGAATCTTCTTTCTTGTAGTTTGAATCCATTGCTCTGTGTCCGCTTCTCTGGAGCAGCAGAAAACAACCTTTCTCCCTCCTCTATATGACATCATTTTATATATTTGAACATGGCTATCATATCACCCCTTAACCTTCTCTTCTCCAGGCTAAACATACCCAGCTCCCTAAGCCGTTCCTCATAAGGCATCATTTCCAAGCCTTTGACCATTTTGCTTGCCCTCTTCTGGACACGTTCCAGCTTGTAAGTATCCTTCTTGAACTGTGGTGCCCAGAACTGGATTCCAGCTGTTGCCCTCCACAAAGGATTATGGGAGTGACATCTTGCTACAGAGATTCATGCTTCTAGTCCTTTCTAAGTTAGCTTTTAAAGATCATATAGATATGCCAGCATTTGTTGTCAATACTTAAGAGGAGCATTGAATCATACTGTAAAGGAGAGAGAAGCATGTTGAAACTAAATTTTCTTGATGGTTTAAAAGAGGGAAAGCCTGGGAGATGTTATCATAGTGCACAGCTAGTATATCTGCTCTGAAAGCTCTTTCACAGAGCAAGATCATCATATATCTAATGCAGAAAAAAATACTGTTTGGCTCATTTCAAGTAGAGGCTCCTCTTCATTCTTCTGCTCCCTTCCCCTCCCCATGAAATTAATATTTCTAATGTTGAGGGGGCGGTAGTGGAAACGCTGAGTCCAACTTTCCATGTAACTCTGCAAAATAAAGCTGTCACATTCTGACAGATCAATGCTCAGGACTGGCAAAGCTCTGTGGGGGGGAAGGGAGAGAGAAAACTGGATCATGAGCAGATTATAGTCATAAACCAATTCAGATCCATTGTGATGGAAAGAGACTGCCTAAATGTGAAACATTTGAAGGGAAAGTGTTTGATACAATAGATATGTATCTCTCGAAAGTACTGAGCTGGAGGAGACTTCTGGGAACCTGCTTGCCCTCAGCGCATGCAACAACTACAAACAAAGCTATTTGTAGCCTAGGGCTTGCCAATCACAAGGTCAGCGGTTCGAATCCCCGTGACGGGGTGAGCTCCTGTTGCTCAGTCCCCGCTCCTGCCAACCTAGCAGTTTGAAAGCACGTCAAAGTGCAGGTAGATAAATAGGCACCACTACAGCGGGAAGGTAAACTGTGTTTCCGTGCACTGCTCTGGTTTGCCAGAAGCAGCTTGGTCATGCTGGCCACATGACCCGGAAGCTGTATGTCGGCTCCCTCGGCCAGTAAAGCGAGATGAGCGCTGCAACCCCAGAGTCGTCCGCGTCTGGACCTAACGGTCAGGGGTCCCTTTACCTTTACCATGCAGAGACAGCCTTGGAAATATAAAATGGGATAAGTCCACCACTGTAGTAGTTTTTAAAAACATTTCAGTGCTTCTCCCCCCGGGGGGGGGGTACACAGTGGTATTCAGTACCAGCACCCTTTTGTTCAAATGCTAAAAGTGTGCCACTTACTGTAACAACTTCATTGTAAGTACCGACACCTTTTTAAAAAAAGCAATAAATATTATTATGAATTAGGGTGGTGTGAGGGGAAAGTAAGGATATGGTAGTTGGTCCTGTCCTTGTCACCCAGTCTCGTGCCCCTCCATTTGTTGGAAGGGAAGGTCTGCACTAGAGAGCCAGTTGAACTCGTATCAGCTCCCTGCATAATCGGCGAGCCGCCATGAGTACGGTATTTTCCTGCGTATAAGACTACTTTTTAACCCAGGAAAATCTTCTCAAAAGTCGGGGGTCGTCTTATACGGCGGGTCATATTTCTTATACGGCGAGTATATCCCGAACTCTATTTTTCCAACTGGAAAAGTTGGGGGTCGTCTTATACGCCCCGTCGTCTTATACGTCGGAAAATACGGTACTCTACTTCCTCAATACCTTCACCTGTGACAGTAGCAGAGTGAGGGGATGGGGATGCAACAAAGTGGGCCTGGATAGTAAACATGTTCTTGCCCTTCCTTTATGACACAAGCCCTTTAATGCCTGAGAGGACCAGGGCTTTTCTTCAGCTGGAGCTCACCGGAACTTAGATCTGGCACCTCTCAGGTGGGCGTCATTGCCATTATAAGAGAACATGGTGAATTCCAGCATCTCTTTTTCTAGAAAAAATAGCATTGGATAGGGCTAATATATCCCACATGTCTTTATCAATTCTCAGGCAGAGGCAGGAGGTATTTATGGAGAAAAGCCAGGGGTGGAGCACCTGCTTTGAATGCAGAAGGTCCAATCTCCGGCATTTCTTGGTATTGCTGGGGGGGGGGGTGCCTCAGTGTGAAATCCTGGAGAGCTGCTGCCCATCAGAGAATCGTTAAGTCATTCATTTTTAATTTATACCCCACTCTTCCTCCCCAAAGATCCCAGGGCATAGACAGTATGAAACTAGGTGGGCCAATTCTCTGACTTGTTTTAAGCTTCCTGCACTCCTATCCATCCTAATAAGCAGCTTATTGTTGGCATTAAAATGAGACATTTTGTTACAGGCATTCA
Organism: Zootoca vivipara; assembly: GCF_963506605.1. Classification (NCBI taxonomy): domain Eukaryota; kingdom Metazoa; phylum Chordata; class Lepidosauria; order Squamata; family Lacertidae; genus Zootoca; species Zootoca vivipara. The sequence goes on from NC_083283.1 coordinate 26,589,615, forward strand.
AGGGAGATGTGTTGACAAGGCATTAACGTGCATTGGATGAAGCTCTTCATGCCTATCATGAATGTCAGATTTGCTCAAATTCCAGCACAACGTACACTCTACGTTTTGAGTTTGTTTAGCAGAATCTCAAGTGCAGCTGTTGTGGGAAACTAGTCAACATATTTTGTCATGCCTGGAACAGTGAGGGACACAATCAGCCTAGATACAGGAGAACCCGCCTTTAGCAATTTCTGGCTATGAAACAGCCTGGTGCATGAGTACCTATCTGATGCTACTTCACACAGCACATAGTTAAACTGTGGAATTTGCTGCCCCAGTATATGGTGGTGGCCACTAACTCGGAAAGGGCGGGGGAAGGCAAACTGATGGAGGATATGATTTCCCTGCACTGTGGGAGGCAATATGCCTCTGAGTACCAGTTTCTAGGGGATGCAAGTGAGGAGAGTCATGCCCTGCTTCTGGAGTCCTCAAAGGTGTCTGGTTGGCTACTGTGAGAAGAAGATGTTGTACTAGTTGGGTCTTTAGCAGGGTCAAACAGAGGCGGAGCTAACTGCTCCGGCACCCGGAGCGGCGCACATGCTGTGCACCTGTGGGGGTGGGGCTACTTGCCCACGGGGATGGGGCTAGTCACCCGCAGGGGCACTGCCCATGGCAAGCGTCAAGTGTCCCAGAGGATGTCACCCATGTCGAGTGGCTAGCGTCCCAGGGAGTGGCGAGCATCCCAGTGGGCGGGGCAGCAATGTCACCCCTTCAGGGATGACACCTGGGGCAGGCTGCCCCCACAGCCCCCTTCCTCTGCCACTGGGGTCAAAGCAGGGTCTACTGATGCTTTTATTTGGCCCTTCCTGGAATGGTAGATGTGGTAGAAGTCCACATAGGAAAACTCAAATGCAAGTCATTTTGAACAACTCTTCTGTTTTGCAGCACCTGATCCCTTAGGCGCTATGAGCACAATCTGAATCATGTCTACTCAAAGGTAAGTCCTATTAAATTCAGTGATGCTTCTTCCTAGGCCAGGAAAGAGGAGTTAAATTGCAGCCTTAATAAACTTCCTATTGTGAATTTTCAAAACAAATTAAACACACCATTATTTATTGTTCTTCTCCCATGCAAAGAAGTGCGCTCTCTCTCTCTCTTTATTTGTGCTCCTCAGTTAAAGTCTGGGGATTTCAAGCTGTCAAACACAACATCATGTTTCCTACAAACATTTGCATGTTTACTACAAATGTTTAAAATATAAATCAGCATGAGAGTTATGTTCCAGCAGATGCACAAACGTGACTATTTTCTATACAAAATATGCATTTATTATAATGTTGCATTACAAAAGGGCCTTATATCAGTTATGCCAAGCAAAGGAGAACATCTTTAGAACATTTAACATGCCTTCAGGAGTTCATACAATCGTTGACACACAGAGCAAAATATCAATAGGGTGCTAAGCTGTCCTTCTCTAATACCTGAGTGAGGGGAATAAGGCAGGATTAAGTTCATACTAAACCATAAAATTAAGGTAGTGAGGCTGCAATCCTAACACTGCTTGCCTGGGAGTAAGCCCAGTTCAAATTGAAGGGACCTACATCTGAATAAACATGGTCAGAATTGCAGGTGCATTCACCACTCCATTAACTTTGTCTTTAAGGTTCCAAAAGACTCTTGTTTTTTGCTGCAAAAGACTAACACTGATACCCCTATGGAATTTAATTAACTTTGGAAGTGTGCACACAGAGAAAGTAATAGATTTGTAAATAACTATTGGTGGTTAGGATATGCATGTCTGCCATGAGCTACAATAAATGTAAAATTACTCATATATATATATATATATATATATATATATATATATATATATATATATATGCATCAGCAGAAAATGAACCAGAAGAAAGAATTCTTCAAAATAAATCAGTTGCAGGTGACCAGATGAAAGTGTGAATGAATGCCAGGAGAGCACACTGAGGCCCACTTGTACATCCCTATTCAGGACACATGGACATCCGAGCTTGGAATATGGGCCTCTCTGCAAGCATGCACTCCCTGGCAGAGATGTGCACCCCTAACACACAGACATCAGGAGTAGGGCATATCCTTCTTACATATGAACCTGTGAAGCACTCTCAACTATGCTATATCTTGTGGGATAATATTTATGGACTGATCAAAGCAGTGCCTTTTCTGTGGTGGCTCTTCAGCTGTAATTCCTGGCTGTGCTCCTGGTTGGTTCAGAATTTGCATACAATTTGCACTGTAAGATTCCCTTATTGTTTTATTCTTCTACTGTCGGGAGACAATGGAGGAATGTGCCTTTGAGGTGAAGTCAAACTCTTGGAAGGTTACAGCACCTGCTGTGGCTGTGGAGCCCAATGCGGGAGAGACATACTTTGTTGCAGCTGGGGCAGATGACGGTGTCTGGTTCCGCTGCTGCAGATGCACCATGGCGTTTCTTCTCTCTGCTCTCCTCCCAACAGTCATTCCTCCTCTGGTCACTGCAATGGATGCACAAGCTGACTGTTTCCATCTGACTGACTGTCTCTATCATGTTACAATTTTATTTTTGAGTGTTTTCTTTACATTAGCTGTGAGCCTGTGAAAATGTATATGAGGGTAAACTGCATTAAATTTGGTAGGGTATACCAGCGTTTCTCAACCGGTGTTCCGCGGCACACTACTGTGCCGCGAGACGCTGGCTGGTGTGCCGCGATGAGAAGGGCGATTTGCATTGTCACGTCACTGACCCGCCGGAAAGGACAATGCAAATCGCCCTTATCGTCTGCCCGCCTGGGGTCTGTGCGTGCCGTAATTTAAAAGAAACAACAGCAAGAGCTCAAGAATTTGAAAATTCCCGCGGCGGCTGTGATTTGTTCTCGCGAGAGGTCAGCCTTCCCCCTCCCTCCTCCCACCCCCCCGCTCGCTTCCAGCCTGCCAGTGAGTGATTGCGGGTGGGGGGGGGAGCAAGAGGACAACGACGGAGAGGCTGCTGCCGCTGCGCAGACAGACACCGAGCGAGAGCGTGCGCGGTGACTGGCGACTGAGCAGGCCCAGCGCAGAGAGCCCGCCCGAGGAGGTGCGCACGTTCGCCGGCCTTCCCCAACTGCTGCTGCGGGTGCGACAGAGGGAGAGAGATGTCGCCTTTCTGACGGGAGGCCGAGCGGCGCAGAGGCGGAGGCGGCGACACCCGCCTGAGCAGCAGGTACCGCTTGCGAAGAAGGAGGCCGGCGGGTGGCTAGGCAGGAGGAGCGAGTGAGCGAGGGCGGGTAGGCGGGCGGCGGACCAGGCTTGTAGGCCCGGTTTTGGGCCGGGCGGCCTGAGGCGAGCCACCCCCAGGCTGCTTATGACATGCCCCCGCTCGCTCCACAGGCTCTGCGCCTGGTGGGTCCACCTGGCTACCGCGCAGCAGTTCTTCAGTGGCATGCTTTATGCATCTCCCCTCCAAACTAAACTAAATATAGGGCAGCACAGAGTTGGTGTGCCGCGGGATTTTTTTTCATAGAACAAGTGTGCCGTGGCCCAAAAAAGGTTGAGAAACACTGGGGTATACATTGGATTGGGCTGCTGATATTAGCCTATATGACATCTATTTGAATTAGGGGAAACCCAACAGATATTATATGTTTCAGGGGAAGCCAACAGGGTTTCTTCCAGATGTTGTTAGACTACAACTCTGATCATGCTTGACCATTCATGTCTGATGGCAGTTGGAGTCCAATAACATCTGGAGGACACCACATTCACTGCCTTTGATACAATACATACATTTGTAAATAACTCTGCTTCATTTGGATCAGGCGTTCAGGGTCTATGATGGCATGAGAACAGCTCACCAGTTTGCACTTACAGTGGGATCCAATTCCTGCCCAAGCACCAGTACTGCCATGAGTCTTCAGTCCAGTTGCACCATGGGATGTGGGTGACACTGTGGTCTAATCCACTGAGCCCCTTGGGACTGCTGACCAGAAGGTCGGCAGTTCAAATCCCCACAACAGGGTGAGCTCGGTCCCAGCTCCTGCCAACCTAGCAGTTCGAATGCACGTCAAAGTGCAAGTAGATAAATAGGTACCACTGTGATTGGAAGTTAAACGGCATTTCCATGCACTCTGGTTTCCATCACAGTGTTCTGTTGCACCAGAAGCGGTTTAGTCATACGCCGGCTCCTTCAGCCTGAAAGTGGGATGAGCGCTGCAACCCCATAGTTGCCTTTGACTGGACCTAACTGTCCAGGGGTCCTTTACCTTTTACCAGTTGCACCATCCAGTGGATACATCTACATGCATGGTACTAGCCTAGTAAAGTGATCTGGATGCCTTAAAAAAAGATTAGGCTGTGGCTGCTAGCCACAGTGGCTATATTCTGCCTCTGTGGGCAGTATGTTTCTGAAAATCAGTTGCTGGAAACCACAGACGGGGAGAGTGCTGTTGCATTGGGTCCTGCTTGGTAACATTCCCTTACAGTTCTGGCCTCTTTGAGAACAGGAAGCTGGATTAGATGGGCCGTTGGCCTGATCCAGCAGACTCTATTTAAGTTCTTATGTTCCTGGAAATAAGCCAAAGTGAGTCTCTACCCTGCCTTTCCAAGCAGTTGCTGAAGTTTTACCTATTGGTACCTAAAGACAACATTATGACAGCAAGTGATCTGCATTTTACTTATACTATCCTCTGTTCTGTATTTTGGCATGCTCTTGTATTCAGAATTCACAGTGGCATATGTTAACTCATAGTGCTGGGTTCAGATTTGCACTGATCGGCTCTACACAGAGTTTGCTTTTTTCTTCTTTTCATCTTTTCATCAGGACAGGGATGATAACACAAGAGCAGTTGGCCTTGTATCGTGGTGGCCTGCAGGTTTTGGCAAATAGTCTCATCTTGGTTTCTTTGACACAGCATGGACTAATCAGGAGAACCAAATCAATTTTGTCTTACAGCAAAAATCAAAGTACAGCCAAGGCCAGGGAGCAATCTGGAACATCTTGATCACATAATATCAAAGAAGACACAGATGACAAGGAAACAAATATGTAATACTTCTAATAGATGACTATCTCCTGCTGAAACAGAGCAAGGGATTTTTTTTCTTTGTGCTGGAAAAGATAAGATGTCGAATGTTTACAAGTTTCAAGGAGCTTGAAGATTGTTTCTGACTTGGAAGTGCTTTTTAAGCTTTTGACATTCAGCCCCATTCTGGGACCTTAGATCAGTTCCAATACTCCAGAAGATATAATCAATCACACGTACAGTTCTGAGCTGCATACCCTTCAACATTCCTCAGATGAAACTATGGACATTTTCGTCTGAGAAACGTTGGAGAGCATGCCTGCCCTGTGTGTTTTTAATCTGTTCTTATATTTATCTGTAAGCTGCCTTGAGTCCATGCTGGGGAGAGAGAGAGAGAGAGAGAGAGAGAGAGAGAGAGAGAGAGAGAGAGAGAGAGAGAGAGAGAGAGAGCACAAATAAATACAGTACATAGCAATAATAACAGTAATGAATAAAATGAACCGCGGGCCTTGCGCATGCAGCACATGTGCATTATGGAAACTGCACCAGGCCAACAGTGGCTTAAGCTCCTCCACTTCACGAGCAAGTGTGTTCCGGCCTCTCTTCCAGGGACTGATGGGAGTTGTAGTCAAAAAGGTCCTGGAAGGGCACCATGGGGGGGGGCATGAGGGGAAGGAGCCCACATGCCTCCTTCCCAATGCTGCTGCCACCCCATGCCCCCCTTATGCTGGCTAGGAGAAATCGGGGCACCCTGGGATCAAAGCAGAAGCTATGATGGCTTTGACATTCCAGGGCTGTACCAGAAAAATCAGGACACTTGAGGGGTATGGAGCTGTTTGATTGTATGGGCAGACTCGCAAGAAGACTGGACACTGAGATCTAGCGCCGAGGGCCTTCTGGTGGTTTCCTCACTGTGAGAAGCGAAGTTACAGGGAACCAGGCAGAGGGCCTTCACGGTAGTGGCACCCACCCTGTGGAACGCCTTCCCATCAGATGTCAAGGAAATAAACAACTTCATGACATTTAGAAGACATCTGAAGGCAGCCCTGTTTTGGGAAGTTTTAAATGTCTTAATGTATTTTTAACCTTCTGTTGGAAGCGCCCCAGAGTGGCTGGGAGGCCTGGAGGGCTGCATAAGTCCCCTGGGTCTAAGGCATCTCACATACAAACACTCCTTTATAAGAAGCCTCTTTCCACAACCAGAGAGATGAGAGTGTTTGGTTTATATTGCTGCAATTTGAGGTACCTCACACGCGTTTGGTTGCAGCAGGTGCTCTTCTTTGCACATAAATTGCAAGCAAGTTTCCAGGTGAAATAATTGGATTTAAACTGATCTTGTTGTCTTGCGGTTAATTAGAGCAAAGTAGTTAATCCAAGTAGATCAGTTTAACTGAATCGTGGATTTGCATGCTAACTCACAGAAGACTGCTCTGGTGAGATCGACAGCATCCTGAATGCATAATTTTGAGGGGCCGTTTGATTGGCAGGAGGCTGCATCTTCGAAGTCTCACTGAACTCTGTTCTGAGTAAAGCATAACGCAGAGAGATCAAAAGTGGGACTCACAACTGTAAACAAACAAGCACACTTGGTTTGTGGGACCCACCCCCTCTGCAGTTTTTCAATCTTTTTTTTTTTTAGTACAGTGGAACCTCGGTTTATGAACACCTCGGTTTACGAATTTTCGGTTTAGGAACGCTGCGGACCCATCTGGAACGGATTAATTCACTTTCCATTACTTTCAATGGGAAAGTTCGCTTCAGTTTATCAGCACTTCAGTTTATGAACAGACTTCCAGAACCAATTACACCCATGCTTCGGGTTAAGTATGCTTCAGATTGAGTACTCCGCGGACCCGTCTGGAATGGATTAATCCACTTTCCATTACTTTCAATGGGAAAGTTCGCTTCAGTTTATGAACGCTTCAGTTTTAGTACTCCGTGGACCATCTGGAATGGATTAATCCACTTTCCATTACTTTCAATGGGAAAGTTCACTTCAGTTTATGAACGCTTCAGTTTATGAACAGACTTCCGGAACTCATAAACCGAGGTACCACTGTACTGAATAGTTTAAACACTTATTCACACAGTTCACTCCCACAAGAGGCAGTGATGGTTATCCACTTGGATGGCTTTAAAAGAGGATTAGACATGGAAGATAAAATGATCTACCCCCACTGTTAGAGGGAGGGGTTTTCTCCACAGTTGCTGGAAGCCACTAGAGAAGAGAGTGCTGTGCGTTCAAGTCCTGTTTGCAGGATTCCCACAGGAATCTGGTGGCCACTGGAAGAACAGAATGCTGCACTAGGTGGTTCAGTGGCCTGATCCACCAGGCTATTGTTATATTTTTACCTTGTGCTGCTTTTGCTTGCCATTGTTTTACTAACAGTATATAAACTGTTAAACTTCTTTTACTTGTTTGTAATTCTATCATTACATTGCTCCAACCTGTCCTGTGGCCTTACTGGAAAAGATGGATAAGATACCTTATACATAAACATAATACATAAACAAATAAGTCTCACTTGATATTTTTAATTCTTCATAAAAAAATGTTAATACTCTTTAAAGACAAAATTGGAAATGATTACTACGGTTTCTGGGTATTGTACCATTATTGATAAGGACTGAAGAGGGAAATGTACCACAGGGATTAAGCAAGAAGTCCCTGTGATAGTCTCTAACCATGGTTTTATACAGTTTTAAAATTAGTTTATCATCGCTTCTGATATTACATTTCAGAATGAAAAAAGTATATATATATATATTTATGGATTCATCTCTTTTTTTTTGTTCTTGGCAACAAAAACGCAACATGAATCTGCTGTCAAGAAATGAAAAGTTCCACATGAAAGTTACAGTTGCTGCTATTTATGCTACAGAAAAGGACAGCAATATAAGATGGCAGGATTGATGTAATTACTACCATATTCTGCTCTCCCATCTTAAATCCACAGATATGTAATAACCCTAGGCAGTCTCCGGGAGAACTGTATGTAGTCAAAAGGGTTGTTCCACTTATCTGTCTGTTCATTTAAGCTTAACTTGTTTCACATGGGGGAAATGTGTTCAGCCTTTGCCTGCATATGTACCATCAACTGACATGTAGTCAAAAATCTCCAAGTGAGACAGATGCTACAAGACAGAGACTGTGTTGTATCAAACTTACAGTCCAAATCTGGAACTGTAAGAAAAACAGCGGTACAGTGGTACCTCTACTTACGAATAACTCTACTTACGAATGGAGCTCCATCCGCCATCTTGGATGCAGTTTAGATAGGATTTTTTCTACTTACGAATTTTTAGATAGGGTTGCTTCTCCTTGCGAATTTTTTCTCCCAATGCATTCCTATGGGATTCGACTTACACATTTTTTCGACTTATGAATGTGTGTTCGGAAAACACATTAAATTCGTAAGTAGAGGTACCACTGTATTTTTTTTAAGGGTTAAGATCTGGAGAGGGGAGGAGCAACAGCCACACAACACCTATACAAGAAACTATTTGGACTAATTATTTCTGTTGAGAAGATACTCGGAAATACAATAAGCTTGTTCCAGGTGCTGACGCCGACATTTGGAAACTATGAAGGCCTTGAGTGCACAGTTGTATACACAAAGGTTTCCATGTGATCAGAACCCCAGTCACAGAGGGGTTCTGAACACACGGAGGCATTTGGATGAATAGCTTTTCCTTTGCAGATGCCTGAATCAAAGAATGGATGCTTAGGGGGCAGTGGTAGCTGGTGGAGAGGTACCTCCTGTCTGCAACATTGCTGGTGTTTAGCAGGATGGAGAGGGCCAAGGCGGTGGAGAAATCTGCACTGTGATGGCTGCACCGGTGGAGCCAATTCTGCGCTCCTGCCAGTGTGCCCATAGTGCTGAGCTCCCTGCTGCCTTGATCTTCCACCTCTCCCACCCACCCATCCACCTAGTACGGACCAGTGACTCAACACATAGGAGCCCAGGTGTGTGGCAGCCCTCCAGTGGCCTCTACTGGTGGAGGGCGTGGTCAGGAGAGGTGGCCCCCCTCCATCCCTCATTTGGCTCTTTTTGTGGATGGCAACATTTGAAAGCAGTTAATAAGGGTTTCAATAAGACCAAGAAGTAAACCATTGAAATAAATATTCAGAAGGAAACCACCACCACCCCCCAACATCTCCAAAATGTTGACTGTGCATGCTCAAACTCTCATTTTACATTCTGTCAAAATGTAAAGAACCTCCGAGGGAATGCTGCTTAACTTGGAATGTTTCCATATTCTGATCATGTTCTGAGCAAACAATGACTTTTATTTCAAATGCTACTCACTATTATTATTATTATTTATTAAATTTGCATACTGCTGTTTATCCCTAGATCTCAGGCTGGTTCACAGCATAAAAATACAATATAAAACACACAACAATATACACAATATACAATATAAAACACACAAAAAGCACTAGTACTTACTCTGATAGTAGTAGGGGCATACCGATTTAAAATTTGACGGTGGTTGAACAAGGCTAATTTGCCTCGCCTTACGAACAACTCAACAACCGATTTTTTTGACTTACGAATGGGGCAAATGGCCGCGTGCTTACGAATGTCTCAACATCCGAAAGGAAACTGCGGCGGTTTTAGATAGGGATTTTTCAACTTACGAATTTTTAGATAGGGTTGCTTCGACTTACGGATTTTTCCCTTTCCAATGCATTCCTACGGGAAATCGTGTTTCCAATGGCGTTTTTCGACTTACGAATTTTTCGACCTATGAAGGTGCCTTCGGAACGGATTAAATTCATAAGTTGAGGCACCATGGTAAAGGTAAAGGGATATATCTTTACATTATTGTGCATGTATTTCATTCAAACCCAAGAGAGACCCCAAGAAGGGTAACAGAGAATGAATTCCACATTAGCCCTGTTTTGCATTCTAGAAAGGGATGGCAGTGCAGTGATGATATGGTTATGGTGACTGGGGGCCCCCTATTCACATAATAACTGGAAAGTAAGAGAAGGGATATTTTGAAGTATGGTGCTGGAGGAGACTCTTGAGAGTCCCATGGACTGCAAGAAGATCAAACCTATCCATTCTTCAGGAAGTGAGCCCTGAGTGCTCACTGGAAGGACAGATCGTGAAGCTGAGGCTCCAATACTTTGGCCACCTCATGAGAAGAGAAGACTCCCTGGAAAAGACACTGATGTTGGGAAAGATGGAGGGCACTAGGAGAAGGGGACGACAGAGGACAAGATGGTTGGACAGTGTTCTCGAAGCTACGAACATGAGTTTGACCAACCTGCGGGAGACAGTGAAAGACAGGAGTGCCTGGCGTGCTATGCTCCATGGGGTCACGAAGAGTCGGACACAACTAAACAACTAAACAACAACAAGAGAAGGGAACTGTTGTCCCTAGACTCCAGAAACAAAAGGCATGGAAGCAGCTATGATCAGTGCTGGATTTATGTATAAGCTAAACAAGCTATAGCTTAGGGCCCCACTCTCTAGCCCCACCCCCCAAAAATATACTTCTTCTTAATTGTATTTCAGTTCAACAATTACTTTGATAAAATACATATTTTGTTATGTGCAAATGGCTTTAGATACCTATTAGGTCCATAAATTACCATATAGCATATATTCAACACAAAAAACAGCGACAATTTGTTGTTGACAAAGGACAGCTGGACTTATAAAAGGCCTCATTACCTTCCGTAGTTTAGGGCCTCATCAAACCTAAATCCGGCCCTGGCTATGATGACTTAAAATGAGAGTTCCACAGAATGCAAACATGCCCCATAAACTTGGGGGTCATATATGAGGCGAATTTCATTTTCTAGCTCCAGGTTTCCAATTCTTCTGGTGGTTTAAAAAAGCACTGACAGCAATGATAGGAAAGAAGCATATAGGAGCGTCTCAGCAATAAAAATAGTCGTCAGGATTAGCTGATGTCAGATAAATGGGAGAGTCTAGCAATTATCCTTGGTGGTCTATTAAATTAATTTACTATGCAGCAATCTAAAATCTCCTAATAAAATGACACGCTGTGATCCCAGATGTTAACATTTGGATTGATGGGAGATGATAGCCCGCTTAATCCCTCTCTATTGTGGTCCTCCTGGCAGTTTTGAAATCACATCAAGGAGGCTTAGTGCGAATGGAAGCCAGCATCTGATTTATGTAATAACAAAACCTCTTCAAGAAGACGAGATCTTTGTGCCAGTGGCTTTGCTGTCTTTTAAAAAAATAGATATATCCATGGAAATTGACAGGTTGACCATACATGAGAGCAGTATCCACTCCTTACCCACTTAACACGCTGCAGCACTTGCAACTGCAATGCACACAGCCCTGTCCCTTGATATTGACACTGGATGATCCCCTAGAGACAGGGAAATGACCCTCATTTTAATTTAGCCCCACCAGTGCATACAAATGAGCTTCAAATTAAACTGAGTACCAAATAACTAAAATCCATTTTACGATAATTTGAACATGAATTGCGGCAAGAGTTTTTGCTCAGCACCAATTTCATATAGATTAGCAATGTGTATCTGTCCTGGTGTCTGGGAAACTCAGACTGTATTGCAGTTCTGTTCCTGGCAGCATTTTTTCTTCTTGTTGTATGGAAGAGGAAATCTGTAGGAAATGTACATGGAACCTTTTGAAGACATAGGCAGTGATCTTAGACGCACAAATTACTGTATACGCAAGCAATTGCTCGTGGTTTTTTCAGGATTTCCTGCAGTGTGCCAAACCCGTGTTTAGTAATTTTAACTGCAACCCTGCACAATCGTATCTCCAAGTAAGTCCCATTGAACTAAGTGCAGTTTACTTTAGAGTAGGCATGTACAGAATTGCACTGTACATTCAGACTGTGTTAAAAAAAGAAAACAGTCATTCTAAAGGTTTACCTTGCCTGGGCCAAATCGGTCCCGCAAAGATCCCTCTGTGGGTGGTATTGAGCTGGATCGCGTGTTTGCATGAGCTTGCGCGCCTGCGATTTCTGCCGTATGTGCACATGCAGATGTGATTTCTGGCGTATGTGCACATGCAGACGTGATTTCCAGCGCTGCGGAAGCGAGTCCCTGCGCCATGCTGCGCTGGTTTAGCGCAGCATGCCGGGACTCGCCGAGCGGGCGGCTCGGTTCTGGGGCGGCTTGTGGGCTGGTTAAACTGCCTCTGTGGGCCACTTCCAGCCCATGGGACGCACGTTGCCGACCCCTGTTCTAAAGCATGGGTAGGCAAACTAAGGCCTGGGGGCCAGGTGTGGCCCAATCCCTTTCTAAATCCGGCCCATGGATGGTCTGGGAATCAGTGTGTTTTTACATGAGTAGAATGTGTCATTTTATTTAAGATGCATCTCTGGGTTATTTGTGGGGCCTGCCTGGTGTTTTTTACATGGGTAGAATGTGTGCTTTTATTAAAAATGCATCTCTGGGTTATTTGCGTGGGGAGACCTTTTAACCACCCCCTACATATGCTGAAGCCCAAGGAAAGACTTGTGATCTACTATCTTTGCTGGATCAAGCTTTTGAATGGGGTAAGCAGGTATACATGCAGAAAGACAGGAGGATTCAAGTGACTTTCACACATATGCTTACATTCCATTTTTCGGCACTTGTGCAGGAAAACTGCCATGTGTAGATACAGTTTTTTTGTCAAGTGTCTTTTCTGTTTGTCATTGGCAGATACCCCTGATTTGATTTCTCTGCATATGGCACTACACCCAAGTGGTGGAATCACATTACCCTTTCCTATAGCTAAAATTATATTCCAGAAAGAAGTTAGAGTGATGGTTTATTAAATAAACAGAAACTGAAGGCAAGAAACTAAGAAAATGCTCGTTTCCCCCCCCTCAGTTCTGTGCCCTAACAAGACACTAAAAAGGCGCCTGTAAGTTTGATAACATGAGGAAAATATATCTGCAGGCTTCTGGGTATAAAATATGCAATACCCAAGCATATGGCTTTATTATGCTGCCCCGCTACTGTCAAACTCAGCAGATACCAACTGAGATGCGTCAAAGACATCACTCAATTGATTAACAGGGAATCAACACAATTTTATTGTGTTACATTATTCTTTAGAACAGGAGGTCATTTATCCACTGCATTCAGCTGCATAGGAAAAAAATACTAAAATATAACATAGGAAGAATATTAAAATATAGTTGCTTGAAGCTCTGGAGATGACACTAGTGAATCACTGGCAGCCATGTAAATTGTAAATCGAAACCATCAATTTTGTTTGGTAGAACACTACAGTCAGCAAGTTTCTGATCAGACGGGAGCAGCTTTCTGAATCTTATAGGAACAATTGTCACTTTGCAATACTTCCTCATTCATAGGCTTCATAGCCTCATGCAGTGGCTCTTTATCAACAATGGAGAAGTTCTTTTCTCACCCCCCCCCTATTTTCCTGTTAACTGTCACTGTTGGATAGGGAAAACCCCAAGCCTTGTTCCACAAACTCTGTTCTCTGAATACACTAGCACCTTAGAGACCAACTAAGTTTGATGTAGTATTTGTACTGGTGGAGATTGATAAGAGACAAGGACACCAGATGAGCACAGCTGATCTTTTATTAGCCATTTCAAAATTCTGATTCCCAGTGCAGAGTCTTGCAGACCCACCAGCAATGTGTATTATGCAAGGGTTGCTAATGTGCAGCTTGCAGGTGCCTGTGTGAAGCAGCAGAGGAAGCCACTCAGGCGCCTGGGGTGGAGCACCCAGGAGTTGGACGAGCCGCCCATAGGGGCAGGGCAAGCATTGCGGGGCCTCCGGAGTCTGCCTGCCTCCTCCCGCTCAGCCACCCTACAGCTGGGGGAGAGGCAGTGGGTAGCCAGGAGAGATGCATGGCTCTGGCGTGCTGCAGGCCCCGCGATGAGTGCTGCCTGGCACTTTGTCACTCTCGTCAGTGGTGACACCCGAGATGGCCCGCACCCACCAAACCCCCCTTCCTCCGCCCCTGCCTGTGTGCCTGCCACTACCTTCTATACAACTTGGAAAAGGTCTCAGTAAATACCCTCCCTAAAAACCCCAATGCACAAGAAGCGGTTTCCTTTTCCTGCACAGCTCCTGTTTGCACTGGCTTGCCTTCTCCTGCATCAAACATACCACCTTAAATATGCCCAGATTGGGCACCCTCCCTCCCTTCTATTCCAACAGAGATTCCCGCAGTTAGTGAGTGCAGCAACGGCTGATAGGGGTGCTTTTTCCCATAGAAGAGGGTGCATGCCTTCACTATCTTGTGGTTCTGTTTCTTTTTCTGCTCTTTTAGACATGGCCGCCTTTGGGGGTTATGCCATGTCCATTACACCTGCCATTTTGTGCTATGCCACATCCTTGTGGCCGCGGAAGCCCAGTCGGATGGGCAGGGTATTATTTTATTTTATTATTATTTATTGGCTGAATAGAAAGGGGGACACACAATCGATCCTGTTGGAATCAGTGGGACTTGCTTCAGGGGATGGCTGTTTCATGCTTTCTTATGTGAGCCACCATGTGCTTCAGTTTAGAGGAAGGGTGGGGTATATACAATATCAAATGAATAAAAAACAAAATTACCATGTTAGTTGGACCATGTAGACCCCATAGAACAAAGCCATTCCTCTTCCCTCCCTTTCAGTGCCTGATATCAGCCCCCCTTTCTGCCTCACTTAATTTCCCTTACAGTTAAGCCTTTGACTCCACAGTGAATAAATAGAGTCTGGCAGGATTAATGTTTGCAAATTTTCTTTTAAACTATTCATTTAGCCATAAACCCAGGATGTGTCTCTGAAGATGTACATGTCTAATCTCCTTAGTCACCTTTCATCAGGACTTGTCTGTAAAATCTTTCGTGATGGGCCTGGGAGACTCCTGCAAGTGACTGTGAAATGGAACAGCTACCTCAGGTAGCATCTGCCGAAATCCCCAAAGTCATCAAGGCAGCTCCTGATGGGAAGGATAATATCCTTCACTGTGTTGCTGATGTACCAGTGCAAAAAGGAGTCACCTACCTTTCATGAATTATTGGGTAAGCATGTGCAGACCCATCACAGTAGAGGATGAATATTGAATTCAAAAATAGAGGAGTTTCATCTTTGCAGCTAAAGAAATAGATGCCATCTTGATCCAGAAGAAGGAGGAGGAGGAGGAGAATGATAATTTATTATTTTTACCCCACACATCTGGCTGGGTTTCCCCAGCCACTCTGGGCGGCTTCCAACAAAATATTAAAAATACAATGAAACATTACACATTAAAAACTTCCCTAAAAGGGCTGCCTTCAGGTGTCTTCTAAAAGTCAGGTAGTTGTTTATTTCCTTGACATCTGATGAGAGGGTGTTCCACAGGGCAGGTGCCACTACCGAGAAGGCCCTCTGCCTGGTTCCCTGTAACCTCACTTCTCGCAGCGAGGGGACTGCCAGAAGGCCCTTGGAGCTGGACCTCAGTGTCTGGGCTGAACAATGGGGATGGAGACGCTCCTTCAGGTATACTGGGCCGAAGGGAAATTAAAGCATTTTCTTTCTGCATCAGGCTGCTCTGGGTCTTGGACTTCAGCCCTGATGAAACCTCCTCTGAACAGAAGGAAGAACTCCTGTGGCAGCCCCTATAACAAATGGGGAATCAATAGTCCTTGATGTGCATCCCAAGACTGCTTACACAGAAAACACGCAATCCTGAGGAAGATCTAATGTTAGCAGTCCCTTTGCCCTTTGTCAGGAGTCCCTCCCAGATCTAGACATCTCCTCATAATCTCCAGAGCTGTTATTATAAGAAGGAAATAAATGCTCTTCTAAGTTCCACACTATCCAAACATCAGACAAGTCAAGTCATGGGTAGCCTAAAGTTAGGACAAGCAATGAAGCAGTGCTGATGTGGCATTTGCCCATTCCTTGTAATTATGTTTGCATAGGGGGATGGAAATGGTTAATGTAGATTGACCAATGAGAAAGCTCGGAGGCGGAGCCTACCTGGTTTTGAGGCTCAGCCCAGGGGTTTACCATAGAGCGATAGAGGAGTGAGGATCAGACAGAGGCAGAAAAAGTCAAACATAGTGGTTGTGACAGTTAGAGACAGGGATATATCTGAGAGATAAGAGTGTGACAGTGTGAGATAGTGCCACATCTAGTTAAGGGCGCGCATTTGAGCATAGCTGCCAAGTATCCCGTTTCCACCAGGAAAACCCATTTTTTCCTACCGTTTCCCGGCGGTCTCCCGTTTAGTTTTTAATCCCGATATTCTCCCTTAAATCGGCTTCTGCCGGCGGCCATTTTTCTGGTGCCACTTTGCTCTTCTATGGGCACCAGAAAATGGCGGCGCCGGCACCGGAAGTCGCTTCCGCGCATGACCCCCAAAGAATTGTGGGAATTGAACCTGAAAACAATAGCATAAATAATACCTTCATTTAATGGTAGTTTACAGACATGCTCAAATCCTTTAGTTTAATAGGTTGCTAGAGCCAACATCTGGGATGCACATTATCAAAAGAAAAACACACTAATAAAATATTAAAACTAAAGGGCTCATTTTATCTGTGACAAACATTTTACACAATATTCTCTTCTTTTGCGTGATTAATCCATATTTTAATATAAATACTTAGAGGATAATCAGCTGTAAAATTGGGATCATTGTGGTTAACATTCCTGGTGCAAACTACAAGTCTTCTTTGTAATAAGGAACAGGTGTAGGATAAAGGTTCCTTTTTATGTCCTTCGTTGGATTTATCTTTAAAGCACTTTAATAGAAAACTGCTGACCGAAGGTGTAACAAACTGCTTTAGAAAGCACAAGTAAATGAAATATAATGCTAGAGCAAACAATAAAATTGATAAATCAACTTAACCAATGAGAATCTGCAGAAGATGTAACCTTGCAACTATGAACTGTGATGTACAATGTAGTCCTGCTCTTCAAACTATAAAGAACATTGCTGGGATTATCAATGGAGGAGCAACAAGCAATTTGCTCAAGTCTTTTCATTGATTCCAAAGTCCAGAATGTACCTGCCTTTTCGGGAGAGGCCGATATAATTTCTTTTGCATCATACATTTCTTTTCTTTTGCACGTACCTGCATTACAAACAGTTTTATGGCAGTTCTTATACTAGCTCCCCAACGATTCTGGTAAAATGGATTCCAGAAAAAGATAGCATAGGTATACCACTTAGAAATTCATATAACAGGAGACAGATTTACTGTATCTTATTTTTATTGAAGTTCCAATGTAAAATACTCACAAATATTTATGTTTTCCTACTTGGAACGTTTTGAGAGAGTGAAATAAATTCATTTCCAGGCTTTCATTTTTCATGTTCAGGGCAGGATTCCCATCAACAACAGACCTGCACAAGGACCTCCATTTGCACAACTGGATTGGCCTCCCCCTCCCCCTGCCCCCACCATGCCCCCAAAATTTACTCTGGTGTACAGAATATTTGTGCTGATGGAAGGATTTGAGGAGCACAATATTAACTTCTACCCACAGTGTGATAGGCTTTGCCAGGTTGAACCTGGGAGAAGGTACATTTACTTTTAAATGCACCAATAAAGGAGAGGCAATAAAGGGAGCCATGACTGTTCTTATCCGTCCTTCTTCCCTTCTTGTAGTAGTTAGCACTGCTATATGTTTGCTGTAATTCAAACAACAGAAAGACAGTAGACCAAAGGGTCATGGGGAAGGATGGGGATTTTTTAAAACTGAGTGCACATTTAAACGTGAATTTTCCCAATTTCTAAAACAATAAGCAAACAAATGATAGCCAGCCTTCAAATACTGCAATCCTCCCATTTTTGCAATGTGGTTCTCCAGCCAAATAATGTGTCCTGCCACCACATCTTCCTTCACTGAAAGATAAATGCATGTTCTCCAAGTTACAATCTGACAATGCTAATCACAGCAAATAAAAGCAGTACTTACTGTGTCCCTCAGCGAACGGTCATAGAATTTAAGTTTGCATAATCACCACCACAGAATAAAAACACTGTCACTGTCCGCAAACATGACTGAAGACATTTATGCATGCATGAATTCACGTGACATTCAGTCTTTTGTCATTAGTCTTCAAAGCAGTTTTCTCAGGCAGTTGAAGCCTGGATACTGACCCCAGAGTCTTCATGGGAGTCAGGTGACATCAGGGAGGCAGACTCAGGCCAGTCCCTGCAAATGTGCTCCTTCTCAGTCTGGGCTGCTCGTGTTGTGAGACAGGTGGCTACATATAAAATTATCACTTTGTGCTGCTACATTATCTGACCAGCTGCTGCCTCAAGTATTTGCCAGCCCTTGGATGGGAATGCCTGATGTTTACATAGTATAACTGCATCTTAAAATTAGTAACAAATGGGAAGAATAGAAAGATAATATCTGTTTTGCTTAAATACTTTAAACATGATTTAAACAAACCAACTACACTTAAGTACCGTGTTTCTCATATTATAAGACATGTCTTATATTTATTTTTTCCTCAAATAAACACACTATGGCTTATTTTCAAGGGATGTATTATTTTTTTCCTCCTTCTCCTGCTGCGGCCGGCATTGCTGCTGCACCTATCACTATGTCTTATTTTCGGGGTATGGCTTATATTCCTCGAATGCTTAAAAATCCTGCTATGGCTTATTTTATGGGTATGTCTTAAAATATGAGAAACAGGGTATCTAGGGCAGAGTGAGGCCCTAGATTCCTGGCAAAAGATTCCTGAATTGCATGGGATTGGACTAGATGATCCTTGGGATCCTTCCCAACCCTTCTATTATTCTGATAGCAATGGTCCCCCTCAAAAGAATCTTCCTGCTGAAGTGATCTCAGAATTGACCGGCCAAATCAAAGAACTTTTTGGCAAGAGCAAGGAAATGGAAAAGGCGGTGAAAGAGCTGAATACCAAGGTCAACAATCAAGAGGACAATATTAGTAAATTAACAACAGAGAGCAAAGACCTGAGGAGAACCCAAGAAAGAAATGACAAAGAGAGGAGAGAACTATTAAAGATGCAAGAGGAGCTGGCGGATCAACTAGCCCTCGTAGAGATCAGACAGAAGGAGCTAATTCTCCGTTTGAGAGGCGTTCCTGAAAGGCAAGGTGAAAGGATCGATGAGAAGTTATGTAAAGATTTGGCGGAATGGCTTGGTGTTAAAGAAGAAGATCTGATACTAGATGTGGACAAGATATACCGAGTTAGAGGGGACAGATCCAAAAGATTTAAAGGACCCGGGGACTGCCTCATATTTCTAAATTCTGGTCTGCTAAAAGACAAAATTCTCCAAAAGAAAAAACAGGGACCCTTGGTGATTGAGGGCAAATCGATTGCCATTTTTAAGGAGATTCTGAAACGATTTAGATTTAAGAGACAAAAATATAAAAAATTGACGGACGCCCTAACAACGAAGGGGATTTGGTATGTGTGGGAATTTCCTGAGGGTCTCACCTTCACATTTAAAGACAGAAGGAAAACTATAAAGAGTGTAGAGGACGCAGAAGCCTTTTTGGAGAGATCAGGGAAAGAATTGTTGGGAGGGGGAGAGGAGGAAGAGAACTGAGATTGAAGTAAATTGATAAGAAAAGGTTTGCAACTGAATGTAATCTTTATTGAGGGGTGGAGGTGAGGTGATTATAATATTGAATGATAGAAGTTCATGTAATAAGTTCATGTATTAAGTTTTCTTTACCCTTCTTATTGAAATAATAAAAGCTGATAATCTTAAGAAAAAGAAGTAAATTATTAAGAGGAATATCTATACGTATACGTAAGTAGGTATACATATAGATATATAGAACGATAGTAACTCTAATAGTATCAAAATAATTATGGAATTAAATATAGTGTCATGGAACATAAATGGGTTGAACTGCAAGAGGAAAAGAAATAGGGTGGAACATGTTTTGAAAAAAGGAAATTGGAATGTGGTTTGTTTACAGGAAACCCATGTGGTAAAAAAAACACGAAAGAGTCTTAAGGAATGAACGATTGGGGATAGAGTATGTATCGGCTGACAAGAAGAAGAAAAAGAGAGGTGTAGTAATATATGTAAAAGGGAATTTAAAATCAGAAAAGGTATTTCAGGATGAAGAGGGGAGGGTGGTAGGGGTGAGAATTTACACTCCGAGAGGAAAAGTAATAGTGATAAACATATACGCACCCAATGGATGTAAATCCAACTTTTTCCAAAGAATTGAACAAAATCTAAATGAGGTTATTGATGGGGAGGAGATAATATTTGTGGGGGATTTTAATGGTGTTGTATCACCAAATTTAGATAGATCAAGCAATACTAAAAAGGGAGGTAAGCTGCCGAAAACATTCTTCCAAATAATTGAGAATTATGAGTTAAAAGATATGTGGAGACTCAAGCAACCAACGGAAAGAAAATATACGTTCTTCTCCGAAGCTAAACAATCAGCTTCAAGGATAGATATAATTTGGGTCTCCACAGGTCTAACAACATTGGTTAAAAGATGTGAGATTATGGCCAAATCGGTAACGGACCATAACCCAGTGATGGTGCAAATTAAAGAAGTGAGGGAAAGCATTAAAAGGTGGAGAATGGACGATAGGATGTTGGAGGATGAGGTCTTTGCCAGAAAATTGAAAGAATCGGTTAAGGAATTCTTTCAACTCAACATATCGCCAGGGGTAAACATAACATCTGTATGGGATGCTAGTAAGGCCTTTATTCGAGGATTGTATATACAACAAAAAAGTAGATATAAAAGGGACAAACAGGCAAAATTAGAGAAATTAAAATTAGAGATAGAACTCAAAGAAAGGGAGTTGGGGAGAAACCCGAAAAATGTTAATATAAAGACACAAGTGAAAATGCTACAGAATAATTTAAAACAGCTAATGGATGAGGAAATAGAGAATAGAATCATGTGGGCAAAACAAAGAACTTTTGAATTTGGAAACAGGTCTGGCAAATTATTGGCCTGGCAGTTAAGGAAAAGACGAAGTCAACAACAAATTATAGCTATAAAGGATGGGGGTAAAACTAAGACCAACCCGGATGAAATACAAGATTGTTTTGTGAAGTATTATAGTAAATTGTATAAAGGGGAAAATATTAATAAAAAGAAATTAGAAGAATACTTAGACAAATTTAATGGAATTAGTATTAGGCCAGAAGAATTGGAGAATTTAAATAAACCAATATCATATCAAGAAATAGAAGAAGAGATAAATAAACTCAAATTGGGGAAATCACCAGGCACGGATGGCCTTTCAGGAAAACATTATAAAGTGCTGCAGGAGGAATTAAAAGAAGTGTATAAGATAATGGTAGATGGGATTTTAGAGGGAGGAGAGTTTCCAAGAACATGGCAAGACACATATATTACCCTGATACCTAAAGATATATAGAGAAAAGAGGAAATAGGGAATTACAGGCCAATTTCATTGTTAAATATTGATTATAAAGTATTTGCCGGAATTCTAGCCAACAGGATTAAGTGTGTTCTAAACAGAGTAATAGGGAAGGAACAACAAGGATTTTTACCCCAAAGAAAGATGTCAACTAATATTAGGATTCTGTTGGATATGTTTGAATATGTGGAATGGAATCCTAGTAAGAAGGCTGCCTTTATATTTTTAGACACCGAAAAGGCATTTGATAATTTGGCATGGGAATTTATGAAGGGGGCGCTGGAAAAATTAGGAATCAAAGGAAGATTTATGGAAGGAATAAAGGCCATATATAGCAAACAAGTGGCGAGGTTGATTATTAACGGGGACATAACAAATGAATTCGAAATAACCAAAGGAACGCGGCAGGGATGCCCATTGTCCCCGCTATTATTTATATGGGCCCTGGAATTCTTAATAAAAGATATTCAAATGGACAAAGACCTCAAGGGTATATCGGTCGGGAAAAGTGAGTTTAAAATACGAGCCTTCGCCGACGATCTGATAATAATGCTGGAAGACCCAGTGGAGACCCTACCCAAATTGAAAAGAAAGTTACTGGATTATGGGAAAGTAGCTGGATTAAAAGTTAATAATCAAAAAACTAAATTGATGATCAAAAATATAAGAAAAGCAGAAGGAGAAGAAATACAAATGATTAGCGGGTGGGAGATAGTGAGGAAAATCAAATATTTGGGAATCAATATCTCTAACAATAAAGTGGAATTATTTGACAATAATTATGCTAAAATTTGGAGGAAAATAAAAGAAGATATGGATAATTGGAAGGGATTGAATCTAACATTCTCTGGCAGGATTGCCGCAATTAAAATGATGGTTTTACCGAAATTGATATTTTTGTTTCAAATGTTGCCAATAAAATTAAAAAAAGAAACATTTGACACTTGGAAGAAAGATCTAAATAATTTTATTTGGCAAGGAAAGAAGGCAAGAGTACAATATAGGTTATTAACGGATGCAAGAGAAAGGGGTGGATTAGGAGTTCCGAATCTTAAACTGTATTACGCTGCATCTTGCCTGTGCTGGATGCGGGAATGGTTCATGTTGGATGATTTGGAGCTACTCAAATTGGAAGGTTTTAAAAACATCGGAGGTTGGCATGCATACCTATTAAAAGAAAAAAGAGGTGAATACACATCATTTACAAACCATGTATTTAAAAAACCCCTACTAGATACATGGGAGGAATTCAGATGCTTATTAGAGCCTAAAATTCCATGGTGGGCCTCACCTGTAGAAATGTCAGCAACAAGTAAGGAACCCAAAGGGAGTAATTGGCCGACATATAAAGAACTGCTTAGAAGAGTAAATGACCAATATGAGCTAAAACCATACAACCAAATCGAACAATATTGTCAAAGCTGGTTACATTATCTTCAATTGCAATCGATTTTTAAAGGACATAAAGTAATTGGATTTGAGAATAAAAGATCAAAATTGCAAGAACTATTATTGGAAAATCAGGAAAAACCATTGGCAAAAATTTACAAATTTTTATTAGAATGGGACATGAAAGATGAGATAGTAAAAGATGTAATGATAAAATGGGCTAAAGATATAGGGAGGGTAATCTATGTTAAGGAGTGGGAGAAATTATGGACCGAGGATATAAATTTTACAGCATGTATGACAATAAGGGAAAACATATGGAAGATGGTTTATAGGTACCACCTTACACCAGCCAAATTGGCAAAACTTTACAGAAACAATCAAGACAAATGCTGGAAATGTAAGGAGAAGTTGGGAGACTTCTTCCACTGCTGGTGGAGCTGTAGTAAGATCAGCTCATATTGGTCAAGTATATATGAAGAACTGAAAAAAATGTTGAGATTTACATTCGAGAAAAAACCCGAGATCATGCTGCTAAGCATGATCCCGGAGAACATACCATCGGATAGGAGGAATATACTACTCTATGCGTGTGCGGCAGCCAGGATGCTGATCGCCCAAAATTGGAGAGGAGATAAGATCCCAACCATTCAAGATTGGTATCTAAAATTGACCGAATACATGACACTAGCAAAGTTAACCGCAGCGATCAGAAGGATACCCAAACAAAAAGTTAAAGATGAATGAAAATATGTGGATGAATATTTTTATAAACAAAAAATAAGCACAAAATTAGTGATATGTTTAGATTGAGAGACATAAGAGAATAAGAAATAAGGTGATGGGAATAGAGAAAGATATTTAATTAAAAAGAAAAGGAGAAGCTTAATAGAACGTAACAATGAGAGGGAACCGATGATAAGTGTTTGGAAGTCACATCTCTATTCTACATTACATCATACTTACCTTTACTTTCCCTACTTTTACTTTTCTCGTTTTCTTTCCTTCTCCCCCCCCCTCTTTCCCCTGTTTTCCCTCCCTCTTTATTTTATCCCACCCTCCCTTGTCTTACCCCCCCCTTTTTTCTTTCCTTATCATTGACTTACCTGAGATCTCTCCTCTCCTTTGTCTTCTTTCCGCTCCTGCTTTCTTCTTATCTGGTTTTTATATTTCGAGCCTCTCGGTCCAAGATTATAAAAATTGTAAAGATCAAATCTCAAATCACCGAGATTCGGAGGCCGATTTCACAATGGTACAATTCGAAAATATTGTTTATTTGCTATATATATTTTGTTTTGTTTTTGTAATTGAATAATATGTGTTTTTGCATGTATTTGTATGTACTTTCTTATGTATTTTGTTTTCTGAAATTTTATAAGTAAATAAAGGTTTTTCAAAAATAAAAACAAAAAACAAAAAACAAAAGAATCTTCCTGCTTCAAGCACGGAAGATGCAAGACTTCCTTTTGCTGTTGATTCAGCAGTAGGGAAAGCAAGGAAACATAGTTATAAGGATTGTTCCCCCTCAACAGGGATAATGGAAGAGCCATGCTTGCGGAAGGGATACAAGTCTCATTTATATTATCTCTGCCCTAAAAATAAAGTTTTTGTATAATGTGTATTTGCTGTTTAACACCTTCCCCCTCTGTTGCTCCAGGGACTGAATCATAGAGTTGGAAGAGACCACATGGGCCATCCACTACACCACACTGGCTGAGGTTTTGCCCAGTGTGTGCTGACTCATACACCAATTGGTAGATGCCAGTTACAGCAAGAGACGGTTTTCGTAAGTCAAGCATAAATGTTACACATACAAATCGATACTCACAAACACATACAGTCCAATCTGGGTAAATTAACTTATATAAAATTTCATTAGTTTGAGCTGCCAAGCCTTTTAACTACATCATATCGTCAGAGCTGATTAATGAGGCCAGCCTATGTGATGAAAGCCAAGGCTGCATGTTGTCTTTCATAAATAATATAGAAATTATTGCTGTCCGCAATGAAGAAACATGCTGTCAGTGAAGAATTAGGAAAGTTCCTAACAGATGAGGAGCTAATTGATCCCTAAATTATTCATACCATTTCTCTGGGTGTTCATACTCCACTGGTGGCTTTTTTTTTTCACCCTCTGAGCATAATGCCATTATCCTGAAAATAATTTCTTGATCTGTAGCTGGTTTTTCTTTTTTCTTTTGCCATGCATTTCAAGTTGAGGGGAGGGAGAGAGAAATTGTGCCCATTAACATACATATTTCATTTTATATGGACTATAAGAGACAGTTTGCATGCGACTAATGAAGACAACGAAATCAGCAAGCGTTTCTCTGTTGTTGTAGTTTTGTAGTAGCAACTCCATTTTCACAAAAGGAAGGGTAAAAATTATCACCATTAATTACCTCCATTGCTCAGCTTGTATTTCCACTTATCTATTCTCATGGAAAGTCTAGTTATAATGCACTAAAATAAACTTAACTCATCACCACAGTTAGGAATTGTGCATTACTTCCTCCAACTTGAAAATGTCACTTTCAGGGGTCCAACCCCCTCAGAGCAAGGTCTGGCGCTTCTTGCCTCTCAAAAGATATTCCCCCACTTTGCATCATTGCCATCTTACAGCTAGAATTAGCTGGACTCATCAGGGGAGGGAGAAGGAACAGATGATAGACCTTTCTGCCAGTTCCTACATGTTGATTCGTCGAATAAAGATATTGCTGAACTGTGAATTTTGGAGGTTTTTCTCTGCATGTATCATGCACATCTCATCGTATGGAGACATTAATGTTAACTGATCTCGCATCCACACTCCAACTGACAGCTGCCATAAATTGGTCTGAGAGTGGTTGAATTGACTATGGTCACTTGGGGAGATTGAAGGCTAATCAGGTTTTGAACCTGATATGTCCATATATATCAAACTCTAGACAAGCCTCCATCATCCTGGTGTTCTCTACTTGTATTGGGCTACAATTCCTATCTGAGCCAGCCACCATGGCTAATACTCAAGGATGATGAAAGTTGTATCCAACAGCATCTGGGGGCAAAACAGTGGGAAGGTTCCTCTAGACATTAGGGGTGGTCTTCAACTAAGGATGAGCACTGGTGTAATGGGATTTTCCTGCTTTCCTCCTCTATCCCCAATTCTGCTCTGGAAGGGGAAAACCCAGAACAGATTTATGAGGCATGTAGGGGCAAGGGGGGGGGATGTTCCATTGCACAATGAGAAATTATTGCACTGATGGAATATTCACTTTAGCACTATGTTGAATAAAACCCCATGTTTTGTTAAAAAAACACACACCACCCCAGTGAATCTTAAAGGTGGCCATGACAATATGAAACAGTTGCAACTGCTGCTTTTCTGAGCCAAACTGTGTTGCGAAAACAAAATTAAAGCAACCAACACATCGGTCCTGTTTGTTTTTATTGTAGCTAACTGCAGCTCACCATTTTAAAAGCACCAGCCATATTTCATGCAAAACATTTTGTGACCAAGCTAACAGCTTGTGCTTCAAATTCCAAGCAATAAAACTACCCAAAATTAAATTATGGGAGAATTTCTGCCAGCCTGCTCTGTCACACTTCCCCTTCTCTGACCCATCATATCCAACCCTCACAGCTGCCTCTGTTCTCCTGGTTCTTTGGGGGACTTTTACTTGGGCATTCATCAGGTCAACCCCAACAGTCCAGTGTCTCCTGAAAATGACCTGTCAACGCTGCTACTCAATTTGCACTCATATTTATTGGCAAGTCTCACTGAAAAGAATGTGAGTGTGAGGGACAGGGGATATCGCGAAGTCCCTCCCCTCCTGAGTTCAAGCCCGTCCCCGAGCAAAGGGGAAAGCAGGGAGAGTTCCGATTCCAGTGGGGAAGCAGGAAGTCGTGTCCGAGGCTCAGGCAAGGTAGAGGAGCCAGGGTCCCAGGTGGGACAGGAAGGGGCAAGTAAGGGGGGAAGACCCATCCCCCCAACTCCAGAATTACGCAGGAAGAGGAGGGGCAAGAGGATGGGTCTGCCAAAGCTTTTGTGTTGGAGAAAGACGCGCCAAAAGCCATTAGGAGGTTCTGAAACCGACTGACAACATCGCTCCGTGTAAATAGCAATGACTTGAGCACTGTAAATACGCAGCACCAATAAAAGAATAAAATGCAGAGCTGCGTAGCGTCGTTACTCTGAAGTAGTCCACTCCGGCCACTGTGACAGCAACCTCCTAATCATTTTTGGGCTACTTTGGAGTTGCCGGGATGAGCGTGTCAGAGGCGGAGAAGTGGCGGCAGATCGCTGAGCAAGCCCAGCTAGAACTGCAACAGCTGTCGCTGCAGGCGCAGGGAGAATTGAAGGCAGCTAAAGAGGAGACTAAGAAGGTCCAGGACGACCGGCTACAACTTGCGGAACAGGTGAGAGAGCTCCAGGAAAAAGAGCAGCATTTAAGGGCGGTGGCGGTAGACCTCCAAAACAAGCTGGATGCAGAGAAAAACAAGGCGGGAGGGGCACCCCAAGTCCAAGTGCTGCCAGGAAGGAGAGCCGGGACCCTAGTAAGCAAGTTCAATGGAGACCCGAAGGAGTTTCAGGGCTTTGAGACTGAGATTGTGTATGCTCTTGAGCTGCACCACGATGAGTTCCCTGATGATGAGCACAGAGTAGCGTTTATTGTGGAGCACCTTACAGGGGCGGCCAGGGAGTGGCTAAGACCGTTAATTGCAACAAGGAATCCTTGCATGAAGAATGTCAAACTATTTCTAGAAGGTTTGAAAACGATGTATTCGTCCGATAGTCATATGGACCAGACTAAGGAGGAACTTCATAATTTACGCCAAGGAAATATGACAGTTCGCGCGTATTGGGCGAAATTCACCATGCTGGTGCACAGATTGGGGTGGGATCTGGAGTCTGCCCCAATGCAAGCGGCGTTTTACTTGGGGTTGCATGAGGAGGTGAAGGATGAGCTCTCGAGAGGTCCAAAGCCCAGTAATATGGATCAACTGAGCAAAGCGGCAGATACGGTGGGCGGAGTTCTTCTCGAACTTCAACTTCTCCATACACTACATCCCAGGAGAGCAGAATGTCAGGGCGGATGCCCTCTCCCGCAAGCCAGAGTACATGGAGGAGGAGGCGCCACCAGCCCCAAGGCACATTTTCCCCCCGTCGGCATGGTCCTGCGGAGCAGCAGTGGTGAGCGAGGCAGAACTCACAGCACTGACGGCAGCGGATGAATTTGCCAACCGCATCTTCAGAGAACTGAGAGGGGGGAGGGAGCAGGCAAAAGACTTTGCAGAACGCAGAGGGCTGCTTTTCTACAAGGGTGCGCTGTACCTACCCACCACCCAGCTTCGACGTACGGTCCTCAAGCAGATGCACGACAACCCTACAGCGGGGCATTTTGGAAGGGACAAGACCACTCACCTAGTCATGAGACACTTCTGGTGGCCAGGGGTGAGGGAAGATGTTCGAGACTATGTAAGGGGCTGTACCACCTGCCAGCGGGCGAAGGTGGTCAGAGCAGCGCCACCAGGGTTGCTGGAGCCCTTAGCCACACCACACAGGCCGTGGGAAGTGGTGTCCATGGACTTCATCACAGATCTGCCTTCGTCCAGGGGTAAGACTGCAGTGTTGGTGGTGGTGGACCTCATGTCCAAAATGTGTCACTTTATACCGTGTGCCAGGGCAGTCTCGGCAGAAGAGACAGCCAAACTGTTTGTTGATCACATTTTCAGACTGCATGGATTACCTTTAAGGGTTATTTCGGATCGTGGCCGCCAATTTGTTTCCAGGTTCTGGCGGCGGCTCATGAACCTCCTGCAGGTGGAGGTCAGCTTGTCGACGGCTAGACACCCGCAGACCAACGGACAAGCGGAGAGGGTCAACGCCATTCTGCAGCAGTACCTGAGATGCTACGTCAGCCAGCGGCAAACGGACTGGGTGGATCGCTTGCCACTAGCAGAATTTGCCTACAACAATGCAGTGCACGTCTCCACAGGGGTGTCGCCCTTTAAGGCCAATTACGGGCGCGACCTCAGATCTTTCCCAGAGAGGGAGAGGGAGGAGGAGGAGGAGGGCCCACAGGCTGAGGATTGGGCAGAGGAACTGGAGACGGTGCACCAGCAGCTCAGAGAACACTTGGAGAGGGCCAAGGAAGCGTACAAAAAGGGGGCAGATCGCCACAGGCGACAAGGGGAGGTCATCAGGGTGGGGGACAAGGTGTGGTTGTCCTCGGAGGGCCTTCCCACCAGAGGGAGGTGCAAAAAGCTGGCACCCAAATGGCTGGGCCCCTTCACGGTCACGCAACAGGTCAACCCGGTGGCATACAGGCTGGCACTGCCAGAGGACATGAGGGTGCATCCAGTGTTTCATAGATCGCTGCTGTCGCCGTACAGGGAAAGCAGCAGGCTCAGAGACAGCGAACAAACCCCCGAGGGAGGGGGGGAGAGGGAAAGCAGGGAGCAACTCAATGAGGCCACGGCCATCCTGGATTCAAGGTGGGGGGTGGGGGGCCTGGAGTACCTCATGGCATGGGAGGATGCTCCACCGTCCCAGAATGAATGGGTTCCCGCCACTCAGATACAGGAGGAATTCTTGGTGGAAGAATTTCACGCCCTCTTTCCCCACAGACCCAAGCCCTGGCACATGGAAAGGGAGGGGGAGGAGGAGGAGGCACGGGAGAACAGCTCACCATGGCGCTGGGAAGCGGAGTTTGAGGAACCAGAGGATGAGGTATGGGTGTCGCCAAGATCCACCCAGTCAGAGGAAGGAGCAGATTGGCAAAACATTTTTACCCCCACCAGCTCTGACGCCACGGACTTTTTGGGATTCCCGTCCTCCCAGGCGGAAGGGGGGGGCTCGCAGGACTGGGGGGAGGTGTTCACACCAACGGGCTCGGAGAGCACCGAGTTTTTAGGCTTCCAGTCGTCACCGACACATGGGGGGGGCCTGGGGAGGGGTGAAGGAGAGCTTGGGAGGGGGGTGGATGTGAGGGACAGGGGATATCGCGAAGTCCCTCCCCTCCTGAGTTCAAGCCCGTCCCCGAGCAAAGGGGAAAGCAGGGAGAGTTCCGATTCCAGTGGGGAAGCAGGAAGTCGTGTCCGAGGCTCAGGCAAGGTAGAGGAGCCAGGGTCCCAGGTGGGACAGGAAGGGGCAAGTAAGGGGGGAAGACCCATCCCCCCAACTCCAGAATTACGCAGGAAGAGGAGGGGCAAGAGGATGGGTCTGCCAAAGCTTTTGTGTTGGAGAAAGACGCGCCAAAAGCCATTAGGAGGTTCTGAAACCGACTGACAACATCGCTCCGTGTAAATAGCAATGACTTGAGCACTGTAAATACGCAGCACCAATAAAAGAATAAAATGCAGAGCTGCGTAGCGTCGTTACTCTGAAGTAGTCCACTCCGGCCACTGTGACAGCGAGTTTGCAGCCAATGAGTCTTGATGGGTCAGGCCAATACAATTCTAAACCAGCTCTCTTGAACTTGACGCCAAATCCTCTGATCAGGTGAATTGTTTTGCACTGAAACAGACTAGCTGTTTTGCACTCACAATCTTAACTTTCCTTACAGTTGTGTTATTTTCCAGCAAAAGTGGTAACAGCAGGTGTCACTTGAGTTAACTAAGAAGTTAGCAATTGTCAAATAATAAAAAAGAACAAACATAATTCATGATATAATTATGAATGCCAAACATCTGCTTCTGAGAATCATAATTAGAAAAAAAAACAGGAATGAAAAATTCCTTTTGAAACCAACATTTAACATTTGGGGAGCATGCCATATCTAAATATTACTTTGAATCTCCATGAAACTCAGCTTTGACCTTTCCTGTAGATTCAAGGTACTCATTTGATATAGATCCCATTTGCTTTACTTCACTCTAAGCTCTAGCACATGTTTTTGTTTCTTCATATTTGTCACCTGTACATTGAAATATGGAAAGTGTTAGTGATTTTAAGGCAGGAAGAAACAATTGCTTTTCTCCTCTAGGTCTATAACTTTGGGACTATGCAATTTTCCATTAACAAATCAAGGAGAATGAAGAGCTCAATGGTCGCACATAGCATTACACCATCATTAAAATGTGACTTTTGATTGGATTTTGTCATCACGTTCTTGGGGTGAAAATAGACATCCATTCTATGAAGTTGAAGTATGGTGTCTGAAAATGGCCACTTGACCTGATGCAGTGGCTCCCCCATCCTTCTAGAGTCACGCCATTTTGTTTGTGGCCATTGGCCCCTTCCCTTGGCTGCTGCAGAGCATCCTGGGTTCTTGCCAGACACAGTTTTGAATTCTGGCCAATCCATGGTGGCCTGGGGGTGGGGCAGGGCCAGGGAGCAGACTGTTCACCAGCAGTCTTCACTTGGGTCTGCTCCCCAGCCATTTAAGTGGGCCAGCGCTGCCCTCTGCAGAAGTAAGTTGTTTGAAAACACATTCTGTACTCTAAAACCAAAGCTTTCAGAATGCTGCAGATGGATGTTCAACCCACTTCCACCAAACTTTAGAATGTCTAGCTGTCTGTCTTCACCTTATATGTCATTCCTTTTTCTGGGATTCAAGCCATGACTTTCCACCCATCAAAACATCTTGTCATTGGTAAGTCACTCAGCATTACAGTCACCATAGAGACTGACAGTCAAGTATCACATCGTCTTATGCTTGTGCCCAGAACATTGCATTCATGCCCATAATTAGGGTAAACACTCCAAGCCAGCTAAATTATTTCTTCAAATTAGGGGGAAATCCAGATGCGGATGAGAAAACCCTGTCTAAAACCTTAGAGAGCCACTGCCAACCAGTGTAGACAATAGTGAACTCCATGAACCAGTAGTCAGACTCAGCGTAATGTAGCTTCCTATGTTCCTGGGCATGGCCAGAATCTCAGGCTGACACTTTCCAAGCCTTACAAGCTAACAGATCCAATAGACACCTCAGTCTTTGAGTTTAGACTACTTTACAAGTCACCTTGATGTTTGTCTCATACAACAGGACACTTACCTGTAGACTCAGGCTTTGTCAAACCTCCATAATCCTCCATTGTTGCCTTTTCTGGGCAACTGTTGCTTCTCTGGATGGTTGGAAATATAGGTAAACCTATGTCCCTTCATGCTCTTCTAAACCCGTAGTATCACTTGCCTCCCACAAATAAAGTGGTATTCCCCCCCTTCCCCTATAAAGCATTAGCATGTAATAGTTTGAGTTGAAATTGACAAAGACCCAAGCTTCTAATTTTCTGCTTGCACTTTCCCTTTTTCTAGTCTTCCATGTTCTATTCCCATTACTCTGGCTCATCTTTCGTTAGCCTTCATTTTAGCTCTGCATTTATAAATTTTCCCCAAGTTGTTAATTATTTATTCAGAACAGTTGTTGACTGTCCAATCAACAACGTCCTTTGGGAGGTTCATGCTAAGTTTGAACAGTATACACTTAAAATCTTAAAACATTCATTAAAACATTTGGAAAGAAAACCAATCACTTTCCTGCCTAAAAACTGGCACAAGTGGTATAACAGCATTTTAAACCCAGTAGAAATAAGGACAAGAACATAATGCTTGGAGAATAAAAGCTCATCAGCTGATATGAAAAGGATCTTAATGTGGATCTTAAAGCACCAGGTTAGTCTTGTCAGGGTAGGCATTTTCTAATTGAGACACCATCTCAACCACTCACTTCATTTCTTTAAGTGAGAGAGCCTGGTTAATGATCTCTGGTGAAGATCTCAAGCCCCAGAGGAGGCAATATTTCAGGTAATGAGGCCACATCATTTAGAGCTTTACACCTGATGCCACAGTACATCCTTGCTTGTTATTCAACTTCCATAGGTTCTGAATCAAATCTATTCAGCAATTCTTCCCAGTCCACCCCTTAATTATAGGATCATAGAATCGTAGAGTTGGAAGAGACCACAAGGGCCATCCAGTCCAACCCCCTGCCGGGCAGGAAACACCATCAAAGCATTCTTGACATATGCCTGTCAAGCCTCTGCTTAAAGACCTCCAAAGAAGGAGACTCCACCACACTCCTTGGTAGCAAATTCCACTGCCGAACAGCTCTTACTGTCAGGAAGTTCTTCCTAATGTTTAGGTGGAATCTTCTTTCTTGTAGTTTGAATCCATTGCTCCGTGTCCACTTCTCTGGAGCAGCAGAAAACAACCTTTCTCCCTCCTCTATATGACATCCTTTTATATATTTGAACATGGCTATCATATCACCCCTTAACCTTCTCTTCTCCAGGCTAAACATACCCAGCTCCCTAAGCCGTTCCTCATAAGGCATCGTTTCCAGGCCTTTGACCATTTTGGTTGCCCTCTTCTGGACATGTTCCAGCTTGTCAGTATCCTTCTTGAACTGTGGTGCCCAGAACTGGACACAGTACTCCAGGTGAGGTCTGACCAGAGCAGAATACAGGGGTACTATTACTTCCCTTGATCTAGATGTTATACTCCTATTGATGCAGCCCAGAATTGCATTGGCTTTTTTAGCTGCTGCATCACTCTGCTGACTCATGTCAAGTTTGTGGTCTACCAAGATTTCAGATGTACTGCTCTCAAGCCAGGTGTCACCCATCCTGTATTCGTGCCTTTCATTTTTTTTGCCCAAGTGTAGTACTTTACATTTCTCCTTGTTAAAATTCGTCTTGTTTGCTTTGGTCCAGTTGTCTAATCTGTTAAGGTCATTTTGAAGTGCTGATTGCTGGATTAGCCCTTAAACTGATGGACCTATCCCCACTGAAAACATTTCAGCCACTTTCTTCCTTGTTATGTCCATCGTGTGGGATGTAACATGAGCAGTCAAGTACAACATTTCCTGTTTGCCCAGAGTGGACATGCAGGGGAATGTTAGTCCAGCTAGGAGGACTTCCTGTCACACCTGGTCTGGACAACCCTCCCCCTGCGTGTGACCAAGTAGGTGGGCGTGACCCTGGCAGACCCTATAAAGGAGCTAGTCACACAGCCCTCTTCCTCTCACTCCTTCTTTGCTTTATTCCATCTTGATGTTCTTTTGCTGTCTGCTGGCTTTCAGCCAGCAGCACATGGGCTCAGTCCCCATATGGGACGAGTCCACACTCTCTTATGTAACTACAAGCTAAAGCCTGCCTTCAGGATCATACTGTGAACTGAATGTAAGTAAATGTCTTATTACATTTAAAAGAAGACTGTTGTGTCTTTATTTTTTAAAAGAGGGAACAAAGGGGATTTACCAGGAACAAATCCAATCTGGACAAGCCAGACTGGATTGCTTAATTTAAGAGATTATAATGAATCTAACAACTAGCTTCCTGCAATATACTGGGGAATGTACTATGCTATCAGCTCACTAGCATGAGTGAAGAAGGATAATATTAAATCAATATATCCTCTCCTAATATCCTCAACATTCCCACACATAGCAACTACAGGCCTTTTCAAGCACTTCTTAAAACATACTGCAATACAGTTTACACTTAAGATTCTTTGGGAGAAGTTATGTGTTTTCAATGTGCTTTAAATTTGTGGTGGAGCTCTGCCCCAGATGGTCAACCTAAAATTCAATCATTTATGACCCAGTGTCCTACTCATGGTATCATTGCTGCACTCCAGGTTTAGATTAAAACTTAGACTGAGGTCAGTTGGTCTCTCTCTGGTTACCAGAACTCCAGCTTTCATTCTTGCTGATTCTATGGCACTCAAAACATCTGTAAACATTTGTCAATGAATCAAATGGCCATAACATCTGTTGGATGGCTCAGTTTATGCTTCAGATCTTAGCAGGCAGGTTTTGTGTAACAAAACGTATTATTCTAATTAGTACTCTTTTGGGCAAGGAGATAAATATTGCAATTGTCAAGGAGATTACATTACGTTTTCACCTTTTGAGATTGTTGCCTATATCACAGGCTGGGGTCTGCAGCCAGAAAAGAAAAGGGAAACCTGCTGTTTGGGACTTTATACAGGTTTCTCAAACAGACGTAAATCAGGTTCTGATACAACTGCACATCAGTGCCCACTTACTGGAGCCAGTATGGTGTTGTGGTTAAGAGCGGTGGACTCGTAATCTGGGAAACCGGGTTCGATTCCCCGCTCCTCCACATGCAGCTGCTGGGTGACCTTGGGCTAGTCACACTTCTCTGAAGTCTCTCAGCCTCACTCACCTCACGGAGTGTTTGTTGTGGGGGAGGAAGGGAAAGGAGATTGTTAGCCGCTTTGAGATTCCTTAGGGTATTGATAAAGCGGGATATCAAATCCAAACTCTTCTTCTTCTTACTAATTCCAGTGCATAATGTGCCTTTTCATGACATCTCAAATAGAGTTGCCCTTATTGCTCACCCTCCTGCTCTATTCCAGACAGAACCAGAGAATAATAGGAAGATCTGGGGTGGCATTTAAGGGAGCCGAGAGCAGAATTTGAAGAAACTGAATGAATCGGGGACCCAGAGTCCTTGAATGGATCAGGAATACAGAATCAAGGCAGATCCTGGCAAATATGGCGTGGTGCCAAGAAAAAAATGTCAGGAGTTATGGGAAAACCTAGTATGTGTCTCACAGGGTTGTGGTGGGGATGAAATTGGGAGAGGAGCCATGCACACCGCTTTGAGGTCCTTAGAAGGTAAAGGTAAAGGGACCCCTGACCATTAGGTCCAGTCGTGACCGACTCTGGGGTTGCGCGCTCATCTCGCATTATTGGCTGAGGGAGCCGGCATACAGCTTCCAGGTCATGTGGCCAGCATGCCAAAGCCGCTTCTGGCAAACCAGAGCAGCACATGGAAACGCCGTTTACCTTCCCGCTGTAGCGGTTCCTATTTATCTACTTGCATTTTGATGTGCTTTCGAACTGCTAGGTTGGCAGGAGCTGGGACCAAGCAATGGGAGCTCACCCCGTCACAGGGATTCGAACCGCCGACCTTCTGATCAGTAAGCCCTAGGCTCAGTGGTTTAACCACAGCGCCACCTGGGTCCCTTAGAAGATAAGGTGGTATAAAATGGTAATAAACAAAAATCAAAAATCCAACAGTAGTTACCTAACAGTCTATGGTTTTACTACACAGACCAGTAGTGTACTTTCTAAAAAAAAAAACACTTTCAGACTGGGAAGCAGTGTGTGCCACCCCCCACCCCCCAGGAAGTTATTTGTGGATTGTTCCATATGGTCACTTTTAAAATAAGACAAGCTGTTCATTTTTATTTTTTTAAAAAAGTTTTATCTAAGAGTTTTATCCTACTGTATTTGAGCTTTGAGGCCTCTGGATTAGTCAAGGATAAATTGCTTGGATACCTTTGGAAAGGTCGATGAGGGGCACTGCTCCAGGCTTATGAGATAAGATGGCTTCTTAGATACCTGCCAAACAGATTTTAACTTAAATGTGGCACTATGGCTGTCACAGGATGCTGTGTCCTCCTTCTCATACTGTTCCAGATACAGAGTTGTATTCAACACTATTGTTCCACTTGCACAACAAGGGAATGTTGAAGAATATGGTAGGGTGTCCTTAGTTTCATTGGAGAGACATTGGAGGGTATGGTGTCGTATTTCTATTTTTATCAGAGAAATGTGGGAGGGTATAGAGCAGGCACTCCCAAACGTAGGCCCTCCAGATGTTTTTGTTAGGGCTTTAAACCCAAGACGCTGGCAAAGTAGCAAGGTCACGTGATTTAAGTTGTTAAGTTGTTAAGATGCTCAGTATATATAGAGCATTTGTTTTGTTTGCCTGTGGAGTGTGGAGCAGTCATGTCTGAAAGCTCTGGAGGTGTTTCTGTTATCTGTCTGCAATAAAACTGTCTTCGAAAGTTGGGCTTCCGTGGGTCGTTACTGGCAAAGCTACAAGGCTTTTACCGCAACAAGAATCCAGCCACTGTGCTTGATTCTGCAAAGAGAACTGTTTCTGGTCTGCGCAGCAGAAGCGTTTTACTGGACCAGTGCAGAAAAAAACTCTTAGTTTTGGACTACAATTCCCATCTTCCCCGACCACTGGTCCTGTTAGTTAGGGATCATGGGAGTTGTAGGCCAAAATATTTGGAGGGCTCCAGTTTGGGGATGCCTGGTATAGAGCTATGCGACCCCTGAGCCAAGGAGATAAGTAACTATACAACTTTTAGAAGACACCTGAAGGCAGCCCTGTATAGGGTAGTTTTAAAATGTTTAATGTATAAATCATAAAATTATTATTATATTGTGAAATACGACATCCCTATTTTCACTGGAGAAATGTTGGAGGGTGTGGATTTGATCTGAATTCATGGTGGAGGTGAACAATGAACAATCAGCATTATGGTGGGGATGGGTGTGTAGGTGTGTCACCAATCCCCTTTTTAAAGGTCTCACTCTATGCTGGAAGATGAGCCTTGTGTGTGGGATTCACAATCACCCCCTTCATGCAAACAAGTTTGTTCCTTTATAGAATGGTCTCATTGAAAAGCTTTGAAAAAATATGCGCCCCAGGAATCTTGGGTTTTAATTTGTGTATTTTCTTAAGAATATACAATAGCACAGAGAGCTTAATGTAATGCCAACTCCCCCCCCCCGAATGATTGGAATTCAGTTTGTTTTCATTAATTTGTACAGGAGCAGGCACTATCTGGCAAGGCAAAGGGCACCCCTGGTTTGTTCTGAAACACAGAAGAAATGCACTCTCCCTTTTTATTGCTACAGTTGTTTTACATTAAGCCTGGAAGAAGCACAATGTTGTGTAATACAAAGCATGTTTTCCCCTCCTGATGTATTCTGTAAGCTTCATAAATTTTCTCTAAGGAATTAGCAGGAGATAAAGTGCCATAGGCCTGAGTGCTCAGCTGTCTTTCTCAAATGATATTATCAAATCCAAAATAAAACTAAACTGAAAATATGGGAAGCCTTTTACATGTTATATCTAAATCTGTTTTATTACTAATGGACTTCTATTTAACTCAGACTTTAAAACAATTTGTGTAAAAGCTTGCAGTGAAAAACATTTTTTTTAAAAAAGTGTGCAGAGGCCACCCTTAGCACATAAATGCACAAATTCAAATCACATTGATTTCAATTATATCAGGGATTAAAAAAATGTGGTACTTGTCTGTTGTTGTTGGACTACAACTCCCATCAGCCCCAAGTGGCATGCCCAACAGGGTGATGGGAGCTACAGTCCAGCAACATATGGAGGGGGCCAG
This sequence comes from Zootoca vivipara, assembly GCF_963506605.1. NCBI lineage: Eukaryota > Metazoa > Chordata > Lepidosauria > Squamata > Lacertidae > Zootoca > Zootoca vivipara. The sequence continues at coordinate 26,627,419 of NC_083283.1, forward strand.
GTTAGCTGAACTATATGCTGAACTATATGCTGGATTTCTGGGAAATGAAATGAATAGAAATTGAAAAATATGTCTGCCTATTGGTGGAGACTAATAAGATTGCAACAGCTATGCTGGTAAAATAGGCATCATATGGAAAATGCTAAGCTGGGAGGGTTTTCATTCTCTTTAGTGCCACTTCAGCTCTATCTAAAGTAAGACATAGAATTGCAGGTGTGCATATGTCAATTAGTCCACAGAACAGGTGTTGCTGAACTATAAGTCATCTCATAAGTTGGAAGCATCCAGAATTGGCCCGTGCAACAAAGTAGGCTTGCCCTTCAAACAGGTCCTGTGTGTAGCCAAGATGGTGCCTTCCTCATGATGTTGGACTACAGTTCCCATCTTCCCTGGCCTGTTGTTGTCTCGCTGCTGAGCAACAACATGCAGAGCACAGTGGAGTGGGGAACCAGTTAACCAGAATAGTCTCTGCACTGTACTTGCCTGGAGAGCAGAGTCAGCATCCAAAGTCAGGTCCAGCCCTAGGGTCAGGCGAACAGCAATCCATGTGGTTGGTGGGATGGTCCAGGGGTCAGGGAATCAAATGATCAAGGGTCAAGAGGAAGCAGCAGGCAGGGCCAGGAACTACAAGTGTTGTTTCCAACATCTGACTGCTGCTGGAAGCTCTGCTTAAGAAGGCTGAAGCCAGCTGGTTCCCATTAGAGCCTTCTCCTCCGTGTCCCTGAAAGCTGATCAGCTGCCGGTGGGGCCACTTCCCTTTCAGGCTGCTGTTCAGAATGTGAAGATAACTCCTGGCCCATGGCATGACCATTAGCCATTCCAGCTGGGGCTGATGGGAGTTGGAGTCCAAAAATATCTGGAATGCCACAGGTTTGTAATGGACTGCTGTGTGGCAAGTTCTTCTCTCTGCAGTAGATCACCACGCAGAGAGGATATTTTCATGGTGTCGTTTCATGGTGTCGTTCATTCCATTCCATTCCATTGAACAACAGAAACCAGACAATACACATGAAGAAGAAAACAAACATCAACAACAAATAATTGTAACTTCAACACAATAAGCTTTTTATAATAAAGTCAAAAGGAAAATAAAGAATCAAGCATGAATGAGCTCCAGACCCTCCAAGTGTCCCTATTCTCCAGGGACAGACCCAAAATTTTTGATCCTGGAATCCCCTGCTTTTCTTTAAGATGTTCCTATTTTAATCAGATAAATGTTGGAGGGTATAGTGTTATGTGACCCCCCCCCCCAAGCCAAGGAGATAAGTAATTATACAACCTTTACAAGACATCTGAAGGCAGCCCTGTATAGGGAATTTTTTAATGTTTAATGTTTTATTATATATATTTTTTAAATGTTGAAAGCTGCTCAGTGGCTGGGGTGCAACCCAGTCAGATGGGTGAGGTATACATAATAAAATTGTAATTGTTGTTAAATAGGACATCCCTATTTTTATTGGAGAAATGTTATAGATGGACACAATTCTAATATTATAAATGAGCTATAAAAACACAATTTACATAGTATGATGAAGGAAATGGGAGGGTTTTTTTTGCTTGCTTGTAAAGGTAAAGGGGCCCCTGACCATCAGGTCCAGTCGTGACCGACTCTGGGGTTGCTGCGCTCATCTCACTCTATAGGCCGAGGGAGCCAGCATTTGTCCGCAGACAGCTTCCGGGTCATGTGGCCAGCATGACAAAGCTGCTTCTGGCGGTCCCTATTTATCTACTTGCACTTTGATGTGCTTTCGAACTGTTAGGTGGGCAGGAGCTGGGACCGAGCAACGGGAGCTCACCCCATTGCAGGGATTCGAACCGCCGACCTTCTGATCAGCAAGAAACAGGAGGGGTTTTTTTTGCTTGCTTATAGATGCCACCAAATAAAATCATATTTCAAAGTGATTCACCACCTGTATGACCGCAATGTCATATAACCTAATTTTCAATGAGCTTGCAAAAAAAAAATTTAAGTGGGCTGCCTTGGTGACTGTTCACAGGATCTTTAATTTTGGCCAGAATATCTGGGATGGAAACAAGGAGTAGAACAGTATGTAAGAGAAAATATATAGGGCATATAAACCAGCCCTTGTGAAGCATTTATAAGTCCTGGTGATTTCAGCAGGAGAGAATTAAGTCCTTCCTTAAGTACTGAAGTCAGTGCTATATAAATATGTCTGGCTTTGAGTGAATCATGCCCACCACTTTCATGCATTTTGTACTCAGAAAAGGTTCCTGGTTACAAGAAGCAACATAAGAAGCTGTCCTTTCATACAGATTTAAAGAACATGCTGCAAGGAATATAGAGAGTGCTGACTAAAGAACAGAGTCCAGTGGATATCATGTCGGTACCTCTTAAAGCTCCTCATGTCTAATTCATAGTGCAGCCATTTTCTCTGTCAAGGCTTATGACCTGGGATTTTTAAGAATGAAATGTGGCACGCTGAGTCTTGTCACTGCTCATTATTTTCCTAGTTAATCAAGACACATAGACTGATGACTAAGGGAAGCTTTTTCATGTGTGAGGTAGTGGGAAATCAATTTGTCACCGTTTCCCCGAATAATATACATCATAAAATGGAACCATTTACACCTAAAATGATTGTTGCAGATTACAAACTGAAATGTTTTCGAGATTCATAGATGAGAGAATAGAAAAAGTATAAAATAAGAATTGTAAGATGTTATCTAGGAGCTCTTGCTTTTATCAAAACAGAGAGCCATTAATCTAGTAAAACAGTGGTTCCATTTATCTGGAGGATGCAAAGGTGCTTTTCTTCTGTGGGACCAGTTTTTCTTTTAAAATAAATTATGTCATGCTCATGTGCTACTAAACTGAGTGAATCTTGGTCTCTCTCCAAACTGATTTTGAATTTGCTACAATTAGAAACTGCATAATACAAGCAGGGCTGGCCTTGTGGCCAGGCTGGGTGGCGCAGGGCGCCCGCCCACTGTGCAGCTGCGCCCGCCCACCCAGCTCTGGCCGCCCACCCAGCTCTGCCCGCCCAGCTCTGCCCGCCCGCCGTGCTGGGAAACGGGGCAGGGCAGGGGCGCCGGAGGGATCCATCGCACCACGGCGCCAGGGCGCCAAATATACTTAAGACTGCCCTGAATACAAGGTAGGCATGTTTTGCCTCTGGTAAAACAACATAATTCTTTATAGGAAAATGGCAAGTTTCTAGTCCTCTTGACTAATCCTTCTTGTATCCTAAAAATTCAGAGCCTTTTGGGTTTGGAAGGAGACCCATTGTATAAGGAAACCTTGCACAAGCTCTGTCCTAATACCAGCAAGCAGCCGCCAGAAAAACTGTAATAGCTGTATTTATTTCCCAGTGCCTATCCTGTTCTTCATAAAATTTTGGAGCAATCCTCCCTTAATATGGTAATCACAGCACAGTAGACAGAGCAAATTATTCTGCATTATATGTAGTTCTTGCAAAGCGTTACTGCAGTATGTGGATTTTAACAAAGCAAAACAGCATTATTCTAAAATATTAGAATATTGCTGGGGGCAGATGGAAACAAAACCACAAATCTTCTGCAGTTACATTTTCATCTGATTATGATCTAATTAATGAATCCCCAAGGAAGTATTTTCTTTTTTTAGAATTAAAAAGAAAACTGTTATAGAAGTATATTGTTATTCAAAACATATCTACACAATAGCCTAACTTATTTGCTTAGGCAGTGTAAATAAAAAAGGGGTTTTAACCATCCAGTTGGAAACTTCAGCACTTACTGTGACCTGGGTTTTCTTCACTTTCACTTTCACACTTTAAGTGGGAAAGACCCATGCAGTTGATCTACCCACAGAGACCCATAATTCAGATATGCACCCATGCTGCATGGGGTGTTATGCAATTCTACTCAATATTGATCCCAAGTAGATCCCAATGTATAGTTAGCAGAGTTAACAACTTAAACACATTGCAAGATGACCAGAGGCAATTATATTTCCAGGGCCGGCGCATCCATTAAGGCGAACTAGGCAGTTGCCTAGGGCGCCAAAATGGAGGGGGTGCAGGCCAGCCTGCCCAGGGCCGTCCCGTCCTAGCCTGGCTTCGGCTGAGCAGGCGGAGGCGGCACAGCCCGGCGGAGTGTGAGTTAGGCGTTCCGCCTGCCGCGCCGCGCCCTCCCGAAAACGCTCCTTTCATGGCACTCATCCTGCCGCCGCCTCTCGCAAGAGCAGGCATCCTCCCGCCTCTCTTTCTTTTTCTCTCTCCCTTCTCTCTCTCTCTCTCTCTCTCTCTCTCTCTCTCCTCCCTCCCTCCCTCCCTCCCTCCCTTCCCTCTCTCTTCCTTCCCTCCCTCCCTCTCTCTTGCTATTTCCCTCTCACCCCTCCTCCCTCCCTCCCTCTCTCCCTCCCTCTCTCTCCCTCCCTCTCTCTCTCTCTCTCTTTCCCTCTCACCCCTCCTCCCTCCCTCCCTCCTCTGTCTCTTCCCTCCCTCCCCATGCGAATGAAAAACAGTGTTCCAGAGTATTTTTCATTTGCATGTATATCGTATCTATTTGAAAAAAGATTGGTTAATGGAGAAATTACATATCTTTCTACTTACAAATGTTGAACTAATTGGCTGATGAAGAATTCAATGAAACAGTAGTTGTTATCTGGAAACACTGTTCAGCAGAGTTCAGAGTTGGGACATCAGAATTGGATATTTGTTGATTATACGAAGCTTCACAGCTTGTTCTCCACTGGGTAAAGTCTGGCACCGGGATTCATTTAAGGACTTTCAGAGACTTCAGTTTGTTAGTTTTGATGCTTTGAATCATTCCATAAAGTTTTTCACATTGTAATTGTTTCTGGCCATCATGTTGCTTTTGATATTGCTGACTCATATTGTGCAACACAGGGGTTTGTTTTAGTTACAGGTAGGTAGCCGTGTTGGTCTGAGTCGAAGCAAAATAAAAAAATTCCTTCAGTAGCACCTTAAAGACCAACTAAGTTTATATTTTGGTATGAGCTTTCGTGTGCATGCACACTTCTTCAGATACACTAGAAACAGAAGTGTCAGACCCTATATATATACAGAGGGTGGTGGGGGTGGGTGGGAATGGGAGATGGGCTGATGGGAGTGGTAAACCTGTAGATGGATGTTAATGGCTGCTGATGGCTGCAATTAGTCCTGGGCTGAGGTGCTAAAGAAAGCTTGATCATGCATAATGAGATAAGGGGTTTGTTTGTTTACTATTATTATAGCCAGCATGACCTTGAAGAAGAGATAACAGAGCCAGTTTAAACCAGGTGTACTCGGCTTCTCTGAAGGTATAACCCAAACGTCACAAACCTTCTGCTTGTTTCTTTCACACAGAGAAGCTTCCAGAACCCTCTTGAATTAATTAGAATCAGTTCAATACTTTCTGCACTAAGAAATGCAGATTGACACATATCTTGTGGAAGTGATTGACACATCTCTGGAAGCAGGGATGAAGGGAGCATTCATTGTTATCTCAAAAATATTTAGTGGCATTAAACCAACAATTAATGCCAATGCAGCATCAGAGACAATACAAATTTCCCCTTGCAGCTCAGGGAAGAACTTAACCATGAAATTTAGAAAATGAGACCCCCAAATTGCATTGGTCAAAATGAAAAATGCTTCTCCAAAGTCACACATGGGCAGAGATAATCATTTCTGTAGGAGTGAATATTAATGCCTGAGTCATATGGAAGCACACTTATCTTTTGTCAAGCTTCTTAAGCCATAAGAAATTGAATGAAACAAGGCAAGAGAAGAAAGTGGCAGAATTATTTTCAAGTCGCTAGGTTAAGAGCATCCTCCTGAACAGCAGTCAGGTAGTCAATAAAGAGATTATCATTATAGTGGTGAAGTTGAGAGGGTATTTATTTTTTGCAGCAAGAATGGGTAGCATCCCATGGTTGCATGAGCAGAAGCCAGGCCATACAACTCATCTTTCTCTTCTCTTAGTCTCCCTGTGCAGTCCCCCCAAAATATTGGGCTGTGTTGCACAGTGATGCAATGGGAGCAGAGAACTGACTGAAATCATGTTGAGGAAGCTTGTGCGAGCAAGGCTAGAGGAAGAGGAAGATTGGTTGTACAAGCTTTCCAAATGCTTGCATAAGCACTGGATACATCAAAAGGCAGGGGAGAAATTATGTTTGGCTCAGTGGTGTCACAACGGGGGGGTGTGCTCCTGGTGGCACGTCTCCGGGGGTGACAAGGCGGCGCCCTGCCACGGCGGCTCGAGCAGCCATTGCGCCGCTGCAGCCCCATGTAGAGGATCCTCCATTCGTGGCTGCAGCCGTGAGCAGAGGATCCCGCCCCTCCCAGCCTCCCTCCCTCCCTGGCTCACCGTAAGCGGCTCCTGCTTTGCCACTTTACAACCACAGCTCCCCCTCCCTCCCTCCCCAGTTTGCTGTAAAGTGGCAAAGCAGGAGCCACTTATGGTGAGCTGCCCCCCCCATCCCAGCCTCCCTCCCACCCTGGCTCACTGTAAGTGGCTCCTGCTTTTTCGCTCCCGCTTTGTCTGCGTCCCAAGAGGGTGCAGCTTTGCCAGCGCCCCGGCAAAGCGGCGTGGGGTGTGTGTGTGACAAAAAACAAAATCCGCACCGGGTACCACCTGGGCTTGCTACGCCTCTGGTTTGGCTCACCCTAACAAATGCACACTTCCCAAACCAATTTGTTGTTGTTTAGTTGTTTAGTCGTGTCTGACTCTTCGTGACCCCATGGACCAGAGCACACCAGGCACTCCTGTCTTCCACTGCCTCCCACAGTTTGGTCAAACTATAACCAAATTATACATTGCGTGGCTCTGTGACACAATAGATAGCACAGTGGATTTCTAGCATAGTGAAGTGAGTCAAAGGTTGTGGGTTTGGGTCCTACCAGAGTCACATGGCTATTTTGAGGATCGGAGTGCCAGGAAATGCCAGCCATGTTGCCTTAGCAGCAGAGAACATGATACCTGCTCTTATTCACTTTCTACCCTTGCAAAGGAATGTAGAAATTACCCCAAAAGAGGAAAGTGATTTATGGGTTGGTGGGAGATGATAATGGAATCCATTTCCCTTTCCCATTTTTTCAGAACTTCTTGCTATTCCTTAGTCACATTTTATTGCATAATAGCCCTATAATGTGGGCGTGATGTTAGCAAAACAAGGCAGCTGCATAGTCCATCTGCATTAATGAGTAGTTATTATTATTTCAGATGTAGGAAGTGAGTGGCCTGACATTGTCTTGGTTTAAAAAGATGCCAACTGCAATTCCTGATAAAAAAATTTAAAAAGTTGATTAAAAGCATGTAGAAATAATCACATTGCAAACTGGATTAGGACAGAGGTGGGTAACCTTTAAAAAAATATATGTTGAGAGCAGTGTTTCAAAATGGGAACCTCGTGGGGGATGCATATACCAGGGTGAACAGGACCAATGTCAAGGATACATGGGCCAAAGCCACAAGTGCCCCATAATAATCATCCCACATTTGTTAGAAAGTGACCAGACAGGCACTCTCAGTTGACTCTTTTCAGTGCTTGCTAAAAGCATTTTATGTTCACTCAAGGCTATTCAGACATGCAGAGTGCTGGCATACTTTTTGATCTGGTGTTGGTGTTGGTTAGCTTATTGTTGATTTTAATTATTTTTAATAATTTCTGATAATTTCAACGTTGCATTATTTTCATAAATCACTTTTTTGTATATATATTTCATATGCAATTGAGCAGTATATAATTACAAATCTTGTGAAATAAATAGCATTGGGACACCCAATTCCGTTCTGTCACTCGCTTTCTCTGCCTCCTTCCCTTCTTCCCCCCTCCCCCGCTTTCTTCCTGTATCTCCATGATGCCTCCTTTTCTCACTCTCTTCCCTGTTTTTCCCATCCCTCCCTTCCTTCCCTTCCTCCCCCCCCCCCGCCCACCTTCTCTCCCTCTTCCCACCTATGGCAATTAGGCAGGGGAAAAAGAGAGGTTGCATAGGAATGAAATGTATCTTCCCCACCCTACCCCAAGCCTAAATGCCATGGTGGGGAGGGGGGGGAGTTTTTGAGCAGTGTGTGGGGAGCAAAGGCTTCACCCTTTGCCAGCTACCACTCCCTGAAAGCTGTCACTCCGAAGGGTGTGGTCCACCCATCGCCCACATAGCAGGGATTAGTGGATTGTTCCCTTCTTCATTGGCTCTAGCTCCTTCCAGTGACCACCTTAAAAGCCATCATTCCTTTTAAAAGGAAGTTCATCCAAACAGGCTCTGAATAACTGGGTGATTTAAAACAAAACAACAACAACAACAACAACATATTAAGTTGGGTTAAGGGCTTTCTTGTGGGTGGCACTGTAGTCTAAACCACTGAGCCTCTTGGGCTTACTGATCAGAAGGTTGGCGGTTTGAATCCCTGCAACGGGATGGGCTCCTGTTGCTCGTTCTCAGCTCCTGCCAACCTAGCAGTTTGAAAGCACGCCCAAAAGTGCAAGTAGATAAATAGGTACCGCTGCCGCGGGAAGGTAAATGGCGTTTCCGTGCGCTGCTCTGGTTTCGGTGTTCCGTTGCGCCAGAAGCGGCTTAGTCATGCTGGCCACATGACCCAGAAAAACTGTCTGCGGACAAACGCTGGCTCCCTCAGCCTGTAAAGCGAGATGAGCGCCGCAACCCCAGAGTCGTCCATGACTGGACTTAACTGTCAGGGGTCCTTTACCTTTACCTTTTTAAAGGGCTTTCTACAAGGCATCTAACCTCAATCCAAATGCAGACCTAATCTTCACCTGACCACTTCACTGGGGGACACAACAAAGACATAATGGAAGGCAAAATATAAGAGAGCCCAGCATAAGTAATCAATATCCATGCATAAAAGAGAACACAAGAATCTGCCCCTATAATTTATCTGCATAGGATACATTTCTTTTCCTGCAAGTGCTTTCTTTTCCTTTCAGTCCCCTGAACACTCAAGCAAGACACATGCCTTCCATCTCAACATTCCTGTGGAGACTTCTTTATTTCTAACATTATATTTATTACTCCTTTTTGCAGATGCATGAATCAATCGGGCATATCCTAACTACAGATGGTACAAAGCTCACTTCAATCAATCTCACGCTGTGTTCCTGGAACTACTGCTGGTCTGGTTCTTGCTTCCTAAGCCTATTATGTTGATGTCCAGCCTACAAACAACATCACATGCACAGAGCTCTAATCTATCTATTGCTGTACACAATGGAATATAGACAGGGATTTTTGTTTTGCAATGTGGCTTTTGAAAGGGAGAAAGGGTTTGTTTGATCAAGCATTAACTCTTTGGTATTTCAGGGGCTGCTCCTTTGCCTTGTTGAGGATTCTGGCAGGTATCTATTCTTTTGCATTATCTAACAAGTGGGAGATTGCTAAGGAACACTTTGGGGATCATTCTAAAGTTTCTAGCAGTGAAGTCAGAATTCCTAAGCCATGTATGTGCACAGGGCAGGGATGGGATCATTCCTATGCTCCTGTATATTGTGCTATGCTTGAAAATGCATGGATGTACTGTATCTATACCAGCACAGATGCAATTTTGAACCAGTGAAAGCTACCATTGGTGGGCCCTGACAAGGTCAGGGCAGGGCTTTGGGGCAACAAAGTCTAAGGCCCCACTCAGCAGAATGGGCAGGAAGACTCCCATATGAAGCTGGGTTGGCATCCCAGTTTGAATAATATACATTTAATGCACACTGTTGCCTATTAAAGGGAAATGCTGTAAGGCCATTAAGTCCAGAAGTAATACAAATCACCATCTAAAGTGGGAACCTCCATATGACCACTAAGTCTGTTGTTGTTTAGTCGTTTAGTCGTGTCCGACTCTTCGTGACCTCATTGTCTAGAGTCTAGAAAAATACCTGGGCAGAGCAGAAACGTGGCTGAGAAATTGCTAGGCTTGGGAATAACTATACACTCCATCAGAGCTCATTCCTACCTCAGTGGCATAACATTACTCATATAAAAATGCAGCATAAATTAAAATATGTTCTGCCTCCAATCGAGGCAGCATGTCTCTGAATGCCAGTTGCTGGAAGTCACAGGTGGGCAGAGTGTTGTACTCAGGTCCTGCTCACTGGTGTCCCACAGGATTTGGTTGGTTACTGTGAGATGCTGAACTTGATGGGCCATTGGCTAATCCAGCCGGCTCTTCTTGTATTCTTATTCCCACTGAAGTCAATGGTTCTCACCTTGACCCCACACCATGCCAAATAAGGACAAAGGAGAAGATTCTAACTGCAGCCAATTACAGAAGCCCCCATATAGATATGAAGAAAGGGTTTGGTACATTCTTTCTGCTGTCTTCAAATGCTCGATCTTTGTCCAATCAATTTCAGCAGTTTATCGAACTGTGCTGCAAGCATCCATTGACTTTCACCGTGACTTGCAATAAGTCAACTGAGCGGCAGAAACTCAGCGTTAAGTTCATGTTCAATTCCGTTGCTCACTAGGTCTCAAAGTAGATCTGGGATGAATTCAGTCTCGCCATGTGTTTGCCTCGTGGCAATAAATGTCTGCATTTCATTCTCTTCCTTTATTCTTCGGTTGCAGATGCCGAGGCTGAATTGGGTCAACGGCAGCACGAAGCAACCAAGATCAAATCAAGATCTTTAAGGCTGGCATATTTTGTGCAGAGATCAAATGTACTGCAGCAGGGGTGGGAAACCTTTTGCAGCCTGGGGGCCACGTTCCCTTCTAGGCAATAGTCTGGGGGCCACATGTCATTGGCGGGTGGGGTCAGAGGAAAAAATGTACAGAGCAACAAACATGACTCTTACTTTTTATGGTAGGTTGGTTTCCACAACCCTCTAAGGATGGTTGACAGAAAGGAGGAAGATGGAGACACATGCCCTTTCCACTCCTCTCCTTGGTGCCAACCACATATTTAACTATGGTTTTAAACATGTAGCTGAGCAGGGGACAAAAGGAAATGCAGGCATTTCTCAGCCTACATCCCTCCTCCTCCCAAAGCATCTGCAGCCATTTTTCCAAGTGTGCAGACCATTGGATGTCTGGTAAATATCCAGTGGACTGTTAAAAATGGCTGCCTATGCTTTGAACAGCATGTTTATTATTGCAAACTATTAGGAACACCCACATAAGGTTCAGTGAAATACATTACTGGAGCTGCAGTATTAAAATGTCCTTCCCTATACATTCCATTGGTATCTTTTATGATGTCTTTTTGCTGCAGGAGGCACATCTCATGCCATTTTGAGTAAAAGATTCCTGAAAATACTGATAAACTATGAAATATGCACAGCCACAGCCACCCTTTGCTGTAACCTCTTTGAGAGAGTCAAGAAGGTTAAAGATGATATTGCCCTTCTAAATCCATGCTGTCTATTTCCCATTAAGTTTCTGCTTCTCTGTTTATCCTATTGAAGTTCCTCCTTGGGAGCCAGGAGGTGGAGATAAGAGTAAAAGCCAGCTTAAATCCTCACCATATAAATTAAATTTAAAGTGAAACCTCCTAGCGTTGCTGCTGAGTGTGTTTTTCAGCTGCAAGGGGAAAGTCAGAAATAGTACAAAACTGTATCCAGGCTGAACTCCAGAGTCAGCAAGCCAAGGATATTAGGGGCTTGATAGCCAAATGATTGTTCATGAAAGCCAGCTCTGCAGGTCTAGGTGCAATCTGCTTTGACAATGCTGATTGGTTGCTTGGAGGAAGGAGGAAAGTGATCTGAGGTTGCAAACCAATCCACATTTGCTTGGAAATAAGCCTCATCGAATGCTGTGAGAATTACTTCTAGGTAAACCTGCTTAGGATTGCAGTGCACAATTATTTATATAAAAATTTTGTCCTGCAATGCACATGTGCACACACATTCACACATATACACATACATACACACACATACCACCACACCTTGGGACAGCTTATGACAATTTAAGGTCTCAAGACAATAAGAAATGTATTAAAATACAAGGAAGCCAATATGCTCCTTCCAAGTGTTGCTGAACTGCAACTTCCATCATCTCTAACCATTGGTCCATGCTACATAGAGCTGATACAAGTTGGAGTCCAAAATATCTGGAATTAATCTCTGAAATTAAAAAAATCAACATTTGCAATATGCACAACAATAAAAAAATAGGTTTAAATTAAATGCCTTCTTTTGGGAGCATAGGAGGGCAAAAAAACAAAATTCTGTACTGGGAATGTTCAGTTCCTTCTGGTGACAACTTTTTCAAAAAGGATACCCAGAGATGTTTTAAGTGTACACCAAGAAATGTAAAGTGTAAATGGGACAGTTATTCTTCCACATGTGTACTACAGGAATGCTAATCTGGGAGCTGTGATTGGCTGCAGTCACTTGTGCAGTGACTGTCCAATCAGTGGAAAGCTTAATTTGAGTCTCTGTTATGTGTGAAATGGCCCTGAACCTGTTTAGCTGTGAACCCTGCACAATGTAGCGCCATTCCATTATGCAATCTTTTGCATTAGTTGAGTGCTCTTGTCTTTTCCATCCAAGGTTGCTCATAACCCTAACTATTTTATATGCTTCCAGAAAGTCTTGTTACACCCAACTAAACAGATACTGTGGGGAAACGAGTGTTTTGTCTGCCTAAGAACAGCTCCAGTTAACCTATGTCATTTCTCTGCTTTCCCCCATATAAATAATTGCCACCTTTAGATACTCCCTGACTACTCTGGGATATCATGAATATGGAAGACATGGCTGGGAATCAAACACGCTTGTATTTCCAGCCTTTGAACAAGGAATCATACAAAGAGGTAGACTCCTTGAAGCCAGGAGCGGAACTAAACTCAGCAAGCCAGAACAATATACAGAGATATTCTAGACTTCACTTCACTGCCATCCATTTGTTAACTTCACTGGGCCAATTTCAGTCTCTGGAGAACTAAACAATTCAAGTTAAAAGGCAGATTTAGAGGCAGATCATCATATGATATATAACCTAAATGCAAAGCTGAGACACCTTTTCTCTCCGGTCTTTTGTTCAAAATGCTATGTACAATAACTACAGCTTAGCGCTACTAATATGAAACAATATTTGGAACAATATCATTATATATATTCTCTCCAGGCATATGGAACCAATTTAACTCACAATTTCCTCATTGCTTGTGGAGGCATATGTAGTTGGGATTGGGTAAAGTTGAACATAGGGGGTTGTGGGTTAGTGGTGGCAACACTTTACAGAACCTTTGGTGTCCCATTGTCCTCTGCTGCTATTTCAAGAGCATCATCCAGACCTTTTCAAATAATACTGCACAGGAATGCAAGAAAAGTGCCACATATGAAATGGCCATGAAAGACTTTCACAAGTTGAATGGGCAGTTTGGCCATCTCAGTGGGGATTAAGGAGAAGGTTCTTCATGAATCATTTCCTATTCTTACCAGCAGTAAGCCTGAGAAATAAATATATTTAGGCCTGGGCTGTCAGTTTTTAGGAAGAAATGCCTGAACGCCAGTCTTTTGCATCACTGTTATTTATCCGTAGGGCAGAATCCAAAACTATGCTGATGAATTTTCACTCTCGCCATGAGCATTTATGACCGCTTTTATAAGTGAGGTATTGAAAACACATTTACTGAAACATTTGTGGCAGGCATGCATCCCCAAACTCGGCACTCCAGATGATTTGGGACTACAACTCCCATCATCCCTAGCTAACAGGACCAGTAGTCAGGTATGATGGGAATTGTAGTCCCAAAACATCTGGAGGGCCGAGTTTGGGGGTGCCTGATTTAAAGGGTCTCTTCATTTTAACCATACTCTAATTGAAAGCACAACACTTCACTATACATTCCGTATTTGGCACCCTCAGTAAAATTGCACCTAAAGGATAGTAACAGATTGCAGAACCTTTTGACCCGAGGTCAGCACTCTCATGCGTCTCAAGTTTTAATTGGCTGGAAATGTTACTGTTATCTGCGGTTGCTGGGTCAGTGTGCAATGAATCAGCAAGAGCTGGGTGCATGCTTGACTTGACAAGCCTCAATTGCAAGGGAAGAGTTGAACCAGCATGAAGAGCATATTATTACAGCATGGATATTATTACTACTTTAAAAGCAAACGCTGTAGATCACGGTTCCATTACATCAGTTAAAGATGGAGATAGACATGGCAACTCTGGCTTCTCTCAGTTTACCTTTCCCTAATCTTAAATTCAGTTCTGCATCAGCTTGTGAATCTTTTAGAAACATTTTTTTTACAAAAAAATCAGCATTGTGTGGAGAATTTCGCCTAATAGTCACCTTTTTGTCTGCAAACGTACTCATTTTTGGAAGCACTACAGCTTAAGACACAATAAAATGTTATTTTCCCCAATCTATGGATTTTTATGCACACCTTCCCCTAATATGTAAATTTTGTACACTTTTTGGGGGGAGTGGGAGGAAATTAAGAACTGTGATTTCCCTTTAAAATAGCTCAACAACTTTGCCCAAAAAAGCTCAACAACTTTTATGTCCAGATTTTATGTGTTTGAAATATGCCAACCCTACATTGAGATGACAACTGAAGTGAATTTCTCCTCCATCCTTAATACCAGAGGATATTTTTTGATGTCTTAAAAGCATCCTTCCCAACTGAGGTCTAGCTGTTCTAGGTTGGGGGAGCAAGAGGGTTGCACGGCTGCATTGTATGAATGAACTTTGCACTTGCAAAGACATTTCTTCTGGACATCGCTTCTGATATGTGACTGTGTGGAGGTGCCACAGCTGGTGAGACCACACACACATATGCATTATGTAGTTGTTTGTTGTCTTACAGCAGAAAAATATTCCCAAAGTTCAGAGTTTGGAATTTAGAATAGCAGAGAGAATTCAGTTAGAACCAACTCTAAAAGACACATTTTGTCATAGGGAAAATGAACCCAGAATTGGTAAGATTCCAAAGAGCCTTTCAAGTTATCTTTTTCCAAAATTTACATTTCATGTCTGGATTCCAGTCACCTCACTTCAGGCAATGGCGGATCTTTCATATTCTGGGTTTCATATTCTGATGTTTAGTGCTGCTGATCAGTCTTATTAAAAATAAGGAACAACAACCCTAAAGATCTAAACAGCCTCGGTCCTGTATGCCTGAAGGAGCGTCTCCACCCCCATCGTTCAGCCCGGACCCTGAGATCCAACGCCGAGAGCCTTCTGGCGGTTCCCTCACTGCGAGAAGCAAAGCTACAGGGAACCAGGCAGAGGGCCTTCTCGGTAGTGGCACCCACCCTGTGGAACGCAGAGGTCAGAGAGAGAAACAACTACCTGACATTTAGAAAATACCTAAAGGCAGCCCTGTTTAGGGAAGTTTTTAGTCTGTGATATTTTAATGTATTTTGATGTGTGTTGGAAGCCGCCCAGAGTGGTGGGGGAGACCCGGCCAGATGGGAAGGGTATAAATATTATTATTATTATTATTATTATTATTATTATTATTAATATTATTATTATTATCATCATCATCTCCAGGGCCCTAGAAGTTTGAACCCAACAGCCGATCCTTTTATTTGGAGATTTTACAAGCAGCATCTCCTACCATCTCGTATCAAGCTGGTCAGGGCAGAGTTCATGTACCAAAGGTCTGAACTGAGTTTCTTTTCACTTTCAGATGAGTGTGCTGAGTGCTTAGAAACCTTCCCACAATCTGGACCCCTATGGAATTGGGGAAGTGGGGAAGATTTTAAGTGTGTTCAAGCTCAGCAACCAAACATGCTAAGAATCTTCATTCCATTTAATATGGTCAGGGGTGGAGCCAGAAGAGACAGGAAATTAGGGTTAGTGGTGCATGTTCACCCCCCCCCAAGAAAAGAAACGCCCTTTATTCCTGTACCATACAGGTAATCCTGAAATGAACAACCCTTGTATGTTATAAATTATTTCAGATGGCAAGATGGTGTGCATTTACCTAGGAGTAAGTAAACACCACAAACTATTAATGCTTATAGTTCTGATATATTATTTACTACAAAATATGAGGCTTAACACCCAGGACAAATTATGCCTTAATTAGTCAGAATTGTGATGCTTCCTTGACTGCAATGAGCTTTTGAACAAACCCATTTATACGAGATTCTCCATTCCTAAACTAATGGCTTCTCCCCCTCCCCCCACGGTCTCACAAACGATGAATTACATATTCTTTCAGATATTTATTCCAACTGTCTTTTTTTCCTATTACACTGGCAACATATAGTGTTACAAATGCAGCCTCTTCCTGTCCAGCTGTTCTGTTTGTTATGATATGTCAGGATAGAATTTGGGCACCATCCAAATTAGGACATCATTTAACTTCTCATCTTTCCAGCTCCTGAAGCAAATCATCAGATTCACTGACAAGTGACACATCACCATAATGTTCAACACTATTTCTTTAAATAATTGGAGCACAAGAATATAGCCCCGACACAATTTTGTGTTGCGGTTAAAGTAAGCCCTGATTACATGATCTCTCAAAAAAATTGAAATCATCAACATCATCCCATAGCACTACCGTAAGACCAGAGGTAAGCTTTTGCTTTCAGGAATGGTGCTTGTGTTGCATGGCACTAAGATCAGAAATACATTATCTCTGATCTTAGTACTTAGTGCTTATATCAGAGATGAAAGATCTCTGTGTCTGATGTCATATTATACCCAGTGACTGGCAGGTGGGTGTGCTTTGCCCAGCATAGCCTGATGGGCCAGAGGTTCTTCACCTTGTAATCAATCAAACAAACAAACAGTCCTACTACCGGTACTTACCATCCCTATGCACACAATCCCTTTTTGCCACTGGGTCTGAATGGGTCTCTTCTGTTGTCTGCTATTATGTGACCCAGCCTAGTATTGTGCGATAGACACACTGGAAATCCAATCTATCAATTTCTGTGCTGTACTGAGCTGAAATGTAGGTGGTTGCCAAGCCTTGCTGTCCATAGGTTGCTTGTTTCAGCTGTGTTTGTTTCAGCTGCATACTGTAGAGCCAAAAACACTGGAAGACTTGGCATTAGGTCAGGTGCGGTTCCTGAGCTCCTTGTGAGATTTTTATATCCATTTTAATTTTACTGTATTCTAAAGCTAATATTAATCTCTTTCGCTTTAATGACGTTATAAGTTGCCTTGGGTGCTTCCAGGTGCTGGATTCATAAAATCTTAAAAATCAAACAAACTCCCAACTAGGAAAAGAGCTGGCTTTGTTTGTATTACTTTCACAGTAAAAGAGTGAGGCAGAAACATCAATGAGATTAGCAGTGTTATTGCCCTCTAGTGGGTTCATTTATATGCAGTTGCACTGTTATCCTGAAATAAAGAATAATATGGTCCTTCGAAACACACACTCGAAAACATCATTCCTTTTGACATTTCATGGGGCTTTCTTCTTAATGGATTGTATCTGTGATCATAATATAGCACGATGCACTTGAAGGTATAAATACCTTTTCTACAGGATCAGAATGAATGAAGCCTACTGTGTACTGGAGTTCGGAATCAACCCCGTAGTGACACAGCAGCCGAGCAAACCTAATGAGATTTTATAAGTCTCAAACCATGCAATTAAACCAAGTGTGTGATTGTCACTTGAATGCTGCTTTGCGTGTATTAATCAAACTCAATCATCCCCAGCCATTATTCAAGTTCTACCGAGTCTCAAATGCTTGGTTAAGTTTTCCAAATTAGTTGGCATGTCAAAGTTGCCAGGACTGTTTTGGGGATAGGGAACAAATCTTGCATATGAGGCACAGTCGTTCGGAAGTAGAGAAATATTAAATGAATTACAGAGGGAAGCCAGAAATATGTGCCCCAATCTAGGGATGTTTTTACATGCATGGGATGTTACATCTGCAAGAGCAGCTGCTCTACTTACAAAATTACTACAGGATCACAAAATGCATTAAAAGCAAGAGCAGATCCATGCCTTGTTTGTTACGTTTGGTTTTATAATCAAACAAATTATTAGGGAACCATATAGGCAGGATACTTAACAAAAGCTTCCCAAGTCTTTATGCTCTGGGCATGATCATTCAATTCGGAAGGCAGGGGGAAATGAAAATCCCATGCTCCCAAACAGGAAATGGGCACATAGGAAATGACAAATGGTGTTCCTGGGAAAGTAATTTGCAGTAAATATGTGGCTGGCAAGGGCTCTTCTGTCTTTTGTGAGCTATCTTTGCTACCAGTTATGCCTTGCCCCTTCTCAAAGTTAAGAGGGCTGAGAAGGCAGGAGAGACTTCACCCACTTTCTGAGAAACTGCACACCAGTGTTTGTGTATCATTGTATATAAGCTACTTACATTTTATAACTTAGACTGCAATCATATGTCATTTTTGGAGGCAATTAGCCCCATTAACCACAGTGGCATTTACCTATCAGTAAGCATCCAGAAGCGTGTGCTGTGCTGTTTGAAACCTGCATATTGCCATATTTTGTTCAGCCATAATGTTAACAACAACAACAACAACAACAATTTTCATACCCTGTCCATCTGGTTGGTTCTCCCTAGCCACTCTGGGCAGCTTACAACATTTCTAAAAACCTTTCTAAAAACATCAAACATTAAAAACTTGCCTAAACAGAGTTGCATTCAGATGTCTTCTAAAAGTCAGATAGTTGTTTATTTCTTTGACATCTGAAGGGAGGGCATTCCATAAGGAGGAGGCCACTACTGAGAAGCCCCTCTGCCTAGTTCCTTGTAACTTTGCTTCTCGCAGTGAGGGAGCCAGCAGAAGACCCTCAGAGGAGGACCTCAGTGTGTGGGTTGAGTGATGGGGGTGGAGACGTTCCTTCATATACACTGGGCCAAGGACATTTAGGGCTTTAAATGTCAGCACCAACACTTTGAACTGTGCTTGGAAACATACTGGGAGCCATAGCTGCCAAGTTTTCCCTTTTCTCGCGAGGAAGCCTATTCAGCATAAGGGAAAATCCCTTTAAAAAGGGGATAACTTGGCAGCTATGCTGGGAGCCAGTGAAGATCCTTTAGGACCGGTGTTATATGGTCCTGGCGGCCACTCCCAGTCCCACTCTAGCTGCCACATTCTGGATTAATTGTAGTTTCCGAGTCATCATCAAAGGTAGCTCCACATACAGCGCATTGCTCCCAGCTCCTCTAGACCAGGCATAGGCAAACTTGGCCCTCCAGATGTTTGGGGACTACAACTCCCATCATGCCTAACCACTGGTCCTGTTAGCTAGGGATGATGGGAGTTGTAGTCCCAAAACATCTGGAGGGCTGAGTTTGCCTATGCCTGCTCTAGACCAGGCACCCCCAAACTTCAGCCCTCCAGATGTTTTCGACTACAATTCCCATCTTCCCCAACCACTGGTCCTGTTAGCTAGGGATCATGGGAGTTGTAGGCCAAAACATCTGGAGGGCCGCAGTTTGGGGGTGCCTGCTCTAGACGGTCCAGAAGGAAGTCATGGTTGATGGTATAAAAGGCTGCTGACTGATTCAATAGAACTAGGAAACAGCTTTCACTTCTGCCCCTAGCCCGCTGGAGATCATCAACCAAAGCAGTTTCAGTCCCATGATGAGGCCTGAATCCCGATCGGAAGGGATCCAAATGGTCTGCATCCTCCAGGTGTGACACCTGCTCAATCACTTTGCTGAGCTCTTAAATTGTTTTGTTTGCTACACACCTATGAGAAGATTTGCAAAGCTTGAAAAATCAAGAGGTATATCATAAAAAGATTCAAATCATTCAAAAACTGCTAGTAATGGGTATTGTTTAGACTTTTTTGTATTTGTGTACAGTATTTGCTGTTTTGGGCTACTTTGGGAGGAAGGGCAAGGTATGAATTAAAATCATCATCATCACCATCAAAACAAGCTATATGTGATCAAAGAATAATTTCAATACATTCAGCTCACAGTATTTGGTTATCTGTGCAAGTAATATTTAGCAGTCAAAGATTTACACACAGGTGGTACTAGAAGTGATCGAAAATGGAATGAAAAATTTCAACCCTTTTTGTTCCCAGCTGGCAAAGAACCATGCTGGGCACCAAGGGTGGCAGAGTTGCTGAACGAGCAAAAATTTTCTGTACATTTTCTTCTTAGGAGTTCACAGTGGCAAAACAGAGCTTGCAGCCACACAAAGGCATTTTTGTCCAAGATCCAGTGAACAGTGGACACACCAGTGAACAGTGAACAGGTGTAAAAGCATTTTGTTAACCTCCCTGGCTTGCTCTGGTCCTGCAGAGAAGGCAATGGGGCAACGCAGGTTACTTGTTGCAGCACCATGGAGAGTTCCTACTGAGCCACTTGCTCCAAAAAAGACTGGAAGTGAACTGAGGCCTTTTGGAGTTTCTAGCCTCTGTCCCCTCTGGAGGCATAGAGTCTCTATAAGTGGCAACACCCAAGCCTAAATATGGGCACTTCTCATCCCATAGCCTCCTGGGTTCCCAATGACAATGGAATAGAGAAATACTGTGGATGGCACTTCTTCAGGCTCAGGGGACGGTGACTGAGAGGATCCTGGCAGTTCCACAGACTCTGGTGCTGTGGCATCTGGTTCACTGGCCTCCTGCCTGCCAGCTTCAGATTCAGTGGTTCCCTCATCAACAGCACCAGGCTTAGAGCCAGGAAGTCAGTCTGTTTCCTTATTTGGTAACACTATAGCCTCTGACTCAGGTCATGACAGATATATATCTCAATAAACAGAATGATGAAATCTACAGAATTAGTGGCAGAACTTCGTATTTGGACATGACAACCCTATAATGAATTTTGCTGTACTTATTTGCTAACTTCAGGGAAGGCTCTCCCATTAGATTTGTAGTCCAACATTTTAGCAGTGACCATGGTTTGTCTTTTAGTTATTTGCAAATCAGGCAATTTGCCAACCTTGACATCATTGTGCTTAATATGTTGCCTGTCAGTTTTGACATGGCCATATTTCTTAAGCTGTGGCCCTCCAGATGTTGGTGGACTGCAGTCCCCATCATGTCTGGCCACTGACCATGATGGATGCAGCTGAAGGGAGCTGGAGTCTAACAACATCTGGAGGGAAACAGATTCACCATCCCTTTCTTTAGTCAAGAGGATTGGGAAAGCAAGAATTAGTATCCGCAGCCAGCTCAGTCATGAAGTTTATTCTCTAAGCTCCCTGACCATATTGTTGCATGTAACCTACCTCACAGGGTAAAATAGAATAATACTGCAGTGACTTCCTTAGACAAAAGCTTATAAAGGAATAAATGAACATTTTGAAGTGTGATATAGTGGTTAGAGTATTGCATAGAACTAAGCAAGTCCAGATTCAAATCTCCAGTTGGCCATGGAGCTCACGGGATGACCTTGGGCTGGTCACAAACTATCTGCCTAACCTACCCCACAGGGTTGTTATGGTGAAATGGGGAGAGAAGTAGACTTCCTTGAGCTCCTTGAAGGAAAGCTGGGGTGCTAATGTAATAAAGTAATAAATAAATGTATATGCAGTCCCTAGTCTTGGCCTTTTATTGGAAGTCAAAACACAACTCCCTAGGTTTTTTCCCCTTCTCTCTGTTGATTTAAAATGTCCATAGGTTGTTTATATCCTTTAGAAGGGCAAGATTCCATTGGTGATCCATTTTTGCAAAGAATTTAAATACTCCTATTCCAGCTAAGAGGGATGTGGGTGGCGCTGTGGTCGTAACCACAGAACCTAGGGCTTGCCAATCAGAAGGTCGGCAGTTCGAATCCCCACAACGGGGTGAGCTCCCGTTGCTTGGTCCCTGTTCCTGCCAACCTAGCAGTTCGAAAGCACATCAAGTGCAAGTAGATAAACAGGTACCGCCCGGGTGGGAAGGTAAACGGTGTTTCCGTGTACTACTGCTCTGGTTTGCCAGAAGTGGCTTAAGTCATGCTGGCCACATGAACTGGAAGCTGTATGCCGCCAATAAAGTGAGATGAGCGCCACAACCCCAGAGTCATCTGTGACTGGACCTAATGGTCAGGGGTCCCTTTACCTTTAACTTTATTCCAGCTAAGTGGATGAGGCAAAATAAGACACCAATATTGCTAACCAGGGGCATAGAGAACACAACAAATGGCAGAATTCCTGTCATTAATCCTCTTTCCACCCACCCACCAAATGCATCATTGCAAATATGCATCAACAAAATATCCTTTTGAATAACATGGTTCTCAAAAGCCTTTGTCATAAGAGAGCTCATGACCTGTTCCATCCTGGAATCACATCATGCTGATTTTGAAACTTCCGGCTTCTTTCCTGGTTCTGTTACCTCATCCTATTTTTCTCAGAGTTACATCACCTTTCTTCTGTCCTCACTGAGCTGCTATACCGTCACTTGACATATGCAATCAGTATTGCTGTTTCCATATCGACAAGGCTACATGACCTTGCCTCTCCCATCTGACTCACCATTACATTAGCACCTATTCCCTGCATTTTGCACTGTAAATCCCACCTTTCTTCCCTGCTAGCAACTTTGAACAGACCAGTATTTGACTGTCCTGAGGGCTCACAATTACAGCTCCTATGCAATTATGCAGAAAGTCTAGTATGTAGCTAGGGCAGAAAAGTCTTTAATATACTTTCCATAGCATTTCTTTCTTTCCTTTCAAAACTGGATTGCTTGCCAAATAGTTCAGATGACTTCTTCCAAGAATGGCTATCTGATCTGCTTGAAGGAATATAAACCTCAGTGCCAAAAGGGTAAGAAAAAGCTGACTCAGAAACTGCTTACTAAGGCGTCTGATGGCATACACCAGGGATAGGGAACCTGTGGCCCTCCAATTGTTGCAGGACTCCAACTACCATCAACCCCAGCTAGTGCAGTATGATCAATGGCCAGGAATGATGGGAGTTGGAGTCCAACAAGATTTCAAGGGTACAGATCAGGCATCCCCAAACTGTCGCCCTCCAGATGTTTTGGCCTACAACTCCCATGATCCCTAGCTAACAGGACCACTGGTCAGGGATGATGGGAATTGTAGTCCAAAACATCAGGAGGGCCGAAGTTTGGGGGTGCCTGGTACAGATTCCCTATCCCTGGTCTTTATTTTGGAAACTGATCCAGCAGCCTGGGAAGCATGTTGCCTTTTTGTGACCTAAATGCAATATATTACAGTAAGGTTGCAAAATCTTATTAGGTCCTCATTGCTTCTCTGTGTGCCATGCTCACAAATGATCTTCACAAGAATAGCCTTGAACAAATGTAACTGTATCCCCTTCAAAGCAACCCCTGTATCCCTTTCCTTCTGGCTATCGCTTCTTCCCTGAGTTTGACCCCCCTACAGAATCTTCACAACTCCTCCTCTGATTCTCATCCCTAATAGGGCTGTTTGCCTAATTGCCCACATGGCAAATCCAAGGGATGCAAGGCTGCATGTAAGTTCTGGAGACTGCACAGGAAAGCTACCATGTGTACTCCGTGCCAGGTCTTGGTTTTTTTTATCTCCTAGGAATGCAAGTGACTCCCTGGGCTGCATTGTACTGGACACACCCAGTGAACATGAGCATCACTTTGTTTCACTCTTCCATCTCGACTTCTGATTCCCCCCCCTCCCTGCTGCTAATGTGTGACTTTCTCTGTGTGAATTTAAAATGGTAGACATGAGCAGCACAGAATAGTTGTTTTTCTAGCTCCAGCTTTGATCACGAGAGCAACAGCTAGGACCTATCTTGGTCACTCCCCTCATTCCATGTTGCATGATTTTGATGAATGGTCTCAAATGTTGCTTTCTTTCACCTTCTTTCACCGGGCCAGCCCACTTTTCCATTTGACTTCCTGGAATAATTACATCAATATTGTTGCACACACCCCAATCTCTGAGTGGCAAGAAGCTTCAGGGGTTCCTGCACTTATGCAAGGCTCGATTTCCTTGCCATGAAGGTCAATGGAGATTGTGGTTCCTTTAGGATTTATGTTTTATTTACACATACTGGTAAATGCAAACTGAACATAACATGGAAGGGCTCACAGCATTAACATCGCAACAGATCTTGCCTCCCCCATTAGGTTACTGGGAGATCTCCAAGTGATAGCTTTGGTTCCAGCACAGAGCAAAACAAGCCTCTGTGTCTTCAGTTTCTAGTATCAGCAAAATTTCACTCCCATAGGCCTCCTTGACCTAATGTTCTCCATCCTAAAAATGAAGTGGCATTCACCCAGGTGAGCTGTTAAAAGACCCACCTACTTGTCTACATGTGGGACACAGGTGGCGCTGTGGGTTAAACCACAGAGCCTAGGGCTTGCCGATCAGATGGTTGGCAGTTTGAATCCCCACGACGGGGTGAGCTCCCGTTGCTCGGTCCCAGCTCCTACCAACCTAGCAGTTCGAAAGCACGTCAAAGTGCAAGTAGATAAATAGGTACCGCTACAGTGGGAAGGTAAACGGCGTTTCCGTGTGCTGCTCTGGTTCACCAGAAGCGGCTTTGTCATGCTGGCCACATGACCTGGAAGCTGTACGCCGGCTCCCTCGGCCAATAACGCGAGATGAGTGCCACAACCCCAGAGTCGGTCCCGACTGGACCTAATGGTCAGGGGTTCTTTTACCTTTACCCAGTACTTGTCTACATAGCAACAAGGCAACCTTTTTTGACATGTAAATGGCAGTACTTAACTGGCCAGCTAAGGTAATTATAAAGAGATTGGTCTGACTGGTTCCAAAGTTTCTTCTACTAGATTCTAAACATCACTGGATACAGAATTACAGGGCTGGAAGGAACACACCAATATCTTCCACCCCAAACCTATAACAATATTATCATAAACTACAGGTGATCTGCTTTTTGACTTTGTCTTATCATTGATTCTTAATTGGACCTGAATGCACATGTTTCTTCTCCAATGGATCCTGCCAAAGAAAGCAGCATTCTCAGTCATGACATCCATACAAACTTCAGTCCGGTGCATTTTGGATCATTTTATGGTAACAGAATATTTCGTTTCCATAGTGGACATTTAGTGTATTCTCTAGATATAACCAAATGAGGGAGGATAAATCTGCTTCAAGTTGTGATCATTTTCACTGAAAATATTTGTAATGTTATATTTTCATGCAAAATGAAAAAAAAACAAAATCACTCAAAACTCAGCAGACGTAGTAGATATAACTTCAGTTTAAATATGAAAGACATGCATATCTCCCTCTAGTGTGGAAGAACCTAACAATTCTATAACTTTATATAGGCCAGACGTATCTATTTAAGATAGTTATTAAAGCCTTCATTTATTTTAATGAGAAGCGGGAAATGCACAATTGTGTTTTAAGAAATGAGAATTTTTTATTTATTTTTTTGCAAAATGCGAAAATTTATTTTATTTTTTTGTAAAAAACAAACAAACCCACAAACCTATTTCTATGGTGTCCCCAGATCACCAACCTCCATTTTATCACCTTTGAAATAATATGTGGGACTGACTTAGTGTGTGAACTGAGCGTAACGGAAATATTTTTGATTGCTATAGCAACAAAATATATTGGTGGGGAAGAGAGCACTCGGCTGAACACATGTAAAGCAACAAGGTTACAAAGAATTTAGGCCTCCAGCATCTGATCCTACCGATACAAAATATGAAGAACTGATTGTTTTCTACAGATGGGTCAATAAAGCTGGAGTACTTGTGCTCCTGACATATTACTTTGCTGCTCTTTGCCATGGGCACAGGTACTATCAAGTAAAGTGAATGACTTACTACTAGGGAAAGGGTTTATCTTGTTAAAAACTTAGAACTTCTGGCTCAAAAACACTCCAAGTGCACGTTCTCAAGTTATATCACCTGTGCCATTTTCACTTTTAAAAAATGGGAAAAGAGATGAATGAGGCCAGGGGGGCCTCTAATTATTTGTATAGGGAAAAGGTTCCAATTCTATTAAGTGCCCTTAAAATGGCTTGTAAAATGTCCCTTAAAACGTATAACAGATATGGGCATGTACCCTGGGATACGTATACTAGATCCCAGGGACATATTCTGCAAGAGGGGCCATTGCTCTGTGGTACACAGATGCAAACAGGTTTTTTTATTGCTACTTTGTTCACAGTTTTATTTCCCCCAGTCACGTATGTGACACTTAATGTCAGACTGCATCTGGATTCTTCATTGCCTTATTTCAGTAAATTTTGATACACAGGACTGGCTGAGGATTTGACTGCCAAACATTTTGCGACAAGCACTTGTGCATCTGAACTATCTGTTAAATACTATATTCTAGAATTCGTCATTAATTAATATTAGAAATAATAAAAGATTGAAAATTGTACTGTACTGGCAAACAGAAATTGCCCTCTATGGATGATATACTAGAAACTAAGGCTAACAACCCAAGGTTTCGGTGCATCTGACAAATCAATAGGTTAAATTCATTCACCGTTTTACCAGATCGTATCACCACCAAGTTCATATCACCATCCAAGGCCTAGTCTCTTTCAAAATAATTTTTTTTAAAAGCATATATCCTCTCAGTAAGGCTGAGCTCTCATAGGACCATCCCACACCATGGACCAGATTCTTAGTCCACTAAAAGCAGGCATCCTCAAACTTCGGCCCACCAGATGTTTTGGACTACAATTCCCATCATCCCCGACCACTGGTCCTGTTAGCTAGGGATCATGGGAGTTGTAGGCCAAAACATCTGGAGGGCTGCAGTTTGGGGATGCCTGACTAAAAGGATGTGAGAATTTTATGTTTTAAGGCAGCTCCAAAGCTCACAGCTCGATGTCCCCAGTATCCATGAATATGAACTCTATGCACATTCAATGGAATTTGCAAGCATCTAGACAAGAGGGTGGCCAGAGGAAGTCAGCAGATCTAAGAACAATTCGTAAGTAGTATGGAGAAGTGGGCCTGTTTCTTGTATCATCACATTCCAATGAAACAAAATGGAACAGCCTCACTTTACAATATGCCGCTTCTCAAGACACTCCTTATTCCATCCAGGTAACCATCAGGGAGCAAGAGGTGAACCAATGAATCAAGCCATTCCAACCTTCATATGCAAAGTAGGATATCATATATTCAGAGCATGTGTCCAGTCTTCCCTTGCAAACTTCCAAGAAAGGCAGTTCTTCTACAACCAGTTCCTCCCATTGCAACACAGGGAAACATTTAACCCTTTGCTTCTGTGTGAACCATTGTTTTCTTTACAACGGTCACCGTTGTTTCCTACCTAAAACCTTGTTAACACGTCCCCATTCCCTGCCTGCAGCAACTTTACGGAGAAATAAAGTCAAGGGGAGTTTAACGCCCTTGAGCGCAACCCCCGCCTTTTGTCTCTGCTAAGATCAAGGCAACTCACGCCCTTTCATCTTCCCCTCTTTGCTTCTTAAGAGATGATTTCACCATCTTCCTAACTCCCTCGTCCCTTAGTCCTGACATCGTTGTCGTCCTAAAACTCTGCTTCCCGAAATCCAAAACAGGGATGCTGTTAGAATATTTATATATATTATTGGGGGGGCGGGGTGTTAGAGACCTTACCTGCCGTGCTTGTGTGACAAACAGAGAAGAGCCTAAACAAAGGTGTGACTTTGAGACTCAATCAGAAGATTCCTCTTTTTTTTTAACACGAAAAAAAGGAAAAGGAAAAAAGTGGACATCTCTTAACTCCCATTGTGTGGACAGAAGCACAAAGGCGTCTCACTCTCGGGAGTGGGTGTTTCTTCCAACCCCCCCCCCTTCAGCGGCCCATTTCCTTTGCGATCCCATTCATTCCTCCACCCAGCCCTGCCTCTCCCCACCAAACCCCGTCCAGGGGCAGGGCTGGCCTTGGCCGGAGCCGAGGCGGCAGATATCCACGCAGGCGCCGGCGGACCCCTCCTCCCCTCTTCCCTTCCATTCCCCCCCCGGAGGAGCCTGGGGAGGGCGGTCCCCTCTCAGGTCCGCGCGAGGAAGAAGAGGAGGGGAGGAGGAGGAGGAGTTATGTAGATGACGGATGAACGTTTCTGGAGTGGCGGGGCGAGCCGAGAGGCATAAGCGCAGCCGGGGAAGCGGAGCACGGGCGGCCAGGCAGCCGAGGAGGCCTTGGCGAGCCGGAGGAGGGGCCGCAGCCCGAGGAGGCGGAGGCGGAGGCGGAGGCGGAGGCAGGCGGTTGCTGTGCAAACGAGGCGCCTCGCCGGAGCCGCAGCTGCACTTGGACGCCGCGTTCCCTCCCGGACGGGACGAGCGAGGAGGAGGAGGATGTGGAAGAGCTGACCGAGCTCGATGCCGCCGCGCCGCGTCTTGGACTGAAGGGTCTCCTCTCCCCTCCTCCTCCTCCTCCTCCTGCCTCTGGAGGTGAACCTGCGTCGAGCTGTTCCTCCTCGACAGCGCGGGGGAATCTCTCCCCCTCCCCTCTTCTCCCCTTTGAGAGAGAGAGAGAAACCCACCCGAGTGTGCGTGTTCTGTTTTTGTTTTGCCTGTTCGGAAGGGGAGAGAGAGAGAAGAGGGAGAAGGAGAAGGAGAAGGAGAAGGAGAAGGAAAGCAGCGAAGGCAAGGAGCGCTCTCTCTCTCTCTCCCGCTCGCCCGCCGTCTCTGCCTTCTCCATTGAAGCACAGTTCACTATGATCTTACTCGCCTTCAGCACTGCAAGCCGGGGGGATTTCGTGCATCATTCCAGGGTGTTTTTCTTGCAAGCCTTGCTTTGGATTTTATGGGCTACTGGGTGCAGAGCGGAGCAGTATTTCAATGTAGAGGTAAGATCTATGCACATCTACGTGTGTTCCCTCCCGTGTGTGTGTGTGTGCGCGCGCGCGCGCGTGTGTGTGCGTGTGTGTGTTTCCTCTCTTTTCTGGGTTGCTTCTTGCATTGATTCAACGTGCAAAAATAAATAAATAAAATAAAAAATAACAGGGTGTAGGAGAAATCCCAAACCTCCCCAGCAGTCGCTTCTGCGAGGCCAGCCTTCCTTCCTGCATCCAACAGAGTTTCCCGTTTCTGGTGAGCCGCCTCTTGGTCTCAGGATCCCTTGATGCCCAGGACGGCGGAAAGCCACGATGCTGGGCTCCGGGGGATTCACCCCTGTGCCCTGGCAGTACTCTCCCTCTCCTAGTTTAAAAAGAGATCGGGGTGGTGGTGAAGTGGACCTCTCCAAAACGCGCATGCATCCATACGTGACGGGTGGTAGGTTAAAAGTAGCCACTGGACATTAAGACGCAAGAACTGTCTGAATGGGGGTTTAAGTTTGGGAGGGGGCATGAATTTATATTGCTAAGATCAGGGCGTTGTTGTTTAAATGAAAGTGGAGAGGGAAGAGGCATTCACTGAACAGGACAAGGTTTCTTTTGTCACTTTGAAACATTCCTGTGGACTTCTGCGCCAGGGGCTGCTGTACAGTAATGGCTAAACGGATGTCCCCTCAGGCAGCTGCAAACGGGCGGTGAAGGGGGGCGGGCGTTGTTAAGAGGTGGAGAGGAACTTTGTGAAGTTAGTTACAATGTGAGAAGGTGAACAGCCTCTGGATGGGATCTGCTCTGGGTTTATGGCTAGACTTCAGCTGCACCCTACTCCCCCAGTTTTTAGCCTCAGCCCCAATGTAAGTCGGTTTGGCTATACAGTACACTGGACCTGGCTTTTGCAGCACAAACCTTGTACATGTCTACTCAGCAATAATACCTACTGAGTTCCGTGGGGCTTGCCTCCACTTAACATGTGTATAGAGTTGCAATCTAAGTGTGGTTGGTGATTAAGTGTGCTGCAATTTCTCCGCCTTTCTCCTTTTCTCCTGTGCTTTGCACCATAATGTCTGTCCATCTGTCTGTCACATCAGTCCCAGTTTCTCCCTTATGTTACTATCCTTATGCATGGCCTCCTTTCATCTTGCTCACTCACTCCTCCTGGTTCAGGAGTTGAAAGAGACCACACAAACCATAACAACTCCCATTCCTGTATCAGACTCGATCTGCCTTACTCCCCCTTACACACCTGCAGCTCAATCCTTTGCTGACCCCAGTGCTTCTTCAAAACCAAAGTGTCTCTTACTTGTGCACATCTGAAATTTTCTTCCACACAAACTCCTGTCCTTCTGGCTCTCAGGATCTCAAGCCTTTCTCTGGACGTGTCCCCCCCCTCTTTTTTTAAGCAACAAGAGGATACTCTCTTTAGTCTGACCATACAAGACTCACATTTTCTGTGTATGTCAATAATATAATTTGTCTTTCTTTTCTAAGGATACTAAGAATTTCCCAGACCTGGTCACATTCATCTGTTATTTCAGGGCTATCCTGGCTATTCCGTCTTGGCTATATTTCATTTTGGCTTCCTCCCACAACCTTGCATTGCCAACTCTTTCCCCTGATGTCTTGTCATAGGGCTAGGCTGAAAGGTGTGAGCAATGCCTGACACCTTTTGGCCTAATTCTGGTTATGGCTGTTGGAGGAGTGCTGTGGCAGGAGTGCCACTTAGCCAAACTCATTCTGCTCTCGAGAACATCCTTTATGCTCTTTACGCTCATTCTTCCAATGAGAAGTGGAGGAGACTGCCAAGGGGAAGGGGGGGAGCCACCCAATAGTATCACGCCTAGATAGTGCCACATGCAGGGAGTCAGGTAGCCTTTTCAGCACCAGAAGCATTTCCTCCTGCCACAGCTAGTTGCTGTGCCAGCTGCCTACTCTGCAGGATGCAAGCCAGCAGCAGATGGTGCTAGGACATGAAGAGTGAAAAGATAGTTTAGTCTGTTGGGAATCTAGGAAGACACCAGTAAGTAGCCAGGGGGAGAAACTAAACTTACATGGAGCGGTGAAGTAGGGAGGGAAAACTACGAATGAAGAAAAGTTGGAAAAGTGGGCTTAGTGTTTTCCCACTTCCTGATACAACATTTCATAGTGGTGCTTTAGAGCCAGTGCATTATTGGAATGTCTTGTGCAAAAGTGTGACATTCAAGAGTTCAGTTTTGTTGAACATAGGACCCTCTCCCTCTTCTTTTTTGCCTCTGGCCACCTGAAAAAGAAAGGTGTGGAGAGGGTGTGCACTCAGGTCTTAATTCTGGCTCTGCCTACAGCTCACAGCCATGCCCTCCACTCAAGTAGACCTAGTAGGCATTAGCCACCACTGCTGTGTTCTGTAGGCCATTTCGAAAGCTAAAGTGGAATAATCCAGGCATAGAAGGATCTTTGCCATTCCTGGAGGCTAGCACACTTGCTTTGTCTGGGGAGCAGGTGGCTGGGATTTCTCTGGCCCTGGAATAAATCTCTTGAGAGCAAAGAGCGGTGTCCTGCCTTATCGTCTTCTGCCTCCTTGAGATCAGCATGGTCTCT
This sequence comes from Zootoca vivipara, assembly GCF_963506605.1. NCBI lineage: Eukaryota > Metazoa > Chordata > Lepidosauria > Squamata > Lacertidae > Zootoca > Zootoca vivipara. Next base: position 26,658,502 of record NC_083283.1, read on the forward strand.
GCTACCAGGCTGGAGGGAAATTAATTTACATTTATCTCTGAGTAAGGCTGAGAGCTTTTCAAGTGCCATTTGTTGTTGTAAAAAAACCAAGAAACCCCGGAGTAGCCGGAGCCACAATGCAGAGGGAACGTGAGGCTAAGGACTTGGCAGCGTTTAGGTGATTCTGTGCCATGGATTTCTCTGTGTCAGCACCAGACCCATAAAACACTTGCACAGGACAATAAATCACGGAGAACCCATCCCTACTTGAGCACAGCAAATTCTGTTCCAGGAGCAATTTAAACAAACACAGAAGCGAGGGTGCTGCTGTAGACCAGAGTCCTTTGTAATGGATTTATGGAGGCAGGGCCGTCTTAAACGCCCCTGCTGCTGTGGTGCGCCGGATCTCTCCGGCGCCCTCTCGCCCCATTTCCCAGCGCGGTGGGTGGGTGGGCGCAGCGGCGGGCGGGCGGGCAGGCACAGCGTGATCTCTCTGGCGCCCTCCCACCCCGCTTCCCAGTGCGGTGGGCGCAGCGCGGCTCCCACAGGCGCAGCTGCGCGGCGGACCGGCGGATCGGCTGGCCAGCGGGCGGGCGCAGCTCGCGGCGCCTTTCTGGCGGGCCGGCGCCATGGTGCCCTGCGCCACCGGGGGTCTACCTAGAGCCGGGCCTGTATGGAGGCTAAGCTCACATGGTTGGTAGCATAGGAAATGGAATTTACTTTCACTAGGGCCACTTCAACATGTATATGTGTTATTTATATTGTTTGGCCATTCTTGTAGCATTAAAACAAAAACTGAAAGGTGTGCGTGCGCACACACACTCACCACCTGTTGCACATAGTTGTTGTTGTTTAGTCATTTAGTCGTGTCCAACTCTTCGTGGACCAGAGCACGCCAGGAATATATAGTCATGGTTTATGGTGAATATCTGTTTTTGTAAACACTGGATTCTATCCAGCTAAGTTTTAATCAGAATAGACGGATTGAAGGTAGTTTCTGCATGTGCTGTAGTGGGAAGTGAGGGGCAGATGGGGCTCATCAAACTGGGAAGGTAGCCCATCTAGGAGAAGGAAAACTTTGCTCCCAAACCTCCATTGCCTTGCGGGATATCATTGGGAGATGAAAATGCTAAGAGAGTAAACCCTACAGAATGGGGTCCCTCAGACAGTTGGATGGCCACTTGTGCAACTCCCACAGCCAACTGCTGCCTTCAGGCAACTCCCACAGCCAACTGCTGCCAAACGTATGGCTCTGCTTTCCTTTGGACCACATCAGTGAGGGGTCTTGTCATCTGGGCAGCCCAGGACCTCCATACACACTGCCCAGGCTTGTGCCCCAGGGAGGTCATTTAGGTGTTGTTAACACAGCAATTTGACTTCACTCCTGGAGGCGCACTCCATTGTCTCTTGAGGCAGATGAATGCCAACAAGACTGATTGAAGTTAATGGTTGAAGTCATGATGATTATTTTCAATGGGTCTACTCTGAGTAGGACTAACATTGGCTTAGTCCTTAGGCTGCAGTTCTATACTTACATTGGATTAAGCACTATTGAACTCAATGTGCTTTATCTTTGAGTAGACGAGTATAAAATTACACAATTACATGGTTTTAGCAGGAGGCTTCCAAACATGTACTCTGCATACCTGATCTGGAAATGGCTGATTCTTCTGGTTTACACCTCGTATTTTAGTGATATTTTTTCTAGAATTACTGGAGCTCAGATTACTATGTGTATGTGTATATGCCTTTATTTGTATGTCTTGTTGGAGCTGCAGATTCAAATTCTGCTAGGTCATAGCTCTAAAAATGTCAGTATTCAGTAGCATCAAATAATTGTTGACACTGTTAAGGGGGTAGTCCTCAGTGATGTGGTTGTGACCAGGAGCATAGGAAGGGGTGCAGGGTGTATGGCCCGTCTTGGGTGTCATCCCTGAGGGGGTGACAAAATGGCACACTGCGGGGACAGCACTTACCGCGGGGTCTGGCCTGCAGCGTGTCCGAGCCACGCATCTCTCCTGGGAATGACGCGGTGGCTTGGGGCCCCACGATGCCCAAAACGGCAGCGTGGCGCTTGTGTCCGCCAGGCGGACTCTATGGGCAGCTTGCCATGGCACCCTCATGGGCAGATCACCATGGCGCCCCCATGGGCAGTTCATCCCGCCCCTGCCGCTCCGGGTGCCGGAGCATCTAGGTACGCCCCTGGTTGTGACACATACTTCTGTATTGTTAGTCACATAAAAAGGCTATGCAGTAGACAATGTGAAATCCTGTTCAGTAAAGTCATAAACACTGGCAGTTCAGAACTTGGTATACAGACTTGGCACTCTTGGCCTTGACCGCAATTTATCATTTTAAACGATAAACTAATTAATCTGCAAGTTATGTTGGGCTGTGTCATTGCTTTAAGAGCATTAGATCCAACTGTTCATTTGATTGTGTGTAGAAATCTGCTGTCTCTGAAATGAATGAGGATTTGGTTTGGGTGCACACAACAATATGTGTGAAAGCAGGCTGTTGAACTGGGGGCATCATGCTTATTTGTTACTCTTGAATACTCTGTGTCCTGATTTGGTTGGTTGAATGGATGGTTAACGCCATTGCAAAGAGTCAAGTCATCCTTGGATGTTTGTTACACTCGAGTATGTTCAACGATTGGGCTTAAGATTCAATTTTACAGGGTAGATTGTGTTAGTCTGCTGCCACGGAGCAAATCTAGAGTACTATGGCAACATAAAAAATAATTCATAGTAGCATGAAATCGGCAAGGAAGGAGCAGCGACCTGTGTGGCAGTGTGGGTGGCTTCCCAGTGCTGAGGTTGCTGCCAGTAGACTACTGAGAGGGGAAAGTTGGCATGGCGCAGGCATAGTAGCATGAATGTTGGATTGGCTCTGCTGCTGAGCCTGTACCATGCCAACGTCCCTGCTGCCTCACCCCTCTCCTGCTTAGTTATGGGCAGCAGCTTCCATGTTGGGAAGCCAGATAAGCAACCCCACACCACTGACTGCTGCAAGGAAGAACTTGCCTCATCAGAAGGATGTTGTGAACAGGGAGGATATAGGTCAAAGTCAGACCACTCTCTAACAGTGGCATAATAGCCAGGTTGAGGAAGGGAGATTATTAAATGAGAAGAAGACTCTTGTGTTCTTCTAGCCAGCTTTAGTGAGGGTGGAGATACCACATTATCCTACTTATTTGATGATACCTATTCATTCATTCATTCATTCATTCATTTAATATATCTCTTCCTTGATGGAAACCTCGAACTGGTTCGCATAAAATAAAAACCTCTTGAAGATGGCACTTGTTACACATTTTTAGAATAGGAGATAATGCAAGGACAAAATGGCCTTGGTCCTGTATACCTGAAGGAGCGTCTCCACCCCCATCATTCTGCCCGGGCACTGAGGTCCAGTACCAAGGGCCTTCTGGCGGTTCCCTCGTTGCGAGAAGCCAAGTTGCAGGGAACCAGGCAGAGGGCCTTCTCGGCAGTGGCACCCGCCCTGTGGAACACCCTCCCATCAGATGTCAAAGAGAAAAACAGCTACCAGATTTTTAGAAGACATCTGAAGGCAGCCCTGTTTAGGGAGGCTTTTAATGTTTAATAGATTATTTTATTTCATTTTTCTGTTGGAAGCCACCCAAAGTGGCTGGGGAAACCCAGCCAGATGGGAGGGGTATAAATAAATAATAATTTTAATTATTATTATTATTATTATTATTATTAAAGAGGAAGAAGAATAAGGGCATGGTGCTCCCAGCATGGTTCCCCTGTGTGCTCTGAGGCTGGTGGGTTGCGTGGCAAAATCATGTTGGCTCTTTTTTGCTACAGAAAGGAGTTGTGGGTCCATTAGAAAATGCAGATGCTGCTGTTAACATGCATGATATATGGTGCAATAACAAATTGCAGCACTGTGAAACATGGGGGAAGGCAATGACTTGGACTGCAGAGTCTATAGAGTAGTATTTCATGTTCTTCTGTAGATTTGGCAACCTGAACTTGCTTGTAATCCCTAATAATAAATAAGAGACTTTAGGAGCATGGGCAGGGTTTGGCTACTATGGGAGACGTGCTGTTTTTGTGGGAATGGCAAGGAAATGAAAGGACTTGGGATGTAATGTGCCAACACCCACCTCTCCTATTCCCCTTCCATATCTTATTATTCCCCTACTCATTCAGAGGAACATCTGTGCTGGTGGAGTTTTTTACTGACATGTGGGCTTGCAATGATATAAGTGTCATCCCACCATCATCCTTCCTTCTCTGCCAGCAGACCAGCACATACACTCTCAGCCAACTTCTTGGTGAGGCTTGGATTACACATTTATCAAGTTAAAAATACATGATGGGAGGTTTAATTCCAGAGCCTTGCAAATCTACAAAAGTTATTAGCCCACCTGTCACGTTGACTTAGCATTCATTTTTGAAATTAAGAAATAGCCCCCGTCCCCCAAATTTCATAAAATTTCAAAGCCTGGTTGTCTGGAGGTAATTCTTATCACAATTGATCAGATGAGTTGCTATTTTCTAGCCCAGTGTTTGCTCCCTGGTTTATCACAGTTGCATGAAAGTCGAAATTCCATAGAATCCCCACAAATCTATATCATTATAATTAGATGTGCTGGTGTCAACCCCTATAGGAGTCAATATTAACTGAAAATCCAGTAGTTGCTGAGAGGTCACATCCTTAACTTTCTGTGTATGCAATGACACCTTCTTTTAATTAAACATGGTTAGGATTGAGAGCCTTGCTTCCATTTCCCACCACAAGGTTATTTCTGTTGTTCTGTCTTGATATACATCATTGGTAAATACATAGGAGCAATCCAGTGAGATTTTCAAAGCAAGCCTTGCTTTTCTACAAGCAGTTCCTTAAGTGACTTTAAACTTCCCCTTTTAATAATCGTGGCAGTTTAATTGCTTATTATGGAACATAACACTGTGGAATCAAAACCTCTGAGAAATGCTGTCAAAAATGTAGAATTTTCTTCCCCGTGGCAAACAGCGGCTGCAAACTTCCTTGTTTCTCACTGCTAACACACTTCACAATTAATGGTCTGCTGTTACTGAATTGCTACACATGACCTTTCTAGGTTTCTGCATTTGTCTAACACCCTGATCCCTATGCATATTTACCAAGAAATAATCTGTGTCAATTCTAAAATTGAAGTCCCCCCCCCCCACGTAAAGTGTGTTGAAGCACATTTAGCTGGAAGTAAGTCTCACTGAACTAAATGGGACTTACAGTCATACCTCGGGTTGTGAACATGATCCATGCAGGAGGCGCGTTTGCAACCCACAGCGCTGCATCTGCGTGTGTGTGTGACGTGATTCAGCGCTTCTGCGCATGATGTCATTTTGCGTTTCTGCGCATGTGCGAGTGCCGAAGCCTGGAAGTAACCCATTTCGGTACTTCTGGGTTCGGCGCAGAGCACAGCCCGAAAACGTGTAACCCGCAGCATTCGCAACCTGAGGTATGACTGTAATTCCAAGTAAAAGTCTGAAAGTTATGTGTGCGCTTTTGAGCGACTATTTCTGTTAGGAATAAGTATGGAGAAATTGGGTTAGCAACAGCCCTCTTCACTTTTTGGTGTGTTATTATTAGGACGTTGGGATGCTGAAGTATTGTAATGAGAGCTTATTAAAAACCACCCCAAGAAACTCAAAAGAAGAAGTGAAGAATATCCTGTTTTTTAATGAATTTTAGAGCATATAAACTGTCTTCATATTGCTCATCTTCATGCATCCCACCCTCAGATGGTAGTAATGCCTGGTAGAAGGAACTGTGGTCGTTATTGGCATCTATTCGCAAATTGTGAGGTTGAAGCTGGTTTCCAAAATGGTTGGAAATGGTTTCTTGACTCTGATCCTGCAACATTGTTCTTCTTGACCAGGGGCTCAACTCTCCTTATCCATGATCTAGTTAAGTTTGCACAGTGTTGTTGAAAAGTACTTTCTTTTATCTGTCCTGAATTGTCCAACATTTAGCTTTCTTTGTTGGCTGTCCATGAATTGTACTGGTATGATAGAAGGAAGGAGCTTTCCTCTGACCACTTTCCCAAACCATACACAATTTTATATATCTTCTATCATGTCTTCTCTTATTTGCTTTTCCTTAAAGTAAAAAGCCCTAAACTTTTCTCCTAAGGGTCTTGTGCTAGCCCATTGATCGTTTTGGTTGCCCTTTTTTTGAACATTTTCCATCTCTACAATAGTCTTTTTGAGGGGAGATGGTTGGAACTGTACACAGTATTCCAAGTCTAGTCTCAACATTCTTTGTATAATAGTGTTGTGCAATTTTATTTTCACTTCCTTTCCTAATGATCCCTAGCATGGAATTTGCCTTTTTCACAACTCCCTCACTTTGGACTGAAACACTCATGCTATCCACTAGGACCCCAAAGTCTTATTCCTGGTCACTTTCTTCTCTGTTCAGACCCCATAAGCATGTATGTGAAATGATTTTTGGCTCCAATGTGCATCCTTTTTTCACTTCCTTGCCATTTTACTGCCCATTCACTCAATTTGAGAGATCCTTTTGGAGTTCTTCACAGTCTTATTGTTTTAAGGACTCTGAACAATTTAGCACCACCAGCAAACTTGGCCACCTCACTGCTCACCCCAACTGTAGATCATTTCTGAACAAGTTAAAAAGCATAGATCCCTATATGAATCATTGGGGAACTCCCCTTCCTTACATCTCTCCATTCGGAGAACTGTCCACCTATTCCTACTCTGTGTTTCCTTTTGCAATGCCTCTTATTCCATGACTGCTCAGATTACTCAGACTTTGGTGAGATAATTTGTTGAAAGCTTTTTGAAATTCCAAGTATGCTATGTCAGCCAAATCACTTATGTTGATATGCTTGTTGACACCCTTAAAGAACCCTAATAAGTATCTTGTCGAAAGTGTTTTGAAAGCTTAAGTATATGATGTCAACTGGATCAACCTTATCTATATACTTGTTGACACTTCTGAGTGAGATGAAGGAACTGACCTGGACCCTGTGATCATGATCGTATTTGGGGCCAGGAGGTAAGTTGTTCATCAGGTCTGTTTGCCGTCCTGGGGGTTTGGCCTTCCTTATAGAAACTTGAGCGGATAAGCCTCTTAGTCACAGTTGGAGGGGAGGTTGTAAGACTCTGACTGCCCCTTGAACAGAATGGGGTATCCTATTAAAGGGATCCTGGAGGGGACACTCCTATCTGGATGCCCAGTTGGGGCTAAGGCCATAGCACTCCTCCAAAGGCAATTTTGGGGTGTCTTACCAATTTGATGTATGTCATAATATTTCCTTGCCATTGACTCAGCCCCATGGAAATCTTCCAGCAGGCTGGCTGGATTAACCAGGTTCAGGGCTGTCTTAAGCATATGTGGCACCAGGGTGCAAAGATCCACCCGGTGCCCCCCCCCAGGTTGCCCAGTCCCAGGTGCAGGAGGGCAGAGCCGGCCAGCCCCCTCAGTGTCTCACTGGCTCAGTTGCCCCCAAATTCGCAGCACAGAGCTGCCCACAGCAGAAAAGCCCGTCGCAGCGCTCCAACCAATGGGCAGGCTCTTTCCCGGACTCAACTCTCGGGCCCCCGACTCTCAGCCGGCATCCCTGAGAGCCTGGTGCCCGGGTGCCCCACACCCCTAGCACCTGTGGCTAAGACGGCCCTGACCAGGTTATGCCCAATGCCAAAGCCATCTGTAATCAGTAAAGTTGTGGCCTATTTGAAACATAGATCATTGTCACGAGAGGCTGTTCAGATATATGCATGGTCTGAGGTTGGGGGCTCACAGCACGTGGGTCCACAACTATCTTTTTGCAGAAATGTAGACCTTTGACAACATCTCCAGATAACATTACTTTAGGAAAATTTACATTAAAAAATACTGTACAGCCCCCATCCCCAATAACATATGTTCACTGGGTGGCTCATAAGAAATCATTGTGCCAAGAGCTTTATCTTTTGAACGGAGGTTGTATGCTATTTTGATGGTGTTTATTTCACTTATTTGGTTGCTTGGCAACCATTCACACCACACTGCTGCTTATTGTCATTCATTGTAAGCATATTTTAACATACGGGTGATGGTATTTAAGGATTCCCATCTTCAAAGAATTCACATTTCAGCATTAATGCTAGTAGTAACATTTAGAACTGCTACTTCACTAATTATGTAGTAATGATTTCTGTGTTTACGCCAAATCATTTCTTTGTTTGTTTCCAGACCTTGGCTGAGTTTTAGTGATGGGTAATATGACAGGTGTATGTATACCTTAAGACTTAATTTCTTCAGGCTTATGTCCGTATAGTCAACTCTTCCTCCAAGTATTGGGGAAGAGCTGTGGCTCAGAGTTGGAGCTCAGAGTTTATGTACAGAAAGTCCCAAGTTAATTCCCTAGCAACTCCATGTAGGGCTGGGATTGGCAAAACAACAACAACAAAAAAAACACCATTTGTGAAGGGTGTAAAAGGTAAAGGTAAAGGGACCCCTGACCATTAGGTCCAGTCGTGACCGACTCTGGGGTTGCGCGCTCATCTCGCATTATTGGCCGAGGGAGCCGGCATATAGCTTCCAGGTCATGTGGCCAGCATGACAAAGCTGCTTCTGGCAAACCAGAGCAGCACATGGAAACGCCGTTTACCTTCCCGCTGTAGCGGTTCCTATTTATCTACTTGCATTTTGACGTGCTTTCGAACTGCTAGGTTGGCAGGAGCTGGGACCAAGCAACGGGAGCTCACCCCTTCACAGGGATTCGAACCGCCAACCTTCTGATCAGCAAGCCCTAGGCTCAGTGGTTTAACCACAGCGCCACCTGGGTGTGAAGGGTGACTACCAGTCAATACAGACAGTGCTGAATTATACTGCATCCCAACAGTCTGACACAGTATAAGATAGCTTCCCATGCAATCCAAAAACAGATGGGTCCTTCAAAGATTTTAAATCTATTTTTCATTCTCAAGGTTTCTGAGGGTTGCAGTGCAGAAGAGGCACTTGGCAAAATCAGCTTGCTGCCATTGCAAGTGAGAGGAGTTTGGAACTGATTTTGACACGAGAATTACTGTTAAAGTACAAAATTGTTTCTTTCTTTTTAACTGCTACAGTAGTTGTGTAGCTAAACCGCACGCTACCATTTGATTCCCGCGAGAGGTCTGAACCATTGTGCTCTTGCTCAGGGGAAAAGGCAATGCTGGTTTTTCTAAAGGACTTGCTTGTGAGCTGTTTTCCAGCACAGATTTCATACATCTATCTATCTCTATATCTATCCAGATTTAGACTGGTATGGGTAGGTTGCTTTTGGTTTCTGGTCTGAAGCCATGTAGACGGAGGAGGAAAGGGGGCATTTGTGAAGTGCCTGCAGTTCTACTATTGGCCTTGAAAGGAAATAAAGGTAAAAAAGCAAATAGGAAACTTTGGTCACTGCTGTTTCACACACAGCAGAAACCAAAGCCCTTTTGTAATTATTCATATCTTCAGTGCACACATTTCATGCTACATTGAATGGGAAGGTTCTCAGTAGGAATGGAAAATCTGTCAATTTTGGTTTCTCATTTTCCTTCAGTTCACATTTCCAGATTTGCTTTTTTAAAAAGTCCTCATGACAATTCATCAGCATTTTTGTGTGAATTTGTCCTAATATGCATATTTTGTATGCAATTTTGCCCAATATGCTTTTTTGCAAAGCAGTTATCTCTAATATTATACACTGTGCCCTAGTATATGCATTTTTGTACACATTACTTAGTAGGAGAACAGTACTGCAATATTCAGAGAAATGTGAATTCCAAAAGATAGCCCTGTTTGGGTTTGTGCATTGCTTTAGAATGTGTGAATTGGGTGAGTTTGCCTTTAAAACCGAAGTGACTTTTTCATCTATCCCTAGCTCACAACACAATTCTATGAATATTTACTGAGACGTGCTCAGTAGGTCTTACTCCCAGGAAAGTCTGCATAGGATTGCAACTTCAGTTGTTGAATCAAGATCTTTTGAATTGTACAGTTTTTGCCAGATCCAATTTTTAGGTACAAAATGAAAAACTGTTTGGTGTTCTTCATAGTTGGGAACCCCTCATGGGTTACTGGGCTCTGAAAAGAGCAGTTAAGAGGGTTGGAGAATACAGTAAGTCCACAACTTATGCACATTTTAACTTCCACACATTGGGTTTTACATAATTGGCAAGGGGGAAAAAAGTGAAAAATAAAAAAGGGGGTGGAAAGGGAGCAGGTGTCCCAGAAAAAAAGACTGTTACAACCCCAGCCCCCATTGCACCCAATGTTTGTTTTGTTTGTTTACTGTTAATTCGACCAACAGCCTGCATACTATTGCACCCAATGTGTTTTGACTATAGGTAACTTTTACTTTAGGTGCTATTTCTGGAACATAACCCTCACGTAAGTTGCAGGCTTAAAGGTAAAGGGACCCCTGACCATTAGGTCCAGTCGTGACCGACTCTGGGGTTGCACGCTCATCTTGCATTATTGGCCGAGGGAGCCGGCGTATAGCTTCCAGGTCATGTGGCCAGCATGACAAAGCCACTTCTGGAGAACCAGAGCAGCACACGGAAACGCTGTTTACCTTCCCGCTGTAGCGGTTCCTATTTATCTACTTGCATTTTGACGTGCTTTCGAACTGCTAGGTTGGCAGGAGCTGGGACCAAGCAACGGGAGCTCACCCCGTCACAGGGATTCGAACCGCTGACCTTCTGATCAGCAAGCCCTAGGCTCAGTGGTTTAACCCACAACACCACCTGGGTCTGCTTACTGCATATCAAAAGGATGGGTTGGTCAGGTCAGTCCTGAGTAAAATCAAATCCATGGATCTATCCTGAATTTGGTGGGCACAGTATTTTTTGTGCCATCACAGCAGAGCCTAACTCTGAGTTCTTCAAGATGGGACTTTTGTTCTGTATGTTTCTGACTCATTCTTTGACTCTTTCCCATCTTCTTTCCATACCATTTTGAAGGATGCTAAACCACTGATTCTAGATGAATTCCAGGGAAATCCAGCCTCTTTGGATTAGGTCTTCAGTATTTTTATACCAGTCTTTTCCCTTCATGCAGAAGCACCTTCTAATATTTTTTGGTAAAGGAGAGGGGAGATTCAGCAGCTGAAAGCACTTTCTATATTTCCTTTGAGTCTCCATCTGTACAAGGAAGGTACTCGCTGGATGGATTTTATAAGGGGGACAATTGTAAGGTCTTAATTGTTTTGAGCTTCATTAGCAAAGTAGCACCCCGCCCCCAATAAAATCAAGTAGATCTGTTTTCTGAATATTTTGACAAATGTTTCTCTACTGACTAATTAATAAATTGTTCAGTTGTTATAAGAACTAATAACTTTTCAGCTTGGGGACTATTTGAGGCTCTTTTTAGAAGAGCAGAGGAACTGACAGATTAGCCGAGGTCTATTAGACTTCACATTAAATACATAAAGATTCAGTTTAATAGGTTCCTGGATCTTATATCCAGATTTTTTCAGTCCCTGAAAACATGAAGTAGCAGGTCATAGGCATCACTGTCATAAGGAACGTGTTCTAGAAGCAGTGCTGGAAATGCTGAAAGATGGAGAAGGCAGAGTCGAAAAGCAGTGCTGATCTAACTGGGGGAAATTCTTCTTGTCCTCACAGGTCATTAGCTGAGAGGCTATTCACAGAGAGGTCATCCGGCACAAACCTTCATGGAATAAAAGGCCATTCATGTCAGTGGAGGTTGTGCAGGAGAATTTCTCATGGGATTGCCCCACTGACCTTTAAACGTAGAACTGAAGGCTCCCATTTAGCATGAGATTCTTTCTGACCATCTCATTAGAACACAGCCATTCCTTGGTGTATCTCACCACGGACTGTGGTAATTGGGACCAGAGTTGATGATCATCAGGTTTCTCAATTCTTCAATGGGTGCATAGTGAGTTACTCCCCTTGTTTAGACTGTTCCAGGAATGGGATGCGGACTGTGGCAAGCAGAAACTGAATTTCCTTCCCTCATTCACATTCTGTTCCATTCTCCAGTCCCTACCGTTCCCCCCAGGCATCCAATCTCCAGTTGACCTTTATAATGTATTCCCAACTTTTATTTTGGTGGGAGAGGGAGAGATGGCATGGAAGACAGAGACTTCATGCATTCGCTGCATTTCTAATATTAGCTACCTGTATCCAAACAGCTAATTTTTTTTTTTGCTTAAAAAGGGTGGTTGCAATGCTCCATCCAGTTACACATTTATACAACTGTTGTTTTCCCCAAGTGTGGTTATGTTTGGTGAGCTGGATTTCTGCTATATATCAGGAATAGTTTGTGAGTATTTGGTTTCTAATAAATTGTCAGCATATTTGCCAGGATTATTTAGGATCAGTGTCAATAAGGAGGCCCATTTATTTTATCTATTTCATTTATTAAAATATTTATAAACTGCCCACTCATAAAATATCACAGTGATGTATGTATGGCAATGAACGCATAAAACACCATAGCATCAATACAAAATAATTGTAAAAATGTCAGGCTCATCTTCGGAAAATTAGGCCTGTTGGCATGGAAAGGTCTTCAAGACAAATCTGAAAGTTAGTAATGAGGATGCCTGTCAAATCTCTGCTAAAAGAGTATTCCACGGTGTATAGGACTGGTGACACTGATGGCTGGTGTCCATTAGTGACTGATGACTGATGGGGCAAAAGCCATGGAAATCAACAGCAGATGGAGCCAGAGACAAAGACAGATGGAGTCACCTCATTCTACTTCTTCCCCCATCCTCCTCGCTGCTGAGTTCTACAAGGGCAAAACTGAGGAGGAGGAGGAGGAGGAGGAGGAGGAAGCTGACAGCCAGTAAGAAGGTAGGCAGATGGGAATTAGCTGAGGTCAGACTGAAGTTGCTGGGCAGTTCCCCATTTGCCCTGTTGGACCAACTTCCACTGACCAAGAACACCAAATGCCCAGCTTCTAATTGAGGTCTGTGTGCATCTGCAATGCAGGGGACAACTAATAGCACCCCTCAGGGCATAAGGGCTCAGTCATTCTTTTTCTTTTTCCCTATCCCTTTCAACTGAAACAAGATGCCTTATGCACTTAAAGCAGGCATGTCCAAAGCCTGTTTTGGAGGCCTAATCCGGCCCTCCAGTTGATTTTATCTGGCCCCCATAGCAGTATATGTCCTGGGGTAAAATCCTAAAAAAAAAGCTCAACAACTTCATCAAATCTGGCCCTCTTTGAAAAAAGTTTGGGCACCCGAAGCCATTCAAGTTGCTAACAAACCATGGAATGAATCCCAGGATATTAGAACCCTGAATGTGAAGAACAGCTCTGGTTGAGGCAGCAGTATATAATTTCTGTTATTAGCCTGAAAAACAAATGCTGATTCTCTCTGCAATACTCATCACACTTTTCTGGAATTATGCTCCATTGAAGGCAGTAGGACTTATTTATGAGGAAACATGCTGAGGGTTGCACTGCAGGCAGTTTTCACAGCTCTTTGATCGCAAAGTGACAAGAAGATTTCACTGGTGTGTCTACAGAAGCGGTGTACTTGATATACTTAGCATATAACACACTAAACCCTGATTTGGAGGTACAGTTGGGATCTTAACCAGGGTAGAGGCAATAAACCATGGTTAGCATCAAAGCATCCAAAAAGATTCTTTACTAAAGCTAATATAAATACTTAAAGGAGAGAATCCTTTTAGGCACAGTTATTAATTCCTGGCCACTCAATGACAGCCTCATCTCTGCTCCAGTCTGTTGTCTGCATCAATATATTTTGCTTTGTTCTCCTTGTGCATTATTCCTGCTGCTATTAAAAGTTGGTGCTTTCAAAGGCCAAAGGGCTTCCTTTGAGTGCTGTTGCATGCTGTTTTACAGAGGGCTGACTTTTCAAGACTACAATGGTATAATTTGCAAGACTTCTGGGGGTGGGGGGGAAATTTAAAAGCTAAGGATCAACAAACTCAAAGCTTACCATCTACAATGGTATAATTTGCAAGACTTCTGGGGGTGGGGGAAAATTCGAAAGCTAACAAAAACAAACTCAAAGCTTACCATCCTGTGGTGCATGCTCGTATTTGACACCACCATGTGAAGAGTACAGGTTTGAGTCTGAAGAGTACTTTTTCAACAGCCAGTAGGAACAAGAACGGGTGTATGCTGCAGAGATGATGTGCTTTATTCTCTCATTAAGCGCGCCAACAACTCCTTTGATATCTATATATTTGCCCATAATTTAGGTCATCCAAAATCTAGGTACCTGGGGCAAATTCAACCCTTAACATCTAGTGTGGGGAATTGCCACATGATCCTTATAGGTAGGAACGATTGCAGCTGTGCTCTGGCTGACTTCCTTTGCATGTCATAACCTATGGCTCACCACACGTGATTGAATTACCCCTGTTTTGCTCTATTCCACTCTTCCCAGCTCATGCTTGTGGAAAACAAACTCTGATCCCTGGATTAACATTACATCTGAACCAGGATCATGGCTTGTTTTACTCCCGAAAAGCTATGATCTGTAGTCACAGTTTGTTTTTGGCCTACTGATCTTGCTTGATTGGAGCAAAATAAATCATGACCTCTGGTTTGGGCATAATACTAAGGCAGAGATTGTGGCTTATTTCCACCCCCCAGCAGGAACTGGGAGGTGCAATAAAATAGCCCAGAAATAAAACCCAGTCAGGCCTGTTGCTTGGCATTTATTAATGCCTTATTCCAGGAGCCCCCAAACTAAGGCCTGGGGGCCGGATGTGGCCCAATCGCCTTCTAAATCCGGCCCGCGGACAGTCCAAGAATCAGCATGTTTTTACATGAGTAGAATGTGTCCTTTTATTTAAAATGCACCTCTGGGTTATTTGTGGGGCATAGGAATTCGTTCATTATTTTTTCCCCAAAATATAGTCCGGCCCCCCACAAGGTCTGAGGGACAGTGGATCGGCCCCCGGCTGAAAAGGTTTGCTGACCCCTGCCTTTTTCTATCCTTGCAGGACTGTGTTTCTGTTTTGGTCGCCATTTTTCCTCCTGTAAACTTCATTCTAGCCTTGTGTGAACAATTTTTTGTCAGTATCACACACCCTGCCTGACCTTGTAAAGGGAAATATGTTGTGTGGAAAAATATTCAACCGTCTTTTTGAAATTGAGATGAATGTTCAGTTTCTTTCTTGTTCATTAGATCAGTAATGTGCAAGAAATGTAAATATGCCTCTGAAGTCTGAATCTGTTCATGAACTTGCTTGGTCTTTTTCTGTGCTTGATAAGTGCTTTGCAATCAAGGGCATTTAAAAGTGTTTCTGATTTTCTTTTGTTATACTGAGGACAGAAGGGTTGGGGCTGAAATTTTATGTACCACCCTTTGTTCCCATTTGTAATTACATTCATTGCCTTTTTATTGCTAATGCTTCACTATACATCCTTATTTTCCTTCTGCATTATTAAAAATCCTGAAAGATATGTATAATGTGTCAGTCATAATAACCAGCAAATAAAAACTCTTGTCTGAATTTCCAAGGCATACACAGCTGGGTATAAGCATATCTCTCTGTTTTGGTTTCTCATTCTATCATTTCTAAGTTCATTTCTCCTCATTTCCGCACCAATTTACCATGAAAATTCACCTGCATTTTGATCCAGATTTCTCCTAATAGACATATTTGTGTACAATTTTGCCTAACAACACATTTTTGCAAAACAGTTCTCAATGCTTCTCAGTTCTTCTCAAAATAATGCAAAATAATGCAACTTTTAAATGTTGTTATAGCATGTTTATGAAGCCTTTACTCCAGTATATGCAGTAGTATCTGGCTGGAAAACTGCATGGCGAAATTTGCAGAAATGTGAATTTCTAAGGATGGCTGTGTTTCAGTTCTTGCATTGTTTTGGAAAGTGATAATTAGGTTGGTTCACCTTGACATGCAAACTTAATAAAATTCCTCTCCTATCCCAGTGCCCAGACTTCTGCGCACTCAAAGAGGCAATGTCCTGGTTTCCCTTTTGCTGATACCATTGTGGTTTTCTATTTAACCTTTGCTTTCTTGACCCTGTTCCAACTGCCCCAGATGTTTGCTCCTGGAAAGGAAAAGTAGATGGAGAATTTTGAGTATGCAAACATAAGGGGTCAGTAATGCCCCTTAGGGGTCTAGGTTTGGCCTGCAGGTGACCGGGTAGTGCCCTTTGTTCCTGCGCTATCATTGGCTACAACTCATGAGGATGGTTTAATGAAAACTCACACTGCTGAAACAATGGCGTTTTAAGTGAGGTGTATTTCCCCATTTCGAGAAATAAGGGTCTGACATGATTTTGCTGGAGAGAAAAATGGTTTGAACAGAACCATCTTCTTCCAGTAATAACCGTGTAGTGCCTTATATTTTATTTATGTTTACTTACATTTCTATCTTGCTTTCAGACTGAGAGTCTTAATAGGGCCATTGGAACATCCTCCATGGAGGGCCAAGCTTGAAGTGATGCTGGAGATCAGTGAGCACTAACATAGTGGGCTTTAAAAAAAAAAAAAGTTAATCATCTATTCCCCTCCTCCCCAAGATGAGATCAGGATCTTTGTGCTGGGGGATGATAATTTTCAGCGCAACCCTATGCATATCTACCCACTGCATTTATTGGTGCTTACACCTAGGTAAGTGCATATAGCACAGCAGCCTTACTCCCTTGCCCCAGCTACCTACCTTTGTCAAATCTACCCTCAAAAGATGCAAGCAGCAGCTTTGGGGGAATGGTTTTAGACAGATTTTGTATCAGTTGAGTTCGTTGATGCTTCCATTTGTTTTGGCAAAATTTTTAGTGCTGGAGGTATGACGTTCTGTGTCAATGATGCTAAACCAATAAAGAGAAAAACTTCAGTTGGCTGCCCTATTTCAAGATTCTCCTGAGCGCTGTTTCCCAAGAGTAAATAATTATATGTGAGGATTCCTTTTTCATAGGAGTTGTGTGACTCTGCTTCTCTAGGCTCTTATTATCAAACACACTATATGTTTCACCACAGACATTGAGGGTTTCCCACTGCATATACCCTTTTTGGCACCTGCTAAAAACTCTTATGGTTAGACAAGCCAACCAGACGTCAATATTAATACTGCTGGGGTTTTTTTATACTGAATTTTTCAAAACATTTTAAGCTTTGGTAATTTTGAAGAGCTTAGGAATTTGAAGAAAGCTTCTGATTGAAAGGCATTACAGTGATTACTAGTAGAATAGGATAGAATAGAGTAGAGTAGAGTAGAATAGAATAGAATAGAATAGAATAGAATGGAATAAACTTTATTGTCATTGTACATAGTACAACAAAATTGAATGCCATCCCATAAAAAAATAAAACAAAAACACAATTACAGCCACACATACATACACACCCATCACAACTCCCCGGGATCATATTATTTAGTTACATCATTTAAGATGCTTATAGCTCTTGGATAGAAACTGTTTTTTAATCTATTCATTCTTGATTTAATTGTTCTGTATCTCTTGCCCGAGGGCAACGGTGCAGAAAGGCTATATCCAGGATGAGATGACAACACTTAGCATTTATAGAGAACTTGCTCATTTTTTTACAGTGTTTTGTAAACCACTGTAAATCTTACCATGAGATAATTCAGTGTATTATCTCCATTATTGATCATGGGGAATGATGTGA
This sequence comes from Zootoca vivipara, assembly GCF_963506605.1. Taxonomy (NCBI): domain Eukaryota; kingdom Metazoa; phylum Chordata; class Lepidosauria; order Squamata; family Lacertidae; genus Zootoca; species Zootoca vivipara. The sequence goes on from NC_083283.1 coordinate 26,676,092, forward strand.
GGCTAAATGCCTTGCCTAAAGCCGTTTTGGGCATGCCAGCAATTGATTTATTAGAAGCGGCAATGGGATAAGGACAAATGGACTATCTTAGACAAAAGAGCTTCCTAACCCAGGAGTCCAAATCTGGGGGGAGGGGGAAACCCTTTCTTATACCATAGCTAAAGAAAAAGTTTGTGTATCATGCAAAGCTACAAGGGTTTTGTCAGTGTCACTGTCCAGCATTGACTGTTGGTATCAGATACCATTACGTATACAGCAGGCATCCCCAAACTTTGGCCCTCCAGATGTTTTGGACTACGATTCCCATCATCCCTGACCACTGCTCCTGTTAACTAGGGCTCATGGGAGTTGTAGGCCAAAACATCTGGAGAGCCGCAGTTTGGGGATGCCTGGTATACACCATAGAGAGGTAAAATGTAATAGCAGAGTGCAGAGAGCCAATTCTAATTTTCAGTGACTGAAAATAATTAATAAGTTGTGCTTTGAGAGTTGAGCACAAGGCTGCAGAGAGATCCCATCTCTGTGCAGCAGCCAGAGCATTTGTACCAAAGGTCCCAGCTTCTGTCATCTGCTTACTAGTGCTGTAGGGTAGTGTGATTGAAACTACTTATTAGCATCTCGAAAAAAGCACAGAAATATTGGCTTAATTTCTTAAAGACTGCCGCTGCCTATGTAGTTGAGATTTTCTTTATAAGGGCGGTAGAGGTTGTCAAGAGATGCCTGGAAAGCAATTTCATGTAAAGAAAATGATATCTCGCTTGAGGGGAAGAAAGACTGTAGGGTAAAAAGTTAAGTTGTAGTTTAATCAACCATGACTACTTCAGAAGAGACATTTATAGCAGCGCTTCAAAAGATATGAAGGGGAGGGAACCCATTCTTCTATATGCTATCCATTCTTAACCTCTGGGGGAATAAAGTGAAGGGCGAATGTACAAATTTCAGAAGATTTGCAGGTGCAATTTCCATTTTCAGTGTTGCAAATAATTTCTCCTCCTGGAAAGTGAAGCCCAAGTTTTAAACACCTGCAATAATACTAGTCTTATTAAAGTCACTTGGATATTGAAGATCTGATGGAGAGAAGTTTAACCATGATTACTTGCTTGCATGAAACCAAAAACTCATGTGCAGCTCAATGCTCAGTGCAATCTTATAAGCTTCCTAGAGTCCCAGTAAGGAGAAAAGGCAAGATAGAAATAAATACAAAAAGTAGTGCACATAGGCTATGCTTGGTTGTAAGGTAATCCACTGGGCTGTTAATAGTGTGTAAATTTACCTCTTATGACCCAGATTATAATTAATACTAAAGCAGGAATCGGGTTGTAGAGTCATGCAGCCACTTTTCAGTCTCAGGATTCTTCATTGAATTCAGAAACATAAACAGATCCATTATAATGCACGTCGGTGACATTCACCTGGAATACTGAAAACAGTTGCCGTTGGCATCCTTCTGTCTCGCTGACAGTGGAGGAGTACACCTTTAGGATTGAAGTCAAACTGTTGGAAGTTGCAGCGTCTGCTGTGGCTTTAGAGACCAATACGAGAGTGACATGTTTTGTTGCAGCTGGGGCAGATGAAAGTGTCCAGCTGTGCTGCTACAGATGCACCATGGTGTTTCTTTTAGTGATTATAAATAAAGTAACCTTACAGAAGTCCATCTGTTGCTCCATCTAGCTCAATATTGGTAGTGGCTCTCCAGCATTTCAGGCAAGAATCTTTCTGAGCCTTGTTAGGAATTGAATCTGAGGTATTTTGGCAATGAAAGCATGTGTTCCACCATTGATCTTACCCAGTGGTTTTATGCTTTTTGTTTATTTACAGCTACATAGGTTGTGTTGCAGCCCAGTTGACTTACCATTTTCTTCTCTGTCCCCTGCACCCACCCAACTCATCGAAAAGAAGAAGCCATCATGCTAGGCAATTGGTGATTAAAAGATGCAGATATTTCCCTCAGGGCAGCTGAAAATCTATATGCAGGCTCCTGTCACATTTGCTTCCTTTTTCTAATTCTTAGTAGTGAATTCTGTAAGGGATATGTAGAAAAATCCCAGGCCGCATGTGTGCCTCAGCATCTCAGCACCTTATCTAGAAACTTGTGCCTAGTATTTAATCAGTACTAGGAATATTTATTTAGCCTAGGAATTTTAAATGCTTCCCCTGCTTGGCTATTCTTTATGATGGTTTGACCCGTTTTGTTCTGGAATACTGTTCTGAGGTCCCTGTGCAGAAAGGCCTTTCCTGAGGGGCCGTTAACAGTACAGTCCCATAGGTATCTAGTCAGAAAGGAGCCCGGCTGAATTCAATGGCGTTTGCTCCCAAGTAAGTCAGGGTGGCTGCCTAAGTCTCCCACAAAACAGTTCCAAAACAGTGCTTCCCAAATTGTTTGGAGCAGGTGCAAAGTCCTTGGAAAGGAAGCAGTGGAGACCCTCTTGCATATTGCGCATCTCATTTAGATTAAAAGAAGAAGATCCATTCATCTTGGTAACCTGTATATACGGTATGGCTGTGCAATTATAGTCTGCGTGCCTCGCGTTGTCAGGGCAGGATAGGAGGAGGCTGGTGCTTGCATGTCTCCATGGCGACCTTGGTGTTGGCCTGATGCCTGCAATCTGGCCTGTTCACAAAGCACCGTGCCCTGATGAATTATTTAGCTGCGCTGGAGAAAAATATAGCAACAGGCTCCCGCTGAGTGGCTGAGGAGAGCGGTAAGGTGACATCAGTAGCTTAGGCAGATGAGCCCAGGGGTTCACAACAGCTAGCCAGCAGGATCAGTTTGCTTTTATGAAGGCTTTGCATTTTTCCTTTTTCACTTCGGCCTAGGACCATCTTATTTTGCCCGCGAGGACAGGCAGAAGGAAACATTTTGTTCATTCAATGACTTGCCGGTCACTTTAGAGCCCTACAATTACCCTGAAACAATTTCAGTGTTTTTGTTTTGTTCTGTTCTGTTCTATCATTTGATATGTTTCCATAGGTAGCGATTATACTAAGTGAAGATGAGAAGAATTCCGTGCATTGTAGAAATGGAGAAATTTCAGCGGTAGGCTAGCTGCTTGCGGGGAGAGCACCCAAACAAAGCGGTTCGTCATTCCATGTGACAAACTGTAGTTACTGCGGGAGTATAAATACTTAGATTCATAAAAATGTAGGGTTGGAAGGGACCACAAGGGCCATCTAGTCCAACCCATTACAATGCTGTAATTTTCATAGAATCATGGAGTTGGAAGGGGCCACGAGGGTCATCAAGTCCAACACCTTGCAGTATTGCAGGAATCTTTTGTCCAACATGGAGCTCAAACCCATGATTCTTGAGACTAAGAGTCTCATGCTCTACCAACTGAGCTATCCTGGATAATTCCGGACACATGGCCACCAAAGCTCTGTTTAAAAACCTTCAATGAAGGAGAGCCCACCACTTTATGAGGTAATCCATTTTATTGTTGAACAGCTCTTACCGCAGCTTGCAAGGTCAGGATGCAATTTCTGTAAATGCACGAATAAATAAATGGTTTGGTCTGAATGAACTGCACCAGCATAAGACTCTCACATTCCAGAAAAAAAAAGTGTGTGGACGGGGCTGTGTTTGCATGTGAGATGAGTTGGAGACCATCTCACAGAAACAGCCTCCCATGTGGCATGACACCCACAGGTTTCTGCTTTAAGCATCTGTCATCCTTGCGTCTGGCTTGGGTCCACAAAAGCTTGTGCTGACCTTGAACCTGGGGGAGACAGAGGCATTGTGGATTGGTGATTCCCACGTCTAGGAACACACATGGTACTGATTGAATGCCCCCATGATGGTGCCAAGATGCCTGCCCTCAATTACCAGAGCAGTTTTGCATTTTTGGTAGGTTTTGCTTTGTGAATAAATGCTCAAATGTTTGCAGTGTGTGTGTGTGTGTGTGTGTGTGTGTGTGTGTGTGTGTGTGTGTGTAAAACAACTCCCCTGAAGCATGGCGGAGGGCAAGTCTGAACTGTTGTTCCCTTTTCAGCTGCAAAGTCCAAAGTCAGGCTTGCACAGCAGCTGAAAAATTCACCGTGAAATCTACACTTGCGTTTTGTGTGGCTTTGTGCCTGAGTTTTCATTGCGGAATTAATAATAATTTCAGTACTTTTGCTTGAAAACCCACCAAAATATTAATAAACCTTTCCTTATACTGTATATGTTGCAATAATGGCAGCATTCCAAATATATCAGGTTGTCTCCCAGTTGAGCTGTGTTGGCCTTCCTCCAGACGGACTATTCCAGATCCCAAATGATGGCAGCAAGAGTGGGCCGAGCTGGAATATATTTCACATTTACGTTTTATTTCTTATATCCTGCCCTTCCTCTTAAAGGAGCCCAACATGCTTATTCCATTTTTTGAGGGGGTAGGAGACAAATATGCAATATTTAGCTGCCAGACCTGCCATAGTGCTACTTACTGCGATACTACTACCCAATGCTACTTGCCTGTTTTAAAGGAGTTGCCATATTTTTAGAACCTCAGTTGACTAGCTTCTGGGAATTTTGACTTTTTTCCATTTCAAAGTCTGGAAAAAGGGAGTCTCTCTGTTTTTGGGACACATCCCACTTGAAGCTAGTAGAACTACTTAATGTAGTGAGGACTCTAAATTTTAAAGTCTAAAAGATGGATAATAATAAAATATAAGACACTTATCTTGCTGGAGTGGAAATGACTAAATGTGCAGAAAATAAGATGAGTGACTTTAAAATGCCCAATGAACACCTTTAAAATACGAATACTCTAGTAAGGAAGGCTGATACCACTAAGTTGCTGCATTTTCTCTACCCACCCCTCTTTGTTCGGCTGATGTTCATAACCCAAATGGTTTGGACTAGGAACAGAAAGAAGTAATGAAATAGAATGTGTAAGATTTATATATCTTTAGTTTTCAATTAAAGTTGAATGAGCTGTTTCTGTTAAGACGCACAGCACTCTTTTCTTTTATCACAGCAGACATATTTTGTGTTAGCTGTAGATTAAGTAAATACTTTTCAGCTTCAAAAATACTGATTATATTTCCTGTATAAGGGAAAGGAATAAACAATCCTACTCGGTGCACAAAAGCCTTTTGAGTGTGTTTTTGGCAGGAAGTTTTTGATTTAGAGCCGTAGAATCACAGAGTTGTAGAGTTGAAATGGACTCCGAGGGTCACCTAGTCCAAACCCCTGCAATGCAGGAATCTCAACTAAAGCATTCACGGCAGTCTCTGCTTTATAACCAATGAAGGAGAGTCCACAACTTGCCGAGGGACTGTTCCACTCTTACAGTAAAAAAGTTTCGAATATTGTAACTTGAAGCCATTGATTCGAGTCCTACCCTCTAGAGCAGGAGAAAGCCAGCTTTCTCCATCTTTCATGTGACAGCCCTTTAGATAGTTGAACCCAATAACTCATGTGTCTATTTCAAACCAAGTTTTTCATTCTCAAAAACATTTTGTTGCTTGTGCAATAGTGCACAATGTATCTCCTTGCTATGAGTAGCGATTGTACAATTTGAAATACCCCTTTAAATGTAACTACTGTATTCAAAGGCAAATATAATGGTGGATTCTCATCACTCAGTTGATTGCTGCATATGAAGGAGGTTCTGAATAGAAGCTTTTTGAAGGTGGGAAGTTGTGGGCTGGCCTAGCAAACCTATAGGGAAGCTTTTAATGTTTGATGGATTTCTATATTTTAATATTTTGTTGGAAGCCGCCCAGAGTGGCTGGGGGAACCCGGCCAGATGGGCGGGGTATAAATAATAAATTATTATTATTATTATTATTATTATTATTATTATTATTATTATTACTATAAATTATTCCACCAGTTCCACATCATCCTGGCCTAGTTAAAACAACGATCCCATAGCGTCTTTGATAACTGTGCGAAAGGAGAGACAAAAGTCTCAAGGGTACAGAAGAAGATTCAGGGGTCCACCACATTTTGAAAATGTCTTCAACATTGGTTCTCTCCTTTTCAATACCATGGTATCACACAATGGAGGTCACTGCCCAAATTGATGCGTGTCTCAGAGATGGACCAATTTTTGCACTTCTCCAGAACCTTCCATTTCCCCCCTTACTTACCAGAAGAATGGTTTGCTTCTAAAAAGGGGCTTCAGTTGTATGAAATGTTCATTGATGAATAGCAAGTGGACTTCGAAGGTCATCCAACTGTCATTTATGTTAACTAGGGAAGAAATTTTATCTGAATTTGACTCAGCAGATAGCTTGCTAGTTAAAATAACTCACACCTCTGCGTAAGTGCCTGACTTCATACTAGAAACATCAGAGAATTCCAATGGAAATGGGAATTGCCATTTTTTTGCTTATTCATCAAGGTCCAGAATGGAAATAAATCCAGTGAATATAATTAGTATTCACTGTTGTTGTTGCTTTCAGTTTGCAAATGATACATAATTGATCATTTTCCCCCATTTGCATTGTGTTTGTTTTGCATTCAAGTGAATGGGCTGGAATAATGAAATTTACGTAAGGACACTTGACTTGGAAAAGACTTTCGGACAAGTAACTTTCCCAATCCAAATAGCTGAGATAGTACATAAAGCCATGAAAAGCCTGAACCTTGCTCAGTGTTTGCATCTGTTCTCATGCACTAAATGTGTGTGTCTTGCATGTTTCCTTCTCAGACCTCTGATTACAAGAAATCTTGCAGGCTGTAAATTGCCAATCCTTGCAAGCTGAGAGTTATTATACAGTCATGAAATTGGAAGAGATCCAGTGTGGGATATCCAGTCCCTGCTCCACCCTAAAGAGGATATCCTCTTTGAAAATCTTCAAGCGTATTCTGTAAACTCTCTAGGTGGTTTGGCCTAATGGCCTATTATCCTACTGCACTTCTGTTAAAAAGGGGGGGGGAGAAGTGGGGGGGATTGTATTTATTGTAATAATGTGGTTTGAGTTCATTGATTTCTTCTAGCATGTTTTACATACAGTGAGTGTATATATTGTCCCTGTTTGGAAGAACCAGAAGAAAATATTTTATGGTGTGTTTATCATTTGTTTTGCTTACTCTATAATGGCCGGATTTTTGCTGTAGTGACAATGTTGTATCTGGAGCAAAATTCACAATGAGATAGCACAAGGAAGCTGAGTTGCTTCTGAAGGTTGTGGCCAGTCTAGACTAACAGGATTGCCCACTCCCTCCAAACCCTTTGAGGGTAGATGTGTTTTAGCATAGCTGCCAAGTTCTCCCTTTTTTAAAGGGAAATTCCCTTATGCTGAATAGGCTTCCTTGTGAGAAATTGAAAACTTGGCAGCTATGGTTTTAGTTTGTTTTTAAAATAATTAAACATGGAACTTGGTTTGAGTGTTTGAAAAGCTTTATATTCATTGTTTCAGCAACTCTTAACATAACCCTGTAAGGTAGGCCAGCCCTATTATATGCACATGACAGAGGAGTGGACTGTAGCAAGTTGTATGGCTGAAGTAAGGTATTTAGTACTCCACACCTCTTTAAAACTATATTCACTTGTAATTCCAGTAGTGAATGTGGTGTTTTCTTTTTGTCTGTTAAGTGACCAGACATTCTGGTAACTGCGAGTACAGTACTGTCTAATATATATTTTTCCACTGCAGGAGTTATTTTATCCTGTAAATTAGACTACATGGTCCACAGCTAAACATACAAAGTCAGGCTTAACTTCAATTAATATCGACCTCGTTCACATATTCACTTTGTCTTTAATTATGTGACCACATACTGTTTCTCATATACAATACATTATATACCCCCCTTGAAACTTTATCCCTATGTTATATAATCTTTTTAAAGCTTCCTTTTGCACTGTTAATTGATCCTGTTGATTATCTTCGGAAAAAGGGCCATGTGCTCTCTCCTCACATAACCTCCCCTATGATTATCAGTGGACCCATCCAATATTTTGCAATAATATTTTGCAATAATGGTCAAGTATTTAAAGCACCAATTTAGAACAATGGAAATGAAGACAAAGACTTGGGCTAATTTACAATGAGATCGCCACCACTAAGTTAGTTCATCACTGTTTCACAACAGCAGCATTAAATTCTAAACCATCGTAATCCTTTATTTCTGGCTCACCATGCAATGTTAATATGAGTATGTGTGAATACTTTTCACCAGACTGAACAGTTCTCCTTGGCATTTATCCTGAAACTGGGGCCAGCACTTGACTTTCTGAAATGAACTCTCTCCCTCTCTCTCTGTAACTTAATGTCCTACTGCTACCCTCAAAAGGGGTTTTTGGTTGTGTCATTGAAAATCAAACAGCAGTCAAGTCATAGACATTCAGTTGACCTGATTCTACCCTTAGAAATACTCCAGTGCAGACACTGGAGTCTGTGCATAGCTCACCATTTCACTTTTACTTTTGCAGAAATTCCAACTTCCAAGCTCTTTACGACTTGGGTCCAAACACCTTTGGAGACCTGATCTCAATTTTCAGTGACTCACAGTGTCATACTGCTCCAATTACAGTCATACCTTGGGTTACAGCTGCTTCAGGTTGCGTCTTTTTGGGTTGTGCTCCGCACCGCACCCAAAAGTACCGGAACAGGTTACTTCTGGGTTTCGGCGCACGCACATGTGCAGAAGTGCCGAATCGCGACCCGCGCATGCACAGACGTGCAGACGTGGGTTGCGAACGTGCCTCCCGCACGGATCACATTCGCAACCTGGGCGTCCACTGTAATGATTTCCATCACCACCTGTTTCATTGTCCTTGCATCCAAATGTACTTTGTGGCACTACGTTCAGGGAAGGCTCCTCGTGGTGTATCCATTAGGCCCCAGAGGAAGGGTAGTCAAGGCATCGTGAAGCATGTGAACTATGTGGGATAGCTCAGTTGGTAGAGCTTGAGACTCTTAATCTCAGGGTTGTGGGTTCGAGCCCCATGCTGGGCGAAAAAGATTCCTGCATTGCAGGAGGTTGGATCAGAAGACCCTTGTGATTCCTTCCAGCTCTACAATTCTATGATTATATAATGAATATTTTGGCTAGCTTGCCTTACAATCGTGGCCAAAAGTTTTATAATAGTGTGAACTTCTTGAGACACTGCATCCCTCAAGTTGAACCGAACATTTCTTGCAAATATGTGTCACAAAATTCTGACATCCACTTTTGTTAGGAAAAAAAAGTTCTTTGGAGCTAAGCAGCCACTGAGGCGCTAGACCTCTGTTTTTCTGCAGCAATTATCCCTCCTCTCCAAACACCTTGGAGTTCAAAGGCCACCCTGTAATCATAAATCTGCCAAACGTGTGTTCATTATGATTATATGTGCTGAAGCTCTAATTGTTTTCAACCCACCTTGAATGGACTGTGTGATGAACCTATGGCTGGTGAAAAATGAATGTTTTATGACTCAGAATGCCAGAGAACAGAAGGCCTTATTACATCAGATAAGTGTTGCTATGCACAGCAGATGTTATGCCACTACAGGATACAGAATCTATGGGGACAGTCTTCCATATGGTCTTGGGGCAAGATAAACCCTTGGCGGATGCTGCTTATGTGCAATATATTTTCCATTTTCCCAAACTGGGAATGCAGCTGTGGGTAATTAATCATTTATTGCAGATTTACAATTTATTGCTCAGAGATGCCTATCTCAGTTATTGATTTTGGTGACCCCCCCCCCCATGTAGCTGTTCTATCATTGAATTTTTATGCAGCAATAAAAAACTAAAGCATATGTATTAGTGATAGGAAATACCATTGTCTGTGGCTAAATGGTATCTGTTCATTAAAATGCAAGTGTCAACTGCATATGTTCAGAGTGCCACATTACATTTTGTTTTCTGTATCTGGGTTCTCAAAAATATTGTGATAATAAAGGGCTGGAGAGTCTCATTATGTCTTCCTGGTTCACAAACACAGCTCCAGGAATTATCATTTTTTGCTTATTCCTAAGAATGGAGTGCTATTCAGGCTCCCCCCCCTTCCCTCCAGGTAGGAATAGCCTACCTGATTCTTATTCTAGTTGTTTGTTCAAATCCCTCCCTCTTGGGACATTAGTTAAATGTGAAAATGGGATGGAATGGATTTGTGGATGAAAATGTGTAAAACTGGCACGGACCAGAACTACAAGTCCCTCCCTAGGGCAAGATAGAATGAAGGATGATCTCTTCCTGAAATTAGCAGGTTGAGTTAATAATGGGGGACTGAAACAGCTGATGGACAGTTGGTTAAAGATAACCTCCAAAGTTATGATCCAATTTAGATTTGGATTCACCTTGTCTGTTTTTTGTTGTTCTGTGTTCTGGTAGCGCTATAGATCTTTATACTGTTTTAAATGAGGAACAGGATCTTGTCTGCAGTGGCTTCTAAGCTGGGCAATTCCTTCCCTCTTGAGGTCAGGTTGGCATAGTTCTTCCCATTTGGAGGAGAGTAAATGCACCCTTATTTTGTTATTTTGTTTTTTTTTACCTGGCAATTTTGAAAAAATTAATGGTATGCCCTTGTTTAACCTGCTGGGTTTGTTTGTTTGTTTTAAAATTGTTGGTTTGTGGTTTAAATTGTTGTTTTGACTGATTTTATTTTGAGTTTCTTTTTTATTGGAATGCTATGATGGAATATTAGTATATAGATACTGCAAATGGTGGCTCAAACACAAGAAAACAGGGCAATATAATTTTCTACAAGAGGAAAACCAAAAGTTTTATGGTGTGGTTATACTGTAGTAAGAAAATAATCATTCCCTCCTCTCTTTTCTTATGTGGTAGGGCATAAGCCATGGCTCACATTTTCAGACTGAGAAAGTTTTAGCTAAATAAGTAAGTAAATAAATAAATGATTATGTGAATCTCATTATTGTTTACAACCGTCTGCTTATGCATCTACAGTGTATTGTTTTCGTGTGGTATGGCTGTGATCCAAAGTCAAACAGGGCTCCAGTGCAGCTGTGTGAGTCTTGCTCTTCAGTGTCAGAAAATGCTTCATGGGCAAAATGTCTGGATTGTTCCCCAATACTGGAAAAAATGGGAAAGGGCTTGCACAGAGCTTAGAGCAGGCAGCAAACTTTTTCAGTAGGGGGCCGGTCCACTGTCCCTCAGACCTTGTGGGGGGCCAGATTACATTTTGGGGGAAAATAGCCCATAGATGCATTTTAAACACACATTCTACTCATGTAAAAACACCAGGCAGGCCCCACAAATAACCCAGAAATGCATTTTAAGTAAAAGGACACATTCTACTCAAGTAAAAACACACTGATTCCCGGACCGTCCATGGGCCGGATTTAGAAGGCGATTGGGCCGGATCTGGCCCCCGGGCCTTAGTTTGCCTACACATGGCTTAGAGCCTCAGCATGTTCACTGGAGCTGCTGGATGGGCAGACGGGAATATGCAGTTTATTACTCAGTGCAGCTGAACTAATAGCCATTTGCTATAAATGACAGCGATTAATGCTACTGTTTCTACTGATCTCACATGAGGCAAAACAAAGTTATAGTACATTGTGTGTGCACGCGCACACACAGAGTTATTTTCTAATGCATGTTTTACCTTGCAAGCCTTTTCAGAATGTGCAAACATTATTTGCGGGTGAAATTTTGTAATGTGGGCTATTTTTCACATAGCAGGTCGATATGACTCTGCTCGTCCATCATCTCTGTGAGTTCTGCTCTGCTCTTATTTTAGAAGCATTCACTAGTAAGATGGGTTGCCCTCTATACTTTCTGTGCTTGCCAGCGAGATGATAAGGCATCTATACCTTATATTTATAGTACATGAGTATTAGAAGGAGATCTTCTCTTCTATGCAAAAGAATATAAATAGTTTATTTAATGGGCAGGGGGAAGATGCAGCAAAAGATTTCAAGATGTAGCTTAATGTTGCTCATTGGTTTTTGATAGCATCTGAAGACAGCAAACCTGTCTTCATTTCTCGCCTACCCCCACTTAAGTTACATTATAGCCTGTAGTAAAAATCTGTACCCTTCTGCTCTTTCCTCCACACTAATACTAGCTCCTTGAAAATAATATTTAGTATTGCATTCTTAAGTGCTCAAAGTCCTTTAGAGTTGCAGTCAACTAAGGTTTACCCAGCATAGGTAAAGGTAAAGGGAGCCCTGACCATTAAGTTCCAGTCGTGACCGTCTCTGGGGTTGCGGCGCTCATCTTGCATTATTGGCCGAGGGAGCTGGTGTACAGCTTCCAGATCATGTGGCCAGCATGACAAAGCTGCTTCTGGCAAACCAGAGCAGCACATGGAAACGCCGTTTACCTTCCTGCTGCAGCGGTACCTATTTATCTACTTGCACTTTGACATGCTTTTGAACTGCTAGGTTGGCAGGAGCTGGGACCGAGCAATGGGAGCTCACCCTGTCACGGGGATTCGAACTGCCAACCTTCTGATTGGCAAGCCCTAGGCTCTGTGGTTTAACCCACAGCACCACCAGCGTCCCTTTTACCCAGCATAGACCAGTGGAAATGAATGAACATTACTAAGTTTGGTCCCGTAATTTCAGTAGTTCTGTTCTGAGTAAAACTTAGTTGATTGGGTGGTATTCAAACTCTAGAAAACCATTACAGCAGTCTGGCAAGGTAAACCACTTTTTACTGAGCTCACACATTAGAAGGACAGAGGTTGTGCAAGGTTATTAGACAACAGAGATGAAAGTCAAACCATGGACAGCTCTCCTTCTTAGTCAGCATGCTTTGAAATGTTTCTTCTTGACACTGTAAAAATGAAACTTTTGCATGCTGAATAGAGAGATCCATCTGAAACCATGCTTAAGTAATCCACAGAGGAACACTCCCCCCCCCAAAAAAAACCCTCTAAGCTTACTGCTGTAGGTATAGGACAGTCTGTGAGACAGGTAGATTAGAACTCAATTAAAACTGCATCGAGGCAAACTTCCAGTAAATGAAAGCTATTGTGATAAGCCTTCCTGTACATAGAAATAAGCTGAAATGGAAACAAGCTTTCTCACACATTTTTCAGACCTACTGTAGCAATATAGAACCAGCCATGCTTATCCCAGAATTCTTTGGCTGAAGGGAGCTGTACTTGAACCTGTGACCTTAATTTAACTCGACTGAGCTAAACTGCATCTGATGAGCTCTTGAAGGAGCTTCATCCTGCTGCACTTGGTTGCTAAAGCTATTACTGTAATATTTACCATTTTGGGGGAAATATATTCTTGTCTGTAACTGGCAGCTGGGCGGAATATAGCCAGTTTAGAGGCATCTGGGATTATGTAAACTACTTTGTGGAGAGGAATGAAATAGTCTTCTTGGGTCTTCTTTGAAGCATGGCAAAGCTCTATAGTGCAAAGTCTGAAGATACTCTTATCTAGTGTTCATTGCTTGACAGCCATTCATTTGAACCATAGGTTCTTCATATCAAATCAGCACCATACTTTCCCCTTTTTCTTACCCAATCCCACAGGTTTCTGTTAGTGGTTCTTCCAAGTTCCATTGAATTCTGCATATCAGGAAATAAGTTGTCCATCCACCGATCCCTCACAGTATCTGTTATTGCAAGAGAAATCCTTAAATTTATGAATTGCAAGATAGGCATTTAGTTTCCTTCTTACCTGTTGAGGAATGCTTGCAAAGCACTTGATATTCCCCAAACCTTTCTTGATGTCAGGAAGCAAACGCTTAACTTGGATAAGCTGCTGCTTTGAGCAGTGATTTAAGCTGAAGTTGTTTGTGTTTCAACAAATGGGGGGATGTAAAGTTTCTGCTCTGTTCCAGGCTCAGGAAGAAAAATCAATGTGTGAAAGGAAGCTAAATACGAAAAGAAAATGTTCCGTTTTCTAACACTGTAAAGCTGACAGTTCCGTGGGAAGGATAAAAATGTATTGATTATATCCTTAGCTATCAGGAGGAAACAAAGCGAGAGAAATACAGCTTGGAAGCAAGCATTTGCCATAGCAGCCACACAGAATTTGGCAGTCTCCTAGTGCATGGCTGAAGGTATTTTATTTTCTTTGAAAACTTAGAACTGCTCCCCCCCCCCAGCCAGAGTTAGTGATATTACTGTAACCTGGGGTGGAATTTGACATGCTCTTAATAAATGCCTGGTCAAAACCTTAAATCTCTGTCCTTCATTCCCTGTGTGCAGGGAATAAAGGGAATACAATACAATTCGAATTGTATTTTAAACGAATCATTTGATTTTGTGTTTTTAATGTATTTGCTATATTTGATATACCAAAGCCAGCAATTGCATAAGTATACTGGCTATTCCAAGAATTCGAAGCCCTGATTAAATTCTAATACATGCTGGACTCAGAGATTAGAGGGATCTGGCATCCATCTTAACACCCCAAACTCATAACAATATTTAACAGGCTAAGGAGAAATGTTAGATTCCGGGATGTGTAGTAGAAATGGGATGGTAAGACAGTTTTAAATACAGCACTTAACTGAACATTTGTCATGCAATCACACTTATAAAGATACTTTAATAACCACATTTTCCTGGGATGTCTTAGCCTGCTTATCAATTAAATTTCAGAAAAGCTTTGACAGAGCAGTCCAACTTCCTTTTTAACCTTGTCACCCTCATGCTCTGCTTAAAAACTGAACAAATAGCAGGTTTTTAGGACTGCTAGATGGGCTGCTTATGTAAATGATTGATTTCTCTTCCCCCCCCCCCTCTGTATTTGACCCTGAACATAGTAGCCTAGAGATATACTTTCATTACACACAGCCAGGGACTTCAAAACATGGTTGTTTCATTAGGTAATCTAAAGTTTAACCACTGCTGGCATGAAATATCATGAAAGATGAAGGCACTTCTGTACCTAGACCTTGTGCTCTGTTAGTTGACCTCATGGTATCATCTATGCTTAGCATAGTGGTAACCTTGACAAATGACAAATGTTGTGGGCATTTTATTTTAAAATAAACCACAACGTTGCATCAAATGATAGTTAAAATGATGAAAGGAAGTTCCATAAAAAATGAAAACAGCAGATGTCTGGAAATTCAGTGAATGCTGGTGCTTCTTAAGATACCGATTGTGAAACAATTGTGTCACAAGGTTTTCTTTTGGGGACATTAACTGTGAACTCATATTACCTGTAAATGATGGGGGGAAAGGATGAAATTTGCCATATACCAAAGGCACTGGCTTAAGAAAAGAAACATTTAAGAATTAATGGTAAATGCCATTTTATGGTAAATGTCATTTACCATTAAATGCACATATTCAATGGATCCTCTTCAGTTTCAAGTGCTAAGTCGCGCGTGTGTGAGAGAGAACAACAGTTTTCCTTGAGAAGGACCTGCCTGCCCATGCAGAGTAGACAGTGCCAGAGAAGATGCCAAGCAGAAACAATAGATGCGTATTTAGCCCAGCTGTGACACTGCCGCCACCACAAGTAAAATGCAGTCATGGTAGTGGCATGACAAAGGACTTTCCCTCCTCTTGGACTTCCTGCCTCTCAGATTGGCAGATATTTATCTGGTCCGTATGTAACTATCAAAGAACTCTGTAAAGTTTGTTTGCCTCATAGATAGGCAATCTTGACATACTTGATTTTTTTATTGGATTCGTGTGTTTTCTTAAAATATTCTTTTCTGGACGACTGATTTCCCACCATTCTGCCTGTAAGATCTAAATGTGCACTATCGCTGAGCAGAGTAAGTTACATTAAATAGTTCAATACATTATAAACAGTTCTTTCCCAGTTGTTGTAGGCTCACATATTTAGAAAACGAGAAAGTTATTGTTATTCTCAACCTGGGCAATGTATGTCATCCTCTGAAAAGCAATTTTCATATTATATGACTCCAGAGGGAAAGAATCATGTCGTCTAGCCAGTTTACCTGAAAGCATGTAGAATACTCCCCAACCAAGGAAACAAAACTGTCTTAGAAGTTTCCTGAGTAGCTTACAGGCAATGTTTTGGTAATTCTAGCTAAAGCTTTCATTTGTAACCAGTAGTGCATTTCCCTTATTTCATTGGGGGGGGGGGGAAATGATATGTTAATAATTCCAGTATTATTAGTTTTTATAACTATGAATCTGAAATAGTTTCTTAAATTATTACTTACAAAACAGCACATATAGCAGGGATATGAAACCTCTCACCTTCCAGATGTTACAGGTAGGTAGCCGTGTTGGTCTGCCGAAGTCGAAACAAAATAAAAAAAAATTCCTTCCAGTAGCACCTTAGAGACCAACTAAGTTTGTCATAGGTATGAGCGTTCGTGTGCATGCACACTTCTTCAGATACACTGAAATAGAAGTCACCAGACCCTTATATATAGTGAGAAGGTGGGGACCCCTGACCATTGACCATGCTATCTGAAACTGATGGGAGTTCAAGCCCAATAAAATCTGCAGGGCCATGGAGTCCTCATCCCTGACATACAGAAACCACTACCGTATATTCCGGTGTATAAGACGACTGGGCGTATAAGACGACCCCCAACCTTTCCAGTTAAAATATAGAGTTTGGGATATACGGTACTCACCATATAAGAAATACGACCCGGCGTATAAGACGACCCCCGACTTTTGAGAAGATTTTCCTGGGTTAAAAAGTAGTCTTATACGCAAGAATATACAGTACTTCCATTGATACTTGGATTGCCAGCATTGCTGGTTTTGTTCCACTTTGTCCAGAAACAGGCAAAACACTCTCCCTTGTATTTTTTTGTATTTGTATGGTGTTTCTGCACCTTCTCTTTTAAAAAGATTCTGCATCAAAATATGCAGGGATCCCAAGTTTGGTAATCTATGGCAACTAGTTGCACACTCAGTGTTGTAGAAATTTAGAAAGCCGTTTGACTTCTAGTGACTTTCTTAGTGCCTTCACTAGTGGGAGGGCAGGGTAAGGATGACTCCTTATGCCATGGTGACTTTGGTGACTATTGGAAAGCCATGAGGAGTCTCACTGCTTTCAAATGTCTAAGTGCCGTTTCAAACTTTCCTAGGTTCAAGAGAAGCATGTAACTTCTCCCTGGTGGCGCAGTAAGCTTTGGAAAGGCTTGGAAATCATAGGTCCCTGGTGATGAGGAGGAAGACTTTTATTTACTGCTGCATCACGTAGGATGGCACCTCTTAAGAGCTGATTCATGCATCCAAACATATGTCAAGTGATGTGTCATTGATGGATTATTCAACAGCTCACTGCTTTCAGCTTCAGTATGTGAGGTACCTCTGTTGTGTGAGGAGGAGGAGGAGGATGTGCACAAACTGGTGATGGAGCCTGGGAGCCACAGTTTCCTTGTTACAGATCATTCCCAGAGGAGGACACCCAAATGCAGGGATGGAAATGCTGGAAGGGGAATGCTTTGCCAATTGTCATTATTAGGATGTGTGTGCACTGCACCAGCAGAATGTGTAGGTGACAGGAACTATAGGGTTGACTTGGCTCAGAGAACTATATCCTGTTGCTGTTAGGGGGGAAAGGGAGAAAGGAAGAGAGAGAGAGAACTTGGTGTGAAGAGGATATACTGTGGGAGGACAAGGAGTCGTCTTGGGACAGGAGCAGAAAAGGCTTTGATAGTCTTTGGCCACAGCCTGTGATAGGAAACATTAGGAGGGGAAAGGAGGAAATATAATTGGGACTGTAAGAGGAGTTTGAGCAGGAAGGTCAGTGGCAAGCACCAAACAGTAGACTTAAGAAATAATAACTTCATGTAAATATGCTGACCTCTCTTTTTTCTGGTGATGATTACTTTTTTAAAAATCTCTCTTTTTGAAAGGGAAGTCCCCCTACATATTTCTGTGCAGACTTTCCGAAATTCCAATGAGATGTAATTAAGAAAAGCAAATGTACCGTCAGATGTGCTTGCAGTATTTTAATTTGTTGTATTATTTCGTTTTTCCAATTGAGGGCCACATATGATAAAGACGTCAAATCACGGGGAATTAACACTCAAATAACTAAATTTGAAAAAGAAATACTATTTAACAACGATAAGATCATAGCCAAAGTTTATAAGCTACTAGGCGATAAAGAGCAGGAAGAAGGGGAAAAAGGGAAATGTTTAACAAAATGGGAACAAGATTTAGGCTACGGAATACCATATGAAAATTGGAAAAAATTTTGGTCAAAAGATATAAACTTTACCGCTTGTTATACGTTAAGAGAGAACTATATAAAGATGCACTACAGGTGGTATATGGTCCCGGAAAAATTGGCAAAGATAAACAGATCTCTAAGTAATAAATGTTGGAGATGTAATGCAGCTCCCGGCAGCCTGTTTCACATATGGTGGACATGCCCGGTGGTAAAAAAATTTTGGGAAACAATCCACGAGGAAATCACAAAACTACTAAAAATCTCATTTGAAAAAAAAGCAGAAATGTATTTATTAGGCATTTTGAATAACAATATACCGAGTGAAAAAAAGAGTTTGTTTTTGTACGCCTCAACGGCTGCAAGATTGTTAATAGCCAGCAATTGGAAGAGTATTAATACTCCATCCAAAGGTCAATGGGTTGACAAAGTGTGTGAGTATCTAGAGTTGGCCAAACTAACGGACATAATTCATCAAAAACCAAAAAACAAAGTGAGAAAACAATGGGAATGTTTAAATGAGTATTTGGGAAAATACGGTAAGGGAACTAAAATTTGGTTGTGCTTAGAATGATCTTGTCGGATATGAGAACTGGAACTAGATGGCTTGCATACTGATTATTTATCTTAATTACGATATCTATAAAAAGACGGGCTATACATTATGAATGTAACTGTACGAAGAAGCGGTGGAAGTAGGGACTTACCTTATTGGACAGTAGGTAATGCCCATATTTGAACTCCTTCTTTTTTCTTTCTTTTCCTTCACTTTTTTGGATCCTGCTTTTTTCTTTCTTTCCTTCTCCTTTTAGATTCTTAAACTCTTTCTGCTAACTTTTTTGATATTAGGTTTAATTCATATAAATGTTATGTTTGTTATCTGTTATTGTTTTTAATTGTGTATATCAATAAAGGACTTTTATATCTTTAAAAAAAAAAGAAAAGAAAAGCAAATGTACACGATTAGGTATCTTACCATTTTTGGCTGTTAATGTTTTTATTAAACACACACACATCACCACTGTTTCTAACGTGAAATGTGATACTGGCTAGTGTTGCCATGGTGTCCGAAACTGTTTCTATGGACCCTCCCCCTGCAAGTGTTGTGAAGCGATTTTGTACCACTACCATCTGCAACTTGAGAATTTACTGGAATTTGCATCGCTTGATTTCATGCTGTTCGGATTACTGTAATTTAACGCTATTACTACTTAACCAGATTCCAGTACTTTCCAGAGGGAAAAGTATTGAGTTTCTCTGGCAAATCATGATTGAATTAACAATTAGTACTCTGCTTGCTTGCGTTAATGAAAGATGACCTAAATTACATAATGAAATATGTAATAATATTTTAGAAGTTTTATCCATAAAAGAATTGTGTGTGTGTGTGTATGTGTGTT
The DNA here is from genome assembly GCF_963506605.1 of Zootoca vivipara. Lineage (NCBI taxonomy): Eukaryota > Metazoa > Chordata > Lepidosauria > Squamata > Lacertidae > Zootoca > Zootoca vivipara. The sequence goes on from NC_083283.1 coordinate 26,695,467, forward strand.
ATATGAGATTTCTCAGCAAAGAAGCTTAAGTCAGCAAAACAAAGGCTACCATGATGCTTCATCATATATGAGAGACTGCAAAACAGTAAATGATACTGTTAGCTAATGCTGTGGAATAGCCAAGTCTAGTTTCCCGTCCTCCTGGCTTACCTTGCCACTTGAGTGGTACTGAGAAGCAATTACAATTTCATGAAGAAGGCTAAAGCAGGGATACAGAATATGTCATTCTCCAAATGCTTTGGGAACATAGCATTTCCCACTTTCCCTCACCATTGTCCATACTGTCTACAGCTTATGGGAATTGAAGTACAAAAACATCTGCAGAGCTTCATCCCTTTCCCTTTTCAGAGCTGAGTGATGGCTGAATCTCCTCTACTGCATTCTGAGATTCCAGTTTCAGTATTCACTGTGAACCAGTATTCACTGTGGACCTAGGTCTTGCCTGATTTAGCTTTTTGCTCAGTTGTGTTCAGGAGACAGAGAACATAGAACCAAGTAGCAAGTAACTCCAGAACTATTAAGCATGCTTTCCCCCAGGGGATTACCATCATGTCAGGGGGAACATGGGGGAATGCTCCCTGTCCCCACTGCCTCCACCGTGTCACTGTTGCCTATCTCACAGCCCTTCACATGCTGCGGGCTAAATTTCTGTAATAGGGAAGATCAGGGTTCTAAATTGCATGATGAGCCTGAGTATGTAGCAGTTCAGACTCCAATGTGTGAAGCACTGGGGGGGGGCAATGATAGTGATGTGATGTGACAGAGGGAGCGGACCCCCGCTCTTCCCTCCTCACACAATGGTAATTCCACGAGGAGGGTGTGATTCACATAGTAAAACTTCATTTTCAGTGCCTGCACTAATACAATCAAGTAGAAGTAGTAACCTATGGGGGGAAATGGATACAGCCATTAGTTTGATTAATTAGGGCCTGTCATCTTGGTAAAAGAGAATGTTAAATTGCGGTTACATGGTATTCTAGCCCAAACCATGGTAAGAGAGCCACTAGATTCCTTGTCTACCATTTAAGCTCCTATAGTTTGGGGATTCTAGAATTAGCCTGTTAAAATTTTTGGCATTTGACTTCACAGCCTGGTCCTGAAACTTTTTAATTCAGCAGAAAAATTCCTAACAAAGAGCATACCCACTGCTGTGCTAACTCAGCACCTGAAAGCAGGATGCTAAATTAGTGCTGCAAGCAGATATGCCAATATAAATGTTTAGGATTAGGGTGTAAGTATTTTAATATATTTGTATAAGCTTAAATAATCATGTTAAGAAGATTACCATTGACCTTCTGTTATGTTTAATATAGCTTTAATCTGCTTTTATTTTAGACAGATGGACTCAGTGGCTACATTGAGTTTAATAAAATAAGAATTTACAAGAGTGCCTTGTATAATGCTGTCTTCTAAAACTGTTTTCTAACCTCACCTGTGTCCTCTAAATGTTCAGACTCTCTGGTTTATATATGCTGTTCTCCATGTAGAAAATTTAACAACCTATCTGGAGCATTAGATAAAAATGGAAAACAAAGCATACTATGGCAAAAACCTTCTAGTGGAATAGTTTCACTATCAGATTCAGCGCCGTCTTTAGCATATGTGCCGCTGGGGTGCAAAGATCCGCCCAGCGCCCCCAAATTTAGTTTAGCCCCCAAATTAACTTTTATTATGCTTATGTCACTATTATCATTTGATAAATAGTGCCCACGCCTGTGCGGCTCCAAAATGAGTTTTTTGTGGATTTTTTGTGGATTTAAAACAAGCTTTTCTAAAGAAGACAAAGAACGCAATGAGAGTCAGTATAAAGGCTCTGTGCATGCGCTTACGGTCATAGGGATGAGACGGGCGGGCATTATGCGCATGCACGGGAGAACCTTTCATTGTGGGAGCAACCTTATTTCTAGAGGAGCTAGGAGGGCCCTTGCAAGCGCACTTATACGAGTTCTTTTTGGGAAGAATTCGCAATGTTTCACTCGGGGTCCGCGACACCTTTGACACGACTGATCTTGTGCCTGCCTGCCCCCACTGCCACATAGCAGCTCAATACAATACACTTAGGCAGTTTCAGTGGCGGGCTCCTGGTGCCCCCCAGAATTCGGTGCCCCGGGTGCCCTGCACCCCTTGTACCCCCCGGGTAAAGATGGCCCTGTTCAGATTTAAGAATGAGGAATGTCCTAATTGTGGCTCAAATAATCTCTAACCTAGTACAGAACTGAATGCACTGCTTTTGTTGTTGTTGCTTTTTTAAAAAAAGGGGGTAGGAGAATGTGAAATTTTATGATTTCAGTCTCGTGTTTGCAGAGGCTGATGGAAGTTGCAATTTGGGGGACCACGTGTTTCCCCTACCTACTTGCTTTTGGCTGCACATCTAATCCTTATTATTGCTCATAAAGTTGAGTCCAGATAGTGTATAAACATTTTTCCTTCCATCCCTTATGTTTACCATATTTAGACGGGTCACAAAACCATTGGTGCTCTAAGAATCAGAATAAAGGAGAACTACAGTACATGGAATTAGTTTCCAAATTATTTAAATTAGTTCCCATTATTTAAATTAGGAGCAAAGAAAAAGATTTTGTAACTTAAGGATATCTTTTTTCCCCCAGGGGAAACAGAAGAGCCATTTTTTAAATGCACTTCCCCCCCCCCCCTGGTTATAAAGCTCCATGAGGCAGTCTGTTGGTAAAGAAATCCTTGTTCTGCTGGGCAAGTCATATAAGAGATGAAAGTAAATGGAACAATAATTGTACTTCACATGCTGAAAAGTGCTGTAGGCATAATAATACCGAATATAAGAGGTTTTGTTGTCACAACGAACCCTTTTCTCTTCAAATAGGATCATCAAAGTCCCATTTGCTCAATGGGACTTGACCCAATATGACACATGTAAAAATACTATGTAGCTCTCAACTCTCAACCTTATCGAAAGACAATTTTACCAAGTGTCACGCTAAATGAAAATTTAAATGAAATATAGCAATAGCACCAGGTTACAAAACATAGCTTGTGAAGCAATTTTCAAGTTTGTTTTGGAATGGTTAATACGAATAAAAGAAAAAGAGGGCCCCAGAGGTTTATAAGCGGATGGCAAAATCGTTAGTGTGTGAAATTAGTATAATTAACTTTTCGGTGTTTGCTAGGAAATATTGATATATTGGCTGGTGGTGTGATTCCTGTTTGTGAGGATTTAATAATATAGATTAACTCGTGATTGATGATAAAATATTGCAAATATTCATATCAAAGGGAATACTTAAAACACATAATCACTATATATAAGGTTCTTATATGATAGGGAATATGAGGCAGATGTTTCGTCTTTAGCCTTCTGAAGGGCTCCTGCTCTGACAACTTGAGAGAGAGAGAGAGAGGCCAAATTAAATTGCTAAAAATAACTTTTCGGTCCTGACAGAAATACAAAGGTGCAAACTAGTTGGAGAATTAATTCAATATGAACCTTGGGGACCTGAGGCGAGCAAAGAAATAATTGAAGTTTGGGAGTGATGGGCATGCATATCCCCTTCATTAAATCAGAGCCCCAAACCTTCTTAATTTTAAAGAAGATAATGAGCTAAATTCTGCTATTAATAGGGTGAGAGGAAAGAGATGATCTTGTATCCTAGAAGTTCCCCTGGTGATATGGAGATCCTAGCCACTTGCCATGTCACCCCTTCTCTTTATCAAAGGGCTGCTACTTAATGCCTGTGCTTGATGTAAACTACACACTTGCACACCACCCCGATCTCCGCATGGTGTGTGATTCCAGGAGTTCTAGGCACTTACTCAGGGTTTGGTTTCTTCGGAAGGAGGCACAGCAGAGACTTGGGTGTCTTTAAGATATATGGTTCATTCACACACACACATATAATATATACAGCCTCAGTCTATGATGGAGGGGCTCATAGCAATAACCCCTCAAGAGGGACTTGCTTCCCCGGAGTTGTAGCCTTGGATTCAAGCAGAAATCAAGCATTGCTCTCACTCTCAGCCTTCTCAGCCTGTTGTTTCCAGCTTCTAGCTCACATCACTCCACTCTCAACTCTGGGTGGAGTAGATGCAGTGTTAACTCGATAGTCAATTCAAGATCACCATACTAGAGTCTTAAAAGGTAAAGGTAAAGGGACCCCTGACCATTAGGTCCAGTCGTGACCGACTCTGGGGTTGCGCGCTCATCTCGCATTATTGGCCGAGGGAGCCGGCGTATAGCTTCCAGGTCATGTGGCCAGCATGACAAACCCGCTTCTGGCAAACCAAAGCAGCACATGGAAACACCGTTTACCTTCCCGCTGTAGCGGTTCCTATTTATCTACTTGCATTTTGACATGCTTTTGAACTGCTACGTTGGCAGGAGCTGGGACCAAGCAACGGGAGCTCACCCCATCACAGGGATTCGAACCGCCGACCTGATCAGCAAGCCCTAGGCTCAGTGGTTTAACCACAAAATAAATGAAAGATGAAAGAAAGCCTGCTTACCCCAGCTTCCGCATCTGTTTGCACTGTCAGTAGTGCCTGGTGCTCATTGGTACTGGTTGGGTGGAAGGCAAGTAGGTGGAGCCACAGTCAATGAGAGGCAAAGCCACCTCTTGATACAGCTGTAAGAAAAGAGGCTGGCTGAGGGCAGACTGAGGTTGGTGGGGCACATAGCTGCCAAGTTTTCCTTTTTCTCGCGAGGAAGCCTATTCAGCATAATGGAAAATCCCTTTAAAAAAGGGATAACTTGGCAGCTATGGTGGGGCAGTGCCCCATTTCCTCACCATCAGCTCACAATAATGATTAGTTCCTCTATCTTGGGTTAAACATATAGCTTAATGTAAGCCGTATATCCAAATCGGGATCCCCACAAAATTCTAAATAGGAAGAGAAATTCCTCCATCAGTTTTATGTGATAAAGGATATGCTTTATGGTATAAAATAATGTCTGGAACCTGGCAGCTGCATTCTCTTAAGTGAGAAATGTGGTGGAGGATTATCTCAAATAAATTTCCTAAATATCCCATTAACCTTTTGAAAATACACTTGGGGAATATATAGAGAAATATCATATTACCATATTGTCGGCGGCAGAATATTCATCTTAAGTGTGTTAATCTTCCCCTCAGGTACTAAATTTAAGTAATGCCCCTCCTTTCAAATCACTGGAAATATTATTTGTCAACCTATTCAAGTTAATTTTAATCATTTGAGAAATAGCTATTGGAATCGAAATGCCTAGATATGCTATGTCCCTGGGGCAGCAGCAAAAATCACCAATTAGTAGATAATGTGGGTGATCTATAATTAATCATGTACCCTGAGATCATTTTTATTAATCATGACATAAATGTTCCAGGTCTACTGATAAATAGCAATAAATCATCTGGGAAGCAAGGTTACTTCTAGCTGAAATTAAGGTGTGAGATGGGTATTAGGGAAAAAAAAATCTGCTGCATTGGGCAACCTCTGAATTCTTAGACTTCATACAGAAGGTATGGTAGTCACAGGTGGCGCTGTGGTTAAACCACTGAGCCTAGGGCTTGCTGATCAGAAGGTTGGCAGTTCGAATCCCTGTGACGGGGTGAGCTCCCGTTGCTTGGTCCCAGCTCCTGCCAACCTAGCAGTTCGAAAGCACGTCAAAATGCAAGTAGATTAATAGGAACCGCTACAGCGGGAAGGTAAACGGCGTTTCCATGTGCTGCTCTGGTTTGCCAGAAGTGGCTTTGTCATGCTGGCCACATGACCTGGAAGCTATACGCCGGCTCCCTCGGCCAATAATGAGCGTGCAACCCCAGAGTCGGTCACGACTGGACCTAATGGTCAGGGGTCCCTTTACCTTTACCTTATACGTATTAAATTTTTGTTTCTCCTGCACTCCTGCAGAAGTTCCATCATGTAGTGACAGTGGCTTTGTGAGACATCCTGCCAAAAAGCCCTGAGGCCCAGGCAAATACACTTTGCTGCTTGAGACAAAATGGTACCCCTTCCATTTCATGAACCAAAGTTGACTGGATTGTCTTCTAAATCTTCCTTTGACACTGAGGGTGGCAACCTATATTGGTGGTGCAGGCCAGGCCCTATGGCACGCATACCCCTGTCCGTCAATATCTGGCCTTCTGGCAGTTCCCTCACTGCGAGAAGTGAGGTTACAGGGAACCAGGCAGAGGGCCTTCTCAGTAGTGGTGCCTGCCCTGTGGTACACCCTCCCATCAGATGTCAAGGAAATAAACAACTATCGGACTTTTAGAAGACATCTGAAGGCAGCCCTGTTTAGGGAAGTTTTTAATCTTTGATGTTTTATTGCATTATTATTATTATTATTATTATTATTATTATTATTATTATTATTCTGTTGGGAACTGCCCAGAGTGGCAGATGGAGAGGGTATGAATAAATTATTATTGTTGTTGTTGTTGTTGTTGTTGTTGTTGTTGTTGTTGTTATTTCACCTCTGCACTTTGCAAGGTATTCCACTTGCACAGTGAGGTTTCCCCGTCTCCTCTCCCATTGTGCCCTTACATCCCACAAATTGACCTGGGGGTGGCATGTGAGGGTGGAGAGGGGGTTCATTCCATCAAACAAGCTGGAATGCATGTGCCGATGGAACATTTGTCATAGCAGGGAGTTGAATTTCACCCTAAATATCTGGTGTGGATGTGGCCCACATTTTAAATAATTTTATGGCACACAAAGGGCAGCACTAAAGACAAAAAAAGCTCTATGTCTTGTTCTCTCCTCCCCGTTGCCCTTGTTAACATGTAATGATAAAAATGCATGATGTGGTGGTGTTGCCCAGTGAGCTTTATTTCTAGTGGCAGCTAACCAAATGGGGCAGGGGGAAGAGAAATACTCCAGAATGTCACAATACAGTCATCATACCTTGGATCTCAAACACTTTGGCTCCTGAACAAATCGGCTCCCGGATGAGGGCCTTTTCGGTGGTGGCGCCTGCCCTGTGGAACGCCCTCCCATCAGATGTCAAAGAGAAAAACAGCTACCAGATTTTTAGAAGACATCTGAAGGCAGCCCTGTTTAGGGAGGCTTTTAATGTTTAATGTTTAATTGTTTTATTTCATTTTCCTGTTGTAAGCCGCCCAGAGTGGCTGGGGAAACCCAGCCAGATGGGCGGGGTATAAATAATAAATTATTATTATTATTATTATTATTATTATTATTATTATTATTATTATTATTAAAACCCAGAAGTAAGTGTTCCGGTTCTCGAACGATTTTCAGAAACCGAACATCCAGTGTGGTTTCTGCAGCTTCCGATTGGCTGCAGAAACTAAATACTTATGAGAAGGCTGCAACATCTCCCCTCTGTTTTGGGGGCAGAATTGGATTAAAGCTGCAGACATGTTAGTGCTTTCTGAGGGAATGAATACTGCTAGGGAGTTATGAGAAATGTTTTCATTTCCTCCCCAGAGCTTTATAAAGTGGAATCTCCACCAAGCATCCCAAATTGTGTTGAAGGTCCCTGGTATAGTTTGAAGAGATCTCTCCTTCGCTTGGGCAAGCTCCAAGTCTTTCTGAATTGGCCTAATTTAGCATACGATTTGGGATTCACCCAAATTCAGTGGATACTCTGATTTCCCAGCCCAACCTGGAATTGCAGGGGATTGAACCTGTGCTATCATTGAACCTTTGAACCTTCTCTAAGAAAGGGCTACCGCCTTCAATAGCAGCCATGTGTCTATCCTAATAACATGATCAGGACACTGCATAATGTTCTTTTCCTGTTATCATTACAATGGGATCACAAAAGGAAAAGGAAATTCTAATAGGAGTAATGGAGAACATTTCATAACTAAGCAAGGGAATTGAATAACCTTCAGGGACATTTTTAACACCTTTTCAACATCAAGGTATCATAGCGATGGACACTTTTAAGTATTTACAGTTAAATTGCTAAACTGCATTACCTTTTATTCAGTAACAGCATAAAAAGCCACTCATGAAAAAATTCTACCCATTTTATTAACTTACCTCATTGAAGGATGTTTATTAAGATGACTTTTTGCGACGCTTAAGGATGGAAGGGTTGGCATAATGGAAGGTTCAGCCTCTTTCGCATAAATCCATCTCGTATAATCATTATAGGTAAGTCAGAGATTGAATCTAAAGGAAATACTGTCATTGGATAAATGGTTAGGTGCAGTATCTGTACTGACAACAAGTGTCCCCAAATTGCTTCAGCTCTTTACAAAGCAGCAAGAAACTTGTTATTTTGCGAATTGTCTTATGCTATTGGAACGGCTCCTTCTTATATCATATATTTTAAAAGGAGGCACCTTCAGTGGTGATTTAAGTTCTCCACCTCCTGAAATAATAAAAATGCTTATGTTCACTGTGTGTGGTTTATAGATCCAGAAGTGCTGTCCAGTCAGTACTTCTTTGAATCCAAAGAATGAAAGAAAGAAAAAATAGCCACTTGCTAACACCATTCTGCTAATGCTTACTCAACTGTTTGTATAGCAGGGTTCATTTAATGCAATGCAATGGGTTCTCTCTATTAATTCTCCTCCGGGAGGTTGCACAATCAGAAGAGGATTTCTGAATTAAATTTTTACTTTTCTCATGCAGCACTTTATTGTGATGTATAGAACTGCATCTTCCATGAGTGAAATATGTGTTCTGCACAGACACCTCTTTGAAACTAACCTATGACTGTGTAGCAATTTATTATTATTTTATCCAGCCTTCTTCCAGGGAGCTTAGAGCAGTAAATACGGCTGGCCACCCCATTCCCTCCCCCCAACGATCTTGTGAGGTAGGTTAGGCTGAGAGATAGCAAGTGGTCCAAGGTTACTCCAGTAAATATTGTAGTTGGACAGGTATCTGGACTTAGGTCTTCCTGGTCTTCCTAACCCTATGCAAAGACAGTAGCAAAATAGTCAGTAAAGTTCAGCCTAGATTAGATAAAAGCAGAAGCTGGAAGAAATGGCAAAAGAGTTGCTTTGGAAGGAGTGGGGATAGGCTTGCCCTTGTTCGAAAAACCAAACATGAAGGTTATTTCATAAGGTGAAGGCTTCTGTGATTGAGCACCAGTATTCTCAGCTTTCAAAGCAGTAAATACAGTATTAAAAGTCATCACAAATCATTGTAGGCAGGGGAGTACTGTAGCTCCTGACCATTTATATATCTCACAGGCAATAATATCCAGTACTTGCCCATAATGCTTTTGCAATCACATTGCACACACAGCCGTTAAAAACAGCAATGGATCAGAAAGAAAGAATAACTTTTTCCAAGAGACTATACGTTCCATTCCATTTGTATCCCACATTTTCGCCAAGGTTTTCAAGGTGCTCTTATGGTTCTCTCCCCCTCATTTAATCCCTCACAATAACCCTGCGAGGAAGGCTAGGCTGAAATATAATGAATTGGCCCAAGGTCACCTGGAGACTCAGTATCCGTTTGAACATTGAGCTTCCCAGTCATAGTCAGACGCTCTTTCCTCACTTGATGCTGACTCTCCAGTGCTGTTAAACTGTAGCCATTTCATAACAGGAGGAAAAACATCTGGATTGTGTATGACAAATGAGTAGTACACATGTATTGCATGAAACCCTCACTGTCTCAGAAAGGCCACCAGTGCCTATTTATCCGTCTTTTGATTTGTGCCCCGTTGACAATGCGTTAAATCTGCACTCCGAAAGTTCTCTTGTAATGAAACAGTATGTGTTGCTGTGTATTATTATAAGCTTTTGAAATCTGAGGCTTTTTTTGTTTTAGAAAAGATCTTCACATAGACTTAGTCAAAGTCTATCTGCTCCACAGTAAAGAATAATGATAATGCGCGCACACATACATTATGTGCGAGAGAGTGCAAGTTTAAGATCAGTACATCTTAAGTTAAAGAATCATTCAGTTGTGATCATTTATTCCTTTGCTGCTGCTATATCTTTAATTGAATCTCGCCTATCTTGATAGAACAGAGGAGACTCATTTTAGAGTTGTTCTTCTTGTCAGCATGCATATTTGGCTGTAAACTAAAAATGCTGTTAATACATAATAAGATTTGACACTCTTGCTGGAAACATTCCTAAAATGGGAATTGGCTACAATAGTTCTTTTATCATTATGCCTCTTTTTAAGAAATGGAAATCTTACTGTTCCTTTTATTCCATCTTCTAATGTTAATCTTTGTATTGTGTAATAGTGAACTGGATTCTCCTTTCCAGTGTTTGCTCTAGGTTTTGGAGAGCCTATAAGCAAGATGCTCTCCACGGGGTCCCCTTTACTCCTTCTGTGATTCTAAATCAGGCATCCCCAAACTGCAGCCCTCCAGATGTTTTGGCCTACAACTCCCATGATCCCTAGCTAACAGGACCAGTGGTCGGAGAAGATGGGAATTGTAGTCCAAAACATCTGGAAGGCTGAAGTTTGGGGGTGCCTGTTCTAAATCATTATTATTATTATTATTATTATTATTATTATTATTATTATTGGCAGTGGCAGCTGTTCATCTCTCTCATCAGTGCCACTGCCTGCACGCTTGCTGGGCAGAGAACCAATGAGTAAGCAGGCAGTGGCATCTTCTGTTCCTCCTCCTCACCACCACTGTTGTCAAGAGGTGGGTGAGCAAGAAAACTGGGTGCAATGGCGAGGAGGAGGAGAAACCGTTCTAACTGAGCTCGTGTTGGTGGCCAACCTGCTCGAGTTTGGCATGAACATCATGTAAAAGGCAAAACGTCTATTTATTTGTTTTCTTCTTACAAACAGGGCCGGCTCTAGGTAGAGCCCCAGTGGCGCCGGGTGCCGGGCTGGTAGGTGGGGCGCTGTGCGGCGAAGCCGCGCGGAAGCCATGCTGCGCCCTGCGAGGGCGGGGGCACCGGAGCGATCTCCGCCCCTCAGCGCCAGGGTGCCCGACCTGCTCGAGACTGATCTGCTTACAAACCCACTTTGGTTTGTCCTGAGAACATTTGGAGGGAGCTTACGAAGTACTTGAGAGAAAATGATTCTAGCTTCATGTCCTTTTGACCACCAAGCCAAGAAAATCCGTGTGTGAGTTGAGGAAATATGTCTTGTTCTTAATGGCTATAAGTGAGCACCACCTTAAACTATACAGTATTCTGCAAATTTCTGACAAATGCACTAAATAGGACATTATTTTATCTTTTTAATAGTAAATTTTATTAATATTTTCCACATAACAAAAAAGCAAAAGAAAAATAACAGTACACAAAATACAAAAACACACATATTAAAAAAATAATCCAAGTCTTACAAATTAATAATATAAACACTTAAAAAGAAAACAAACCTTGACTTCCACCATTCCCATAGCACCTCCTTTACCACTCATTGTATCTTCCTGTTTTCTTTATCATCTCAATCCTAACATCTAGCTATACATCCCTCTTTCTTATCCTTTTACCTCACAAGGTTATTCCAGACTCAGCCAGATTTCTGACCTCGAACCTTGACTTTTAAGATATTCGTTTAGGCACTCCCATTCCTTTTTCACTTCACTTTTTGGTTTTTGTCTTATTATATATGTCAGTTTAGCTAACTCTAAATATTCTGGAAGCTTGCATAACCATTCTCCCTTAGTGGGCAATACTTAGCCACCAGGATTCTCACTGCAAAAGAAAAAATTAATTTTGTCTTTTGGGACATCATCTTTTAATATTCCTAAAAGAAATGCCTCTGGCCTTTTACTGTATGATATTCTTAATATTTTCTTTATCTCTTCATGGATCATGCTAAAAATATTCCCAATTTTGGGGCATGTCCACCACATATGGTAGAAGGTTCCTTTTTGTTTCTTACATCTCCAGCACTTATTATTATATGTTTTATTCATTTTTGCCAGCCTTTCTGGTGCCAGATACCACCTGTGATGCATTTTCATATAGTTCTCTCTTATTAGGTAACATGCAGTGAAATTTATATTTTTTGTCCACAGTCTTTCCCATTCATTATATTCAATTGAGTGGTCCAGATCTTGTTCCCATTTTTTTAATAGCGTCACCTTTCCCCTCCTTTTCTATTTTCCCATTTTGTATCAATTTATATATTTTTGAGAGTCTGTTGATTATTGCCTAAGATTCCCTTTTCCCATACTGAGATTTTTTTTTTATCAAACCCCTTAAGTTTATTATCCTTTTCAAATATTGTTTTTAATTGGAAATATTCTAGCCAATTAACCCCTCCTCTCTTTAATTCTTCAAACTTCTTCACTAGCGGGTAGTCCTCCAAATGGCATTTGGTCTGGAGCCAACCTGACCCCCTCCCCCATTTTCACTTTCTTTTCCCTTTAGTATGAGCCTGCATTTTTAATTTTAACGTATTTAGTCTTGTTGTTGAATTGTATTTTAACTAGTTGTATTATTATTATTATTATTATTATTATTATTATTATTATTATTATTATTATTATTATCATCTCTTCTACGAGTTCCCTTTATGTCAGCCAACTGTCTTTCATGCTGATTCTATGCTATGCATAGAATCATATAAATAGGACATTATTAGCAAGTATTGTCATGTTACAAATCCCTGTTGGCCAAACATATATTCCAGTTAGTGTCCCCCCCCCCTTTCAAAGCAAAGGAACTCTCATGTTTTGAACAAAACAAAAAGGGAAATAATTGTCCTTTGTTTACCACTTCATTTAACTGGATATCATGAAAAATAAAACATCTGTAAGGCAGCTTTAATGCTAATTTTAATAATATCCTATTTAGATAATAAACTTCTGACTTTCCATGAGCATTAGGCCTAAACCTTTCCTCATGTGGGAGTCAGCGGGAATTTGTTACACATATGGGAGGACATCTGGGTCTGGATTTAATTCCAAGAGCATTGATGGGGGTTGAGATGGGGCGGAGAAGCAGCAGCCAGCGTTACTTTAAGACTTTGTAAAACCCAAAGTGTGGGCAATTCATTTTGTTAATTGAAGCAGTTATCCAGTGGAGCATAGGTCCTCCTAGTAATATTAATACCACTACTTTGATATTCAGCCGTGCAAAGCATGAAATCTTTAAGTGTTTGCAGACATGGCAAAGGAATAAAATAAGAACGTGGTGAAATAAAAACCAAAGGCATTGTTCCTGAGATCACTTACAGTAACATGATAATGTTTACAGTATTAAGTGAATCTGTGGGGCTTAGCACCAATGTCTGTTGAGCATTGTGCTTCTGGGAGAGCGATTGAGTCTTCTCACATTTTGGAGGTTAAAGTATTTGTTGTGGCATGGGCTTCATAAGATGTATGAAGCTGCCCGTGAACATAGGAAGGCTTTATCTATGTATTTTTTTACAGAAGGGATGGGAAACCTTTGGTGGTCCAAATATTGTTGGACTTCACCTTCCATCATCCTTGACCATTGGCCATGTTGACTGTTGCTAATGTGGAGCTGCACCATAGCTGCCAAGTTTTCCCTTTTCTCGCGAGGAAGCCTATTCAGCATAAGGGAATTTCCCTTAAAAAAAGGGAGAACTTGGCAGCTATGAGCTGCACGCCAACAAGATCTGGAGACCCATTCCTGATATACCCATTGCGTGTGGAGACCCTTTAACCCGGCCTAGAAATAAATTCAGACAGGACTCATATTTTTGGTTTTTGGCAGAATTTAGGCCTCAACTTTATTGATTACAAATCAAGTGAGTGGTTGCATAGGCTCTGGTTTGACTAGCTACCTTCAGCCCTGCAGGTAGCGCTGACTCTGGGCACCAACCATAAGTCAGCCTTGGGTGAGCACCTGGGACAGAGGCAAGCAGGGAGGTCTGCCATGCCTCCACCCAGATGAGCTCAGGGCACAACCCTGCACGGGGAAGACCAACCATGAGTCCTTGGATTCCTTCTTAAAGGAATACCTAACACATAGGGATGGCTAGGCATCCTGCCACCCCTATCCCCAAGAACCAGAGCCTATCCTCAACATTACAAGTTGTGACGATTTGCTATGTGGCAGGTGAAACCCAAATGGCATCAGCCAAGTGGGGGAAATTCCTTCCATGCCCCTGTCCCAATGACAGGCAACACACGGCGGCATAGCAAGGTCAAGTGCAAGCCCTAAATATAGGGAGAGGTGGGCTGGTGTTCCGACGCAAAGAGCCCGAAAGAGGAAGCTCAGGGAACATGCATCAGCTTAAGTAGTGGTCCCTCGAACTGCTTTGACTGGCTAGCCCAATTGCTCCCAAGTTCGAGGGACCACCAATAGGGTGTTGTGGCTGCTCCAATGTTCCCACCCACAACACAAGACCTGATTGCCGGGTCCCCACCGCAACACATGCCCTCTGTTTAGGGAGGACCTGATATAGCAACAGCTCTCCAAAGTTTCAGACCAGCCCTACCTGGTAATGGCAGGGATTGAACCTGAGGCCATTTGCATGCAAAGCAGGCTCTCTACTAGAAAGCTACAACTCTGTGTCTCTTGCTGTGAAATGCCCAAATGCACACACTTATGACAGTAAATAGTAGCTTGCTTGCGGTGATTTTTATTTAGTTTGAAAAAATTGTACTTTTTTTTTTTTAGGCTGCTGATGTGCCAAAAATGACTCGACTTAATGATGTGTGTGTTGTTGGGAAAGCCAAGTTTTATTTAGGGGACTCTATTTATTTATTTATTTATTTATTTATTTATTTATTTATTTAAACATAATTTCCTCCAGCTTTCCCTCTAGAGTTCAAAATCAATTTATAAAAAGCATTACCAGTAAAAAAAAAATTAAAATAAAAAATACTAGCACAGCAGAATAAAGCATTTACCAGGTTGTCAGGGGCACCATAAAACAGAAGCAGTGCCAGTCTGTTTAAAATTCTAGCATCATATGTCCAGTGGGACTGGAGGGACAACGACACTGTTTTCTGAGATTAAAAAATGAGTGAACACATCATATGCGAGTCAATTAATTTAAATAATCAAGATTTAATCACAAGAAGTCATAAGGCCGATAGATGTGGCTAGGCAGAGCCAACCATTGTTAGTTGTGGATCAATTTGCCCCATGCTATATGTGGGATGAATATTGTTGGAGATGTCTAATCAAAGCCTAATGAAATTGTTGCAAATGTGCAAAGGAACACCTAGTTCAGAAGTTCTATGGTCTGACTGCTCCTTCATTGCGAACCTCAACATTGCTGTCTATTCATTTCTTTTTTTGTTTAGCAACCCCCTCCTCCTATTTACATTGCTTCAAAGTTCTTGTCACGGGAAAAAGGAATTAAATACACTTTATTAAACAGGAAATATAAGGAATTTGTGAAAAGTATACCTGTGAAGGACACATAGCCGATGAGGTCAGTGTGTTAAGAAAGAATAATTACGGTGAGCATTTTTATGCCAAAAGAGTCAGCTATGGCTCCTAATTGAACCCCACTGCACCTTAGTTTGGAATTGGAGATGCAAAACTTTTTTTTTGTTGCTTTTGCTGGGAAAACCAACAGCCCTCTCTAAACAGTGATGTTTTAGCACACATTTTTTTCATGTAAATATTGCTTTTATTTTGAGCAAATGCTTCACCTGTACATTTCACTTAATTTTGGTATCGTTAAGGATTTGAAGAAGAAGAAAGGAATACCATTCAGTTAACAGCAGTTTTATTATTAAGAATACGCTTTTATTTCCTTTGGGGGGGTTAATATTAAAATGATGTATGTGCTAGGCACCATTCTTCTTGACATCATCCTGCTGCACAAGAAAGGGAGGCAGACTGAATGGTGATATGAGTGTGATTCATAATGGCATTGCAATTGTAGCTAAAAGTAACTAGCACCCTGCTTCACATCTCAATTAACCCAAAGTAATTGGATTTTATCTGTTGTGTCTCAATGGGAGTAAATTGGTTTAAAATGTAAGTATTTGAGTTTAAGTGGGTTGTTGATCAGACTATAAATTATTTAACTGCTTCAGAGGTTAGATAGAAATTGCCATCTTAAACTATTTGGTCTAAGGGCCAAACATTATTTGGCGATTCCCTCTTCTTTCTCTTGGTAATCTCTCAGGCCAGCTACCAATGAGGGTGGCTGGTGCAGATGTAATATTTGTTCTATATAAGACCTGATTTGCATTATATAGATTACATTGAACATTGGGAACATAGGAAGCTGCCAAACATTAATCAAACCTTTGGTCCATTTAGTTCAGTTTTGTCTACTCCTGGCATGGCTGACCTGCAGCTCTCTAGATTGTTTTTTGCTGCTCCAGAGAAGCGGACATGGAGCAATGGATTCAAGCTACAAGAAAGAAGATTCCACCTAAACATTAGGAAGAACTTCCTGACAGTAAGAGCTGTTTGCTGCCAAGGAGTGTGGTGGAGTCTCCTTCTTTGGAGGTCTTTAAGCGGAGGCTTGACAGCCATGTGTCAGGAATGTTTTGATGGTGTTTCCTGCTTGGCAGGGGGTTGGACTGGATGGCCCTTGTGCATAGCTGCCAAGTTATCCCTTTTTTAAGGGATTTTCCCTTATGCTGAATAGGCTTCCTCGCGAGAAAAGGGAAAACTTGGCAGCTATGCCCTTGTGGTCTCTTCCAACTCTATGATTCTATGATTCTAGATGTTGGATTGCAAGTCTCATTATCCCCAACCACTGGCCATGCCAATGGGAGCTGGAGTCCAACATCTGGTGGAGGGCAACAGGCTAGCTACTATTGGTGTTTAAGGACTGGCAGTGTCTCTGCAGAGTTTCAGATGGTGGTCTTTCCTAGCTTTACCTTGGCATTGATCCTCGGACCCTTTGCATGCAAAGCATATGTCTCATCAGTAAACTTCAGCTCTTTCCCAGTTTCAGTACATTCCAATAACTGTTCCTAAACAGGAAAATATTGGTCCATATGCTAAGTAATTCTGGAGTCATAAAAATTGTACTGATTTCCCTATAAAATTTCATTTTGAGTGAGTAGCAAGAGAACCAATTTTGTGTAGCTGTGCAGTTCTTTTAAGATGTCATCGCAGATGTACTGTGTGCAGTTATTTTGACAAATGTACTTTGCTTTTAATTATTTAGAGCAACATGTGATGTTGTGCTGTGAAATGCAATATATTTTGTAGTGATAAATATTCAAGCCTGTTGCCTTTGCAAAAGCTCTATGGTTCCTTTCCATAATATATTGCGCTGATAATTCTGACACAAGACTTTGGCTTTGTAAACTTGATTTGTTGCTTAGGAGATACCCTGGCAGCATCTGAGAGACTAGGATTACAGCACAATGTTTGGTGGGAGCAGATTTGCCAGGTTCGTACAATGATGGCAATAGAAATGTTCCATTTCATAATTACTGTTGAAAGTGGATACATACTTCCAAAGTTCTGCTTAGCTATTTAAGAAGGAAACGTGCACAGATGCTAACGCACACCAGAAAAAAACAAAACAACCCTGTGTTACAACAATCAGAAAGTGTACAGAATTTGCAGTTCAAGGATAAAAGAAGGTGACTGCTGGCTCATCTGTTAGACAAATGGCTCATAGAGGAACAGAGGCTGACAGGAACTCCCTGTTCTACCAACCCAAGCATGCAGTCATCTGCCACCTGAACCCAGAAGTTTGGAAGTTTCATTTTGATTACTTGGGAGGGGACTGCAGTGGTTCTGAGAGAAGTGGAAAGCTAGTTGCAGTGATAGACTCTGGAGCACGCGTCCAGATATCAGCAGTGGAGGAAGGCACAGTGGGAATACAGGTGCTGAAGCAGGCGTAGGCAACCTTGACTCTCCAGATATTTTGGAACTACAACTCCCATGATCCCTGACCACCGGTCCTGTTAGCTAGGGATGATGGGAGTTGTAGTTCCAAAACATCTGGAGAGCCAAGGTGGCCTGTGCCTGAGCTGAAGCCTCTCTTGCTTAGGGCTAGTTGCCACTGGCACTGGTGCCCTTACCCTGTGTGGCCCTTTAAATTTCCCACAATGCCCCAAACTTAGTGGAACTTCAGGGCATGGTGGAAAAGCAAACCCCTCTGATGACCAACATCTATTCCCTACATAATATGGTAGATTTTTTAAAAAATGAATGGCTGCTGTTCAGTAGAGGCTGGTCCCTTTGGGAAAATAGGGCACAGCCCTCATTTTCCCACCCCCTCTAGACCAGTCCTCATTTGCCCACCTTCTTACTTGCAACCTGTCCAGGGGATCTATCTGGTGCAGTAATATCAGAAGTGGTCATGGGATACAAGTGGTAATATTATTAGGATCACATTTATGTTTAGTGATCAGGTCAGTTATTTAAATGATACTGGAAATTATTAGCATTATTGATGAGAGAGAGAGAAGCATATACATTGAGAGCAAGAATATCAATCCCTTTCAAATACAGCACAAACATAAGTTTCCTTTGACCTTCATATGAGATTGAGTTGGATATTTGGAGCACACTAATTAAATGGGTAGCATTGACATTTTAGTCATTTCTAGATATCCTACAGGGAAAAACAAAACTATAACAGGCATTCTGAGCCTGCATGTGCTGTGTGTGTGTGTGTGTGTGTGTGTGTGTGTGTGTGTGTGTATTACATTGGCTCCCAGTATGTTTCCAAGCACAATTCAAAGTGCTGACCTTTAAATCCCTAAATGGCCTTGGCCCAGTGTCTCCACTCCCATCGTTCAGCCTGTAGGCTCCGAGGGCCTTCTGGTGGATTACTATTATTTTATTAGTGTCTCTGTGTTGTAGTTTATTTCAAGTCAATTTGCTTGCATGCCTTATTGTACAGTCATACCTCGACATACGAACGCTTCGACTTCTGAAGGTTTCGACTTCTGAAGTCGACAACCCCAGAAGTCTTTTCGCTGCGCACGCCCTGCACACACATTCTACGCCTGCGCAGAGCGGTGCGCACTGCCGGTGCATGCGCAGAGGCGCGAAATTGCGCTTCGCGCATGTGCCGACCGCGCGCTTCGGCATCCGAAAACCTCGACTTGCGAAGACAGCCGCGGAACGGATCGTCTTCGTAAGTCGAGGTACCACTGTACTTAATTTAGTTTTTGCATGTGCCTAGCAATATGTTTTTAAGCATAAATGTATTAGGTTCGGTAAGAAAAGTGCCCTATTAGTAAGGTTTATAGTATTTGCAATTGCTAGCTTAGGCTGCAGTGCTGAGCACCCCTGCTAAGGATTAATCTCACTAGTGCTTGCTGTGGACTAAACATGCTTTAGGCAATCAGATATTGATGCCACCCTTGTCCTCAGGGCTTCAATCCAGACAAAACGAAGCAATGAACCCAACAAATTCATACACATAATTTGTAAAATATACCTATTTAGATACAAAGCCATATAATAATAAAATAAGGAAACAAGAATCTTGCCTGCCAGTTTGGCACACGCAGCCCTCTCTAAGTCTATTCCTTGTCATGTTGCTTTTTCACTATGGCTAGAGCAGTGTTCCCCAACCCCGGCTCTGTCCAGATAATTTGGACTACAACTTCCACCAGCCCCAGTAAGTATAGCCAATGGTTATAGAAATTGTAGTCGGAGACAGCTAGAAGGCACTGCACATGCTACCTCTGAAGCAGGGAATCCAATTTTTGCTTGCAGTGTTTTGTAAAAGGGTTGTTCTCTCATCGACTCTATGATGTGTGCCCCTCTCTCTTCCTTTTGCCATGTCAATTCTAAGAGCATCCAGTGAATATTTCACCAGACCACAAATTTGATTGTAAAACGTCCACTTAAATCACCGGGTCACTTGTGACATTAAGGACCATGAGGAAGGCTGGAATTGAAGCATAACATCCCTTCCCAGGCACATACCTCGCCAATTGAAAATGAGTAGAAATATCTTTCATACTCCCCCAAGGTCCAGTGCCCTTAGATGCTGCTCTTTTGGCAGCTGCCTGCAGGGCAGATAAGATTTTGTGAGCCCTCACTGCTGGCAGGCATTAGCTGTCAGTGTGGTTCCAGCTGAAAGGCTGGATGCACCCAGTAAAAAGATGGGCTCCATGTGCAGCCAATCCCACCTATTCAGTTAGCTCTCATATTGCTAGAAACAATGCAAAGTCTACCTGTCACCTTAGATTTAGAGGCTTGCCATAACATAAGGATTTTTGTTTGCGTGTGAGGTATATTCACTCATCATGATCATGAAGTATCAACAGAGCTTTGGAGGAAGCGGATGGGTAGCACTTGATTATTAGTGGCAGACCGAATTTAATGTTGACAAGGTAATGCACGCCAGAGGGGATAATTTCAACTTGTCCATCATAGCTGGCTTCTGAATTAACTGTAGCCACTCAGGGAAGCAGCTTGGACATCATTTTGGACAGCTCAGTGCAAACACCTATTGGAAGTTCAGCTGTAGGGGTGTGTGTATTTGTTTTTTTAAGGATGGAAATGTTAAGAAATAAAAGGAACTTGCTGGCATCTGTCTGTCTCGAGGATGAAGTCAAACTGCTGCGTAGTGCTGGGGCACAAGCCTGGACCGTGTGTATGGAAGTCCTGGGCTGTCCAGATGACAAGACTCTCTTCTTGGCCTCAATCATATGGTCCAAAGCAGGGGTCCCCAGACTACGGCCCCCGAGGCTCTTTTATGCGGCCCCCGGGGACCCCCCCGCCCGCTGCTGCCGCCCGCTCTTACCGTCGCGGTGCGGTGCTGCTGCCGACTTCCAACCCGGAAAATCGACGGAAATAGCTTGTGTGCACACGCAAGCATCATTTCCAGTGTACTTCCGGGTCGGAGGAGGCTTCTGCACATGCACACAAGCTATTTCCGGCACTTTCCAGGTCGGGAGTGTGCCAGAAATAGCGTTTGCGCATGGGCGCACACAGCCGCGCACTCCTGTGCCCCCGCGCGTACTCCCCCACCCTCCGGCCCACCGCGCAATCGGCGTGGCGGGCATCCGGCCCAAAGCCGGGTAAGTTTGGGAACCCCTGGTCCAAAGGAAAGCTGAGCAATACGTTTGCCACCAGCTTGGCTGCAGAAGTTGTCGGAAGGAGGCATACAAAGCACCATCCAATTGTCTTAGGGACTCCACTCTGGATTTGTGTAGGCCACAGGTTTTCAACCTTTTTGAGTCCACAGCTCCCTTGACCAACTACATTCTTTCTGCAGCACTCCTGTGAGCCTCAGGAGCCCAGTTATGCCAACCCTTGCCTGCAGAGCTGGCAGCCTCTCACCCTTTTTTGAACCTCCCTCCCTTGTGGAGTGTTCCCTCAGCCTCCTCTCCTCTCTCCTCTCCTTGGGAGCCCTCGGGGCAGCCGCTGTTGCCACCCCTGGTCTTTGCCGCTGCTTGCTTGCTTACTCCGAGGCCTCCTCAGCTTCTGGTAACCAGCACCCCATGACTAGCCCCAGAGGTACCATTCACTTGTAAAGGTCTGTAATATGAATCTTGGATGTAGGCTTCTTTGGAGCTTAACTTGTTAAATCTAACTTCTCCAGGGATCAGATTGGAACGTAGTAGAATTCATTGAAGATGGAGAGGATGGCACACAGGTTCTTTCTGTAGAGGGGAATTAAGACCCTCTAATATCCTTGAACTTGAGCATTAGGAGTCATATAGGCACAGACTATATCTGCCCAGTGATTTAAAAATGACTTTCATATAGTTAGTATGCTAATAGCATTGCCCCAAAAATATAAGGACTATTATATTTCATCATCAACCCTATTTTGAACATGGGTTTATTAGATTCCATATTTTATTAGATGTACTTAAGCTTACCTTCCAAGTCCCGGACTGCAGAATCCAGGACCGGCAGCCGTGTGACACCGGAAGTTGCGTCGATGTAACTTCCGGTGTCGTTTTGCCCTTCTATGGGCACCCAAAATGGCTGCCGCCGGCTTCGAAAGTCGCTTGTACGCATGTCAGGAAGTGCGTCGACGCAACTTCCGGTGTCACTCTGCCCATTTATGGGCACAAAAATGGCCGCCGCCGACACTGGAAGTCACGTCTATGCACTTCCAGACATGCGTAGATGCGACTTTTGAAGCCGGCAGCGGCCATTTTTGGTGCCCATAGAAGGGCAAATCAGGAAAAAAAAAAGACCACCGGCAGGAGAAAATAACGGAGAAAAACGGGAGACGAAGTGATACGGGGGACCACCGGGAAAAGGTAAGTAAAAACGGGGGTTTCCCAGGGAAAACGGCGTACTTGGCAGCTATGACTTAAGGAGCAATATCTCAGGATTACAAGAGCAGACATCAGAGTCAAGTCAGGTCCCTCATAGTTCTCAGCCATTGCACCATTCCAGCTCATCAAAACTGATAAAACTGAAAGATGCAGTATAATGCCCTGGACTTACGTTGGGCTCATCATTGTAAAAGCTGAGTTCAGATCTTGGCTTTGCTGTACAGTCTTGCCTCATTAGTATGTATGACATGTGAGAGCAAACCATAAGCACTCTTGGATCTTTTGTAATTATTAATGACAAAAAGCTATTTTATTTCATTATTCAATGTATATTTGCATTCTAGTTTCCTACATTAAAAGGTGCTCTAGCGTAATTACAGGTTTTGTTTAAGAAAAAACAAAAGCTATGCCACGGCTAAAAATTGGCCGCTGTTTCTTTAATGCTAAAAGAACTAAGTCAGCAGGAGTCAGCGGCCTACAATGACTCATGCAACCTCTCACCTAATTGTACCTGTATATATAGAGTGGTCAATGTTAGTGGTATTTGTGGTTGGGTTGGTTGGTAGCTGGTAGCGTTTGGTGTTGGTCGTGGTTGGAGGAGTTTTTATAATAAAAGCAGCATTCTGCAAAGCTTTTTTTCTCAAGGACTCTTTGTGCCGACTAGGGTCCGAGGACCAGGCAAAGCAGGCAAAGGAGATCAGAACCTTTGCTATATTTTTTCAAAACACTGACAAGCTAGCTATGAAAGTCTCTGAGTAGGTCTTTGGTCTCATGCACATATTTGGATATGATTTCACAATGCACAAATGCAAGCTCTATGGTCTCCCGCTCTGCATACAGCAAGATCTAGATTGAGGGTCCCTTCCTTTTGATAAAAATGAGTGGATCTTGTTGCTTCATACAGCAAGTTGGGCATACAGTGGTAGCTCGGTTTATTAACACAATTGGTTCTGGAAGTCTGTTCATAAAATGAAGCTTTCATAAAATGAAGCGAACTTTCCCATTGAAAGTAATGGAAAGTGGATTAATCTGTTCCAGATGGTCCGCAGAGTACTTAAACTGAAGCGTTCATAAACTGAAGTGAACTTTTCCATTGAAAGTAATGGAAAGTGGATTAATCCGTTCCAGACGGGTGCGCGGAGTACTCAACCTGAAGCGTACTCAACATGAAGCATGGGTGTGATTGGTTCCGGAAGTGTGTTCATAAACTGAAGTGTTCATAAACTGAAGCGAACTTTCCCATTGAAAGTAATGGGAAGTGAATTAATCCGTTCCAGATGGGTCCGCGGCGTTCAAAAACCGAAAATTCGCAAACCGAGGTGTTCATGAACCGAGGTTCCACTGTAACTACATATTCTGGACTGCTAATGTTTCTGCAAATCTTTGAAAAGAGTTTGCCTTTAAAAAAATAATAAAGCCAAATGAATGAATAAAACCTTTCACTGGCTCTGTTTACCAAAATGGATGGATCAGGATTTAGGTTTGACATAGTGGGCCTATGTGTTAGTGGGAGTGGTGATATGATTAGTTTTTGAAAAGGTGTGAAAGGGAAGGGAGAGGCAATAATCTTCCATTGCATAAAGGCTACCTCTGTTTCATTCATTTACTTTGGTACTGGTTTCTCTTTCCGTTGAAGCCAGTGGGCACTGGGCCATTGGCACCAGCGAAAGCAACATGCACGCCCTTTTCTCTTCACGCTGCAAAATTCCCAAAATTGCTTCTGTGCGTGTGGTTATATAACATGCTATTTTTATTTTCAAATTAGTTCTTGACATTTTTGAAATACTTATTTCAAGTGGAACCTCGGGGCTCTTTTGGCTCATCTGTGCCTCTCAAAGAATATTCACTTGTGATTCCAAAGGTATCCTTTCCGAAGCTACAGCGCTACACACACTTATTGGGGAAGGCTAAAAGCAGTACTGAACTCTGTAGAACTAAATTCCAAGCCAAGATGCATAGAATCACATTGTTAGAGTCACCTCTAGGAAAGCAAACTGAGTAGACTACAAGGTAACGTATAAAGAGTGCTGCTTTTGCAAGCAGTGGAGGGCAATCCCCCCCCCTGTTTTGCAGATGTTTGATGGGCAGCACCTCAAATCTGCTGATGCAGGCTTGAAGCACTGGAAACCATAAACTTATTTTATGAAAACCGAACTGGAAAACCAAATGTCAGATTCAGTTTAAATAATCGTTTCCCCAAAAGGAACTTTGCAGCTCAACCTTTCGACCCCCTGATTTGATTCCAGTAGACTATCTCTCTATGGGCCTTGCCAAATTAACCCACCACCATCTGTTAGTGCATTTTGCATTATGCAGATGTGTTGAGACCCTTCTAATAAAAAAGCTGTTTGGACTGATGTGTACTTAATATGTGCATGTTTCCTAAATTGCTCAATATGATTTAATAGGCTCACCAAAGAGCCAAGCAATTCTAACTTAATTTTGTACCAGCGTTTATGGAAGCAATTTGCTGAAATTAATTCCTGTGTTTCTTCTCCATCTGCAAATAATGGAGAGACCTGTAGGAAAATTACACAGATAATTCCATACCGTTGGATGTTAACTACTACATTTTTTCCCCCTCGTCTCAAACATATTTCAGAAGAAAATTCAAATAGAGTCTTGTGCCTATTGTATGTAGTGGCCTACCGCCATACTCAGAAACCCCAGTTTTTTTGTTCAACAGAATGTTATTGGTTAGCCAAATAATTTATATAAATAGAAGAAGAAGAGTTTGGATTTGATATCCCGCTTTATCACTACCCGAAGGAGTCTCAAAGCGGCTAACATTCTCCTTTCCCTTCCTCCCCCACAACAAACACCCTGTGAGGTGGGTGGGGCTGAGAGACTTCAAAGAAGTGTGACTAGCCCAAGGTCACCCAGCAGCTGCATGTGGAGGTGCGGAGACGCAAACCCGGTTCCCCAGATTACGAGTCTACCGCTCTTAACCACTACACCACACTGGCTATAATAATATATATAGGTAATAATTAATATTCTGTTCAAAAGAAATCCTGTTGAGGAAAAGGGTTTTAATTCCTTGCAAGGTGATTTCCTTATGGCAAGCCACCCAGAGTATTTTTCTTGTATGGAGGCATATGCCCTGTTAATAAATAATACTTCCTTAACAACGGTTCCGTCAACCTGTCTATGTAGGGTGTAAAACAGATTGGGCAAAAATCTTGTCTCTTGAATAACTGCATTAATAAGTTCACATTCAGGCTATTGCTCCATGTTAAAGCTACAGCCTAAGAACATACAGGTGCAGCAGTCTTAGGAAAGGGCTTTTAAAGCCTGCTGGCTAACCTATGAACATAATGTTAGAACCATAGCTGCCAAGTCTCCCGCTGAAAATTGTGGGATCAGCAGCGGCGTGGCACCGGAAGTCTGGACATGCGTAGAAGCAACTCCCGGTGCTGGCGCTGCCCAATTACCGGTGCCCAGACATTGGCAGAGCTGCACCAGAAGTCCAGACATGCGTAGAAGTGACTTCTGGTGCCGCTCTGCCCGATTTCCGGTGCCCAGACATGGGCAGAGCGGCACCTGAAATGGAGCCTCCCTGGCAGGTAGAAAATCCGGGGGATTTCCGGGATTTTTTCCTATTCGGGATAACAGCGGGAAATGGATTAAAATCCGGGTGGTTTCCCACGTAAAACGGGATACTTGGCAGCTATGGTTAGAACATAAGAAGAGCCTGCTGGATCAGGCCAAGGGTCAATCTAGTCCAGCATCCTGTTCTCACAGTGGCCAACCAAATGCCTGTGACAAACCCACAAACAGGACCCAAGCACAAGAGCACTCACCACTCTTGTGGTTTCTAGCAACTGGTGTTTGGAATAAGTTTTTTATGTTATGTTATGTTATTTATTTATTTAAAAAATTATACACTGCTTGATCGTAAAATAAATAAACACCTGAAAGCAGTTTACACAAGATAAAACAGTAAAAAATAAAGAGAGAGAAAAATCACAACCATACTTTAAAGCATACAAAAGTTTAAATACAAAAACAGATGATTGCCTCCAGCTGTGGAGGCATAGCCATCATGGCCAGTAGCCACAGGGAGCCATATCTGCCATGAACCTGTGTCCTGGATCTGACCTGGCAAACCATGGGAAATGTCTTACCAGCTTTATTTCCCAGTGCTGTGAGTGTGGGGTCCTAGAAGCCCTGCCTTTTACAAATGGTTATTGTGCAAAAGTGTCACCCAAGCTTGGGGGGTGACTGAGTGGTGTGCATGTGCTCTGTACTTTCTCTTAATGTGGCTGGCTCTTAATGTGGTCAGTGACTGGAGAAGTCTTAAAGCTTTCCTGTGGCAACACATCAGTCTTGAGATCAGTAGCAGGCATCCCCAAACTTCG
The DNA here is from genome assembly GCF_963506605.1 of Zootoca vivipara. Lineage (NCBI taxonomy): Eukaryota > Metazoa > Chordata > Lepidosauria > Squamata > Lacertidae > Zootoca > Zootoca vivipara. The sequence continues at coordinate 26,721,804 of NC_083283.1, forward strand.
GCCCTCCAGATGTTTTGGACTACAATTCCCATCTTCCCCAGCCACTGGTCCTGTTAGCTAGGGATCATGGGAGTTGTAGGCCAAAACATCTGGAGGGCCGCAGTTTGGGGATGCCTGATCAGGAGCATCCATAGATATGCCAAAACACCATTCATGACATTACACTAGCATTAGAGGGATGCTTTGCTGGTAATGTTCTTCTAGACTTGGGGATAGAGACCTCAAGAAAGGATAGGTTATTTCAAAATAAATGGTTAGTATGAACAGTGGATATTTAAGGATCGCCTTTCTATAGCTGGTGCACATTTCACTTTTATGTGAAGCTTGCAGTCCTTAATTCCATCTAGTGGCGGTGTGTAAGTTGACATTGCAAGTGAAGTACGAGGGAGATTTGTCACTCTAATTGTGAAACTTACACTGAGTACCCCAGTATCAGCACAATGTGATTTGACAACTTCCTCATAAGGTACAAGATAGGAAGCTGCAAACCTTTAAATATGTAAGTTGCAAACCTTTAAATACATAAGCTAGGCACGGTCTTTTATTTATTTATAAGATCATTCATTCTGCCTTTGCTCCAACATCCTAGGGCAGGCTATGAGAATAAAATACAGTTATACAAACAGGTAAAATCATTACAAGCACATGAAACAGTTCCAAATGGAACAGAACAACATTAGAGGAGGGCCTTCATCCAAGAAGGATGTGGCCTGAAGGTGAGAGTTTCTTCTGTAAAGGAAATTAAACTAGGATGTGTAAGAGATAAACGTGGCTTAGCTGAATGTGGAAAATCAGACCACATCACTGCTAATTAGGTCAGATGCTTATCAACTCTTTGTTGGGTTAAAGTTTAGCACATGGAAGAGAGAGAGAGAGAGAGAGAGAGAGAGAGAGAGAGAGAGAGAGAGAGAGAGAGAGAGAGAGAGTTGCTTAAAGGATCTCTATAAAGTCTTGAATGAAATACAAAATAAAAATGTGAATCTGTGAGCGCTTCATTTCACAGTGAAGGGTTAGTTCTAGGACTCTGTTTACAGGGCCAGGATTGAGGGGCTACTGTTGCCCCTTCCCCCCACTGCATTCTTAGGCTACATCCACACCATGCATTATAAGCAGTATGAGTATGGTTGTGGTTTCCTCCAAAAAGAATTACAGTCATACCTCTGTTTAAGTATGCTTCGGTTTGAGTATTTTCAGTTTAAGTACTCTGCGGACCTGTCTGGAACGGATTAATCCACTTTCCATTACTTTCAATGGGAAAGTTTCCTTCAGGTTAAGTATGCTTCAGGTTAAGTACGGACTTCCGGAACCAATTACACTCATACCTTGGGTTAAGTACGCTTCAGGTTTAGTACTCCGTGGACCCTTCTGGAACAGATTAATCCACTTTCCATTACTTTCAATGGGAAAGTTTGCTTCAGGTTAAGTACAGACTTCCGGAACCAATTGTGTTTGTAAACCGAGGTACCACTGTATGAGAGTTGTAGTTTGCTAAGGGTTCCAATAATTGTTAGGTGATAACCTGTTTGTTCATCTCACAGAGCTTCTCTTGATTGATTATTGATGACTCTGAGAAGTATAAGAATGTATGAATGTCGCCTTAGATTTCCCGTGCCTTTAACATTGTGGCTAAAAGAAGCCAGCATAGCCCCCATGTTTGTGTGTGTGTGTGTGTGTGTCAGCAGCTTCCACATTGCTTCAGAACAATGCTGTCCCCATGCAGGCCTGCCTGGTACCTTTGTTACGTAGGCACCAAGCAAAAACATTCCTCTTCTCCCTGACCTTTGGCTAATTAAACAATCTATGGACTTTTAAACTATGTATTGTTTTTGTTTCTTGCTACGGTATGTATTTTTTGGTGTTTTTATATTGCAAACAGCGCTGTACTCCTCAGATGAAGGACGGTATAGAAATAATATAAAAAAATTCCTTCAGTAGCACCTTAAAGACCAACTAAGTTTTTATTATATATATATATATATATATATATATATATATATATATATATATATGGTATGAGCTTTCGTGTGCATGCACACTTCTTCAGATACAGTGAAATGGGAGTCCCCAGGCACTTATGTAGAGAAGGGGTGGGGAGGGGGTGGGGATGGGGAGGGGAGGGGGGATCACTCAGAAGGGTGGTGGAAGTGGGTGATTGACTGACTAATAGCTGTTGATGACCAAAAACGACTGCAAATGGTTTTGCATGAAAAAGCAAGGGTTGAGATGGCTGAAGATCGCTTATCATGTATAATGAGATAATCATGTATAATGAGATATCATGTATAATGAGATATACAACACGGCTACCTACCTGTAACCAGAACTATAGAAATAATGATGATGATAATAAGGAAAAAATGGGACTGCTGTTATCCTTGACCTGAGACCTCAGCAGACATAATTGACAGTGGACTTGAGGGAGCTGATTGTCTGAGGGTGCTGGGTAGTAATGTGAGGACTGTCTGCTTAGGTTGTAAAGTAACATTTAAAACAACAATAACAACCCGGTTCTATAAAAATAGGTTGTCCTATCTACCATGTAGCCCCTTATTCTTATCCATAAGATATGTAAAATAATTATTCTTACAACCTTTCTTGCCTATGGATACAGTCTGGAGATATCAGTGTGCGCATTCCACTGCAATAATTGGATCATAAACACTTTATTTCATTCTTAATTCTTCTTGCTTTCAGTGAATGTTAAGAAAATGTATTGTGGATTGTTTTTCCTATGTTTGAATTGCATCTTTTACATTTGAAAGAAAAGCTTAAGGGGCACCTAGGGGATTGTAGATTGCAAATCTTCCCTAATACAAACTATGCTTGTCATTATAGGTGTGGCTACAAAAGTACGGCTATCTCCCACCAACTGACCCCAGAATGTCGGTGTTGCGCACTGCAGAGACAATGAAATCTGCTATAGCTGCTATGCAGCAGTTCTATGGCATTAACACGACAGGAAAAGTGGACAGGAACACAATCGAGTAAGTAATTGTTACTGGATTGCTTTTGCTTCTTTAAACTCCTTCAAGTGCAGTAAAAAAATCTTTTATTGCAATGACCAGCTAAGATATCTCCGCAAATCTAAATGGTCATTCTGCATATAAGCTCCCCCTCCCCTATAACATACGTTTGGTGAAAAAATGTAGGAACTCTATAGGATACAATTGAAGTTTCAGCAAGAGTCCATTTCATAAAAAGAGAGAAAAGGAAGATGAAAAACAGACATGGGAAGTCAATATTTACATAAACATTCAACAGAAATACTTTCACTTCACATTTTTTATAGTGGTAAGAAAGCATTGGATAGGCTAGTGTGGGAAACATAAGCAGGAAGAAATTGGTTTTCATATGTGGCATAACTTTCAAAAGTAGAGAGAAAATAGGCTTCTATGTCACACATGCTTTGACACTGGAAAGTTTCTTAGAACCATAGTTTGGGAAGCAGCCATCACTGAAAGCATATTTACAGTACAGGAGTGAAGCAAAAAAGCATGTGTTTAGAGAAACATTGTGAGGAAATGTATGTAATCATGTGTCACCATTTATATGGTAGTTGGGTAACCTGGAAACCTTCCGCAGGCCAAAATGTCATAGGAAGGACAAAGTGAATGAATACCATTTGCTGGGAATCACAAGTGGAGAGAGTGCTACTGAACTTCCCAAATGCATGTAGTTCACCACTGTGGAAACTGGATGTAAGACTATATGGGCCTTTACCCTTATCTAGCAAAGTTCTGTTTTTATGTTATACTCTTAAATGAAAGGCATGCTGCTATAATTGTCTCTCCCATTCTGTCCCTCCAGATTACTTATTTTCACTTGTTTCTTCCCCAGTTGTTTGTTGCCTTCCAAATTTTCAGGATTTAGTTTCTATGTTCTTTGCACAGACCTCTGTACATCAATGGCACTTTATTTTAAAAATGCTAATAATTGGGTAGATTTTTCATTTGTTATTGCAGTGGAGTCTAACAAGACACAGGAATTTAGACTAAGACTGCAGTCCTGTATACAAACACCCAGAAGCAATTTCGTTTGAATCCAGTGGGACTTGCCCCAAAATATGTAAGGTTGGAGTCTGCAGCCAATTGATGTCAATGGCAAAACTCACTTTGTTTTTTGTGTGGCATCTTAATTTTTCTTTTTAAAAGTTATTACGCATCATCTTGTTTCTACTGACATTAGATTAAGAGTTGAATCTGATCAAGTCATGGTGTGAGGGGAACAACTTCTGCCTGCATAATGGATCTTCCCTTCTCTCTCCTCCCCCCTAAACACGACCAGACATCCCCAAAACTGCTCCAGAGAGTTGGTGGAACCCCAGATGTGAGGGCTGCACAGGGGGAGATGAGGGAGCAGAAATCTGTTGAGTGAACAGAAGTCGTTCCACTTGCACAATGACTTTGTTAGCTATAATGCTAAGTACTTTCACCTGACTCTTAAATTGCAATGAAAACTAATAGATTGTCTAGTTCCTTTTAACTTTGCATTTTTGTATGCCATCATCACTGGAAGTCACCTTCTGCATTAATTTTCAGCCCAGATTTCAGAATGTTTTAAAATAAGGATGCTCAACAATTGAATCCAAGCCAGTATGGTGATTTGTGCATCTGTTTAGGAAATTTTAAGAAATTGACATAGCCATAAGACCATTTAATATTTAATAATATAGCACCGAAATTCTTGTGGTCAATCTGTAAACTAGCTAGTGATCCTATCTTCTCAAATTCAGAATGAAGTTTCCACATTTTCCCATATAAACTGTTTCACTGCATTCAGTATCCCTGCTTCCAGGAGTTTGGTAGCAGCAACCACCACTGAGAAAACATACTTCTTTATCTTTTCCTTTTCCATTTATAACTTTCCTTACTGTCAATTTGCAATAGGTGATTTTCCTTTGGTGAAATCTACAGCTTCCACCAAACTGCCACTAATGTGGCATTTAAAAGTTTCAAGCAGTTGAAGATCTGTTCTCCTGTCAAAAAGCTCATTCATGTTAGCTGAACAGAGAACTCTGTCTCTAATCTCTCCCCTGTCTATTAAATCTGAAATACGTTACGAAATCTAGAGCTCTTAGAAGGCATCCTGTAGTTTCTCAGTCTACAGCTAAGATGATGCCTGTTGCTGGATTCTCTAAATTCCTAAAGTTCAAGTATTTCTGACCCATTCACCTTCCCTTAGGGCACCCATGAGGCCTGCTCTTTATTGCTTTTCAGTGCAATAATGCATGAGTGAGTGGAATGAAATGATTTTTCCAATCCGAGATTGGCATCAGCAGTTTCAGTAGTGTGTTTTCTGAACTGCTAAGTGAGTTGTAGGCGGAGAAGAAAATTCCATCAGCTAAAACCACCACCAAAAAAAATTACAAAGGAGAATTCATCCTGCTAGCAGGAAATGGGAGTGAATGTACTTCTCCAGTCCTTTTCCACGGCTATTGGAATAGGACATAGAGCTATTTTAGCTCTGCTTTAGAACCTTTGAAGGCTAGTGAGCTAGGTTATTATCTCCTCCCAAACATAACAAGGCAAGTTTAATGGTGGACAAAACTAGGTGGTAGAGTGGTGCCACACCAACCTCAAGTTTTCCCCTCTACTCCCTGGTAAGCAGCAGCAACAATGGGAGGTCATGTCACCTACCTAATATTTCCAGTAGGTGCATAGAACTTCTGAATGGAGGGGAAGCCTGCAATTCCTTTCATCTCACTTGCCATGATAACCAGGGTAATCAAAACTCTGAATCCCTGCTTATAGCTATGAATGTTATATATAGTGGTGATAGCATCAGATGACTACTGCAGGTTGACTTGATTTTGTTCTACTAGCTTTCATTGTGTCTTCAAGTATTCAGTAGTTCTCAGATGTTTGCTTTCCCAAGTGCTTATTTTTGCAAATAAAATTCCCTTAAAAAAATCAAGTTGTTTTCAATTAGGATAGCCAATCTAAGTTTTTTGAGAGGTAACCTTCTAGTTAGAAGCAGAATCTTCTTGATCAGGCTTAGTGCAACTTGCGATGATCATCTTAAATACTTCCTGAGCTGAGCTGCAAGCCAATTAAAAGAGCTTAAAGGAAAACTAAATCTACTAATAAACTCTTGGGAATAGATGTGCATTATATTTATCCCTTAGTCTTATAGGTTTTAGCTTTATTTTCACCATAATCCAAAGGCTTGGTGATAGAGAGGAGTTTCTTCCGAAACCCTTTAATGGACAGACCCACAAAATGTATTATTGGAATTGTTTCAAAGCTACTTTTATAATATCACCTGCTAGCTTTTAATTTAGACCAGGATAGAAGAAGCAATGGCCCTGGAGAAAGGATGGCGATTAACTAGGGCAATTAACCCATCCAAACTTTTATAAAGTGATATAGGTTGGCCCCCACTTGTATAATCATAGCATTGTAGAGTTGGAAGGGACTCCAACCCGCTGCAATGCAGGAATCATAGCTAAAAATTCCCTGACAGATAGTCATCCAACTTCTGCTTTAAAACCTTCAATGAAGGAGAGTTCACCACCTTCTGGGGGTGTCCATTCTGCTCTCAAACAATATAATGTCATACAAATCACATTGCTCAGTTGCCTCCAGCTTCTCATATTGTGATGGAACGTATGGAAACCTAACTATTCATAGCAAGCTGGAAAAGAGAAGTGATAACATTTTGCAACCATCTGGTATGCATTTTCATCAAAACAATGTTAATTTTTTTTTAAAAAAAAATGTGTGCCTCAGTTAGGAACATGCTCACATGAGCAGGGTGCCTTGGCTATAGGGCTGCTGAAGTCTATATTCACCTAACATTGTATTTTCTGATGAAATACAATGGGTGATATCCAATTGTGGCAGCCCACTTGCAATACAGCCATTCCACTAGTGGGTATATCAGCCGTATTGTAGCACAACAGCCAAATCCAGTGTGTATCTTGCACTTGCAAAAGATACTATGAAACGCCTAGTGCAACTGGCGTTATTGTTATACCTGTGGTGACATTTAAGCTTGAGTGCTACTACTTGTGCAACAATGCCAGCTCTCAAAATTCTTGTATAATGTCACCTCTCAAAGTTCTTGTATTAACATCACATCAGATCCATTTTTTTCTGCAAAACTACATTTGTGAAAGCCTGCTGGAAGGCATCCATTAGGATTCTTGACAAGCTGGACATGATGTTTCCATGCCCCCTGTAGGAGAGGCAGGTTTAGTGCAGTGAAAGCTTGCTGTAACAAACTGAATTGTTACAGACTTAATTGGAGTTTCTGTTTATGGTGCCCTCAGCCTAGGGATGATATCGGTACGTATCTGAAATCTGCCTGGTATCTGCCTGACTTCATATAACTAGAAGTCTGTGTCCCTCTTATTCAGAACCAGATTAAAGTATAGTAAAATCAAGGGGAAATTCCAGTCTTACTAAACTTACTAAATTTATCTGCACACGAAAGCTCATACCAATGATAAACTTAGTTGGTCTCTAAGGTACTACTGGAATGAATTTTTTATTTTGTTTAAACTGGGAAATGATATACCATAAAGCCAGAGGAACATATGTGGAAGCAAAATATTATTTTAATAAGCTTTATGTTTTGCAAGAAAAATGTCAGGTTATCTCTTTAAATTTTCTTATTTTTTTATTCCTATTTCTTCAGCTTAATGCTTTTGATTTCCTTCTATAATGGTTTCATAAATTCTTCCCTTTAAAAGAGGAACATTTGGAAAATCAGAATTAGCTTTGTTTCTTTGGAAGCCTGTTTGCTCTATTTCAATATAACACACAAGGAAGAATGCTTTGAACTGAAGATTCAACATGCAGCCTTAAACAGCTCTGCTTCTATTTGTGCAAATAGCACATAGTAGTTTGTGATATTTGGCTGTTATAGCATTTGTTATGCTTCAGTCCTCCTAAGCATTTTTCCCCCTGCTGATGTAGTTTTACGTTCTGACTGAGTGTGCGAGAGGGAGAGGACTTGCAAAGCACAATGTGTCTTGGATACACCTGAAAGCATATATTTTAGATGTTTTGCATCTAGATAATCCTAAATAGAATTAAGGATAATCTAGAATTATTATCTATCTTTTTGATCTTCAAAGTTCACAAAATCAAAAGATACTAGTTTATAATGAATGTTGGAGATTATGACCTTTCACCTTTAAAATTGGTAGAGCAGCATGGGAACTGCCAAGGAACAGCTGACTGGTAGGTCAGTATTAATGGGAAAAGTCACCCAGGGATTGAACCTGGAACTTCTGCATGCAAAATAGGTGTTGTACCATAACCATTCCCTTCAAGTATTCCTAAATATTTCCTGTGAGTTTACCGCAAACATTAAAAAAAAACCCCTGTTTATTCTGAACAGGTTATCACACAATTTAACATGGACCAGAAAACACAACTATTTCACAGCCCAAGTGGCCATGACCTGTTTCCTTTTTGAAAAGTGATGTCGGAAATCATCCACAATTTTATTCACTGTGGAGCAGCATTAGATAAGAGAATGGAGCAACTCTACATTGGCTGTCATGGAAGTTGCTTTTATGTAAGAAACTGAGTAAATCCCATGTGTAGCTTGTCATGTGTTGTTATGTGCATTCAGTTGGCAATTATCATCAGTTCCTGATTTCACTTACAAAGTGGAGGAGTTGACATGGGATGATGCTTTAAAAAATTTAAAAAATCCTTCCAGTAGCACCTTTGTTGTTTAGTCTTTTAGTCGTGTCCGACTCTTCGTGACCCCATGGACCAGAGCACGCCAGGCACTCCTGTCTTCCACTGCCTCCCGCAGTTTGGTCAAACTCATGCTTGTAGCTTCAAGAACACTGTCCAACCATCTCATCCTCTGTCGTCCCCTTCTCCTTGTGCCCTCCATCTTTCCCAACATCAGGGTCTTTTCCAGGGAGTCTTCTCTTCTCATGAGGTGGCCAAAGTATTATAGCCTCAGCTTCAGGATCTGTCCTTCCAGTGAGCACTCGGGGCTGATTTCCTTCAGAATGGATAGGTTTGATCTTCTTGCAGTCCATGGGACTCTCAAGAGTCTCCTCCAGCACCTTAGAGACCAACTAAGTTTGTCATAGGTATGAGCTTTTGTGTGCATGCACACTTCTTCAGATACACTGAAACAGAAGTCACCAGACCCTTATGTATAGTCAGAGGGTGGGGAGGGGTATTACTCAGAAGGGTAGTGGGAATGGGTGATTGGCTGATGGGAGTGGTAAACCTGTTGATGACTGTTAATGACTGCAATTGGTCTTGCAGGAAAAAGCAAGGGCTGAGGTGCTAAAGAAAGCTTGATAATGTATACTGAGATAAGAATCCAGTGTCCTTATTCAGACCAGGTCTCTCCATGGTTTTAAGCTTGGTAATGAGTTGCAATTCAGCAGCTTCTCTTTCCAGTCTGTTTCTGAAATTTTTCTGTAATAAAACAGCTACTTTGAGATCTTGTATAGAATGTCCTGGGAGATTGAAGTGTTCTCCTACTGGTTTCTCTGTCTTGTGATTCCTGATGTCAGATTTATGTCCATTTATCCTTTGGCGTAGGGTTTGGCCTGTTTAAAAAATTAGAAATACTGTTCAAACGCATATGCAGGAAAGAAATCCACAAGTGTAGCAGCAACAAACAATGGGAAGTAGGCAGTTCACTAAAATGTATATGTTACTAACTTTAAGTGTAAATGTGTTCTTGGGATAAAGATAGGGTTTGTGAAATTCATTTACCAGTACATTAAATAAGGGCAGTCCTAGACAGAATGTGCCTAGGTTACAGAAGTCAGCCTGCAGTATATTTCTTTGCCATAGCTGTGCTTCAACATACATCAGCCCAGGATTCTGAGTCATACCTCTTGCTTAAAGCTAATGAAAGTGAAGCATTTGCTACAGTGACTTGGACGATGCTTTTGACCACTGCAACGGAAAGTGAAGCAAACGCATACAAAGGCTATAGGACATGGTAATTCTTTACTCTGAAGGGTAATTGAATTTGAGTTGCAATGTTCTGTGGATTATAAATAGTTCTAGTGAGATGAAAGGATATGGAATGAAACTTGAATATTGATTGCCTACCTGTGGATTCTGTCTTCTGTGCTAAATCCCTCCCTTGAGCACAAAGCCCTTTACGACAGGGAAGAATATTCTCTGCAAAAAATGCCATCAAATGCTTGACAAAGCCTGAGAGCTCTTCTCAGCCATGGCTTTGAAGCTTAGGGTTGAAAATGGGCCATTTGGATTATTTACAGCCGTTGTCTGTGTCTGTAATATCTAAGGGAGCAAGCATTATTGTTTTCAACACACATTGCCACTGATTTGGCTCACAGAGGGCTTGTCCAGATAGCAGCTTCCTCCGTCCCCCCTCTTGGGCACGGCAGCATACAACCTAGTTCACAGGAAGTATGCTGGAGAAAAGTGGATTCCATTTTTATGAATCAACCCTGTAGTGCGGATAGGAAGCTAAAGTCACAGATAGAAATACCTTGTGCCTGACATTTTGGCCATGAAGATGGGAAGAAGCCGAGATGGGGTGTGGGTCAGGGGATCGTGGCAATTAAGCCCTTTCTTGCCTTTAATGCAGTCAGGAGTTGGTAGGAGATTGAGCAGCAGTTAAGTTAAACCCTAGTTAGTCTTAACCACAGTTTTCTGTTATTGGCTGGACTGTCACAGCTATATGTTACAAAATGTTCATCCATCCTGAAACGCTGAAATACATTGTCCAAGGTCATTTGCACACATGAGGCTTAATCTGGTCCTCGCATATCCTGTATATTTAAATGCAAATGTATTAAACATTTAACTCAACCCAGATTTGGACTTATTTTAATTACCATCTGCCTGTTGATTGGCTTGTTTTAATGCTTTCTGGTTTAAATAATTTAACTAGTTTAATGGAGTAAATTGTATTAGGGCCTAAAGGTGGTGTATAAATGCTTTTTTTATAAATAAATATACTCTAGAGAGGTCCTGTGGCCTGATCTCCGTCTCCTTAAATGTAGTGGAAAGAGGTAACTCCATTACATCTGCACTGAGCATAAACAATGGGTGATCTCCGATTCAGATGACTTCAGAAATAATCTTTTTTAAAATAACAAAAACAACCTTTTACTTAAATAATTCTGTACTGTGTTGCAGATTTTATTTCTATGTGTAATAAATGTATGTGGGGTATTTCTAACATAGGATAATAGTTCTTGTTTTTGCTTTATCCCTTGCCTCTTTCGTTTGATGTAGTGATATCACCTTAAGGTGAGACCATCTGTCTTTTGTTATTTGCTTACTGCAATGTGTATGAGTGCTGCTTATTGGTGTAATAGCTGTTTAGTATCAATGCATGAGAACTGCATGTTGCCTTTACATTTTTGCCTTTACATATACTCTGGTTTCACCTCAGATCGTATAAATCTTTCGCCTTTTTTTACATTTTCTTCAGGCTAAAACCATCTGAAAAATTATGGATGTCTATGTTTATTTTTAAAGATGAATCACACCCTTTTATTATTACAAATTATAGTGCATACAATCTATAAAACACACATAATATAGTCTTATTTTAAATACAAATTAGTACATACATGCAGTCTTCAGAAGATCCCTTATTCTATCAATCACAGCCACAATATAATATATCATGATGGTCTTTTTTAGCTGCCTGAAAAAGAGACCTTTCTATGCAAGTGGAAGAAAATTCCTTAAGATTTTATAGCAGGGATGGAGAACCTGTGGACCTTCTTGTGATGTTGGACTCTGGCTCCCCTCTGCCCAGGCAGCTTGACCAATGATCAGGGATGATGGGAGCTGGAGTCCAGCAATTCACCAGGAGGGCCACAGTTTCCCCAGCCCTGTTTTATACAGATCCATTGCACCACCTGAGCTGTTTTTCCTTCACGATCACAATATCCCGGCTGCACTTTATATGACTTGTCATTAACATTTAAAAAGCAAATCCCTTTTGTGGTGGTGTGTCCTCCACACATGTTCAGAATTCTCAAATTGTACTTGCCTAGAATTAGGTATCAAAATATACATGGGAATTTACATTGGTGGACTTAAAATGTAGGTGCAGTCCAGATGATTCCAATTCACTGCAATTCACTACCTTTTGGTGCCAATAGGCCTGCAAGGTTCTGACAGTTGCGCTTGAACAGCATTGTGGAGATAGCTACCAAGCCACATTTTTCAAATGTCAGGTCTTTGGAGTTAGAAGTAGTTACACAACTGAGTAAATACCACAAGGACGACTCTTGCACAACACAAGTATGTGTGTGGCGGGGGATAGCAGAAGCCAATTGCTAAAGTTGTTCCCAAGGCACAAGTCCTTGTTTCAGAAGTTGCAGGTCTTGTTCAGATTCAACGCGAGTCTCTGTCTTGATAGCTGGTGGTGAGCCTTTACAGGGTCAACTCTGTGATGTCTTTATTCTGAATTTATCAGTGGGGCATTGTTCTTTCCCAGCCCAGCTAGTTGAGCCTATTTCTAATTGGATCTCTTTAGGATTAAACTCTGGACTTTGAGCATTTTAAGCATGTGGTCTGTCTGTACCTGAGCTGTAGTCCTTTTCATGCTTTGGTCTTTGCAACTCCTGAGATTTTTGTGGGGTGGAGTCAGGACTTTTGCCTAAAAGGAGTTGGTTTTCCTTCAACCTCACTAGAAGACACCTGCATTTTTATGTTGGTACATTATTTAAGCATGTAAGATATTAGCCACACAACAAGAGAAAAGAAATAAATGTTTGCTGTGTCTAGAGAAGCAGCTCCATCCTTCATTTAAATATTTAGTAAATGTTTACTAAACCTACTCCGTGAGATTTTCTGTTTGTGGAACTAACAATTAGAATGCACAACTAACAATATTTCCTGGATTTAATTTGACTGAACCCCTGCATCGCTGTTACTGTAAATCTGCTAACTATTGTTTGTTAAAGAAAGGATCTGTTTTCTCTAGCCCATGAATGGTTTCTTAGTAGCATTCATTTTAAATTGGAAGCCTCTTCTTATCAGAGTAAGCATACATGGTTTCCATTGTGAGGACTCCAAAAGACTTTTCTTTATCTCTCTTGCTAGTATTGAGCTCAAAGCGCCTGTTGGACAAGAGAAAAGATAGTTTCCTCTGTATTTTGGATACCTATTCAGAACTCATAGCATTAAGTGACAGTTTCATGACATGACAGGCTGAAATCCGGAAGGTTTGTTCACGTATCCGCATCAAAGAACTTTTATATGCCCGGCTGGACTTAGGAGATGCATTATTTGATAAGCAGTCTTTATGCTGTCTTACCCTTTTTGTGGCTTCCTGTATAGAATGCCAGACTACAGACTTTTTTTTGGGGGGGGGGGAAGGCTACTTGGGGCCACAAAGCCCATACTGGATCTAGTTGTGGCATTCTTTGTATTGTGGCCATTTTACACAAATTATCAAATGGGGCAATGCATCTATCCTATTTTCAGAGCATATTTCATAGAATTAAAGACTTGGCAGGGACCCCTTAGATCATCTAGTCCAACACCTTGCAAAGCATCCCTGACAGATGGCCACCCAACCTTAAAAACCTCCAAGAAAGGAGAGTCCACCACCACCACCTGAGGGAGACCATTCCACTGTCAAACATCTCTTAGTGTCTGAAAGTTCTTCATGATGTTTAATCAGAATCTCCTTTCTTGTAACTTGAATGCGTTGGTTTGGGTCCTAGCCTCTGGACAGGAGAAAACAAGCTTTCTCCATTCTCCATGTGACAACCCTTTAGATGGCTAGTGTAATCATTTGCATGTAAGATTGCCTTGTAAGCTAATAAGAATCCCTCTACCTAGTGTAGGCTCAGTGAATGCTGAGGTATACCTTCAACTATTGGAGGGATTACATGGGGTATTGATAGTTGCTTGACATTTAAAATAACTGGAAGAGCAAGGGTCAGCAAACTTTTTCAGCCATGGGCCGGTCCACTGTCCCTCAGACCATGTGGGGGGCCAGACTATATTTTTTTTTGGGGGGGGGAATGAATTCATATGCCCCACAAATAACCCAGAGATGCATTTTAAATAAAAGTTCACATTCTACTCATGTAAAGACACACTGATTCCCGGACCGTCCACGGGCCGGATTGAGAAGGTGATTGGGCTGGATCCGTCCCCTGGGCCTTACTTTGCTTACCCATGTGGAAGAACATTCTTTCCATCTGGTTCTCTTTCTTCTGCATTGAAACAGGATCCTTTGTACCTCTACCACCCCTGTATGATTACCCCACATAATCTAGGTCAGGGTTTCCCAAACTTTGGTCTCCAGCTGTTTTTGGACTATCAACTCCCATCATCCCTAGCTAGCAAGACCATTGGTCAGGGATGATGGGAATTGCAGTTAACCTAGTTATGTTGTGCTACGAAAGGCGGGGGTGTGGTGTGCCTGCCTACAGAGGCTTAACAATATCCTAGTGTTTCCTAGACCAATTTTTCTATATTGGATTGAGCTGAATGCAGGTGGTTCAAGAAAGGGGGCCTATGCCAAAAGGACAACAAAAATAAAATAAAAACCCTCAGACTGACTTGCTTGGCTGACTTCCAGAGAAAGTCTAATATTTGTCTAATATTCATTAGCTTTTTCCTTGGAAGTCAAACACCTATTCTCCCTGCTCACTTTTGATCTATTTCAGTTTTGATCAACCCTGAATCCCTACTTCCATGCGCATTCTAAAGCATGGGAGCTACTTTATCGTTGCCTGATCCTTTGATGCAAGTGAAGTCTGAAGGTGAAGAATGTGGCAATGTGGGTGGAGGTGGTTATCTTTTGGTCTTTCCCACAGAGTTTGCACCCAATTAATGCAGGGGATTTTGTGGAGGAAGTTGTTGTGCTCTTGTTCCACTGAGAAACTGTATTTTGCTAATTAAGGCTGTTTGCTCTTAGTGGAAAGAAACTAGTAATGAGAAGCTCAATTATGTCAGAGCCTGAGACCAAACAATCCCTCTGTGTTTTTGGGTTAGAGATGAAATGAAATGGAGCTTGTTCAGATTTTTTTTTTTAAATGACTTGAAAAAGAGAGAGAGATCTAAACACAAAGGCCACAATCCTGCACCGACTTCAGCTAATTTCAGGCAAGGGAAATCAATTCTATGTCCTAATTCCGTATTGGATTGCATCCAAACTATGAAATTACTTTTTGAATCAATTGCATTTTATTTGCCTGTAAATGCTCCTGTAGTTATTAGTGAACCTTGGAAAGTGAGAGCAGCTTCCTAGTCTTACATGGCAAAATACGATCAGCTCAGCTATTCACTGTTTCAGTGACACAAAAGGAATGCAACATTAGGGTAGTGTTGTTGTGATTAGGTATAATTGTGAGTTTCTAATAATGGTGGTATTCAATCCAGCCTAATGGTCGTTATAGACCTTTATTATCTTACACAGCAATTTTAGTTTTCAGAATAAGGAACACAATATACTAGGAATGCTTATGAAATTCTCCCTGTCTGAATCTCTCTCCAGTTATGGGGTTTCCAAATGACTTGATTGTCAGAGTTACCTCCTGTCATGTTTCCTATCTTTTGATTTTTGTTCAGCCCACTGCACATTTCCTGTAATTTACATCCCCCTGC
This sequence comes from Zootoca vivipara, assembly GCF_963506605.1. Classification (NCBI taxonomy): domain Eukaryota; kingdom Metazoa; phylum Chordata; class Lepidosauria; order Squamata; family Lacertidae; genus Zootoca; species Zootoca vivipara. The sequence continues at coordinate 26,737,355 of NC_083283.1, forward strand.
ATGTTGCCGATGCACATGAGTGCATTGACTCATTGAGGAGAACGCAGTACAAAAAGGATTGGATCAAGAGCTCTGCTTATACTGTGCACATCATGTGCAGATTCAATCAATACCCTGATATGCATGGGGTGGGGGAGAGATAAGTGTAGCAAACTGTGCTTTTGCCATTTTAGAAATTCAGCAAGTTAAACCAGAGGGCAGGTAGATTGAAATGTCAGTCAAAGCCATCCTGTGGCACAATAAGCAAATGAAATAGGGGGCATTTAATTCATTCCTCCAATGTGCATTACATTTCTAAAATATGGGTTAGTGAAAGAGAGAGAACTGAAGCTCAGCGGTACAGCGCATGTTTTGCATGCTCAATCCCATGTTCAGTCCTGGGCATCTTCAGGTAGGGATGGAAAGGTCTTGTCGGAAACCATGAGAGCTTCTGCCAGTCAGATCACACTAAGCTAGACTGATGGGCGGGGTGGGGTGGGGAGCCAGCTTCCATGGTTCCATAGCTTCCATTAATAGCAGGTTTTACATATAAATCATTCTCGCTGTTGCTCCCTGCTCTCTCAAGGAGCTGCCTTCTCCCTCCAGACACCTTTTTAAAATAAAAGAAACTGAAGGTAGACATAATCAGAGCCCAGTTCACAAAGCACCATCCATTGTTGATTTCCTACTTAATTTGCACAGAGCTCCTGAAATATGAAGGATCCATGCAAATCATGAACAGGTATCAACCCCACCTACCAATCTGCTTGCTTGCCCCTTTCTGCCCTCCCTGTATTGAGTATTCTAATGGGATGTGCTATTTAGAAATGCCAGCCAGGAAATATATGTGGAAGTGTGTGGCGGGGGTGGGGTGGGGTGGGTGGGAGTTGTATCTTGGAAGGGTGGAGAGAGAGAATAGCTGTTTATTAATGAAATGAGCTAGCGGTTGTCAGCTGCGTTAAGAAGTTATTGCCATTGTGTGCCACTGATTTCTTCCTTTGTCTCCTTATTTGTTCAAAGCTGGATGAAGAAGCCTCGTTGCGGTGTGCCTGATCAGACACGAGGCAACTCCAGATTTAATATTCGTCGAAAGCGATACGCATTAACAGGACAGAAGTGGCAACACAAACATATCACTTACAGGTAATGAAAGCAGAGCCGTGACCCTTTCACTTGTAAGTGCTTTAGCATTGCAAATAAATAAATAAATAAATGCTGCTCTATTACTGAGATATGATTTGTCAAAGACAATGATGTTGGTGTGCAGCCTGAAAATATTGATTTGCATGCCTTGGGAGAAAATGCTCATAAGCTATGGAAGCAATGAATGATTTTCTTGAGTCCAAATGGTCCGTGATTATATAAAGTGTTCCCTTGAAGCTCTCCCTATCAAATTAACCTCTTGCCTCCCTTTAAACCTCTATGAACATCTTTCAACAGCCTTGGCAACTTTTCTGGGGAAATTGCTCAGGAAGAACAAAAGTGGGGTCTACTCATCTAAATATGCTCACCAGGTCATTGAGGGGGGGGGGAGTGCTTTCTGGATTTGGGAGCCTTCAGGTCTATGCCAAAGTAGAATTAGATTGATTTAAAAACTGGCATTTTCATGCCTTTATAGAAGTAGATATATTTTTGTGTGTAGGTGTAATTCTCTTAACACTTTTAGATCATGCGTCATGGACTGGCTGGATGCAGAAGAATGGTGGGGGACAGCAGCTGGTGGTCCTCTGGAGGTACCCCCAAGGGAAGAAGGCTCAGAGACAGGGGGTTGGTGGTGGGACGCTGGTCAAAGGGAAAAGAGGGAGCAGACTGGGAGGAGGAGGTGTTGGAAGCTGAAGAACCAACAGGGTTAAGTGAGCAGGAAGAGGCTGTGGCAGAGAGCAGCCCAGAATCAGAGGCAGAAGCACATGTAAAGATGCAAACAAAGAGCCAGTATAGTCAGGAGGCCTGTTGGATGTAGTGGCTCAAGGGATTGACTATATCTAAGCTTGCAGAATACCCACAGGCTCCGCCTTTGTTCTACAGCTGGTCCATTAGGGGAAATATACACTGTGACCTTTATATCTAGCCAGGGTAAGTTATTTAAAGTTTGCTACGGCCATCCATGTTTAAGACTGGTGTGACAGAGGTAGATTTCAACCAAATAATGGGTGAACACTGTCACTGTTACAACTTCCAGAAATTTAGGGTCCTTAGATCTTTTATCACTACAGTACGAGAATGTGAATCCTTTGAACTTCTACACTCATCATTATTGATTGATTTTATTGATTTGTCTAGTACTCTTTTGAACCGAGTTATATTATTAGATTTAGTAGCTTCCCAGGAGAGCAGGTTCTATAGAGGAAAGACTATAGCTTAGTGAACAGAGAACATGATTTGCAGGCAAAAGGTCTTGAGTTCAGTCCCTGGCATCTTCAGGTAGGCCTCAAGCCCTGGAGAACTGCAGTATAAACAAAGCCCATCTAGATGGACCGAGGGCCTTACTTTGCTATAAAGCAGATTCCAATGATTCCAAAGATCAATGAATTTTTAGTGTCAAAAACAATCTGCTTAATTTCATCCTAATTTCATAGGGCATTTCCTTGTTCTGGTCTGATGAGGAGTATAAATAACAGAACCCTATTCATGCTATTGCTAATTTTCTGTATATTTTCATTGGCATATTAAAAAAAAATCTTACATTTTAAAGATGGGATATTATGAAGCTTGCTTGCAGAAGAGATAGCCCTAGAACATCTCTGGCTGAAATGTTTGGATTTTCTTTGAACATGATTAGGAAGTGGTGTTTTTGCTTTGTTTTTGGTTTTTTGCTTGAGCAATACTCATTTGTATTTATATATTAAATTTCAAACATGCAAAGTCCTTCTTGTGTATTCTTCTGAGAAATCCTGTACAATCTTGTAACATAGCTCAGTTAAGGGCACTGGAATAATGTTTTATGCTAATATCATAATGTGATGTTACTCATCCTAAGCTTCCAGAATAAATCAGGGTATAATCTTAAATAAGCTGTTTCCTCTCCTCCCTTATTTTAGCAGTCTCTTCCCCCCCCTTCCCTTTTAGGGACACTGATTCTGATGATTTATATTCCCTGAGTGATTTACATCCAAGTTAGGGTTTCTTCCTACTATGCGCTTACCAACATTGGGTTTCATTTCCCATTCTATTGCCAGTCACCTTGTTTTGAGACAAAGTGCTACAGAGCTCGCTGTCTGCTTTACCGTGGACGTCTGCATCTTGAGCTGTTACGTATAGTCAGAAAAATTGGAAAACTCACTCGCTAGCTATCCCTTTCCCCCCAGATAATGAATGAATGTGATTAACTGCACACCTCTTGAACCATCTTTTGTTTCCACTTCACTCCGTTGCCTATATTGTGTTTAGTTGATTCTTCTCTGTTTCATGTATTCCAGGCAATAAGATTTCCCCCTGTATCTTGAGTTTACTTTGTACGAAATTGCTTTCTTAATGGGTATGATCAATAATTCAAAGAACTGTGTTGAGAATTCAGTAGCAGTTCTCAAAGTGTGAAGCAGGCTTCTCCTGTAAGGTGGGGTCTGTTAAGAACATAAGGACCCTGCTGGGCGATGGCAAGCCTTCATTCAGTCGCAGGTCCTCTTTCCCAGAGTGGCCAGTCAGAGCTTTCCAAGGAACCCATAAACAAGGCGTGCATGCCCCCCTATTAACTGTTATTCAGAGGCATACTGTCACTAAATGTGGAGGTTTAATTTAATTGTCTCATAATAAAATAACTATTGAATTGAGCACATGAGACTAATAGTGGGTCCAATGGTCAAGGAGGCAGTTTCTGCTCGTGGTGCAGAGGGAAGAAGGCTGATGGGGCTCGTCAACTTGAGAAGGAAAACTCTGATCCAAAACCTCCACTGCCTTGCAGGATATCTTAAGGAGAAGAAAAAGCTAAGGAGTAAGTAAACCCTACACAAATCCAGAGTGAAGTCCCTAAGATAGTTGAATGGCATCTTGTATGCCTCCTTCTGGCAACTCCTGCAGCCAGGCTGGTGCCAAGCACACTGGTCTGCTTTTCTTTGGACCACATCAGTAAGGCTGAGGGGAGGGGGTGAGGTCCAGCACGGAGGGCCTTCTGGCGGTTCCCTCACTGCGAGAAGCGAAGTTACAGGGAACCAGGCAGAGGGCGTTCTTGGTAGTGGCCCCTGCCCTGTGGAATGCCCTCCCACCAAATGTCAAAAAAAAAAAACAACTACCAAACTTTTAGAAGACATCTGAAGGCAGCCCTGTTTAGGGAAGCTTTTGATATGTGAATGATTATTGTATTTTAACCTTTTGTTGGAAGCTGCCCAGAGTGGCTGAGGAAACCCAGCCAGATGGGCAGGGTATAAATAATAAATTGTTGTTGTTGTTGTTGTTGTTGTTGTTGTTGTCTGGGCAGCCCAGGACCTCAATGCACATGGCCAAGGCAATTGTCCTGGGAAGGTTATTTGAGTGCTACTAATTCAGCAGTTTGACTTCACCCCTAGACATGACTAAGACTTTCAGCAAACAAATGTTAGGACCACAGGAACCTACTGAATCTACCAGAAGAGCATTCTACAGGAGTTTTGTGTTGATATCAAATGAACCTCATCGACTAGGGGGACAACCAGTGGCATCCAGTGACAACCCAACAGATGTAGATATAACTCGTTGAATCCTAAGCTAACTTAATTGAAATAACTTTCCAGAAGGAAAAATTCCCTTCCCTTAAAAAATTCTCCAGGTGGGTTTTTGTGGGTAGGGGATCTCTGCAGTGTGTGGTGGCACATGAGAGACAGCTGGGACGGGCTAATTGCCTCAGAGCAGGTAGAGATCCACTCAGTCCCTCGCAGCCCTCTGTGCCCCATCCCACATTATTCAGGAGGGCACAAGTGGTTGCTGGGGGAGGTGTGGGCACTGTTGTAGAGAGGCAAGAATGGGAAACTTTTTCTTCTGTGAACTTCTTTCAGTTAACTTATCTTTGGATCCAAGATGATCTTCTTCTTCTTCTTCTTCGTCTTCTTCGTCTTCTTCGTCTTCTTCGTCTTCTTCGTCTTCTTCGTCTTCTCCTCCTCCCCCCCTTTTCTAATAATCATTTCCATTTTGGGCTGACCACTGCACAGCCACCTGTTGTATCACAACTCCAGTCAATCTTTATGGTACAGTCATAACTAGTTTCCAGCCAACCTGTTCAAATAGATCCTGCTGGAGCTCTTCACAGTCAGTGCCATCCTGAACAATTTGGTGCCAGTCACAAAACACGGTTACATCATTCTCTTCATGGGAAAGCCAGTTGGTTTGGCCAGTTGCAGATTTTTCTGTGGGCTTCTTGGAATAGATTGACTCTGTTAGCAGTGGTGGAATTCACCCTGGTAGCTTCTAAAGTTCAACCCAGCTTTCCTCCTTCTCAGTAGTATAATAATTAAAATTTTACTGCTTTTAGGAATTTTGTTGTTGTTGTATTCACTAGTTTATTTTACTGTTTCTTCTCTGTTGTGACCCATAGTTGAAGGCTGATACATACATTTATACTTATATAAATATATTTATGTTTTAATATATATAAGAACATCCTTCTGGCATCTTATTTGGTGTCTATACAAATTGTGTAACAGTGAAAGGGATCTGCCATGAAGGAAGTCTTTCCCATACCATTGAAATTACCGTAAAAAGCACCAAATGCTCAAAGTAGTTACCAAACTGAGAATATTGCTTGTTGTCACAAGCTACTGCTTTTTTCCCCTTTTTTTGACAGATTAGATAGATGACTGTGGATGTCTGGGAACAACTGCATTTTAGACGGAAAGGCAAAATTGACAGAAAGGGACTACTTAACAATTTACCTGTTTATTGAAAATGGCACAAAACTATGTATTTCTCCAATTCAGCCTTCCCTGCATCTGTCATCAACAAGGCAGGCTCATCTATCACATGGAATTGTGTATATGCTTAAAATTGTGCTCTTGTGTTATTACTATTAGAGTTCATGTATCAAAATGTCACTTTTTTCTGTTTATGGCTGCAAAACGTCCTCTGCTCAAGGACAGATTTTTTTTTTTGCCTTAAGGCAAGGAATCTTATTCTAGAAGGGTCACCAAACTCAAAGTCTTCTGGAAATCTTTGCTTTCAGAAGATGGTGGTTAACTGCTGTACCACCACACTGATGATATTTACATAGTACAAGTGTTTTACTCACTAAGTAATTTACTATTTGCTCTCAAGGCTAAAACAGTACATGAAATCATGACCTTATTGAAGTCAATTGGTCTTTGCAACAGATCACTTTAGCAGAGCGGAGCTGAGATTGTATTTGTTGTGACTGATTCCAAGCTGTAATTCCGACCCCACTATGGTGTTCCACTGAAGATTTGAAGGAGCCCCTCATCACCACTATGTATGTGGAAACTCAACTCTCTTCTTGCTTCAAACCTCCCATTTCTGCTGGAGACAGATTCTCCTTGCTGCCCTCCTTCAAAATTGTGTACTGCACACCAAAAATCCAGAGGCCAGAAGATGGTGATGCCTGTGTTCCTTTCTGCAGCAAATGAATGAAATCACAAAACAACAAAACAAAACAAAAAATGTTGTGGCTATATTTGAGTCTGGCCTATTTGCTGTAATTCCTCTAAACTACAATCTCTATTTGCACTTCTTTTGTTCTTAACCAAATACTCCTGATTAAATTACATTATTTTGAGTAGTATGGCACTCTCTGGAAATGTGTAAACTTTTTAAGAAGAGTCGCATAAAGTTGGCCGTTGCATTTCCAGCTGGAGCCTCCACTTCATTGCAAAACATTGCAAGGGCTCAATTTTGGGGGGCTCAAGACTGGACCTGTTATTTCTGAATTCCTGTTTTTAAATGTTTCTGCTTTTATTATACAGTTTTATTGTTTTTTTTACATTACTTTTGTATAGTGCTTAGGGATGTGTGTATCAAGCAGTCTAGAAATTCTTACAGATAAATAAATCTGGGTCAAAATGCAACTAGAAATGAATTACAATTTGTTGGAAGGACCATAGCACGCCAGGCACTCCTGTCTTGCACTGCCTCCCGCAGTTTGGTCAAATTCATGTTCGTAGCTTCGAGAACACTGTCCAACCATCACGTCCTCTGTCATCCCCTTCTCCTTGTGCTCTCCATCTTTCCCAACATCAGTGTCTTTTCCAGGGAGTCTTCTCTTCTCATGAGGTGGCCAAAGTATTGGAGCCTCAGCTTCACGATCTGTCCTTCCAGTGAGCACTAAGGGCTGATTTCCTTCAGAATGGATAGGTTTGATCTTCTTGCAGTCCATGGGACTCTCAAGAGTCTCCTCCAGCACCATAATTCAAAAGCATCAATTCTTCGGCGATCAGCCTTCTTGATGGTCCAGCTCTCACTTCCATACATCACTACTGGGAAAACCATAGCTTTAACTATACGGACCTTTGTCGGCAAGGTGATGTCTCTGCTTTTTAAGATGTTGTCTAGGTTTGTCATTGCTCTTCTCCCAAGAAGCAGGTGTCTTTTAATATCGTGACTGCTGTCACCATCTACAGTGATCAAGGAGCCCAAGAAAGTAAAATCTCTCACTGCCTCCATTTCTTCCAAAGACAACAGGCATATAGAATTACAATTATATGAAACAAATCACCTCTGATGGCGGCAATGCAGGAATAAAGTGGCATGGACACTTTGGCTGCTTGTGACTGCGGTGTTGCTTATAACTGAACAGAAGCCGTGAGAAAGGGCCAAGTAGCCAGCACTCACTCTCACGCAGCCTGCTTGTAGGCTAGTATACTTAACCCCTTGGCATTGTGGTTCTTAGCTAGGGCCAGCAACAGCCATTCCTCAAGTCAGCAGTAGCCAGCCTTGGAGGGCATCCAAAGTCTTCGGATAATCCAGACATCTAAATTGCTGTTTGTTTGGATTACTGAGGTGGGCTGCGTTACTTCATCACTTGCAGACATACTCAGCTCTCCCAACTTGATTTTGCTTCTGTGCACTGAATTTTACGTGCTTTCAGGGGTATCAACTCCCCACTTGCCATTTTATGTTCTAATAGTCTTAATTAAACCCTGATCTTTCAGTGATTATGAATGGGCTAGGTAAAATATAACAGGGTTATTTTTTAAAAAAATGTAAACATGAGAGCTCTATATGCACTTTTGGAGGTATGCAGTGCCTTATAATCTGGCATGATTTATAACATTGCATCAATGAATCATCCAAGATTTTATTCATGAAAATTTTCTGCTCTGACAAAGCATCACATTTGGAGGAAATTTATATAACTGTTACATAACATGTTTGCGCTCTGGAATGTTTCTTTTTGAAATATTTTTAGAATATTCATTTTGAAGCCTTTGTTCCATATATATTTGTTACATACTTGGGGGTGGGGTGAGGGAAATGCTATTCTAAAAAGATTAATTTGAAAAAAAGAAAAAGAAAAACCAACCAAGGGAGCATGTTAGGGTGAAAGATGTGGTTGCCTTCGGGGTGGCTCTCTGGCTGTGTTCCCATGTTAGCCCAGTGGCATGAGAGTCCCAGGAACACTCCTATTTCATGTTTGACTGAGTAATTTGAGACTTGTGGTCACACCCACCCACCCACCATGCAACAGGAAATACAATGTAATGTGATAGCCCTTCTCCATGCACTATACAAGGCCAGATTAAGGTGGTTGGGGGGCCCCCTTCTCCCAAAATGAAGCCCATGAAATAAAGGACCACAAAATAAGTCTGACTCTTGTGGTAACTTAAAGACTAACAACAGCTCCTACACACCTCAGGCATTCTTATAGCCTGGTGTCCAAACAACTCACTTGTCAATCACATCTCTGACTTCAGTCTTTGGCTAAAAAGATTGGAAGGCGGGAGCAGGTAGGCTGGCATATTTCACAGAAATTGCTTAGAAAATTACCTGCACATTTTGCTTGGAAGCATTCTTTCCAGAAGGGTCTAAAGATCCTTCCTTCCTTCCTTCCTTCCTTCCTTCCTTCCTTCCTTCCTTCCTTCCTTCCTTCCTTTCAAAAACCAGACTCTGCCCCCCTTCCAGTCATGAGCCCTGTTGCAATTTCTCCAACTGGACTATTATATACCTTTTCCTGAGGGTTAGCATGGGTAGAAACTTCAGCATTGAGTTCTTCCTCTGTGTGGATGTTTCTTTTGCCAGTGTGGCATTGGAAGCAGTGCCTCAGTCACAACTGGTGTTGACAGTAGTATTTTATTAGAGACAGTTGTATACTTCAGTTACCAAGAATTGAACCAATAGCTTCACGGTCCTTAAAAAGTACCTGTTAATTATCATGCTTTGTGTAGTGCTTCTTGGGTGGGTGGATGCCTAGCCTGTTATCCTGTTGTTAGTTATAACCAATTATAAGATATAATTTGCATCTCTTTGATCAGAAGGAAGTGCCAACATTTGACTAAATAATTGTAATTATTATCTAATATGAAAACAGACAGTTCTTGTCCTGTCAAATAAGTTTTTGTGAGAGATGTTTATTTTTAACCAGTTGGGGAGGAGAGAACTTGAGCTGCTGCTGATCAGATAACTAATCCAAAATGAGATCTGCCGTAACAGACACTTACTAATAATGCTTGAGGACCTGTGTAATAGAGTGACTAAGAGACTGAGCATGACTAAGGAGGCTCCTGGTTCAAACTTTTGCCTCTGCCATGAACTCAAAAGATGGCCTTAGGCAAGCCTTTCACACCCTCAATCAGCTCATCTGCAATATTGGAGGTAGTAATCCTGACTTAACCTTATGTATGGATACAGCTAGGTAATGCATGTGAGTATATTTAACTAGGATATGTATGTGTAGTGCTTTGAACTATGCTAAGTATAATTAATGCTGACTCTTTCCCCTTAAGAATGTTTTCCCTCCCCCAGCACGGAGTGTGTCAAAACAATTCGTTGCTTTTGAAGCAGAAGTGAGCAGTGTCACTAATAAAGGCATTACCTTTGTTTGTTTGCAGCATAAAGAACGTCACTCCGAAAGTAGGAGATGCTGAAACCCGTAAAGCTATTCGCCGTGCCTTTGACGTGTGGCAGAATGTAACCCCTCTGACGTTTGAGGAAGTTCCTTACGTTGAACTGGAGAATGGCAAGAGGGACGTGGATATTACAATCATTTTTGCATCAGGTTTTCATGGAGACAGCTCTCCCTTTGATGGGGAGGGAGGATTTTTGGCTCACGCTTACTTTCCCGGGCCAGGAATTGGGGGAGATACTCATTTTGACTCAGATGAGCCATGGACTTTGGGAAACCCTAATCATGATGGTAAGAACCCAGTTATATTTAAACAACCTCCATTTCTATCTCTAGTACATGATGTACATACAGAACCGAAGGTTGATTGCATACTTAAATGTGGTACCCAACAGCCACCATGGCTGCATTTCAGTGTCGGTAATGTGGCTGGCAATTGGATTTAACTTTGCAAAAGGAACGCTAGGAATCTCCTGTCGCACAATTTCCTCTCTCACAGAGACGATGAGCTTGGCTTTATTTTGAACATACAGTATGCTATAAAATGATATAAAGATTTATCTCCTGGTTAATGTAATGTCTGGGAATTATTATTTTTAAAGCTAATAGCTTTTGGTGCATGAACAGATATTAGGGCTGGGGATATATTGATATAATGTCCAATGCTGATTTGAAGTCCATATCGTGATATTGGTTTCATAATTTTTGACCTGGCAATATATTGTGAATCATGTGGTGTGTGTATGTGTGTGTGTGTGCAAGAGAGAGAGAGAGAGAGAGAGAGAGAGAGAGAGAGAGAGAGAGAGAGAGAGAGAGAGAGAGAGAGAGAGAGAGAGCTATGCAAAAATCACCATGTGGGGAAAATCGTGAAGCCATCCAATGCATCTACATAGCTCCATCTTTATTTCAGACATCATGATACAGTGGTACCTCGGTTTACAAACACAATTGGTTCTGGAGGTCTGTACTTAACCTGAAGCATACTTAACCTGAAGCGAACTTTCCCATTGAAAGTAATGGAAAGTGGATTAATCTGTTCCAGACGGGTCCGCGGAGTACTCAACCTGAAGCGTACTTAACCCGAGGTACCGTATGAATGTAATTGGTTCCGGAAGTCCATACTTAACCTGAAGCGTACTTAACCTGAAGCGAACTTTCCCATTGAAAGTAATGGAAAGTGGATTAATCTGTCTGCGGAGTACTTAAACTGAAAATACTCAAACCAGGGCGTACTTAAACCGAGGTATGACTGTATATCGGTATATCATGATGTTTAGCTGGTGATATATCACGATGCTGAAAACCAGATGCAACTTTTAAAAACTTTGTCAAACTTTATTGTCCGGATTTTCACTTTTTGAAAAATGACAACCCTAGCATTACCATCTGTGACACCCCGTTCTACACCTGGTGAAGGAATAGCACCTGATTTCATAGCTATCCAAACTCAATTACTCTCTGGCATTAACTGTATTAACTCTTGTTCTGCCAAATGTTTGCACAACCAAGAAGCCCATGTTCTTTACCCGTTCTTGACATACAATGTTCTTTTATCCCCACCCCCCCTCCCAGTATTCATAGGGATTTGCAGAGTCCTATACTGTATAGGGTTTCAGCAGCTGGAATCTTGCCTGCTGCATCTGTATGGACACCAAGAATAAATACTGTATCTAATTAGCTCTAGGAAATTGAGAAATATATCCACTCACTACTTCACTATGTATAAATTTGGTTGGAGGTTGCAGGTGAGGTGAATCATACTGGTTCATAACAAAGCCATCACAGATGTGTTTATTTGCTCCTTATTATAAATATTATTATTTTTTAATCTCCAAGGATTTTTCAGTACTCTTTTGCTACCATCAAAAGAGATAATCGGAAACTGGAACCACATAATAATATAGGTTTCATAATAATATAGGTTTGCACAGAATAACGTATGAGGATGGGGCTATTGGAAATTCACGCTGCAAGTATTGTTCAAAAAATAAGAATACTTTGATTAAGATAGGCAATCAAATTAAAGCTGGTGGTTAATTAGATGATTTAGGCTGCAATTCTATAGTCACTTACCTGGGAACAAATCCCATTGAACCCAGTGGCTCTTACTTCTGAGTAGCCTCATTTTAGGATTGCACTGCACATTAAATGGATTAGCTTGCTGCATGATGCCGGGTTCAAACAATGTGGTTTTTAAGGCAGAATAGTTATCTGAGATGGTTAGGGAAAGCTTCGGGATGCCTGTAAAAGGAAGGAACTATGTTCTGAACTCAAATTAAAAGATCCTTCAAGAAGAAAAGGATAGAAGTGGTAATTAAGGAGCACACAAAATGTATCTTGAGGTTTATTGATTGGTTTGGGTTAACTGTGGAGACTTGTTTCCTTTTCTTTTTCAGGGATCCCCCCCCCCCTCAGCCTTTTATTGAACAATTTTTGCATTTAAATATCTGTAACAAGGATTTAATCTAATACTATCTAGGATGAGTCCAGCATAGTAACACATCTAAATGGTGCGGGTTTTTTCCCCCAGCATGGCAGGCTCAATAAGACAGCAGTTTATTGATCTTAACTATCACAGAAACCTATAGGATTCTCACTTATGTCAGATGAAATCCTATCCCCTTGACAGCAAAATGAACTCTGCTGCTCATGGTTTACTGTGTACTTAGAGCTTTAAATCTCACCTCTGCATCAGAGGACGCATTTGGTAATCCAGGAACCTCGATAGCAAAGCAGCAGCCGGCGAAAATACTATGGGATAGAATTTTAATTAAAGACCTAACTGGAGAAGCACGCCAGACACCCACTACAGTGCATTTCCTTTGATCTGCTCACTAAAGATCAAATTTACAAATGGTTTTGGAATTGATTCTTTTTTCGCTTTGTTGTGGGTCCTGCAGTGTAGGAGTTGGTGTTAAAGCCAAAGCGTCTTGGATCAAAATTCCGGGTTTTCAAGCTGGCGCAAGGGGCATGGCTGATTACTGCAGCTGTGCTGAGGGAGGCACTGTTTACTGTCTCTCTCCAGGCTTTTGAAGAGTTACTGATACAAGGGAAAGTTGCACTTTCAAGGGGGAGAAGCAACAGCAAGATATTAGAGTGGCTGCAGCTGTGCTGCTTCATCTTGCCAAGCCACCGTTACCGCAGCTTAATAATATCGGGTTGTCTAGCAATACGTCATGGTACTAGGATATGTGAAATTTCCACTGATGTTTGTAGATGTAAGGCTCTAATTGCCAAATTCCAAGCCTTTGTGATTGGTGGGGTATCGTTGCAGTGTCTGCCCCTCTGAGGGTGGCATCGTCGTCGTGCTAGCTCAACATCACAAATTCAGTACGCTCCTCTTCTGAAGTAGTTATTTCCCGGTGCGGCAGTTCTCAGCATCAGGCATAAATGCCACTTGAGGCATTATTGGGTCATCATCACATCACAGAGTGTTGCCCCAATGTCCCTTTTATACAACGTGGTTCCTGGAAGCATATACAGAACATGTTTCATAGACAAGAGGAAATAATCTACTCAGTAGGTTATCAAACAAGATGAGGATGTGTGTGTGTGTGTGTGTGTGTGTGTGTGTGTGTGTGTGTGGCCATTAGGGCAGAACACTATAATAATTCAATAACAAATTCAAATTGTTGGATATTAATCAGTACAGTATATTATAGTGCTTTAGAATTACATTCAGACCAGCAGGAATTTGTGCAATCTGCTACAGAAAGTTATAGGAAGAGGAAATGTAAGCTGGCACAGCACTATCACTGCTTGTACTTTCCTCCCCTTCAACAATGTATATACCAACAATTTATATACCAGCTAGCTAGCCCTGCTACAGAAGCCCATACAAGACTTTTCCAAGTGCAACAGGGTCCTCTCCCCCCCCCCAAAAAAAGAAAAATGGCTCAGTGAGAGTAATGAGAGAAACTCCTGAACAAAACACACAGGAGGGAGGAAAGAGGAGATTGTTCCAGAAATGCTTATGCTAAGGGAGTGATCTCTTTAGTGCGAAATTGAATTGCTCCCTTAGCTGTGTACGCGAAGTTAAATCTGAAAACTCACTTAAAATGCCTGCTGGAAAAGGTCTTTGTCAAGTACTAGAGGTTCAACGGGGAGGGGTTCTGCCTGAACTCAAATGGGAGGGAGTTTCACAGAATTAGGCCCAAACATATGAACTGTACGCAGAGTTCTGTTAGCAAAACAGGGCTTTCCCCACCACCACCTCCTAGCCTCTCCGGTCATACTCCAGTTTACTTCCATCGGGTACTGAATCAGCAATGGCTACTGTAACTTTTTAGTTATTAGTTAAATTTTTCACTAAAGAAATGTCACTGAAACTGAAATCACAATTCAACAGAATTAAGATCATACAAATTCTCAAAACAACTAATCAATGCATTTAAATAATTAAAAATACATTTAACCTTTTGAGTTGAGGTACGAAAATCCCCAGGCAAGGTCCCTTTGTGAAGACACTATCTTAGACATCCAAAAGTCACAGCAGAGCAAAATATGTAACTACCGGTAGATTAAAGGTAGATTCTTCAGAGTTAGACTCCCCAGCCCCAGTTCCTGGCATAAATGCTGGTTTCTGTGAGTACAGTCCTTGTATGGTCTGCTGTCATTTAAAATATATTATAAAACAGTCGAGAACTTCAGTGACAGTTTGTTTAAAAACGAAATTGAACTCCAGAGCGTCAAGAGGATTAGCTGGTTGAGTGATTGTTCTTCACATGTTCCTCTGTCCTCCAAGAGATTGGGAGAATGCAACAGCTTGATTATTTAGCAAAAATGCAAATTGCCAACCCCCTTGAAAAGTACCAGGCTCATTTTCCACACTGTATTGCTCTGGTAATGAAGGCAATTTGAATTTTGTGTTTCTCAAAAGAGATGAACAACTTCTTGGAGTGCTCAGTAAAACCTTAATATATTGTTGCTGCTGCTTTCATAAATCTCGCCGGAGTTACTCCTGAGCTGAAAGCATTTGTATTAATTCCCGAACAACAAGGGCAATAAAGTTTTGTGGGGAAAACAAAACACCATCCAAAAGAAACAACTTGAATATTGTATTGAGGTAGCACTTCATTTTGTTTCTAGGCTACCTGGTCTTGATGTCTTTGGATGAAGGGCAGTATAACAAATGAACCATCCAGTACCATTAAACTATTTGAAGACATCCGCTAAAGCTCAGTTGTGGCTTCCAAAAGCTATTATAGAAAGTTCTTCCAACTATTGCAAAAGAAAATGAAGTGAGCCTATGTCAGGGCTGTAAACTGTGGAAGTTCTCAGATCATGGGCCTTCTGAGAGTTTAAGGGGATCCTTGTTTGTGCTCCGAGCCCCCAAACCCACCCACCCCCCATGGAAATAAAGACACAGTGGAGACAGAATTTAGTTTAAAGGTTAATGGGCAAATTTTGGCCACAACTTTATTGAATACACAGGTGTGGCTGTATATTGACTGGTGCTCACCCCTGGGGTTCCTGGGGAACCTGGCATGGCCCTAGCCCCTCCCCGGGCTTCGGATGAGATCCAGACCCCCAGATTCCTTTAACGGAATACCCTATTAATTGGAGGGGCAGGTCATGGCTGCACATCACCTCCCCACATTCCCCTAAACCAACGCCTAACTGCCAAACCTTACAAAGTTGTGACGATTGCTAAGAGGTAGGCAAAAACCAAGTGGCCACAGCCAACCTCCCACATTGGAAAAAATTCCTTCCCGGCCCCATTCCAAAACAGGCGACCAACCAAAGTACAAAGCAAGGCCAGACACGACCAAACTAACAGGTGGGTGAGCAGGTGTTCGGCAGCATGAAACAAGAGAGGGTCCCCATGTCGCACTGCCAAATAAATACCCCCAACCCCCAACCTTGCCATGTTATCAAGTTATGTTATCAAGCAGTGTTACGATATCTACTAGAAGAAATGTGGATATAAGGAAACTCACCTCCTCCCATCACCCCACCACCCCACCGCACTTATGGTGGTCTTAGTTTCAAACATCTCTTTGAAATGAGACAGAAAAAGTGTCCAGATATTTGCATATGCTGATTTATGATAGATACACACATACATTAATTTAATTAGAAATACAGTATTCCTCACCATAGTGGACTGGGCACCTGTTCAGTATGCTGTCCAGGTGATAACAGTTGATGGGCAACTTCAAGGTCCCTTATCTTCTTATGGTTCTTTATCTTTAAACCAGACTGGGCCCAGGCAGCCCTTCAAACAGAGGCTATCTTGAAATTGCCTTCAAAGCCTATTGTCCTTCAATACCCTTTGAAATAGAGGACTTGTTCTCTGTAAAGCAGGACACATGGCAACTCTATCTTCATGTATTGATCGCCTTGTCATTCTGCCATGCTTCTGTTCTGTGCTTGTTTTCTTTTTTTAAAATACTTTGCGTATAACAAACTTATTTCTCTTCTCTTTTTTTCTCATTCATGTTATTCCCTTTTCATTTTCTCCCCTTTTTCATTCTTTGTGTGTGTACTGGTTAGCTCTAAAAACTAGGGTTGATGATGTGATTCAGTTATACTATAATTTGTTTTCAGATAGCCACTTTTGTATTAAAATGTTTATATAAATAAAGACTATTTATTAAACTCGTATGTTGAAAGAATCCCGGGCAAGTATTCCTATCTGTCTTGTGCAATCATGCTTATCCATACAAACAGAAATACAGTGGTGCCTTGGTTTTCAAACGTCTCGGAAGTCAAACGTTTCAGTTTTCGAATGCCTAAAACCTGGAAATAAATGCTTCCATTTTTGAACACTCATCGGAAGTCGAATGGCTTCTGCTGTGTGTATACGTTTTTGTTCTGTTTTTCATTTTTCTGCAGACCATCATTGTGCCTCGGGTTTCGAATGTTTTGTAAGTCGAACAGTCTTCCGGAATGGATTACATTTGAAAACCGAGGTACCACTGTACATAAAAACTAAATGTGAGTTCAGACCAAAGAAGGGCAGACATTTCCATAATATATCACAATTAAGGATAATATTCAATCATACTTTAAGCAACAAATCTAGGAATAAGAATATAAAATACAAGAGGTAAATGACAGAGCAGTACTTTCTTTTGGTGTGCAAAATGTTATGGTTCCTCTGAGCCCTTGGAATCCGATTAGGAATGGGAGGTATCTGAAAGTGATGGACTCCGAAGGAGAAGTTGGGGTATAAGGCTATGTAGCAGAACCCACATGATTAAATGCCCCCTGCCCCCATGTGCACCCAGACCTGATGAGGTGATAGACCTGGGGCTACCCCTTCCCCCAAGGGTGCTCAGGGATGCAGCCTGCTGTGACTGGAGAGGAGAGTTCTGAAGAGGAGGCGCTCCCAGCACTCTCTCCCAATGAGAGGTGGTGCATCAAGAGAAGGGAGGAGACTCGCTTCCCTCAAAAAAGCACCTTTCTCTGGGTCAAGAATGCTCACAGGGGCCGGATTTTTTATGAGAGCCGAACTTTCTCCACCTCTGCTTCCAAGCTTGCCAGGTAGGCAGGGAAACTTATTGGATCAACATCACAGATCCCATGTAGTCTTGCAACTCCTGTTGCTAATTTGGACTCTCAAATCTTCTCCTTTGTTCTTTGATCAGATGTATTGTTGCTATTCTTCTGCCTTGTAAGAGCACCTGGATTAAATTTGGTTCTTTCCTAGATGCTGAGTTTGTACCATTAAATGGCTGTAATAAAATTTTACTTTTTTTATTTACTTAACTACAGAAAAATGGCTGGTTTTGGACGGGAACCAGAACAACAGACACACATTATATAAAAATGTATTGGTTATAATAATTGCTATCATGCAATGTCCCTAGTAAGCAGAGTTCTTTAAATCAGGAGGTATGTTCATTTCAGAGTTATTACCCTTCTCTGGCTGTCATTTTATCTCAGTATAGAAAGTGTCCCTCTGATAGAGATGTACTCCATCTAGTTTAACCCAATTGCTTAGCAAATCACCAAATCTAGCTAATCTGATTTAATCAAGGATTAAATTAGATTGAATGAATCAACATTAGGGATGTGAAGACAGCTAGGAAGGCTACAGTTCAGTACATTTTACTAGAGGCAAATCCTTGTAAACATCCTGAGGAAGGGTAATTTCTGTGCATTGTCAAAATGGCTTAGAAGATGAGGAGCTTAACAGCTAATCACCTCTCTCCTCTGGTATTCCCACACATTCTTAGCTGAGGGACAAATGGTTTCTTACAGAGACAACCTCTTTTATAGATTACCACAAATTTCTGTGTTCTAAATGTACATCATTTCATTTCATTTTTAACATGCAGTGTGTGTCTCTCTCAGAAGCAGAATAAAATCAAGGTTAATTATCTGAGTTTCAGGAAAGGAACATGCCTTTTACTTTTTTTGCAAGCTTGTGATTTATGCATTATTTTAAATAATATGGGGAACTTGCAGATCATCTGCTTTAACTCTTAGAAACTTGACGAAAACCTTCATGCTTATTAAGCTGCAATATTGGCATTTTGTGCATACATTTTCACATTTATGTCCACCCATGGCCTCTTTTCATCAGTCTCCCTGATTTGAAAAGTGACTTAAATCCCATAGAGTGATATAAATTAATTGTCTTTTAACAGAGCTCACCAATTTCTGAGTATTGTAGAAACACAGGGTTCATATTAAACATACTTCAGATCTATACAGGCTGGGCTCAGTCTTTCTTTCTCCCCCCCCCATTTTCGATGGTGTGCTAGCAGCCAGGAGAAATTTATGGAAAAAATCCCAACCTCTGTTGAACTGCAGATAATCAGCTTCTAGTAAATTTCACATTGCTGCCAGCTCAGTTGACACACTGGACCCAAGCTGTGCTGTAGGAACCTGCACCAGCGGAATCTCAGAGATGAATCCCCTGGGGGAACCAAGTGTCTCAACTGGAAATATATCACATGTGGCATTGAGACACAGCAAGAGAGAGGACTTCAGGCAGAGATGCTTGAAAGTGCAACATTCACATTCTTGGTATACGATACAGCAATGATGCAAGTTAGCTGGTTGAGTTAGCGTGGAATTGATCGAGCATTGATCCTGCACAAGTTTTCATTCATCTCAATGGCACCTGGCCTGCACAGAAACATTGCTTGCCATACACAGCTTGTGTAAACGCCCACTTTCAACGTGATACATTATTAGCTGTGCTTTGAAAAAAGGTATCCTGTTCTCACTATATCAATAACACATGTGTCTTCCTCGTTACATTTTTGCCCAGCCGTTGCCCTTAATGATAGAGTAACTTCATGTACAAGATAACCCCATAACACCCAAATTTATATGCTACATTTATGTTCAATACAGACAGTTCAGAGCATTTCCTCCACAGTGTTAATTAGAAAGAAATAGCTCTATGGATTAGCCAACAGCTCCCTCAACCTGTCTAGTCATTCCCCACCTTGATTAGAAAACCTTTGTCTAAATTTGTCACAGGCAAACTATTATTTCCACATTGGCTTGAACATGTATACGTTTGTTTTTACTCCATGGAATGTGGGGTGGGCAACCCATGAATTATATTTGGCTGCTCTGTGGAACACTAAACGCCTCACAGAAGTAGGTAACGGGAATGATCAGTGCAACATAGGCAGTGAGAACACGTATAATAGCGCTACCCGATTTCAGGGCAACAGGTGGATTTCAATGCCCAGTATGACTGCTTGTGTGAATTATATCCAAGAATCACAAAGTACGCAAATTGAATTGTATCTTCTTCTTATTTTAATCGTTTATAGCATTTTGACTTCTGAAAGTGCCCGAACTTTCAGTGGTACGAAATATAATATGACAGAATGCCAAAAAACACAAAAACCCCCAAGTGTTTTAGGTGTTCTGCAGTATTGGGTATGTTGTGATACTATAGTTGGGAGGGAGTGGATCAAAATAGTTTTGTTCCCTCAAGTGTGAGATCCAGCTCTGATATAGATTTGGGCCCTTTTCAGATGAGAGATGGGAGAGGACTATTAGTCCAGCAGGGGTGGGGCATGTGTATATCAGTGTCTCAGCTACTAGGCATTCATTTTATACGAATGCTTGGCAGTGACCCTTTGTTGTGGGGGTTGTCATATTGTTGAGTATGAGTGCTTCATGTGTACGTGGTTGACATAGGTATTGGTTGAGGTAGTGAATGCTTATAGTGGTAATGTGAGCTTGAGTGAATGATTGTATCTATGTTGTGGTGTTTGAAATTTTATATTATACTGCCTTGTAGTGCTTATATTTATATTATTCTTATGGACACAAATATTCTTTATGTATTTTGTTACATGTTAGATGAATTTCTTTGACATAGCTTTATTGTGGGCTGTGTGTGTATGTATATCTTTAAACACACTTATGTACTGTATTTAGTTATTGTAAACCACTTCAAGATGCTTTGGATGGTAAGTGGTATATAAATGAAATGAATGAATGAGTGCCTGGGATGTAAATTTCACAGATTGCCTAACTGCCTACAAAGGAGGTCAGTGGGTTAAGGTAGTTACGGGAGGAAGACTATTTGCTCGTTACTGGAAACTAGCTTTTATTTTTGCTGTCAGTTCGTGGTTTATCAGGTTTTCCGAATGCCTTCAAACATCCAATGGTCCTTTCTTTCTTTCTTCAATTTATATTTTGCTTTTCTTCTCTCGTGGAATCTCAACTAAAGCATCCAAAACAGATGGTCATCTACCCTCTGCTTAAAAACCTCCAATGAAGTAGAGTATACCACCTCCCAAGGGAGTCTGTTGCACTGTTGAGCAGCTCTTACTGTAGAAAGTTCTTCCTGATGTTTAGTCGGAATCTCCTTTCTTTCATTGCAGCCATTGTTTCAGGTCCTTGCCCCTGGTGTAGCAGCAGAAAACAAGCTTGCTCCATCTTCCATGTGATAGCCCTTTAGATATTTGTAGATGACTATCATATCTCCTCTCAGTCTCCTCTTTTCCGAGCTCCTTCAACTGTTCCTCATAAGGCTTGGTTCCCAGACCCTTGATCATATTGGTTGCCCTCTGCACAGCTTCCGGCTTATCAATATCCGTCTTAAATTGTGGCACCCAGAACTGGACCCAGTATTCCAGGTGTGGTCTGACCAAGACAGAATAGAGTGGCACTGTTACTTCCCTTGATCTGGACATTATACTTCTGTTGATGCAGCCTAGAAGAGCATTAGCTCTTTTTTTGCTACTGCGTCACACTGTTGACTCATATTCAGCTTGTGGCCCACTAAGACCCCCTAGATCCTTTTCACCTGTACTATTGGCAAGCCAGTAGTTATATTTGTGCAGCTGGTTCTTGCCAGTAGTTCTCCCTGCCTAAGTGCAGAACCTTACATTTGTTGCTGTTGTCACCCATTCAGGCACAAACCAGATCCTGTACTGCTTAGCTTCAGCAAGGTGCTGGCTGTGTGTACCTTAAACTATACCCCTTTGCCTTAGTGGTATCACTAATATTGCAAAGCTTTGAATGCAATGCAATTTTATGTTTATATCATCATTTTCCACCTTGAGGGGATTTTGTGCATAAATTAATGCTATAAAGTAAATAAAATACTGAGTCATTTAGCTTCACAGGACTTTACAGGTAGACAGGACAACAGTAAAGTAGAATAAACTTGGCTCACATATAAACCCATTGTGTATATTCATTTAGACAATGAAATAGCTCTGAGACAATGCTCCGGGAGGAAGCAAACCAGCTAAATCCAAGCAAGGAAGTGTCAATTCAATTTCTATTGAAATTCCCCTTGACTGACTTTCTCATCATTGTGAACACTCAGTTAATTTAGTCTGTCCCCCTATGCTCTAAGACATAACCCAGAAGAGCGACCTTGAACTCTGATAAAATGGTGCTTTGAGGGAATGATTCATAAAACAAAACAGACTTAGTTTTTTTAAATAACAACAATCACCACATACCACTACTTCAGCTGCCCAGGATCTTGAAAGCATCATTTGAAACATATATTGGTACACTCATTTGTGAAACTTGTGCTTTGAAAATAAAACCCTCAATTGTATTGCAGAGTCTAGTTCTGGGGTTGTTGAAACTTAACATGGTAATACGTCATGATTCAGCTTTTGTAAGCACTTCTCCAATTTGGGATATTTGGGGTAAGGCTCACATGGTGCCTTCATTACTTATCTTTAAAGGTAAAGGGACCCCTGACCATTAGGTCCAGTCGTGACCGACTCTGGGGTTGCGCGCTCATCTCACATTATTGGCCGAGGGAGCCGGCGTACAGCTTCCAGGTCATGTGGCCAGCATGACAAAGCCGCTTCTGGCAAACCAGAGCTGCACATGGAAACGCCGTTTACCTTCCCGCTGTAGCGGTTCCTATTTATCTACTTGCATTTTGACATGCTTTCGTACGGCTAGGTTGGCAGGAGCTGGGACCAATCAACGGGAGCTCACCCCGTCACAGGGATTCGAACCGCCGACCTTGTGGTCAGCAAGCCCTAGGCTCAGTGGTTTAACCACAGCGCCACCTGGGTCCTACTTATCTTTAGGCACTGGCAAAAATGCTTCTCTGTAACCAAGCCTTTCGCTGATTAACACTCTGTCCTTTTAAATGTGTTGTGGGAAGGTGGTTTTTGGTTTGCTTTTGTTCTTGTTTTTATTGTGTATTTTGTGTTCTCATTTTGCATTTTTACAAAATGAGATCCCCTGTTATCTGCGGATGAAGGGCAGTATCCAGATTTAATAAATGATAATAATTGGCAAAAAAAACCTTGCAGTCATACCTCGGTTTACGTACCCCTCGGTTTGAGTATTTTCAGTTTAAGTACTCCGCGGACCTGTCTGGAACGGATTAATCCACTTTCCATTACTTTCAATGGGAAAGTTCACTTCAGGTTAAGTACGCTTCAGGTTAAGTACAGACTTCCGGAACCAATTACACTCATACCTCGGGTTAAGTATGCTTCAGGTTGAGTACTCCACAGACCGTCTGGAACGGATTAATCCACTTTCTATTACTTTCAATGGGAAAGTTCGCTTCAGGTTAAGTACGCTTCAGGTTAAGTACAGACTTCCGGAACCAATTGTGTTTGTAAACTGAGGTACCACTGTACCATGAAAAGTTTGCTCCCAGATGTTTAAAAAACCTCAGAAATATAGTTGTGGAAATCATTATTATTATTTTTCACTTTCAATTCAATTTCAGTACAGGTTTCCCCCCACTTACATGGGGGTTATGTTCTGGGGCCCAGCACAAATAAGTGAAAATTGCATAAGTGGGGAACACCCTCTCAACACCCTTTAAGCTCCCTCTCTGCCACACACTCTCCAATCCAGACCAAAAATACTGTATCCATAAATACCCACAATTAGAATTGTTGCTCTAGGGATGGCTGGAGGCTGGAGGATGTGCTAGCACGCGCATTCACAACTAGGTGGGGAGACTGAATAGCCGAAACAAAACCTCGCTATGCCTTGTCTTTTTGGGGTTTCCCCCTCCCTCACTGCTGTCATGTTTGGGCTCCGGGGAGGGTCTCCTCGTGAACCAAGAGGACGCTCCAGCTCTTTCCCGCCTTTTCCAGGTTTGAATCAAATTGTTATTATTTATCTCCCAGCGTCACACGTATAGTCAGCCACACGCGAGTCAATCACACAGAAGAAGAGCATACTTAAGATTCCTTTGGGAGCTTTTGACTCATAAAGCCTGAGGAAGTGTGGGGTGGTCATGTGTAAACTGTAGGCGAAATGATTTGAAGTTATTCAAGAAGTGCTTTGTGTCAAATACAGTGAATTTATAAGGCAGTTTTAAAGCTTTCCTCTTTTCTTTCTTCTTTTCCTCCAGGGAATGATTTGTTTCTAGTTGCAGTTCATGAACTGGGACATGCTTTAGGTCTGGAGCATTCAAATGACCCTACTGCCATCATGGCTCCATTTTACCAGTACATGGAAACCGACAACTTCAAACTACCTAATGATGATTTGCAGGGAATCCAAAAGATATATGGTATGCTGGTTATTTCTTTAAAATATGTAAAAAATTCTAATGGGGATGGGTCACTTCCAAATATATATACACTGCTACAGTGTTGTGCACACTATGCGTCCATTGAAGGTTGCACATTTGGTTATGCACTCCTTGTGTGCACACTATCTGTTCCCTTCATTGAAGTGAATGGGGCAACCCACTTGTTTAAAAGCTCCATGTATGGGTAGGCAAACTAAGGCCCGGAGACTGGATCTGGCCCATCACCTTCTAAATGCGGCCAGTGGACGGTCTGGGAATCGGTGTGTTTCATGAGTAGAATGTGTCCTTTTATTTAAAATGCATCTCTGGGTTATTTGTGGGTCATAGGAATTCATTCATTATTATTTTTTTCAAAATATAGTCCAGTCCCCCACAAGGTCTGAGGGACAGTGGACTGGCCCCCTGCTGAAAAAGTTTGCTGACCCCTGTGTTAGAGCATGCTTAGAACTTTAAAAGGAGGGGTAGATGTCTCTTAAACATTTCTGGGAATTACGTTACAATTTTAAGTTAGGCTTTGTAGCTTGAGGGTTGTGCTGAACAACTGAACAAATATGAACATGCAAACTACAATAGCTCTTTGTTCTTGTTGTTTGTATTCATTTCCTTGAAGGGGTTTTGATTCTGTGAGATAAAGCCAAGGGCTTTTACCAAACCACCATGTTTCAGATACTGTTAACAAATTGAACTGAAACCCACACTTAACAGGAACAATGTTCTTAAATATTTAACCAAGTAGTACAAATATTTTTTATTCAAGGAGAACTTAGACTTCTCTTAAAATTTTAATATTTCCTCTTTCCTTTGCCCTCCTCTTTCCTCTTTCTTCTGTCTTATTGCTTATATCTGCTCTAGTTGTCTTAGGACCATAGCAAGCTGACTTCCTCCAGGGCAAACCATTGGTTCAGTCTTCATTTGTTTTCAGCTCCTGGTCCTTCTTCACTCCAGCCATCCTTTCAATTTGATTGCTTCACTGAAGCACTTGCTTGCACTTAACTCACAGAATCACAAAATTGTGGAGTTGGAAGGGACCGTGAGGATTGTCTAGTCCAATCCCCTGCAGTGCAGGAATCTTTCACCTAACATGGGGCTCTAACTCACGACCCCAAGATTAAGAGAGTCATGCTCTACCAACTGGGCTCCTCTCTTGACTCATTCCAATATATCCTTACAGAAGTTCATCAAACAAAATTCCTTTTTCTTTTTTCTTTCACACCAGGCAAATTGAGCCCCTCTCTCCATTAAGTGATAGAAATGCCAGATCATGCCCCTAAAGATAAGCAAAACAAGTAGTATTTATTCTGAGCCGATACCACTGCTAAGGTAGTAAATCACCACAACAACCCTTTTCAGGGTTGAGGTTTGCCCAAAGGCTTTCAAATATTCTGCATGATTCCCCGAATGCAATTTAGATCCATGCAGAGATAAATTCAGAAAAGACATATCATTAGAGGGGATGGGGATGGGCACATCATTTGGGTTTGCACTCCCCTCCCCACTCCAGGTACCAAAATGGTGTAGGATCAGCACGGCCATTTTTTAATTTGCCTTCCGACGTCTTTGATTTCTGTTCATTTATTCATTGTGGCTTCTTGTATTTTAAAGTTTGATTTAAACTTCTGTTTAAGACTTTTATTTGCACCATAATGTTTGCTGTTCCTTCTCCTTTCTCTCTCTTTTACTTTCTTTCTTTTCTGAGATGTGTGTGTGTGTGTGTGTGTGTGTGTGTTTTAGTTTGCAAGCCGCTTCAGGCAGAGAGGAATATTCTCTTGCTCCTATGTGCCCTGTTGAACTGGGTGCAGTGCACTGGGTGCATTGATATAAGATAATATAGGAGCAGCATGGTAGATGTCACTCTGTTGCATATGTGTTATCATATCCAGGCTGTTCCACAGAGGAAATTAAATGGTTGGGTCTCTCCTGTGTGGTTAAGCAGAAGAAGATGTTTTCTATGACCTCACGAGTCTAGACAGAAGGGCCAGACAAGGTTATTTTCCCTTCATACTAAATACCAGTATCTAGCAGCTGTAAGCTGTACTTTGAAGACTTTCATTGCCCTTGGGAAGTTAAACATGACATCACTAGCAAATAGCATGTGGAAACTTTAGTTTGGATTTAGCATTTTTTTCCAACCAGATATTGTCTTCTGGAAGATACCTGATTCTGCTGCCACATGGATAAAATCAACAATTGTCTTTATTTTACTATTTAGATTAAATATTGTTCACTGGTTCATTGGTTTCCTTAGGTAAGAAGCTGTGGACTGAATCAGATAGCTGTTATGGAGGTTTTGTCAATAAGTATTTAGGGTTGTGTTCAACAATGTCATACCCAGAGTAGACTTAAGATGGGCTAGAAGAGTCCCAGCATCCCTGACCAGCAGAAGTAAGGAAGCCCAGGCCAAGGATCTCATACCATTGGCTCTTGTCACTTTTCGTTTTATATTTTGTATTTGTTTTAGTAGTTTAAAAACTGTAAGCCACCTTTGGTCCCCCACCCCACGGCATGACACCATAACTACTAAGTGCCTTCTAGCAACCAGCACTCCAAACCTGGTGGTTTCATTTCACCAGGACAATTGAAAGATTATCCATGGACCTGTCAAATGAAATCCTCCAGTCCAGGTGTGGAGAACATTTGACTCTCCAGATATTGCCCTCTCATGAACCCCAGCAAACATGGCCAATGGTCAGCAGTGATTGATGCTTTAGCTCAGGAATGTCTGGAGAGCAAAAGTTTCTCCACACCTGCTCTAACCCACAGGTTTTTGTCCTTAGCAAATAACTTGTGGCAGGAGATTCCACAACTTAACTACATTTTGCATGAATTTTGCATGTTTTTGTCTTCCCTGAATCTACTGCCAGTCAATTTCAGTGGATGACCGCAAATTGTAGTGTTCTTAGAGAGGAAGAGAAATGCATATCTCCACTTATTTCACACCATGCCTACTTTTGTAAACCACAGTGATGGCTTCCTTGGCAGAGGAAACGGATGTTCAGTGAAACCTGCAGTCTAGAATGATGCAGTCCAAACACAAGTTTGCTATTAGATCCCAATTTTAATCAGGTACCAGCTGTTCAGAATCAGTTATACACAGGTTCTTCTTTGAGAACTTCTTGTCCAGGGAGAGTAGTGGTTGCCCGAAGTATAATTTGGCTTCAGTGAACAAGACAGTATAAAATAGCTGGAGCTATGGTAACTTACAGCAAATCAAAATAGCAAAACTTCAGTAACCCAAATTATGCACATTCAGCATGACCGGAATTATGCAAAGTTGATTAGATCTAATTAATTCAGTGTGAGTAGTCTGGCCTTGAAGCTAGCAACTAATTCCAATTTGTCCATTTCCCAATTTATAGTAAAGAAGGAAATACACTGGCAGCAGACATTTTTTGCTACCGTGTATTAAGACTTATCTCTGTTGCTAAGAAGTTTAGCAATCATTTTTTTAAAAAAAGAAAAATGGAAAAAGTTACCGGGCTGCAAGCTCTAATCAGCTACTCAAGTGTGATTAATTAACTTAAGCTTTAACTGCAGATTACTGTTTGAACATTTCCATCCCAATTAATTGGTAGGATTGGTGATAAAGGCTGTGGAACTCAGCCACGCCATAGTTTTAAGGGCCACAAGCAATCCACTGTTGAGATATCAGCTCCCTTTATTCACCTGATTTTCTGTGTGTATTTGCTTGTTTCATGTGGGTTTAATTTGCAGCTGCTATGCAATTCAGCTCATGGCATCATCAACTGAACAGTATGCAGTCTCCTAGATGTTAACCTGCTAGTATCATTTTTCCTCCCCAAAGGGCCACCTGACAAACTCCCGCCACCAACAAGACCTCTGCCAACAGTGCCCCCACATCGTTCTGTCCCTCCAGCAGATCCACGGAAGAATGACAGGCCTAAACCTCCACGGCCGCCCACAGGAGACAAGCCTTCTTACCCTGGAGCCAAGCCCAACATCTGCGATGGAAATTTTAACACTCTAGCCATTCTTCGTCGGGAAATGTTTGTTTTCAAGGTAGGAGGCCGCTCTTTTATTGTTAGATTAAGTGACAACATTTCTGCCTTTTTGAAAACCACCTCTCATTCATCATGCCTCTACTCCTGAGCTTTCTTGCTGCTCAAGAAAGAAACTAGAAAATAAACACCTGAATGGCTTAAATGTCTAACAGAGGAAAGGCTGGAGTCTTCTATTTTGGGGAATGAATTAATGTCAGCAGAAAGTTGCAATGCTTCAAAATTTAATGGTAAGTAAATGCTGAATGCTGTGCAGAGATAAAAAGGCATAATTCAAGTCATGAATAGAAGCTAATAGGGATGATTTTGTTGGGAACTTAGCCACTTCCAGGCTCATTGCTGTTATTGTGTTTTCTTTACAAGAACCCTGTAATTTAACTTTATAATTAGATCAGTCCCTTTATAAAGGCTGTTTGTCATTGTGCTGTGGTTGCCTCGATACGTTTTTTTCAGTGGAAGCCTGTGTTATAAGAGGCCCTTCACAGGTGTTGTGGGCTTTTTGTGCTGTTGCTGCTCTTTGGTTGGTTCAGTTGTCATATTGTTTGGAGATGTATCCATATGGTGACATCCTGTGGACTGGAAAGCCTTTTGGGCAGGCGTGGTGGAGCAAAGATTTCACTAATGATTCAAACACAACAAACCAAAGCAAATCTCATTACTGGAAAAGGATATCGATCTGGCACACCATCCTGTGATGTTGCCAAAATGTATCAGTCAGTTCGTTCAATGAGTTTTCTGAGGGATAGTGTTCTGCAAATTCTCCATATTAAGCACAGGAGCATAATCTATATTATTTAGCTGAAAAATCCCAGTGTGCCCACCTACCTAAAAAGGTTGGTGACCTCTTTTCTACAATGAATGTTGATATACTCCAGGAAGTATGGGAAGAGACTTTGTGTGAACAAAAGAAAGAAGAAAGAAAGAAAGGATCAGATGTATGAATGTTTGTCTTCTTCCTACTGACTGAAATTCTGTTCTCAATACCAATTCAATGCTACCCCTTGGAGGGGTAACTTTACATTGGCAGTGTTTCGTATTATACATCAAGTGGATTGATGGATTTGCATAGGTACTTTTCGCCATAATCCACAGCCAATGGTGATTCAACCCAGGTGATTCTGTCATTTTGCATAATATGTCATTGGACTCATTGAAATTTGTCATGGGAACTGGTCATGGAAGACCAGCATCTTCAACACAAAGGTTGAATGCAGCTTCAGTGAAAACATCTCAAGAGTTAAAGCATTTTGGAGTTGATTAAATTGAAATGCTTTAGGTAACTAAGCATTACATAATAGTGCCACTTAACAGAATGTACGTCATGGCTTCCTGTGGTTACTCCTTTTCACAAAATAGATAACGTGTACGTAGGTGATTCTATATAATTTCATTTCAAGTATTCAGTTGAAAGCATAAAGAGCATATTTTCCTTTTTTAAATTGTGACTTACTTCTTTGATTCCCACTTCTAAGAGTTGCCCCAACTCTTTGAATCATCTCCTCAAACATTTGTGTGCTTTTCTTTGTAGGGCCTTGTGCCCATCCATCTTTGTGAATGAAGCGGAAAGGTTAAGGAAGAATCTCATTTTCTAAGTTGACATTAAGCAGGATATTAAAATACCTACCTCTTTGTTGCACCATCCATCTTATGAACAAAGGAACATGCCCTAATTTGTTTTACACACAGCTAAATTATTCAGTGCATCACTAATACTAATCTTGTTCCTTGCCTAAGCCTGTGACTTTAGACAAAGAGATCAATTGTAATTTCTATCCAGGTTCTATCTTTTAATTATAAAATAATAACAGTAGTTATTCAGGCAGACTAGTTTCATTTGACTGATTATGGTATACAGGTCTACTAAGAAGTAAGCACCATTTAATTCAATTGAACTTTCTGTGTATGACCCCTGTTCCGCAGATTGCGTATGAACGCTAAGTTAAAAAACTGAAGAAGACCAAACCGAAACAGTATGATTACCTTGGATCACTGTCTTGCATGTTGTTATATTTTGCAAAGATAACAACAGATATATTTCGCCCGTGGAATTGGTCGACGTGTTGCCTCCTCTCTTTTTTTGGTATTTTACTCAAGTCTGCAACACAGGGGTTGTTTCATTAGTATGGCAGCTACAGCTGGCCATGATGTTTCATGCATTGGTTACCTTAAGACACTGTTGTGTGACCAGGCGCGACAGCCCCAGACCCCAGGGATCTTAAGAAAGGAATAAAGACTCCGACAATGTTATGGAATTAAAAATTAGGCCACAACTTTATTAAACTTCCAAATGTAGGAAGACCTTGGCTTAGGCCTTAGGTGTGTATCCCTCCCAGCCCCCCAGCCAGGGGAACTGGGGCACATCAGAGTAAATGGGATATTTGGGTGCTCTGCGAGATCTAAGTGTAGCAGGCAGCCCCGCCCATATCCCCACATGCAGGGTAGTTCACTGACAACCTTTCGGTGTATGGCCAGTGACACCCATATATATAACCCCTTTAAGATGGGGACCCTGGAATCGCCACCACAGTGGGATGAGTCACCAATTCCCCCCCCCCAATAGAGAAGAAAGATTAAAGGATTCCACCCAAGGCCATAACTGCCAAAGTTGTGGAGAATTGCTACGGGGAAGACAAAACCTGCCAATGCAGGAAAATTTCTTCCCGGTCCTTCAACAGCAACGAGTCAAAGACTGTAGCAGCGCCCGCAAAACAGGAAGAAAAAGTTAACCTGTAAACAAGAAAATATTAAACAGAGGGAGGGGAGGGAAGGTGAATCTCCAGAGCCGACTGCCAGGGTATTGTCAGCTCCACCGCCTATTATAAATGGGGCTGGCCCCACCTCCCAGCAAGAAACTTGATAACTGAGGCTGGGCGTGAACCTCCCGATAATACACTGAGAAGCAGGCCAGCCCCCATCTATTAATGAGTTCCCTAGGAACTGTAGCACCACGCATGATCCCGCAAAGGGCACCCACATTATCAGGAGTGAGTGCTCATTATTTCAATGTGCTCTATGTCTGGGTACCCCTGGTCCTGGGCCAGAAGCTCCAGCTCCTTCAAGATGCTAACAACAGTTAGACTGTTGTTGGGCCCCACACATAAAAGCTTGCAGAAGCTGCTGATATGATACCGAGAAAAGTTCAAGATTCTCCTATTCATTTACAAGACTCTTAACATCTTGGGTCCAGGATACTTTAAGTGCCTGACTCCTTATATCAGGCATCCCCAAACTGCGGCCCTCCAGATGTTTTGGACTACAATTCCCATCATCCCTGACCACTGGTCCTGTTAGCTAGGGATCATGGGAGTTGTAGGCCAAAACATCTGGAGGGCCGCAGTTTGGGGATGCCTGCCTTATATCCCCAATCGGTCACTGAGATCTTCAGAGGATCCCTCATGGCCCAGATGTATGGCTTGTATCCACCAGGAGCCATGTGTTCAGTACTCTGGGCCCAACTCTGTGGAACCCCTGTTGAGATCAGAGAGGCCTCTGTGAGGGATTCCCTGTTTCCCACCCCTCACTGCTTTAACAACAGAGGCTCTCCCTGTGCTTCTCTACAAACAGGAGAAAAACCTCCAGTGTCCAAATTGGACTTGTCTCCAGAGTACCTCAGGCACTGCGTTTGAAACCTATTGCCACCAGTGGGGTCTCCCTCCCTGGGATCCCTACTGCACAATGTGCCTCTCCCTTAGGCAACTATGTGGCTCCTTCAGCTTCGCTAACCAGCCCTTTGTATGACAGGAGAAAAAGCAAACAGTTTCCTCTTCCACAGGAAAGCTTTGTTCTCCCCTCTTTGTCACACCTCTGAAGGTACTGAGACACTGCCGAGTCAGTGAACGTTTAAGCACATTTAACATTATTATTTAACTTAAAAACATGAATTTCTCTGGTTCTTAAAAGCACATATCTTCTTTTCATATAACACAGACTTGTTAATACAGCTCCTGCATCCCTCTCTAACACTCTACTCTCAACTGCCAACCCCTAACTGCCTTTCAACGGTTGTTCCCCATCCATTTAGAATGCCCTCAAGCTCCGCCTCCCAGGGAACACCTGCCTAGAATGGGAGTGAGAGATTAACCCATGATGAACCGGAATCATCATCAGGCACCGTTCCGCCACAGCCTCCTCACTCTTGAATGTGCAGCACCTAATGGAAAGTTTTATTTTTAATTTCAGCAGGCATTTAAGTATGTTTTCTGAACTTATGGATAACTGATTTTTTTTTATTGTAACTTTTTAAACCTTGCCCTACCTTGCTTAGAGCAGGTGTGAGGAACCTTTGGACCTCCAGTTGTTGCTGAATTACAACTCCCACCAGCCCTAGCAAGTATGGCCATGGAGTGAGATAAAGATTCCCCACACCTGGCTTACAGACTGAGGTGTGAAGCAATATGTAAATGGTTGAGATGATAGATAGATAGATAGGAGGAAAGAACAATAAATTGATACCATTGATTTAAAATACTGCATGGTATTCAGTTACCTGATAAATGGTCATAATGCACAACTCTGGGGTGGTATTCAGACCTATTGAAATTGATGGTCCCAACTTACTCAGATTCATTAATCTCAGTGGTTCTACTCAGAGTAAAACTTAGTTGAATATCACCCATAGTTGTCTTTTTGTGCCTGTTCAGTTGTTATATACAATTCAACCATCTTTATATCCAGCATAAGTTCAAAGTAGTACAATGTATACATTTAGTACTATGCATTTGTTTTTATTTATTTAACAAAATGTTAAATGCTTGACTGTAGTCTAACTTCTAAGTGGTTTGGCATGAAATCAAAACAGGAGTGTTCCAAATTATCCTAGAGGAGGGCGGTGCTTGGTCATTATATGTGGATTATGCAGGAGAGCAGGTCAGTGGCTCCCTGCTTGGATCGGGGTGGGATGCTATACATTTTCTTCTTGGGTGGATTTAATTGTATCTAGGCTAGGCTACCCACTTCCCTTTTATTCCAACTTTGAAATCACCTGTTTCCCTGCTTCCCTCTTCGAGTACTGTTCAGTCTACTCATTTGTATCTCATCCTTCTTTCAATGTGCTTTTGGTGGTTTTCCATTTTACTTTGTGAAGTGATTTGACTGAGAAACAATAGCTTGTTCCAATGCCACTCAATACGTTTCATGGCTGAGTGGGATTTTGAAACCAGGTGTTGTAGTCACTTAAGTTTTACTCAAAGTACACCCATTGAAATTAATAGACCTAAGTTAGTTTTGCTCATTATTTTCAATGGGTCTACTCTGAGTAGGACTCGCCTTGAATGCAGGCAGCCACAGGGCTCCTAGAAGATTAAACCTAATGTGCACACTGGCTTGCCTATAGAGTCCTGCTTTATTTTCCTCATAAAGAGTATTCTTTGGCTAGCGACAAAATATTTTGCAAAGAATTAACATGTGCTTCTTCAGCAATTCAAGCAAAATATGTTTTCTATCACTGCAGCTGTCAAGAAACATTGCAACGTCTTTCTTCCTGCAGCGTAAGACAGACCAAATTTGACTTTATTGCGGTGAAATGGTAGCTGTCGTCACCTCTGCCCATTAGTTTAGTCTGCACTATCTTTCATAGGAAACTCTGTGCATGTAATTAAAATTCCATTTTAGATTGAGCATTAACAGCAACAGCCCTATTAAACTGAAGGGAAGGGGGTAGAGAGAGAAGGTATCACTGCGAACAAGTGAAATGTGACATTAATTGGTTTTGATGAATATGCTGTTTCTCATTAGCAGATTAGTAATTTCACTATAAAGGGACTTGGGGATAGGAAATTAAAGATTAAGAATGGAGGATAAAGTGGCATTGAGGAGGGAAGGAGCAGCACTAGTATTTTATTATTATTGTTTCTAAAGTGATAGGTATTTATTTATCCCATACCTCTTTAAGATTGTTAATATAGCTGTCTTGTGATTGCTTGACTCTGTGAATGTCTGGCCTGTCAATAGCAGCCTGGGAAATTTCTACAGAAGTATGTTATTCAAATAAAAACTTGGGATTCCAGTAGTGGAGCAGTACATTTTACTGCTGAACTGTGTGGCAGTTAAAGAGAAGGTCAAAATTGCACAGAACGCTCACGTAAGCGGGTTTTACTTTTGAGCGATTGAAAGAAACAATTAGTAATCTTTTTTTAGAATAATGAATGCAAGAGTGAAATAGAATCAGCTGGACTTTCAGCGGGCAGTCATCTAATGCAGTCCTGAAAATTAAATATCATACTCCATTAATACAGATATAGTGGCTATATATAGTTTCCCGAAAACAAACCACAAATTGTCCCACAGATTATCAAACCATGGTTTATTTTATGAAAGCTTCCCCCCCATCACCTGCTCCCCTCAGACTGCCCAATATCTGGAGCACCTAATACTGACACCATCTCCTTAGCTTCCTGGACAAACAGCGCAGGGGAGGTTTCTTTGGGAATTCAGCCGAATGTTGTCTTCAACAGCCAAATATTACCTTGGAAATTCTCCCCACTTTCTAGCTCCACAATGGATAGCTAGACTGCCTAATCACCCCTTTTCACATGGAGTCAGTTTGTGGCATCAGTACAGTTGCGGAAAAAATACAGGAAGGACCGCACTGAAACACATCTGGAGTTCATTTGCTCTTCCCCGCCCAGTTGTATCAGCTGTTGAAATGATGGACTCCATACAACACCAAAGGCACCAGGGGATTCCTCTTAAAGCAGAGATGGTCTCAACCGTTCAAGATCTACTATGATCCCTGCAGCCCTGCTGCTCTTCTGGAGTAGAGTTTCAGAGATTGTAGCAGCTGCTTAATGGAGTAGAGCAGGGATGTCCAACCAGTAGATTGCGAGCTACCGTTAGATCCCCGGCTGATCCTGGTAGATCACGGGGTGCTTACTGTGTAGAAAAAGTTACAGGGAAAAAGCTGAAAGACTCTGTGCAATCCTCCTCCTAAAAAGCTCAACAACTGTGGGTACTACCCTCCTAAAAAAAAAAAGCTCAATAACTCTGGGCAATCCACCCACCCCAAACACGCTCCTCGTCCCTCCAATGACAATGGGTAGATCACTGCCAATTTTTTTCCCTTTCTATACTGGGAGTAGATCACAGTCTCTTGGGAGTTGGACATGCCTGGAGTAGAGGACAATGCCGGAGGGAAAGCTAGTGCTGACACTGCCAATAGGTCAGTGGAAGATGACAGAGGTGGGAAGTCATCTGAAGGCAGCCCTGTTTAGGAAAGCTTTTAATGTTTGACAGACTATTGTCAGGCCCATCCAAGCCATAGAGGCTAGTGGCACGGAGAACCACGGCGCCGGGCGCTGGAGGGCGCTGGAAGGGCGCCAAGTGAGCGCAGGGTTCCGGCAATCTGGCCAGGACTGCGCTCCTTCTCCGAGAACTCCGCGCTGCGCCTCCTTCTCGTTTCCCCAGCACTGGGTTCCGCTCAGTTGAGCTTCGCCACCAGCACGCGCACAGCACCCAAGCAGCTCTTTCTGGTCCCGCAGTGCGCGTGCTGGTGGCGAAGCTTGACTGAGCTGAACCCAGCACTGGGGAAACAAGGAGGCGCAGCGCGGAGTCCTCGGAGGTGGCCTCCCGCTGCTGCCGCGGTCCACTTGGCATTCCCGGGCCCTTGGAGAGGCGCTGGAGGGGGGCGCTGGAGGGACCTAGCGCCAGGGCATTGGGTGGGCTCATGTCGGCCCTGACTATTGTATTTTAATATTTTGTTGGAAGCCGCCCAGAGTGGCTTGGGAAACGCAGCCAGATAGGCGGGGTAATAATAATAATAATAATAATAATAATAATAATAATAATAATAATAATATGCATGTGATTTGAAAACAGTGATTGAAAATGGCTACAGATGATAGTTCTTAGTTTGGGGTGAAATTCTGGTTACCATTAACCATGATTAATGCACTAGAGAGACAAGGCAAAGTGCAGTAGGATGTGGAAATTTGAGGGACTGTGCTAAGAGATTTCAACCTGCACCTGGTTCAGAGTCCCTTAATCATGAGATACAACAGATCTACTATTTGCTTTTGAAACTGGAGATATTTTTGTTGCACAAAGATTTTGTATCTTAAACCTAATCTTCTTGTCAGTTGTTTTTATGCTACGTTTCCAGATCGCATTGAGACTCATGTGAAAGGCGATTCAGAAATTAATAAAAAATAATAGACAGCTTTACAGAAATCCATTTTGATTCCTTTAACAGCGGCTACATGCATAGACACATGTCAAGCAAAGATCAAAAGGTTAGCTGATGTTTTATTTGAAGGTGGTGCTTCTGCACCCCAAAGGTCTGTGTAATTAGTCAAACAAAATCGCTCTTAGTATAGATCAAATGTAGATCTCAT
The DNA here is from genome assembly GCF_963506605.1 of Zootoca vivipara. Taxonomy (NCBI): domain Eukaryota; kingdom Metazoa; phylum Chordata; class Lepidosauria; order Squamata; family Lacertidae; genus Zootoca; species Zootoca vivipara. The sequence goes on from NC_083283.1 coordinate 26,773,616, forward strand.
AGAAAATATTCTATATTCTTAGGAATCAGCTTGCTTAAGGGCCCTAGAGGAAAGGTTGCTTTCAAATCTGTTCACTGCATGAACTGATTAAAAATATTCTGTTGGCGGGAGAACAAAAAAAGTGCATAATTGACAAAAATAATTACAAATATTCACAGCAAGGAATAATCTAAAATTACACTGAGACGTTTCTTCAGTTTTTTTTTTACCACAAACAAGTGTTATCTTGTAGTATTAACAATACATTATAATGGAACCAAGGGGAATAATTGCAAGAGCACGTCAAGCACAAGGCTTAATTAAATTTTCTTGTTACTACAAAACGATAGCCTCTCAACTAATTTAGGTAGACGTTTTGAGAAGCAATTGGAATTGCCTCTGGAAGCACACTAGTAAGTGTAAGTAACAGTAACACTTCAGGGTTTTTACACTCTTGTTCTCTTGACTTTTCCACTCAATATATTAGACCCTAATACTAAACACATTGATTAGAGAGGAAGCCATTGTGGTTGATTCAGAAGCTGCATTTGCAGTCATGATATCTGGCTGCTTCTTATTGAATGGTTCAACCCAATCATGCAGGGAGTTGGAGAATCTGCAAGACAACCCCAGAGACCACCAGGAATAAGGTCTGAACTAAAGTTCTCAGCGGAGAACTTTCTGCTCAACATTCAATGGCTTTTTTTTTTTTGCAAAACTGTGGTGGGGATATTCTTTTTAGGAAGCAGCGAAATCATAATAATTAAGATTCAGCAGGCTTTCCCTAGGCAGCAGCAGAAACTGACAACCTATTATATTTTGCTGTTTTCTCTGGTAGTGGCAACAACATAACTTTCCTCTGTAAAAAAGCTCTGTTCCAAGAGTTTTGGGGGGTGGGGTGGAGTGGGGGTGGCAACACCTCCTAGCAACCACTCCTATTTCCACCATAGCTGCCAAGTTCCGGCCTGAGAAATAAGGGACTGGACCGGAAGTAGCGGACCGGAAGTAGCACTGCCGCCATTTTGGAACTGGGCGGAGCATGCTCAGAAGCGACTTCTGATGCTGTTCTGCCCTGTTCCAAAATGGCCGCCACACCAGAAGTCACACTGCAGCCATTTTGGAACTGGGCAAAGCAGCATCAAAAGTCGCTTCTGAGCATGCTCTGCCCAGTTCCGAAATGGCCGCCGCGACAGAATAAACCGGGAAAAAAAAAAAAACATTTTTTCGGCTGGGGACAGCTGGAAAAACGGGGGTTTCCCAGGGAATATGGGAGACTTGGCAGCTATGATTTCCACAAATGCTGTGGTACGAAGCTAAATCATTCTGGTGGAGAAAATGGTAGTTAGCGGCTGCAGAGAAGATGTTCACTGACACTAAGGCAGCAGTCCTATTCTACCCCTTCGAAAAACCAATAAAAAGATGCAGAACCGCTGCTGTCAGTGACACTGAACCTCAAGAAATTTTGCTCCCACTCTGAAAAAGCACACACTCCACCCCTTTATTGAATCTCTCGCTAAACGGTAGGCATCCATTCCTTACTCTGTAATTTTGGAGACCATTTACTTTCAAGAAGATTGGGGTCTATAAGAGTTTCCTCAGTGCCTACACTAGAACATGAGTTACATCTTACCATTCCTTATTGCACATTTCGAAATTTCTTGAAATCCCAGTCCTTCCCAAATTGATTTATTCCTTGTTTTCCTTGTCTTACCATAAGTCACATCCACACCGTGCAATGAAAGCACATGGGTTCTACCCCCCCCCCAAAAAAAAGAATCCTGGGAACTCTAGCTCATCTCCAACAGGGCTACAATTTCCAGCATCCTTAACAAACTACAGTTCCCAGGATTTTTTTTGGGGGGGGGGAGCCATATGCTTTCAGTGCATGGTGTGGATGTGACTATAGTGTCCATGTAAACTTCTGCTTCTAAATAAGGTATAATTAATTCTGCATAATTTGCCCTTGCTCACAGTTGCATTTAATTTTGAGTTTTAGCTAGCACTATTTTCTGTGCAATGTGTGATGCTGTTTAGGTTTTGTTTTTGTGGGCTGGCAGGGAAGGGAGCAAAGCACATAATGGCCTTTGACCACTGTTAGTCTTCATTTAGTTGTTGTGCTTGTCTTGTTGCATTTGGAAATATTGCAAGCCTCAGACAATTCCTTCAGAACAGCATCTTTAATGGAGTTGCTTTCACTCCCTTGGGAACACTTCTCTAGTTTCAGTTGCCTTTACATCTGAATAATACATATGGGCATGTACATATTTCTCGAAATAGTATAACACTATAATATGTTCAGCTGCAGAGGTATTATCCCTATTTATGTTAATTAATCATGCTTATTCAAAGATGGGAGAGGACTTTTGAATGAAAAATAATTTATTAGAGTACCCCTTACATAATTTGTAGCAAATGTTCCTATAACTGGATTTTTTTCCCCTTTCTTTTTAAAGCTTGTAGTGATCATAGAAGATTAACACAATTTTACAAAACATAAGCTTGATTAATTGCAGAAGATATAAAAAGCATAGTTCATAACATCCCATCACGCTTGGCTGGAAGTGAAACCCTCCTCTTGGAATCGAGTTAATCCCACACTCTGTTTTCTATGTCTTTGTATGTGAGCTGTATATTTGCGTGCCGAGGCACCAAGATGACCCCCCCAATAACTCACACAGACACCATGATTTTTGTTAAGGTTTTTGGCATTAAAATTTGGCCACAACTTTTTAATTAAAATACAATCAAAATGTGAGTGGTTGCTTAGTCATTGGTTCCCAGCCATTTGTCTCCCGCCTGGGACAGATCTGACTCCCTCTAGCCTAGTAGGGGAGTCAGTAAGTAAGCACCCCCGGAGAGAGGACGGGGCAGGGGGCACAAGCCCTTTTTTGTCCTCTCTCCAGATGCTCCCCAAGGCTCATGCATGGTCCTGACCCCTAGCGGGGATAAACAGACATACACGTGGAGCCCGGGATTCCTTTAATGGAATACTTCTATGTGGCAGCAGCAATCACATGGGGGTTAGGCCCAGCCAAAATCCGTACCCCTTGACCAGTTTATTTGAACCAATGACTAACCGCAAAAACCACCTGACACCAGCCAATCAGCCAAGTGGCAAAATTCTTACCAGGCCCCTGAATACAGGCGACCCCTAGACAGGCACTGCAAGGTCAAAGCAAAGGGGCCTAAAGAAAGTGGAGGGTGGGCGGGAGATTCGAAGCGAGCAGCAAAGAGATAGCACAAACTGCTCCTTCGGTTTAAACATAGCAAGGGCTGTCAATCAACAAATTGCAACAAGCAAAAATCCCCAGCAACAATCAAACCTCCAATCAAAGCCAAAGATCATCCAAACAGACCCGCCCCCAAAGCCCTGGGTCGTCTTGTTAGCCCTGCCGCAACCCATGCTCTCTCCTATGGAGAGAACCTGCTTTTCTGGGTTGGTGGGTGCCCAATGGAAGATGGGAAGGCACTGTTAATGTGAACAAGTAGATAGGGATAGGAATTCCGAGGACAAAGGCTTCAGAAGTATATTTTAAAACTCTTCAGTAAAATTACTGTTCCTTCCTGCTTCGCCATGCAAACCACCCTAACTGGCTGGGGGTCCAAATATCTGAAGAATTGCATACTCCCACGCCTATGTGCTAAGCTAACCTTTCTTTGTGTTCCATTTTTAGGAGAAATACATTACTTATGTAGATAATCATGGAGCTTTTCTGTGGTGGGATGGATGAAATAGTATTATCGCTGAAAATTGATATTTGTGCTGCTGATTAGTATGGCCATAGCCCAGACTTTGGTAACCCAAAGCTAAGGTAGACAATTACCTAGATGACCTCCATGAATGAAGAAGAAGAGAAGAAGAAGAGTTTGGATTTGATATCCTGCTTGATCACTACCCTAAGAAGCCTCAAAGCGGCTAACATTCTCCTTTCCCTTCCTCCCCCACAACAAACACTCTGTGAGGTGAGTGAGGCTGAGAGACTTCAAAGAAGTGTGACTAGCCCAAGGTCACGCTGCAGCTGTATGTGGAGGAGCGGAGACGCGAACCCGGTTCACCAGTAGTCTTGTAGACTACTGCTCTTAACCACTATACCACACTGATATACAGAGTTGCATTTCCTGGAATGCCATCCATAGATTATTACTCCCTTAGTTTTGAATTAAGATATTTTAAAACAGTTGTCAGAAAATGAAAATCTTTTTATTGAATTATGGCTTTTTATCCACACCAGCATTGAGAAGGAGTATCAGGCTGGGCAATCAGGTCCTTACAAATAAACAATATTGCTATACAGTGGTACCTTGATTTATAACCATAGTTTGTTCCGGAGATCCGGTTGTAAACTAAAAGAGGTTGTAACCCAAGGTACACTTTCGCCAATGGGGCCTCCCCCCCCCAAAATGGGTTGTAATCCAAAAAGAAAAAATGTTGTAATAAAAAAATGGGTTTGGCGTGGTTGTAATCCAAAACAGTTTCAAACCAAGGTACCACTGTATCTCACATACTTAAGTGTTATGGACAGTCCAATGGACAGTCCAAGCTCTGAAACCACTAGCTGTGCTGTACATTGTTAGGCCATTGATGGGAAGTAATTCCAGCCATGTGTTCTCACATTATTGATGACCTCCTTGGGATGTTGGTTCTCCATTATTTCTCATTACTTGGTCATATATTCCATACCATGATAATCAATGTTATCTAGGCTATTTGAGTAAGTCTTGTTGAACTTAATGGAATTTACTTCTGACATACAGCAATGGATTATTGTATTCACTGTCCATAAGCATCGGTATAGAAGTCTGTCTTCAGTTTAGGTTAGGTAAAGGTAAATGACCCCTGACCATTAGGTCCAGTTGTGACCGACTCTGGGGTTGCGGCGCTCATCTCGCTTTATTGGCCGAGGGAGCCGGCGTACAGCTTCCAGGTCATGTGGCCAGCATGACAAAGCCTCTTCTGGCGAACCAGAGCAGCACACAGAAATGCTGTTTACCTTCCCGCTGTAGCAGTACCTATTTATCTACTTGCACTTTGACGTGCTTTCGACTGCTAGGTTGGCAGGAGCTGGGACTTAGCAACGGGAGCTCATCCCACCACAGGGATTCAAACCGCCAACCCTCTGATCGGCAAGCCCTAGGCTCTGTGGTTTAACCCACAGCACCACCCGCGTCCCTTCAGTTTAGGTTACATGGGCTCAAAGTTTTTATTGTGAATTTGTAAGATTTTGAAGTTTCATGGAGTAAGGACCAGTTTTTTATTCATTACTTTATAAATAACACATATACAAACAGGTAATAAAAATTACACTTTCCCATTTTTAGAAAGTCTGTGAAAAGCTGTTGTAGTTGATGATGATGATGATGATGATGATGATGATTATGATATACTGACCGGCTATGTAGAAAAAAAATGAATAATGATTTCATATTGAAAATACTGCAAAAAATAACACTGATTAACTGGAAGCATAGCAGGTGTCTGATTGTATGATTGCATGATAGTTCCTATTTAGTTTCCATATCTATATTATCAGCATGACTAATCCTCAAGTACGTAACTATATTGAATATGTATTCTTAGAAAAATAGAAGTACACAAGCATTTTTAACAGATTGGTGCTACTGAATTGCAATTTTGTTTCTTTTGCATGAAAATGGATATTTTTAGAGGGCCTGAGCCTCTAAATCCAAGACTTAAAAATTCAGTTCTTTAATGAAATGTGCTGAGTTTTTTCATACTGGGGTTCCAACAAACTTGCAGGACACAAATTTAGAAACAGGGAACCCAAGATTAGATTATTGGTGGGAAATAAGAGAGAGTGGGGCTCAGTGTAGGAGAGAAATAAAATGAAATTATGAACATTAAAGGCTTCTTATCTTTGGAAATAAAAAGGAAATGAAAAAGCTGGGTCTGTAACGTGGCAAGAGGTGGAAAAAAGTAGGTACAGCAGGTAGAAGAGGGAATAATAGGACATGCCACTTTGTGCTGAAAAGAGAGAAAGTTTCAGGATTTGTTTGTTTTAGTTTATTCATACTTAAACAATATTAATGATTACAAATCACAAATATATAAAAATATGTGGGTCAAGAGTATAAATCATCAAATTAGGGGGGGGAACCACATTACAACCCCGCCCTCCAAAATATTACTTTATAGAAAAGCAGATCTTAGTACTGATCTCAAAATTGTGCACACCTTTCCAAAATTCAATAAAGACATCACTCAAATCACAGATCTTTGGTTTCTGTTCCATTCAATCTCAGTCAGGCAATTTCATTCATTATGATAACTGCAAAACCACAGTCGTCTTTGTAGTTGTGGTCTTGGTATTCTTGAGACGTCCCTGTTTGGGGGCTATGACTAGTTCAGTTGCTGCATCTAACTGTTACATGTTATACGACATACTCGGGGTATATTTAAATCTTTATCTTTAGTTAAATTCCAACAGCATTGGTTTTTTTGTTTCAATGTTAATGCATAGCCAGTCACCCTCTAGATGTCCCTTTTAATTTGAATCTGAAAGGTCTGAATACTCAGGCAAGAATTACCTATGTAATTCGTCTGCTGGCACTAAGCCACAGTTCTGGCACTTTCTCGCATCTTCTTTTCCCTGTCCTCTCTCCCCTATGAGCTTAGAAGGGGAGAGGTGAGATCTATTGTCATCATGCTGTTCATTTCCTTCCCCCAGCAACTGGAAGGGGATTTCAAAACATTGATTGATTGATTGATTGATTCAAAACATGATGATGCTATGTCATGAATGTTACACGAGGGAGAGGGGAAAGAGACGTGGTGGGACAACTGCTTCTGGTGCTGGGCACAGCTTGGTTGTAATGTGTAGCCCCAGCCTCAAGGGGGAGCACCCCATGCTCCTGGCTTTAGGATGCAGCATGCAATCTGGACCACAGGAAGCATCCTAGAAAAAGGCAGAGGCTTCATTCTCCAGGACACTTTAGGACAGCCTTTCTCAACCTTGGGTCTCCAGGTGCAGTTGGACTACAACTCCCACCATCCCTGACCACTGGCCCTGCTTCTAGGGATGATGAGAGTTGTAATGCAACAGTATCTGTGGACTCCAGGATGGGAAAGGGTGCTTTAGGAGGAGGTAGCCTGTTCATGATGTCAGCTATGGGAGTTGTTTAGTGCAGCTGATCCCCTAAATGGACTTGTATTGAATGAAAACAGGTGCAGAATGGTCTTTATCCCCTCCCAGCTTGACTCCTGTTGTGTTGGGTCATGCTTCTAATGAACTAAGAGGCAGTGGTCCATGACAACTGCAGGCAGGTAGAAAAGCTGTACCTGCAGATATCAAATGAATGGTGCAATGTGTGCGTTCCCCATTGCCGTCCACTTCTTGAATCACTTACATTTACACCCTATTTACTTCGAAATGACTTCGGCCATTTCGCTGCTTTAAAGATCCAATTGGCTATGTGAGATTGCAGCAAAAGAGCTAATGTTCTTGACTCAGGTTCCTTTAAAAAAACCAAGCAATAGAAATTTCAAAGACCTACTAAAGCTGTAGCTAGTAGAGTTGGCATTTTGGAGCCTGATTCTGAATACAAAGGAGAGTCCTTGACTTAATCTTCAATATTATTTCCTTTTATATGTCCCCCCCTCTATTTTATAGCCAAATAATACCCTGTTTCTCATATTTTAAGACATACCCATAAAATAAGCCATAGCAGGATTTCTAAGCATTCAAGGAATATAAGCCATACCCTGAAAATAAGACATAGTGATAGGTGCAGCAGCAATGCCAGCCGTGGCAGGAGGAGGAGGAAAAAAATAAGACATCCCTTGAAAATAAGCCATAGTGTGTTTTTTTGAGGAAAAAATAAATATAAGACATGTCTTATAATATGAGAAACACGGTACAGTCTGCTGCCCCCAACTCATATCAGATTGGAGTGTTTGTGGGATTGTACCAGTGCCAGCAACCAGCCTGGGAATCAGTGCAGCCACCATTATTTATATTGGCTTTTAACAAGACAGATGTAATAAAGATAATTTCGTTGGGGTTCTGCAGAGGTGCTCTGAATAAAACTGTACTGATTGTTCACAGAAGAAGATTTTGGCATCACCAAATACATTTTTGGAGTCCCTGGAGTCCTTTGGAAGACCCCTTGCAAGCTTACTTTTTAAAAAGCTGTTTGCATTGAGAATCACATTATGAATGTAATTATGTAATAATAATAATAATAATAATAATAATAATAATAATAATAATAATAAATAATAATAATAATTTATCATTTATACCCTGCCCATCTGGCTGGGTTTCCCCAGCCACTCTGGGCGGCTTCCAACAAAAAAACAAAACACAGTAATCTATTAAACATTAAAAGCCTCCCTGAACAGGGCTGCCTTCAGATGTCTTCTAAAAGTCTGGTAGTTGTTTTCGTCTTTGACATCTGTCGGGAGGACGTTCCACAGGGCAGGCGCCACCACCGAGAAGGCCCTCTGCCTAGTTCCCTGCAACTTGGCTTCTCACAACGAGGGAACTGCCAGAAGGCCCTCGGTGCTGGACCTCAGTGTCCGGGCAGAATGATGGAGGTGGAGACACTCCTTCAGGTATACTGGACCGAGGCCATTTAGGGCTTTAAAGGTCAGCACCAACACTTTGAATTGTGCTCAGAAACGTACTGGGAGCCAATGTAGATCTTTCAAGACCGATGTTATGTGGTCTCGGCGGTCAAATAATCTATTAGATTTAGCACTTTGAAAACAAACATTCAAAGCATGGCACATTGTCTTCATTCTGGGTGTCCATCACTCTGGATGGTCACTGCTATTGCCCAGATAACTGGGGCATAAAGAAGAGCAAAGCCGCACGGTGCCCCCCTGCTGGTCCGGCGCCACCCAGCCTACCCCTAGAGCCGGCCCTGGCTGTGTTTGCAGGCAATGAAAACAGGCCTTCACCTTGGGTGAAGAAGATTGCAAAATGGGGGGTTTGGTGCAGCTCAGACTTAACTTCAAGCGTGCTTCATTCTGCACTGAGTCCCAGCTTGTATAATGCTCTCTCCAGGGATGCTCACCTGACTCCCTCATTATATATCCTTAGATGCTAGGCAAAAACATTCATTCCAGGCCTTTGGCCAGTTAAACAACCTATAGCTTTCTAAATGGGGGTAGGAGGTATTGTTTTGGTTTGTTATTATGATATGCATTTTTGTGTTTTTGTTTTTTAAAGCACCCTGTGATCTTTGGACTGAGGTTTGAATATAGTAGTAGTAGTAGTACCTATAGAAGTAGTAGAATTCATCATGCGAACGGCTGGACTGGATGAATCCCAAGCCGGAATTAAGATTGCCGGAAGAAATATCAACAACCTCAGATATGCTGATGACACAACCTTGATGGCAGAAAGTGAGGAGGAATTAAAGAACCTTTTAATGAGGGTGAAAGAGGAGAGCGCAAAATATGGTCTGAAGCTCAACATCAAAAAAACCAAGATCATGGCCACTGGTCCCATCACCTCCTGGCAAATAGAAGGGGAAGAAATGGAGGCAGTGAGAGATTTTACTTTCCTGGGCTCCTTGATCACTGCAGATGGTGACAGCAGTCACGAAATTAAAAGACGCCTGCTTCTTGGGAGAAAAGCAATGACAAACCTAGACAGCATCTTAAAAAGCAGAGACATCACCTTGCCAACAAAGGTCCGTATAGTTAAAGCTATGGTTTTCCCAGTAGTGATGTATGGAAGTGAGAGTTGGACCATAAAGAAGGCTGATCGCCGAAGAATTGATGCTTTTGAATTATGGTGCTGGAGGAGACTCTTGAGAGTCCCATGGACTGCAAGAAGATCAGACCTATCCATTCTGAAGGAAATCAGCCCTGAGTGCTCCCTGGAAGGACAGATCGTGAAGCTGAGGCTCCAATACTTTGGCCACCTCATGAGAAGAGAAGAATCCTTGGAAAAGACCCTGATGTTGGGAAAGATTGCGGGCACAAGGAGAAGGGGACGACAGAGGACGAAATGGTTGGACAGTGTTCTCGAAGCTACGAACATGAGTTTGACCAAACTGCGGGAGGCAGTGGAAGACAGGAGTGCCTGGTGTGCTCTGGTCCATGAGGTCATGAAGAGTCGGACACGACTAAACGACTAAACAACAACAGTAGTACCTTTGCTGTCAGATAGCCCAACAACTTGAAGACACTCCTTCAATCCTTCAGCTCCCTGCTGGCTCCATACTTTGCTACTCCTGGGCCTTCCATCTATTACTGACTCCTCTTCTACCTCCAACTGAGGTATGCTAACAAGACCCTGCCAGCCAGTTGCCAGAGGCTTATCAGAGGTTAGGAGGCGATAGTTGGGTGGAGGGAGCAGCAGAGGTGGCAAATGACAGGTCCAGCAGAGAAGGGCAAAACCGAAGGGCTTCAGCTAGCCTTTGTTTGCTGGTCCTTCATCAGGTTTGAAGATAGACTTGGGACACAGTCTTATGGAACACAGTCTTAGATTACTGTGATGTTATCTCATGCGTCTCCAGCCTTCGGAGCCTTTTGGCTTCTAGCATTAAAGCAAAGGTGGCATAACTCTTTTCTGAAAATAAGTGTTCAGAGTGATGATTATTCTTGTGGACAGGAAAACCACCCAGCTCTGACCCACTTACCAAGCCTAGGTTGCTATAGCTTTATGACATAAGCAGCTTTTTATTCCACTGTAGCGAAAGCAGAATACAAACATTCTAAGGTGCTGGTTTATAAGAAAGGAGGAAATAATTGGTAGGTGTTCCTGGTTGTCTATGAGAGGTGTTGACAAATAGGCTAAACATGCTGACAAGTTAATATTTGGAATTGGTTATGATATGTCAGCCAAAATGTAACTGATTTTGCTAAGAGACATCTTTTCTGTGTGCAGGTATTCCCTTGTTTTTCAATTCTCCTGATCTTACGTGGCCTATTTTGCAAATCATACAGAAGCGTGGTTGTTCTAAGCAGGTATTCAGTTCAAACTAATAAAATGTCGCATTTGGCTGAATATGTAAGAGTTGCAGGGTCTAATGGCTGGGATAAAGGACACTGGAGTGGAGGCAGTGATGGTTGTAATATACACTGAGCTGCTGAATTCGTTCTGGCCTTGGGGAAGTCATTTAATTTCTTTTCACTCCCATCAAGCTCCGACAGAAAAATGAATTTTAAAAACCCACAACAAAACCAAAAAGGAAAGAGGTCTACTGAAAATCAGGTACTGCCCCTGAGCACAGCTTTCCTATCTAAACTTATTTTAAATTACTGTTGTTTAGGAAAGTGTCCTAGAACTTGGTAGCTAGCACAGATGCTGCCATTGCTGTGGTCTTTAGACAAAATGGGGAGATGTAGTACAAGGTGGTGAAATGTCAAAATAAGTCTGGTTTCCCTCATTCAGTGCAAGATTGATTCTTTGACCTGCATATTTATTTAATTAAATGCTGTTAAATGTTTGATTGAAATACTGGTGCGAATAAAGCTTTTGTTTATGTTTTTGAAGATTGCATTTTAGAATCTGCCTTTTATTTGTCATCCTGATTGCATGATAGACCAGCAGAGATTATAATGGCTCCGCAAAATGTCCATGTGGAGCAGGCCTAGGGGTCAGTTATATGCAATCATGGAAAAACACTCAAAGGGGCTCTTTGGAGATAATCTTTCTGTCTTAATTAACTTAATAAACCTACTCAACTGCTTAGATCCATGGGATTGGCCCTTTTACAAGTTCCACATAATTATCCTTCCACACGTGCAAAAGATCCATATATTATACACTTTAGAATTCCTCTTCCATTTATATTAGGCTGGTTCCTTAACTGTATTGTTTTTGGTGTCTGCTAAAAACTTTTTTATTGTTCCAGCAAGCCTACCCAGGCCTGTAATTTTGACACATGCATTTAATAGGTATGCATTTTAAAATTAGCATTTTAAAATCTATACTTTTATGAAACTTGTTTTTTGTGTTTGTTTTGTATTTGATATTTTAAATGAATGTTTTAGGGTATTCTTGTTAACTGCATAGTGGTCTTTTGTTCTAGTGAGTGGTACATAATTTTTGTTAAATAATAAATAAATAAAATAATATTTTGTTGAGCCAGAAATTAGCTCTGGCTCTTTGTGCACTTCAGAGTCCAGCTTCAGCACTTCAGTCTTGGTCTGTTTAAACTACTGTTCCCAATTGCATCTGTAAGCAGGGGAATGTGATGTAACATCAGTTTACTAAGCGGGCTCAAACCAACATTAAACCACTGTCTCAGACATAACGGCTGTGTTCAGATGTCATGTACTGGGAACGAAGCAGGGAAACATGGCATGACCCATGGTTTGTTTGAAAGATGGAAACTTCAACCTATGATTTCAAATTCTCTTATTTCAAACAAACCATAGGTAGCCTTAACCACAGTTTGTCAGCATGGACAAAACAGTGAACTGCAGCAAAAATAGTAGTGAATGCTTCCAAACAACTGCACTAGAAGAATTGAGCAGGGAACATGCAAGCCCAAGGATCACCCAGACTTAGTCACATTAAACTAAATTCTGGTTTAGCATGATGCCTGAGTGGATACAATGGGAACAAACCAGGATCGATCCACTGGCAAAGGGGAGAGGAAAGCACCCAGATCCAAAACTTATACCCTACTTAACAAACTATAACTCTTTCAGCCAGGAATGTAACATCCAAACTGGACCAAAGTGTATCACCATCAACCTGTATTTTAATCATTATAAATATTAGGCAGAGTAATTACACACTTTTCTCCAGTGTGTAAGAGCAAAAGGTTCACAAATGTTAATAGGAATCGAACAAAGGACATCAATTCAGTGCTTGGTGGGAAGCTGTAGCAGATTTTAAGGACATTAATTTTTCTTTTGGGATAAATTAAGAATTGAGTCCTCAGACTATAAGAACCCAGAAGAGAAATTTCTACACTATGGAAGATTTTCCAAATTGCTGTTACAAAGTCTGATGAAATGGGGATTTTGGTGCTACAGATTAGATTGGAAAGACCATATAAGGCAGAAGTGAGTGAAATTAGAAAAGATTGTGGAGACATCACAAGAACATTAACAAGGGAATAAGAGTAATATCCACAGTGAGGAAGCTAGATACTTTCAATAATATGGAGATACAAGAACTATATAGCCTGAGAAACAAGAAAGAGGAAAGTGGTTTTGGACTATTTACAAACCTTATAATTTTCTGACTGACCTGAAGTTTTCAAGAAAAGGAGTACAGCTGCTGTTAAATATTTATCATGTTTAGTGTCATGTATCTTCTGCTATTTCTTGATTTTTTTTTAATTGCAGTGGTAACAAGGGGGAAATGGAAGCATTATAAGGGACTAGTTACAGGTAGGTAGCCGTGTTGGTCTGACGTAGTCAAAACAAAACAAAAAATAAAAATAAAATTCCTTCCAGTAGCACCTTAGAGACCAACTAAGTTTGTCATAGGTATGAGCTTTCGTGTCACACGAAAGCTCATACCTATGACAAACTTAGTTGGTCTCTAAGGTGCTACTGGAAGGATTTTTATTTTTATTTTTCATTATAAGGGAGTTGGGCATGTTTAGCTTGGAGAAGAGGAGACTGAGAGGAGATATGAGAGCCATCTTCAAATGTTGAAAGGGCTTGACATGGAAGATGGAGCAAGCTTGTTTTCTCCTGCTCCAGAGTCTAGGACACAAATGAAGTACAAGTTACAAGGAAGGAGATTCTAACTAAACACCAGGAATAACCTTCTGACAGCAAGAGCTGCTCTGACAGTGGAATGGAGTCCCTTGGGAGGTGGTATACTCTACTTCATTGGAGGTTTTTAAGCAGAGGTTGGGCTGTCATGAGTGCATTAGTTGAGATTCCTGCATTGCAGAAGCTTGGACTAGATGAGCCTCAGGGTCCCCTCCAACTCTACAGTTCTTTGATATTTTATTTTTAGTGAGAAGCGTTTTCACAGTAAAGCAAAATGAAATGCTAACAAACAAGTTATAAAGTGTGCACTTTATGCCCATAAACTACAGAGAGTGCTTAACTGAATGTGGCTTCCTGTCGCCTTTTGCCCATATTGCGACTTCCCTATATTAGGCTGTCCTTAGAATGCCGAAGATATAATTTGTGGCACGGTTTGTGCTGCATAAGTTCTTTTGGAATGGGAGCATTGAACCAAAGCAATATTTGCCGCCTCCCTCGAATATAGTACCTACTGCACAAAAGCATTACCCAAGGTGCCACTGATCCTGTATTTTGTATTTTGTGGGCAAATGTGTTGGTATATTAAATGAGCATTCAATAAACAGAAAACCAGTAGAGCAGCAAGCCTTTATGGACATAAAGAACATTGTATTGATTTGCAGTGGTCACGGAGAGTTAATAGACTGAATGGAATTCCCTGCACTGGAACCTAGCCATGACACTAAAATAAAACCAGAAATTGTCAGGAGGCCTGTTGGAGGTTATGAAAGAAAGCACTGCACGTTTGCATAAATTACTAGAAGGTTATACAAAAAGTCTATATAGTGCATATATTTATTAGCATAATATCTAAATAAAGTCACTAACATGAAAGGTATGGAGCATGACTGAGACCAACGCTTCCAAACCTGTTAAGGTTTCCAAATTTATTCAGTTTGAATTTGGATTAAGCTGCAATGGAGATTGACCTGAACTGAGGTCATATCCACAAAATGTTGTTTAAATCACAATTTGCGGGTTCTGAATCTTTTCTCAAGATGTACTCAAGCTGCTTATTCCACAGAACATCTAGAACTATGCAAAATCTATATTTGGGGCCAAACAACAGATGATCTGTGAATGAGATCCATGAATCTGCCTTCAAGGAGGCAGATTGGGAATAAAGTGCTTCAGTAGGAGAATTAACCTTTTCCACCATGACATTTACCCAATGAAAATTCTGGTTGGCATCCGCCCACCTCCCCCAGCTGCTATTTGGAGATACGTGTCCATATACTGTTACAGATTCCATATGTACATTTCTCTCTACGCATCCCAACTGGCCCAGGGAATATAGCAGTTGGAGGAATGATTTTTCCATTGGGCAAATTATTGGGGGGGGAGGGGAAATCCCCTTCCCCATAGTGCTAAAGTCCCATATTGAATTCCCCTCAGCACAGCTGGCACTAAAGTCCTTTAAAGATACGCACACTGTCTTCTTCGTGGGCTTCATGCCCTCACATTTGGCCTTTAGTCCTCTGTGAGTGGACTTTTGCAGGCTTTTCCTTCATTCTCCATAAGGAAGCGGAGGGGAAAATAAAGATGTTTTGGAGCATTAAATTCTTCTCTGTTTTGGCACAGCCTTCACTGTTTAAGGTCAAAAAGCATAGATTAAATATAACTCCTTCTTTTGCCTCACTTCTAAAGTAGATATTGTCAAAATAAAATAAATACTTTGCACACACATCAAGAAATAACTGCTGTGCAAAATTGCCCTCTGTTTTTATTCTTGAAAGACCTGGTCCTTGAAGCATTATATTAGCGTGAAGTCTGTGCCATAGCTCTCTTGCTGATGCATATGCAGTACCATGAACAGAAAATTAGAGGCTTTCAGTGTTGCGCTGCCACTGTATTTCAACCAATCTTTTGTCAGCGGTGATTAAAAAAAGAAAGAAATACATAGCATGATAAAATTGGATCCAGGTTCTTAGTGTTTACCGGAATGCACCAGCTCTATGATTTTCTACTGCACTGAGGCGTCTATTCAGAAAGGGCGGATGTCAGAAAGATAGATAGGTACCTTCACGACAGGTAACGTGTAGGTTGATGGGTTTTACAAAACACCTGAGCTGTCAGCATGACTGTTGAGCGCCTTTGCTAACTTCAGATGCTTGAATGGGGGGCAAGGAGGGGCAGCACTTTGTGATCGTCTTCTTTTTGACATGTCAGCTTCTAGCATCCCTCAAGTATGTTATTTCATGTTGACGAATTGGAGCTGGGTAAGGAAGTTTGGCCAGTGTCCATAAACTTCAAAGCTTTAGGGAAATATGTGGAGATTGACAGAAGTGGTGTGGTAGGTTTTCACCTCAAAAGAACATGGTATAATGTTTTAGCGCTGTAACTGTGGGTTGTATCCATTGTTAAAGTCATTTACAGTAAGGTGATCTTTGCAACACCCCTCCCCCCAAAAAATCGCTTATGCTATCCTTGCTCTGCTGGTGAAATGTCTTTTGCCTATGGAATACTATTGCACAAGATAATTCATAAGCAGGTTGCTGGTAACATCATTGCACAATGGATTGTACAAACTGCTGTGCAGTGAGCTATTGCATTGGATTCTGGTGTTGCATTAGCATCCAGTAAGGCTAGAGCAGGGGGTCCCCACACTAAGGCCCAGGGCCCAGATGCAGCCCAATCGCCTTATAAATCCGGCCCGCGGATGGTCCGGGAATCAGCATGTTTTTACATGAGTAGAATGTGTCCTTTTATTTAAAATGCATCTCTGGGTTATTTGTGGGGCATAGGAATTTGTTCATTCCCCCCCCCAAAAAAAATATAGTCCGCCCCCCATAAGGTCTGAGGGACAGTGGACCAGCCCCCTGCTGAAAAAGTTTGCTGACCCCTGTGCTAGAGCCCTTTCGCTAGCAAACAGAGATACAAACCTAAGCTCTGATTTAGCTTGTATTTTTGGGTTGTGCTGCCAGTAATTTGTTTGGTTTATTACTTTTCTATTAAAAAACAACTTGTTTTAGTGATCTTAGTTATTTCTCTATTTGGGAACTATTTAACATAAATAACTACTTCATAAAGTTGTGCAGTCCTGATATATGGGCTTTCATGTAAAAGAAAAGCTCATACTTTGCTTTTTCTACAATTCCTTGTTATCTGATTTTGTATCTACATATTCATTCACAAAGAGAATGTTACTGATATTCTCCAGCCATACACTCTGTCATATTCTCATCCATTGCTCCATTTCCCCACTTCCTTCTTTGACTACTGGGTATTTATTTTTTAAAGCTACCTCATTCATATGTTGATATTGATTGCAGTTGAGGCTTATTGTTGCTGTTTTTGTAATGGATGGGTTATTTCATTTCATTTCACTTTATATTTCATCTTACTTTTCATATTGGTGGTGTGGTGTTGGGGGATGAGTGTTCAGGCCCCTGGGCTCTCACTTGTGGGGTGCCTCAGGGTTCTGTCCTCTCCCCCATGCTTTTTAATATCTATATGAAGCCGCTGGGAGAGATCATCAGGGGGTTTGGGCTGGGTGTTCATCAGTATGCGGATGATACCCGACTCTACCTCTCTTTCAAATCAGAACCAATGAAGGCAGTGAATGTCCTGTGTGAGTGCCTGGAGGCGGTTGGAGGATGGATGGCGGCTAACAGATTGAGGTTGAATCCTGACAAGACTGAAGTACAGTACTGTTTCTGGGGGACAGGGGGCGGGTGGGTGTGGGCGACTCCCTGGTCCTGAATGGGATAAGTGTGCCCCTGAGGGACCAGGTGCGCAGCATGGGAGTCATTTTGGACTCACAGCTGTCCATGGAGGCGCAGGTTAATTCTGTGTCCAGGGCGGCTGTCTACCAGCTCCATCTGGTATGCAGGCTGAGACCCTACCTGCCCGCAGACTGTCTCACCAGAGTAGTGCATGCTCTGGTTATTTCCTGCTTGGACTACTGCAATGCGCTCTACGTGGGGCTACCTTTGAAGGTGACCCGGAAACTGCAATTAATCCAGAATGCGGCAGCTAGACTGGTGATTGGGAGCGGCCGCCGGGACCACATAACACTGGTCCTGAGAGATCTACATTGGCTCCCAGTACGTTTCCTAGCACAATTCAAAGTGTTGGTGCTGACCTTTAAAGCCTTAAACGGCCTT
This sequence comes from Zootoca vivipara, assembly GCF_963506605.1. Lineage (NCBI taxonomy): Eukaryota > Metazoa > Chordata > Lepidosauria > Squamata > Lacertidae > Zootoca > Zootoca vivipara. The sequence continues at coordinate 26,791,394 of NC_083283.1, forward strand.
GGTCCTGTATACCTGAAGGAGCGTCTCCACCCCCCATCGTTCAGCCCGGATACTGAGATCTAGCGCCGAGGGCCTTCTGGCAGTTACCTCACTGTGAGAAGCAAAGCTACAGGGAACCAGGCAGAGGGGCTTCTCAGTAGTGGCACTCGCCCTGTGGAACGCCCTCCCATAAACAACTACCTGACATTTAGAAAATACCTAAAGGCAGCCCTGTTTAGGGAAGTTTTTAATCTGTGATATTTTAATGTATTTTAATGTGTGTTGGAAGCCGCCCAGAGTGGTGTGGCCCCCCCCCCAGCCAGATGGGCACGGTATAAATATTATTATTATTATTATTATTATTATTATTATTATTATTATTATATGCTGTGTTGTAAGTTGCCCTGTCCTCTGATCTGTAGTGAGGGTGGGGTGTAAAAACTCTCTGTAATAAAGCACTGCTTCCTTCAAAAAATCTCAACTGTTCATGTAAACTGAAGGCATCAATCTTTCAGTAGGGAGAAAACAGCATTTTCAACATCTCTTTTATGAATGTGAAATTCAACTGAGTATTGTGAACTGCCTTGCTTCTTGAGTTAAAGATCAGAAGGCTATGGAAGAAAATTGTGGTCTAATGGAGGTAGAAATAAATATCATTCCAACTGCAGTTTTCAACAGCAATTTGTTTCTGGCTTGCATGTTTTCATGTCATATTAAATATAAATGAACCTTGTGTAAGAGAGAGAAAAGGAAGACAGGAAATAACAGCGCCAAGCCTAATCTTTAGGGATGACTAAAAGGAATTTGCCCTGTGAGACTTACCATTGCATCCTTTTCCCCAGAGCAGCATCTAGTCCCCCTTTGATTGATGACGCCTCAAAAACTTGCTCTGCAAACTGTTCTAGGCATTTGTTAGTGTCTGAGTGAAAATGTGCTTCCTAATGCCCATTTTGAACAGGCCTTCCCTTAACTTTATTCCCTGGCCTCATCTTTTGCCCTTAAATAAAATTTTAGGTGGTTGACATCTGTGATTTGAGAAATACGCTTCAGTTGGGCATTTCTAGAGATCTGTTTCCCAAAGAGAGAATTTAATTTTTCTGTTTGCCTTTTTTCATCCTTGAAGTTGAGCAATTAATCCTAAAAATTGCTTTACTGTCCCCCCTTAAGTGCTGCAGTATATCTTACAGCACAGAGTGGCTCAAGTAGAAAAGGGTAGCCTAACAAGCCACATAAACTTTATGATGTGGGGATGTGAGATGTGCTTTAGTTAGCAATGGATAAAAATTGAACAAAACTGTTGAGATTTTCAGGATTTCTGATTATGCCAAGTTTTCATACTAGCGTCCTCCCCGCAAGAAAGAAGTCTTGTAATCCTCAACAGAGTTTTGTTAACTTTATACTCATTGCTAACTAGAGCATCTAGTTAACTGATATCCTTTCCCTCAATGAAACAAAAAAAACTGTACAAAAATGTATTTATTAGAAGAAAGTGTGCATAAAACTGCAAATATTTAATGAAAATAGCCTACATAAACATCCTCTGGATGTATCAATATTTGAGGTGCTTGCTGCAGATAGCACTTCAGAGACTTTCTGAAGTTCCCAGAGGCATAGAAGTAGGAACCTTCAGGCTGGGTCAGGAAAGACTTTGGTCTAAAATCCTGGAGAGCCACTGGTAGCTAGTGTAGATTGGACTAGAGAACCGGCATCCCATGGGATGGATTTGGTCTGCACAACTTTTTGAACCAGCCGGCCAACATCTCCTGAGTGCCATCCCTCTTCAGCAGCTGTCCATGCATGATCACTGTTCCCCATTGGGAACTCCCACTTCATGCAGTAGCAGAAAGAGAGATGGGTGGATCATTGCAAACATCAAAGGAGCTCGCGAGCTCCCTGTGTTGGGAAAGGTAAACTGCAAGGTGTTGAGAGCCAACACTTCAAGGTGTCTGGATTGGTTTGAAAAGGAAAAGCTCACTCTTCACTACTGCTAATCTGCTTCCTGGTCTCCTGCGAGGGGACACATCACAGGGAGGGATGTTCTAAGCAGCTGCTCCTGGTGATCTCTTACACCCGTTGCCCAGCTGATTACGAAACTGCTGAGCAGTGAACGGGCTTGTGTGTGTGTGTGCACATGCATGAGAAAGTGTGGGGTGATCCCACACACTGCCAGATTTGTCCATTCCCATCACCATAATTGTGGAAGGCTGGGCACAAGGAAATGCAGAGAAAAGGATCTCCTACCCCTGATCTCGGGATGCAGGTGGCGCTGTGGGTTAAACCACAGAGCCTAGGGCTTGCCGATCAGAAGGTCGGTGGTTCGAATCCCTGCAACAGGGTGAGCTCCCGTTGCTCAGTCCCAGCTCCTGCCAATCTAGCAGTTGACAGCTCCTGCCAATTGACAGCTCCTGCCCATCTAGCGGCTTTGTCATGCTGGCCACATGACCTGGAACCTGTATGCTGGCTCCCTCGGCCAATAATGCGAGATGAGCGCCGCAACCCCAGAGTCGGTCACGACTGGACCTAATGGTCAAAGGTCCCTTTACCTTTACCTTTACCCCTGATCTAGATGGACCAATAGGCTGGCTTTGTATGCGGCAGTGTTCTTTGTCCCATGAGCAACCAGTCTCAGAAAATGCAGGGACCTTTTGCAGAGCGAAAGGCATGTGCAGTACAATGTTTCAGGGCTTCAGTTTAATTTGTGCCAGGTTACCAGTGATTCTTCTCAGCGCACGTGCTGACTCTTGGATTTGTGAAATAAGTAAGGAAAAGGCCATCTGAGATGTGTCACGTATTTTTCCTGCACTGCTGAGATTTACCCATATGTTTAGGATGAAGGAGCAGAGCAGTTGGCTGGCCGCAAGGAAGACTTGAGCCTGGAAGATTGCCTTTGTTTGTATAAATTAAAGCACTAATAAAAGAGCTAAAGTCATTTAGGAAGGAGAAATACATTAGGTAAATAGCAGTAATCCATTAAAGACTAAGGAAAGAACAGCCATGTAGAGGAAGAAAATTGTCTTCCAGTTGTATAATTATAGTTGCATTTAACGTAGTACTGCAAATCCTGGAAGATAACCAACCAAATAGTGTTCTTTTTCTTTTCTTTTCTTTTCTCACTTACAAAGATGAACTGCTTTAGTGTTGGTGCTGCTTCGCAATTTAACAAACACATGTTTTTCAAAAGCAGTGAAAAAACGCTGACTTTCACTTGAGGATAGTGATGACTTGTTTGTTTTCACCTCAGACAGAGTAACAATACTAAAAGGCAAGATGTATGTATGTATGTATGTGGTGATATGTATATACTGTACACACAGTAACCTCTAATACATTGTATTATGTATTACATTGTATACATTGTTTTCCCAAAAACTTTGAAGAAAGAGAAAAAAGAGGAAAGTAACTGAAGACAATATGACAGTTTCCCGATTAACACTGTAGTTGGCATGAGGATTGTTTTATGAAAACATCAGGTTAACAATGGCCATTTTTTTCAATGGATATTAACATATTGTGGCAACTTATAGTGTGTTTTCTTAGACCATCTTTCTCCCAGACTAATCTTCACCAACCTGGTGCCCTCCCGTTGTTCTGGAGTACAACTCTCATCAGCCCCAGCCAACATACCTTTTTTGCTCACTATCCTTATTTAGCATTGTGTGTTTCTGTAGGTTCAATTTGGGCCTCAAGCGGAGGCATTTTGATTAACAACAACAACAACAACAACAACAACAAATTTTTATTTGTACCCCACCCTCCCCAGTCGGAGCTGGGCTCAGGGTGGCTAACATCATAAAACCAACACAGTATACAAAAAACAGACGAACATAAAAACAGACAATCAATTAATTAAAATACATTTTAAGATTGGCTCAGAACAAATTAAAATCTGGACAGATGGCAGTCCACACGTAAAACTGAGAGTGGTTAATATTCTCCAGGGCCAATTGTTACCACTGGTCTTATAAAGGACCTGTGAGCGGGCTAGGATGCCTCTTTAATGCTTGTTCTTATACAGAAAGAAAAGAATCAGTCTGAACCCCGACCAAAGGCCTGGTGGAACAGCTCCATCTTGCAGGCCATGCAGAAAGATGTCAAATCCCGCAGGTCCCTGGTCTCTTGTGAGAGAGCATTCCACCAGGCTGGGGCCACGCCCCAAAAGGCCCTGCCTCTGGTCGAGGCCAGTCTAATCTCCCTGGGGCCTGGGATCTTCAGAGTGTTATTATTTGCAGACCTTAAGGTTCTCTGTGGGGCATACCAGGAGAGGTGGTATAGGTACGAGGGTCCTAGGAGGGAGACCCATAGGTACAAGGGTCCTAGGCCGTATAGGTCTTTAAAGGTTAAAACCAGCACCTTAAACCTTAAATACCGTTCAAAAATGTATGCATGCATGGAAAACAGTGTACAGGTATTTCTGATGCCAGTCTTGATATACCATGCACCTTTAAAACAAAAACAAAAACGGTGGGGGGAATATGGGTTATTCCTAGGATTGCCATGATTAGACACTATGTAATATAGACACGTCAGGAGGTCAAAGCTTCTTAGCAGTGGCGATGCTGTTTACTGAAATGTGGGTGGTGGATGAGGCAATGTTTGGGCTGTACAGGCACAGTGGCAGAGCCGATCTGGCGCTGTCACTGGCACACCAGTGCATCCCTGAGTTCACCACTGCATTTAATAGGCCAGTGCTTATTAAAACACCTGCTGAAATACAGAAATATATTTTTAAAAATAGCTGCCCGAAGGTGAGGCTAAGTAACATTCTGTATCTTTGAAACGGTGGTGCCTTCAAATGTTATAAGAGGTGCAATTGTTTGTTTCCAGGATCAGTGGTTTTGGCGTGTCAGAAATAACCGAGTGATGGATGGATACCCCATGCAGATTACCTACTTCTGGAGGGGGCTGCCGTCAAGTATCGATGCAGTTTATGAAAACAGTGACGGGAATTTTGTTTTCTTTAAAGGTAAGAAGTGCAAATTATATGAAGGGCCAAGTAAAAATTCATTTAAGGAACTTGCTAACATGTTGCATTTGGAGAGCTATTACATGGAAATGAGGGTGACCAGCTACAGAAGCAGTTTTTGGAATATGACTTGTTTACACTCCTAGATACAGTGCTCTTTAAATCAGAGTTAAGACAGTAGCCAAGTCTTCCTATGAAATGCTGGCCGCTGCAACTGGGGAAGCTATAGCCAAGATCTCCCCACAGATTTCTCTGTATTTATCTGGGACCTTGTCACTTGGAGAAAGGGTTTCTGAAGCTATGAGTGATACCGCTAGTAACTTTCAGGTTAGACTATCATTCTGACTGTATGGGAGTGTCTTCAAAGGTTTGGAAACTGGAATTACTTCAGTATATGGCTGCCAGATTACTGAGACTGGTCACTATGGTCCTAGTGTGTCTGTGCTGCATCTGTAGCTCCTGGTCTGCTTCTGGACTCAATTCAAAGCAACAGTTTTTGACCATCACAGCTTAGAACCAGGGCACTTGAAGGACTGCCTATCTCCATACATACCTTCCCATACTCTTAAGAAATTCAATAGAGGGATCTCTATTGTGTGCCCCCTTCCACAACTCAAGTAAGGCAGGGAGCTACCATGGAGAGAGCCTTCTTAGAGGTCAAACTACAATTTTAAAACATGCAACAGAGCATCTTGCTTGGCACCTACTTTGTTATCATTCTGGCAAATATCTTTTTATTTTCCCAAACTTTTATGGGCTTTGTGCTACTTGAATTTCCCTACATTGCTGTTTGTTGTTTTATAGTTATCATTGCTAAATTGTATTCCCACCCCCCAGTGTAAACTACCCTGTTTCCACTGACGGAGTAAGAGGAGTGCGGGGGGAGCGCACCGCCCCTGGCAGCACGAATCCGGTAGGGTGCCATTGCAGTTGCCCCCCTGCCCACACTGGGCGCAACACCCCTGCAGGCGGCATGCCCCGCCCCTAGGACACGTGCCACCCCGCCCCCGCCTGATCTCCGCCCCCCGGTGCCGGAGCATGAAGCTCCGCCACTGCCTGTTTTCAGCCTGCAATCTTATGCACCTTTATTTGTGAATAAGCTCCACTGATCATAGCGGGAATCAATTCTGGATTAATATGCATGGGACCGTGCTGCCGGTTGTGCTTTAAATAGCATGAACTATAGAAAGATACACTTTCCCCCTCTAATTTTCCTTCCCCCCTTCTAATCAGTGTTACTTATTTTAAGCATCAGTTGTTTATCTTGCTTATCATGTCACCTGTGTTATATTATAATTTATTTCCTCCCAGTACAGTGACATTACAGTGTTCAGGTGGGAAATGAATTATTAATAAAGTTCCTGTTTTTATGCAAATATTCATCATAATTAAAAATTTCATAAATCCCAGAAAATATGGCATGTGGAATTAACTGTTTTTCATCAGCCTGTGCCCCCCTAATTTTTCGTTGTGTTCCCCCCTTTTTTGCACCAGGCATCAGCTGTTCCTTAAAATTAAAGGTCTTAAATATGCATCTAATTTGAGTGTAATGTGAAAATTATACTGTATGTTGAATAAATACTAGTTTATCATTGCAACCTGCTCATTGGGAGTGAAAATCCGTGTAGGATATGATTATTTATAAAGCGAGGTATGTTAAATGAGCACTACAATAAAAGAATCAGATGAAAACGCTCAAATTTAACTGTGTAGTTAATAAGGACGGAAAAATATTGTAGCTCAAAAGGTTTGTGAGGAGTGTAGATGAAACACCATTAGGGACCTTTAAAGCCTGTAGTAAAGATGTTAAGAAGAGGGTTGCTGGATCAGACCACAAGCATGATACAAACATGGCATAGTATCACCCATCTTAATTCAAGATGGCTGCTCTTTTGTGTGCATTAAGTTTACCATACCTGCTGGGCATGCTGAGTATATAGGCCATGCAAAGCCTATTCTGTTCACACAGTGACCAGCCAGATGCATAATGGTAGCCCATAACCAGCACATGAGCACAGTAGCACTTGTGTCCCCCAGGGACTGGTATTCAGAAACACCCCGTTCCCACCCCATCATACTTACATCTTCTCCTGCACCCCAACCCCATGGCTTTCTTTCTTTGATTCTTTCTTTCATTCCCAGCTCTGTTGTTTCTTTCTGGACCCATATACTTCTTGCTTTGTCACCGCTTTATAGCTTCCCCCTGAAACTGCTTTCCTTTTCCCCTTTCTCTCAATAGCTTCCTCAGTGTCTTCCCCTTTGTCTGAGGTAAGTTGCAGTTGTTGCTGTTGTGGCCAGAGCTAGGCACGTCAACTTCTCTTTTGGCTTCCTTTATTTTACCGTAGCAGCTCCTTGGGAGAAAAGAATCAAAGTTTTGGGGGGGGGGGGTGGGATACAAAATGGTGGGTTTCCACGTCTAGCTATAGCTGTCTCATTTTGGAGGTGATTGAGTTAACCAGCAACTGGCCATGACCGAGGCCTTGTGAGGCCACCACCATTCCCTGGTGATTGTTCTCATAAATGCCATCATTCATGCACATGGTAATCCATTGCATCAGGGGCAGGGAACCTATGGCCCTCCAGATATTGCTGGACTCCCAACTCCTATGAGCCTCAGTCAGCATAACCAATAATCAGGGATGATGGGAGTTGTGGCCCAGTATATCAAGAGACCACAGGCTTCCCACTCACACACCAGTTTAGTAAACATGGGCAATGGAAGTGAAACCACTAGAAAGAGAGAAAATGTGAGCACGAGCAGCAAAAGTCAAACCACTAGAGAGAATGTTAATGCATCATGAGTTTGGAGTTTTAAGCAGACATACTGTTGGCATCATTTTACAAAGACACAAAGACATGCATTTTTATTTCAGTGAATTTATAATACTAGTAGGTTTGCAGTCTGCATATATAGATTTTATATTGCTTTCTGACATTCCCACCCACCCCCATTCCATGCTGGGTCTGGTTCAGGCATGTGAAGGGGACATCTCCTGCTTTCATGTGGTATGTTTCAAGGATGACTTCGCTTGACTTTCTAGATGTTAGAGTGCGTGGAGAATTTCTGTGTAATTAGTTTCTAGTGTTCATACTTGGAACTTCAGTGTTTTAGGGAACAGGGAAGTATCCCAATAGTGTCCATAAGTGAGTTATATTGTAGCCAATGTTAGTCATACTTGGAATTAATTAATTCATTGAAATGAATAAAGATGACTGACTTAGGTACATTAATTTCAGTGAGTACTCTGAGTAGAACATACTTGACCAACTCAATGTATCTTCATATGTATGGTGAAAGCTGCATTCTTCCTGTTTGCTAAGGACCATTAGCTTAGACTTTGAATATTCTTTCACAGTGATTGATAGATAGCCTGATGAAGAAAAACCATTTACTGTAGCCCAACTCCACTTTCCTCCTATGCTTTGAAACAGAAATAATGAATCTTAGTCACCAGCCCCATGCACACTTTCTTGGGAGTATTCACCATTGAACTATATGTTGCTTACTCCCAAGTAAACACTGCCAATTTGTTGTCATGTTCACTGCTTTTTGTAATATGGTCCATTGGCATCTGTTGTAAGAGCCAGCAGACACACATTGCAGACAAAAACATTTTTAATATTCCGAAAAGACCCAAATCTTTTCCTCCCCATGTGTTATGTTTATATTGCCGCATGCAAACCACAGAATTCAATCATGTTTTATTACCATGTAATGAAATTTCAGACTAAGATGAGTCTGCAGAACCATTTTTCTTTTAGATTTATCTAATCATTTTACACCTCTCAAAAGCATGTTGTCCTCTAACCCTTCTCTAGAAGATTAGTTTTACTTTGAACCCTTAAGCAACTTTTAAACAACTACCTTTGCTATAATATGGCAAACATATTTTGTCTGCATTACTTCTTAAGAAAGTCCCTTACATAACAAATTATGGGTCGTATGAAAATCACTTAGTGAAGGAAATGTCAGTTCCCATTGGCATGGCTGGCTTTTTGTGGATATACATTACATCCCTATCATCCTTCTTCCATTTGATATAGCTAAGCCACAGTCCAATACTGTTGCTGAAAATTCAGATTTGCAGGGGCAAACTCATGAATCTAATCTTAAACATTGGGATAGCTCAGTTGGCAGAGCATGAGCCTCTTAATCTCAGGGTTGTGTGTTCGAGCCTCAAATTGGGGAAAACATTCCTGCATTGCAGCGGGTTGGACTCAATGATCCTCATGGCCCCTTCCAACTCTACAATTCTCTGATTCTACCACATGGTCACATTTCCATTCCCTAACATGCTAGGCAGTATAGGTGACTGTCTGTGGCAGCACAGCTCTTGGGGCTATTTAGGGGAAGGAACATCATCTGACCCCCTTCCCAGAACTTTGGGACAATATGGCCACAGGGCAAAATGAGACACAACAGAGGAGAGTCTGTTTTTCAACCTGAATCTGTCCCAACCTGAATCTGAGGAGACCAATTTAAATGGCAAAAGAACATGTGTGATAGGAACATTAAATGCTCTCCCTCCCATAATTTACTGCCTCAAAGTCCATATCCTGAGGCGCTGTTCTTTCAACTAGACTCTTTGAGCCAATGCAAACAAAATTAATGATTAATTATCAATGGGGATGGGAGGAGCTACAAATTTCTGTGGAAAGGCTCAATAAGAGGCCAGTATAGGCTGTGAAATCCTCATGGTTGGCTTTCTTCATGGAGCACAGTGACGTCCCATGGTGCCTTGTCTTTCCTGGGTTGCTTTTCCTGCTTCTGGTTGAGCACCACTTGCTCAGGTCAGTGTCAAAACCAATTCTGCCACACACAGAAAGTCTGTCTGTCTTCACTCTGTGTTTCCTATACCATTATCTCCTATCACAGCCTTGCACGTTCAGTCCGTGATTACATGTGGCTTCTATTTAGTCATTTTAATTTCATTTGGATTCTACATTCCCCTTTTGGAATTTGTTGCTCAAATTAGGCCTATGGAATCCTCAGCCATTTTCTCTCAAGCCAAGACCCGGCCAAAGGGCCATTTAAACTCTTCTAATGCCGAGCCAAAGGGGAGAGCTTTGCGAAACCTCTTTCACCATTGAGGCTAAAGGAGAGAAACTTCAAAAGGCTATGCCTTGCCTGTGTGGGAGAGAGCCAATGGGCAGAGCCAATGTTTCTGGCTTTTCTCAGCTGACCCCTTATTATTATTATTAGTAGTAGTATTAGTATTAGTATTAGTAGTATTAAAAATAAGTTTCAGAAATTTCTCAAGAACATGAAGCTTTTAAAATATATGGTTCAAATATTTTAATTCATTGACCTTCCTCTGTAAAATAGTACATTATTAGGAGTACAGTATAGATGAAATGAATCCAGCTTGATCCGATTATCTTTTTTTTTTTTTTTGTACACAGGGCAAGAAAAGAATAGCTAAGTGCTAGAATGTCTAAGATTTCCCATTTACTGTATTATGCAACAATATTTGAATCCTATATTTTAAAAGCTTCATGTTCTTGAGAAATTTCTGAAACTTATTTTGAAAATAGCATTTTACTATCCCAAATGTAATAATATAATAATAAATAAATGAATAATAAATTCTTTATTGTCACTGTGCCACTTGTAAGTGTAAAATATCATTTTAAGTTGATATTTGAGTGAAAAAAATGAAATGAATAGCATAAAACCCATGTTTATTTATCTATTTAGTGCTTAGATATATACTTAATCTTCTGCGTAACAGCTCAGAATGTACAGAAACTTTGATGTTTGGTAATATAGCATGAATACCTAATTAAAATATAGCAATATTCTTTCATAGCATTCCATGGTGGTTTTCCTGTAGAATAGGTAATGAGGAAATGCCAGATAAGTCTGTAAATATTTTTTTTAACTGGCAGAGATGCAGATTGTGAAATTCTTCCTAGTGTGACAAGAAATTTAAGCAGTGCTAAAAGCTAACTGTCAAAGGCATCTGCAGTGCTAAAACTTGTGCCAAGCCCAAATGCAGCAGTAGCAAAGTTGTTGTCAAATTCACACTGGTGCTGCCATAACTTTCAACACCACTCATCCCACTATTTGACAGCTTCATTTTGAAAGCTAAAATTTACTGGCAGGATATGGGTAAGAAGCAAGTAACGCTGCCTGCATAGAAATTCAGGGATTTTTTATTTTTTTTTAAGTGAAGCAAGTGTAAGGAAAAGGCCTGCTGAAAGCAAAATGGATATGTGATACAGATAGGATGAGCTTGAGGATCAAGTGAAGTCTTGTAGGTAAATGCAAAACAGCAACAGACATTTGCAGCCCAGCTTCTCACCTGTTCTTTCTGTGCCATAGAACAGCTTAATAGGAAGGCTGGCCAGAAAAACAACAACCCCTGTTGCCTGTATGTTGTTGTTTAGTCGTTTAGTCGTGTCCGACTCTTCGTGACCCCATGGACCATAGCACGCCAGGCACTCCTGTCTCGCACTGCCTCCCGCAGTTTGGTCAAACTCATGTTCGTAGCTTCGAGAACACTGTCCAACCATCTTGTCCTCTGTCGCCCCCTTGCCTGTATGTATTGTTATGCAATATTTGCAACACTGTAAAAGAGTTTAACCGAAAGATTAGCATCTGCACCTACTACAAAGGAGTAGCTCTTGAAGGCCCTTGAAATCACAGGGATGGATCAATTAGCAAGACTGTTTATTCAAAGAAAACGCCTAGTAGGTCTGTTAATTCTTTTGACATACAGTATTTTCAATCCTCCTTGTGGCTTTTTGGAACCAGGCTCAATGCTTCTGAGAGAGCAGATTTATTTGTCTTTTCTTTGAAAATTGAACAATTTGGCTATGGTACCCTCCTTGTCGTGTGTCGTATTGAATTATTGTTTGCGGGTTATGGGTGAGGTTAGTTTTTTATTGTTTTAATTGCATTGTGTTTCTATATGCTGTAACCCAACTTGGGACCTTCTTGAAGGGTGGGTAATAAAAACAAATAATAATAATAATAAATTTAAAAAAGTATTTGCTTTGGCTCGGAGATAGGTACTTGCCTAATGATTCCATGACTGCTCTGAGATTTGAAATAAGGAACTTTCCAGTACCCTGCTCGCACTTTTAATCCCTTTGCTACATGAGGTAAACATAAATGTCAATGTTAATTTTATAGCACTTTTAACATACACATGGAACGCTTTAGAATCTCTCATTTTTAACCTTTCTAAAGCCCTGAGATAAAGAGCATTAATATTCCCATTGTACAGATTCCAAACAGAGTTTGTGATAGTGACTCATCCAATGCTGTTTGGAGAGTTCATTAGAGGACTTATCACATATCACCCCTCCAACCTAAGGGCTGCAGGGAGAGGGGGAGAGACAGTCCACACATTTGGGCTGAAATGCATGGTAGAAACAATACAAATATTATGGCCTGCCTTGTTCAGCAGCCACCTAACTAAACTGTCATTCAATGCCCACCACAAAAGGTGATAGCATTGGAACTGACCCCCCACAGGTAAATTTTTCAACTTGATATATATATTTTTTGCCTGCTCCTTATCTTAAATTCCTTTTCAGTATTCACTGCTCAGTTTGAAGGCTCTCGTTCTGTTTCTTTGCTGAAATCCTGAAATGTGCAGCTCTCCGACCTCCTTCTCCAACTGAAATCCAGGTGCTTTCTCATATAACTCCTTGAGCTGAAGAATCAGAAAATAAACTTTCTCTCTCAAAGAAAACCTGCAGTCATGTAAATCTTGAGTTTGTTATATATGGCGCATGCTACAAATAATTATGACAGCTGTGGCAGTATAAGCCCGTCATCTCCTGAATGCATAATACATCTCCATCGGTCTGAAACCAATAGAAACCTTGCATATAAATAATTACTGTTGCCATTGCCCAAGAGACTCAAATAACATATATCCAGATAGCTTCTAGAGTTTAAACTTGTTTAGTCCTAAATATCAGAGGGAAAGGTATCAGCTGGGTAGGATCTGATAGGCAAATATAACTCGTAGTTCCATTTGCCTATGCAATGTTAGGTACTTTTGTAGTTATCATTCAGGAAACCATGCCTTGCTTAAATAAATGGTCACACAGTGTAAGACAGCTCTGTGCAACTTGTGTGCCATGAAGCAATACAGTCTGGTGCCGTGAACCTGAAAGCCGACAGTGGCCCACACATGGACACAAAGGGAGAGAGGGCAGTGGTGCTTATTGAGGAGGCACTGGTCTCTGGGCTGGATTCATTGGGTCATAAATATGTTGGGCAGAATAATTGCAATCCTCCTTGTGATTGAAAATCCCGTTCACGCAGTGTTCCCGATCACAGGGATCGTATTTACGTTCAGACAAACACACTTACAATCCCCCTTCAGTTCTCTCTACTCATTGTGACAAGGTTTGAGATAGAACCAGCACGTGCATCATCATCCCTTCTCTATTGTAAGGGGGAGAGATTTCAGAGAACCTCCCCCTCTCATCAGGAGCAGTTTGTCCCCAAGCAGCCAGGAAAGCACGGGGTCTGAAGGGGCCAGTCAGGAAGTGGAGAGAGAGTGCCAGGTCTCTGGCAGCATGGGAGAGCCCTTGCTCCACAGGCGGGAAGCGAGAGAGGCGGAAAGGGGGGACAGGGAAAAGACGGAGCCTAGACCCTTTCCCCCGGCACCGGAATTAAGGAGGAGGAGAAAGGGGAGGAGATTCACTGCCCCGAGGCTGTTATGTTGGTCAAAGTCGCGAAAAGGGGCAGTGCCGGATTCTGAAACGGAATGAGAGGACATGAAACCGACAGCTCACTACACTGTAAATAACATGCACCAATAAAGACTCTGTTAAAGACAAGTATGTGGAGAGTCGTTACTCAAGAGTAGCTGTAACAACCTCTGACATCTATGAATGCAGTTTTAAAACACCTGAATGGATCCTGAATATCTTGGATGTGTTCCATTGGGGAGGAGAGTGTCAAAACATTGGTGCATATCAGTATGCCACATTCGTGTGGTCGATCAGAGCCACATTGCTGCTCTCTGTAGCTTACCCTGGATGGCACTGGGTGGGGCAGTGAGGTTGGGGCTACGAAGACACACCGGCAGAACCTCTCGCGTCCTGCCAATCGTGTGTCTTCAAGGTCCCGACCTCACCATCACTCTGCCCTACCCAACTGCCATCCAGATAAGCTGTAACGACCTCAACTGCTAGTGGTGCATATTGGGAGGCAATAGAATGATGTGGATGTTTTCTTGAATAAGGAGAATGTATCTGAAATATAGGAGTAGGAGCATTCTCATGCTTGAAAGCGGATTGTTAAGCAGTTGCAAAGGAGCTGGTGAAAGATTTAGTTCACAAGTTGAGTATGGGAAGGATTGAAACCATATCCCATTTCCTAATTAAAAATGTGATAAAAGGAGATGCTGTAAGTCTCAAAGATACGGGCCGAAGAAACCAAACTATTTCCTGATTTCTGCCCCCCCCCCTGCATCCTCTTATTACTCTTTAAGACTTCCCTTATTTAATGTCACTGAGGGATATCTATAAAACAAACTGTGAAACAGCTCTCTGGTTTTTCCATCACAGTGGCTCTAGCGCAGACTTGATCCTCAATCTTTGGGGTGGAGTAAAGTTTCCTTTAAAAATGTTTGTAACAAAAACAGTGCCTAAGGGCCGATATGTGTACAAGAGGCAAGTCTGCCTGGATACTTGGTTAAGCACAAGAAAGGATATGGGTTCCCATTTTTGTACATGTCATTTTCTAAAATGATTGGTGTTGAGAAATGTATCCACTTTCCCATTAGCTTCTATGCCTAAGGGTGTCTGCACTACAAATTGACAGCCTGCTTCTAAGGAACTACAACATCAGCTTCTGTAGCCCATGCAGCTTGCTAAACTTGGGCATTTCTTGATCTTACCGCATACAAAGCCTTCCACTCCATGGCAGCTCATAAAATGCTGCAGAATTCAAATACAGCAGGCCACATCTCATGACCTACCGAAAGCAGCCCAGTAGCCATGAATCATCAGCTCACTACAACCCAGCATATTAGGTCTCTTGGTGGGCCACCATTCATGGTTGACGAGATGCATTCAGCTTGGTGAGCCACAGCACAAATTGTGGCAGCCTGCTCCATTTGGAATTTTGGATTCTGCAGCATACTTGGAGTTCCGAGGAATGACAGCCAATGTTTGGATATTGGTTTATATATTGATACCTGCATGGTGTTCTGTTGTGTTCTGTTTTCTAATTAAGGTCTTACATATTTCTTGGGGAGAGTTCAGGGGAAAGAGCCTGTTGGATGCATGTATCAACAAATGATAGCACGAGAAGCTAATGTGGATCTTTCTCCCTCCCCTCTGCTCTCAGGTAACAAGTTCTGGGTCTTCAAGGACACTACTCTCCAGCCAGGATATCCTCACGATTTGATAACATTGGGCAGTGGGATTCCACCTCATGGTATTGATTCAGCAATTTGGTGGGAAGACGTTGGGAAAACCTACTTCTTCAAAGGAGATAGGTTGGTATATTCATCCTGGAAGGGACTAATCAACCTGTTATTTTCATAGCGTTTGTGTATGACTGGTCGTGTTCCTTTGTTTTCTAATGGCCTTGTGAAAAATATTACACACATGGAATTTTTAGTGTTGGGTTCACTGTTTACTTCATACAGCCCATTTCAAGGCTTTATATGTACGCTTCCACACTGGTTAAGACCTGTATCTTTTGTGTTTGCCCAACTACAGTATTATAAATCTTCTCTGTCAAGGATAGCAAGTCTCTGATTTTTCGGGTTCTACTGTACACATTCACTTGTCATTTATTTTCAATTAGCCTGCAATTAATTGTTTTATATACATCTTACAGGTGGTGTCCAATAACTTCAGGGACCTAGGTACTGAAAGTTTTCAATGACTCTGCGTATTTTTCTATCTCCCTTCACTTCTGTGCTCGTACTTTTGAAATCCTAGCACAAAAGTACTTAGGGTCACGACACTGAAAACAATGTGTTACAATTTCAGTATGTGTTTGGCGACAGAAATGGGGGATGACGGAAGACCTACAATCTGCTTCGTACTCTCAGAGCAGTTTAGCTTTATTTAGATTATTTTAATATTCTGTTGGAATCCACCCAGTGTGGCTGGCGAAACCCAGCCAGATGGGCGGGGTATAAATTTATTATTATTATTATTATTGTGAGGGACAAGGGATACAGGGAAGTCCCTCCCATCTTAAGTTCCAGCCCATCACCAAGCGCTGGAGAGAGTAAGGAGAGCTCTGCCTCCAGCGGAGAGTCAGGAAGTGGTGTCCGAGGCTCAGGCAGGGTTGTGGAGCCCATGCCTCAGGTGGGACAGGAAGTTGGACGCACGGGGGGGAGGCCAATCCCCCCAACTCCCGAATTGCGACGCAAACGTAGGGGGAAGAGGCTGGGTCTGCCAAAGTTGTGGTGCTGGAAGAAAACGCGCCAATCGCCATTCGGGAGTTCTGACACCTCACCTTAAGGATGCATTTTCATTGCTCTGAACACTGTAAATAATCAGCACTTAATAAAAGCCTTAAAAGACCATGCTGGAGTCGTTACTCTAGAGTAGCCATACCAGGCCCTCTGACAGCAACTCCCGAATCTTTTTTTGACTACTTTGGAGTGCAGCGATGAGCGCTCAAGAGGCTGAGCATTGGAGGCTGGAGGCCGAAGCAGCGAAGCAGGAGCTACAGAACCTCACAGCGCACGCACAGCAGCAATTGCATGCCGCTCAGGAGGAAGCGCGAGGGGCGCAGGAGGAGCTGAACAAGCTGGTGGACCAGGTGAGGACAAAAGAGGAGACTGAGAAACAGCTAAGGGTGATGGTATTAGACCTGCAGAAAAAGTTGGAAGAGGAGAAAGCCGCTAGAGGTGGGGGGGCACCCCAGCCGCAGCTAGTCCAAGTGAGAAGGGGACAGAGCCTAGTCACCAAGTTCAGCGGAGACCCGAGGGAGTACCTCGGATTCGAGACAGAAATAAATTATGCGCTGGAATTGCATGCAGCAGAATTCCCAGATGACGCGCACAGAGTCTACTTTATCATAGAGCATTTGACGGGGGCCGCCCGGGAATGGGTAAGACCGCTCATCGCGCAAAAAAATCCTTGCATGAAGAACGCAACTTTATTTCTAGAAGCTTTAAAATTAATGTACGCTAGCGACAGTGAAATGGAGGCCACTAAACAGGAGCTTCATGACTTAACACAAGGAAAATCGACAGTTAGGGACTACTGGGCGAAATTCACCATGCTGGTGCACAAACTGGGGTGGGATCTGAACAGTGAGCCAGTGAAATCAGCCTTCTACCTGGGTTTGCATGCAGACGTTAAGGATGAACTGGCAAGAGGTCCTAGACCGCAGACTATGGATCAGCTCAGCAAAGCGGCGCTAGCGGTGGGGGTGAGACAGGAATCCAGATGGTATGACAAACAAGCGACGCGCGCAGCAAAACCTTGGTTCCCACGCTCTCAGGACAGACCACATCACCAAACCCCACCCCAGGGACCGCCCCCAGACCCGCCCAGACCAAGCCCAGAGCCGGAACCGATGGAGATCGGGGGAGCGCGCGCGCGGGCTTTTCAAACCCCGGCGGCGCCAAGACGCAAGGAGGGAAGAGGCGGGAATTGCTTCCTCTGCAACTCCCCCCGGCATCGCGTCAGAGACTGCCCTCATCGCAGAGAGTGGCAAGGAAAGGCGGGAACGGTTGTACCTTCCCCCACTGACGTAGCACCACAGCAGGGAAACGAGACAGCCTGGCTGCAGGAGACAAGGGGCAGCAGCCAGGCACAGTCAGCAGTGAACAGCCCCAGCCCGCCCACCCGCACAGAGAGGAGCAGAGCCAGCCCACCCCTCCCAGAGCAGGAGTGGTTCTAGAAGTCACGCTGACGCTCCCAAATGGCTATCCCCTGACAGTCCTCGCCTTAATTGACAGTGGTGCCTCAGCCAACTTCTTCTCGAGAAACTTTGCAGCAGAGCACCAGATCCAACTTCTGCAGCTGGATTTTCCCCTGCATGTGGCCACCATTGATGGCAGAGAGTTGCTGGGAGGGGCCATCACTCATCAAACCCCCCCCATGAGAATGACAGTGGGAAGGCACTCAGAGACACTGGCTTTCAACGTCACGACCATCTCAGACCCCCCCATCGTTTTGGGAATGAGCTGGCTGGCGCGCCACGACCCCTCCATAAGTTGGCACCAGAGATGCATCACGTTTGGGTCGGACTTTTGTCTGGAACATTGCATGCAGCACCAACCAGGGGAGGGGCCTCCGATAGCCACGGTGGCCACCATGCACGTCAAAGGGGGTGAGGCGATACCCAAGCCGTACTGGGACCTGCAGGAGGTCTTCAGCGAAGCGGAGTCCGACCACCTACCTCCACACAGGCCTTTTGACTGCCAGATCAACCTGGTGCCTGGGGCAACGATACCCCCAGCCAAGCTGTACGCCATGTCAGACCAGGAACTGGAGGATCTGCGCGCTTTCATCGACAAGAACCTCAAGCGGGGGTTCATCAGAGAAAGCAAGGCAGCAGGGGGCAGCCCGGTCTTCTGGGTGGACAAGAAAGACACGCAACAGCGCCGTCTGGTGGTGGATTTTAGACGGCTGAATTCAGTGACAGAGCCAGTGGCTTTCCCCATGCCCAGAGTGGATGATCTTCTGACAGCGGCACGCAGGGGCAAGATTTTCACCAAGCTAGACCTAAGAGGGGCGTACAACTTGATCAGGATCCGGGAGGGCGATGAATGGAAAACCACGATGTTCACGCCTCTGGGCTCTTTTGAATATCTGGTGATGCCCTTCGGGTTGCAAGGGGGCTCAGCCTGCTTCCAGGCCTTCATGCACCACGTCCTGGGGTCCCTCCTCTTCAAGAACTGCTTGGTCTTTCTGGATGACATCCTTATCTATTCCAATGACCCAGTGCAGCATGTGAAGGATGTCAGGGAGGTGTTGCAGCGCCTGAAGGACAACCACCTGTATGTGAAGCTGGAGAAGTGCAAGTTTCACACCAAGGAGGTGGACTTCCTGGGCTACAAGCTGTCAGACAAGGGGCTGGCGATGGACAAGGACAAGGTGCAGACCATCCTGGACTGGCACAGCCCCAGGACGCGCAAAGATGCCCAACGCCTACTAGGCTTCGCTAACTTCTACAGGAAGTTCATCAAGAACTTCTCTCGTGTCACGGCTCCCATCACCGACTGCCTGAGAGGCAAGCAGAAGTTCAGGTGGACGCCAGAGGCACAAGCAGCGTTCGAAAGCCTCAAGAGGGTATTCGCTTCAGACCAGCACCTGTTCCACGTGGTGCAGGATGCGCCCCTACGCCTGGAGACAGATGCTTCTGATAAAGCTGTGGGAGCGATTCTGTTGCAACTGGACACCAACAGAGAGTGGAGACCCTGTGCCTTCTTCTCCAGGAAGCTGACCCAGCCTGAACGCAACTACACAGTGTTTGATAGGGAACTTCTCGCGATCCACGCTGCGTTCCAGCACTGGCGACACTTCCTGGTGGGCGCCAAGCACCCCATCCAGGTGTGCACAGACCACAAGAACCTGGAGTTCTGGAGAACGGCCAGGGTGCTCAACCAGCGGCAGATACGGTGGGCAGAGTTCTTCTCGAACTTCAACTTCTCCATCCACTACATCCCGGGGGAGCAGAACGTCAGGGCGGATGCCCTCTCCCGCAAGCCAGAGTACATGGAGGAGGAGTTGCCACCAGCACCCAGGCACGTTTTCCCCCCATCTGCATGGTCATGCGGTGCAGCAGTGGTGAGCGAGGCAGAACTCACAGCACTGACGGCAGCGGATGAATTTGCCACCCGCATCTTCAGAGACCTGAGAGGGGGGAGGGAGCAGGCCAAAGACTTTGAGGAAAGGAGGGGTTTGCTTTTTTACAGGGGAGCCCTGTACCTCCCAACCAAACAGCTGAGAGGTAAGGTTCTCAAGCAGATGCACGACAACCCAACGGCGGGTCATTTCGGAAGGGACAAAACCACTCACCTAGTCATGAGACACTTCTGGTGGCCAGGGGTGCGGGAGGATGTTCGGGATTATGTCAGGGGATGTGACACCTGCCAGCGAGCAAAGGTGGTCAGAGCGCCACCAGCAGGTTTGCTGGAGCCATTAGCCACACCGCACAGGCCGTGGGAAGTAGTGTCCATGGACTTCATCACAGACCTGCCGTCGTCCAGGGGCAAGACCGCAGTGTTGGTGGTGGTGGACCTCATGTCCAAAATGTGCCACTTTATACCGTGTGCCAGGGCGGTCTCGGCAGAAGAGACGGCCAAACTGTTTGTGGACCACGTATTCCGACTGCATGGATTGCCTTTAAGAGTTATTTCGGATCGTGGCCGCCAATTTGTTTCCAGGTTCTGGCGACGGCTAATGAACCTCCTGCAGGTGGAGGTCAGCTTGTCGACGGCTCGGCACCCGCAGACCAATGGACAGGCGGAGCGGGTCAACGCCATTCTGCAGCAGTACCTGAGATGTTACGTCAGCCAGAGGCAAACGGACTGGGTGGATCGCCTGCCACTAGCAGAATTTGCCTACAACAATGCGGTGCACGTCTCCACAGGGGTGTCGCCCTTTAAGGCCAACTACGGGCGCGACCTCAGATCTTTCCCGGAGAGGGAGGGGGAGGAGGAGGAAGAGGGCCCACAGGCAGAGGATTGGGCAGAGGACCTGGAGCTCAGAGAACACTTGGAGAGGGCCAAGGAAGCGTACAAGAAGGGGGCAGATCGCCACAGGCGGCCGGGAGAGGTCATCAGGGTGGGGGACAAGGTTTGGTTATCCTCGGAAGGTCTTCCCACCAGGGGGCGATGCAAAAAGTTAGCACCCAGGAGGCTGGGCCCCTTCACGGTCACGCAACGGGTCAACCCGGTAGCCTTCAGGCTAGCACTGCCGGAGGACATGAGAGTGCACCCAGTGTTTCATAGATCACTGCTGTCGCCGTACAGGGAAAGTACCAGGTTCAGGGACAGCGATCAACCTCCAGAGGGAGGGGGGGAGACGGGAAACGCCCGACAGCTCAATGAGGCAACTGAGATTTTAGACTCAAGGAGAGGGGTGAGAGGGCTGGAGTACCTGATAGCATGGGAGGACACTCCGCCATCCCACAATGAGTGGATACCGGCCACGGAAGTACCTGAGGAATTTTTAGTGGAAGAGTTCCACGCCCTGTTCCCCCACAGGCCCAAGCCCTGGCACATGGAAAGGGAGGGAGAGGGGGAGGAGCAGGAGGAAGGGATAGCAGGTAGCAGCTCCCCATGGAGATGGGAAGCGGAATTTGAGGACACGGAAGAAGAGGTGTGGGTTTCACCGAGGTCGACGACGTCAGAGGCAGGAGAGGACTGGCAGAACATTTTTACTCCCACCAGCTCTGATGCCACTGACTTCTTGGGGTTTCCGTCTTCTCAGGGGGAAGGAGAGAGATCGCAGGATTGGGGGGAAATTTTCACACCCACAGGCTCGGATGCCACGGACTTCTTGGGATTTCACTCGTCCCCAGCAAGCAGAGAGCCACTAGGGAGGGGGAGAGAGGAGCCTGGGAGGGGGGTGGATGTGAGGGACAAGGGATACAGGGAAGTCCCTCCCATCTTAAGTTCCAGCCCATCACCAAGCGCTGGAGAGAGTAAGGAGAGCTCTGCCTCCAGCGGAGAGTCAGGAAGTGGTGTCCGAGGCTCAGGCAGGGTTGTGGAGCCCTTGCCTCAGGTGGGACAGGAAGTTGGACGCACGGGGGGAGGCCAATCCCCCCAACTCCCGAATTGCGACGCAAACGTAGGGGGAAGAGGCTGGGTCTGCCAAAGTTGTGGTGCTGGAAGAAAACGCGCCAATCGCCATTCGGGAGTTCTGACACCTCACCTTAAGGATGCATTTTTACTGCTCTGAACACTGTAAATAATCAGCACTTAATAAAAGCCTTAAAAGACCATGCTGGAGTCGTTACTCTAGAGTAGCCATACCAGGCCCTCTGACAATTATTATTATTATTATTATTATTATTATTATTATTATTATTATTATTATTATGTTATTTGTGCGAAGCAAGTGTTGTGCATTGATGCTTCTAAAATGAACTATGACTTTTGTTAATGCATTGTTTTAATCCTCAGTGCTCTTGGTAGTTAAGCAGGGTTTACATCAACATGGCAAACAAGCACTGATTGAAGAGGAAGGAGATTTAGCTCTTCCTTGCTCCAGTTCCCTGCTGCTCTGTCTCCCCAACTTCCTGCTGCCTTATTTTGGACCAAGATGAAGCTGTGGCGAAGACTGGTCCTAGTGTTTTGTCCTTCTGCAGAAAGATTAGCAGAGAGCAGAATGTCTTGTACAGGGGCATAAATCAATTCCCCCTTGGACCCTAAAGGTGATGGGAAGTCATCTGTCGTAAGGAGACCTTGGCACCACCTAAACATTTTTCTGCCTAGCTCCATGTTTTCTACTATGATAGTATCTCAATGATTTCAACCTTTCACAAGGGAGATATGTATGGAGCTACCTTAACACTGAGATGTCCTTGCTTATTTGGAAGCTCTGTGTGTGATTTGGAGCTCCTGAATGTGTAGCACTGACCAAAGTGCAACTCCTGTTGCCTAGATGCTTATAGAAATCACAGGAGAAAGGACTTTCCCTCATTTCCTTCATGGTCAAGTCACAGCTGTGCAGCTGTAAATAGGTGTGGGCTTTCCTCTGATACTCCAATCCACTTGGAAACACTTCAGTATATTGAGTAACATTGTGTATATATGCAATTCAGGGAATGAACCCTATGTGTGTAACTAGATTTCCCATTGTTGTTGTTGTGTGTCGAAACACACATTACAAATCATACACAAACCTCACATTACCAAAGACACACAATCAAATACAAAAATTCAAAATTCCGATATCATCACAGGAAATTTACACCAATAAATTTATACATCTCCACCCCCTTCCCACTCCTTCTCACCCATATGTGATCTCAATATCCTTCTTTTTATCCTTTAGTTGTGTTTAATTTATCATTTATTTATCTTCCAATTCATTTTATTAATCTTATCTTCTAGTCCCCTGCACCTTTTACACCTTATCCATCAATATATCCATTCCAAAGCAATATTTCTTCATGTATTCCTGCACACCTTCCCATTCCTTTATTAGTTTCTGATTTGAACGGCCTCTGGTGCTTGCTGTCATTTTTGCCTTTTCTATAAACTCGCCAGATATAATTCTCCATTCTAATAATGATGGTGTTTTCTCCCCCTTCCAATTTTTCGCAATCAACAATCTGGCCGCTGCCGTCGCGTATAGAAATACATTTTTCTTATCTCTGGGTACGTCGTTTGATATTATCCCTAACAGAAAAGGCTCTGGTTTTTTTTAATAAATGAGATCTTAAACAATTTTTTCAACTCTTTGTATATCTCATTCCAGAATTGTTTTATGATTTTGCATCCCCACCATGCATGGTAAAAGGTTCCTACTTCCTGCTTACATTTTCAACATAAATTTGATTTCTTTTTATAGATCTTAGATAATTTTTCTGGAGTGATATACCAACGGTAAAGCATTTTCATCCTATTTTCTTTTATCGTGGAGCAGGCCATGAAGTTCATGTCAACCTCCCACAGCCTCTCCCATATATATATATATATATATATATATATATATATATATATATATACACACACACACACACACACACACACACATACTTTTCAGCATAAAATACAATAAAAACATTAATCTAGATGAAAATGAAAAAAAGAAAATAACGTAAAAGGAAAAAATAGAAAGAGGAGAAGAGGAAAAAAATACAATGCTCTCTAGCAGAGGTAGAACTTAACGCTTGTTTCACACAAATGGGTATGGCCTTCCCAGCAGTCAATTGGTAGCTTCCCTTCCTTCTCCCATACAGGATCTTTCACATTCCATCCATCACCTTCCTGTGCATTTCTGGAAAGATAAAACACAGGCAAATGTAGAGTGGATAGAAGGAAAATGTGAAAGAGAAAACACAAGAAATAAAGAAATAAGAAATAAAGATAAAAAGAAAGAGAGACAGAGAAGAATATAGCACCAACAATTTTACTGGGCACCATAGGCAGTAGGAGCTCTGTGGAGTGCGTGAGACTCTCAGTTGCATCCCTGCAAGCACTCATGCTGTTTAAATCTTTTCCCCAACTGTGCTGCTAATTTTGTTTGCTTTTCTGAGCTATATAAGTCTATATTATGAAGACTGCCACAATCACTTTTATAAATGGAGTCTTCTTATCTGCGTACCAGCCTTGGGAGAAGAAGCAGGCAATATCTTGACACCTGAAAAGTATGTTTAATTTCAAACATATTGCAATCAGCATCTACTGTGAACAAAACCTGTCCTATACTGTAATTTGTCTCTTGCAGAAGGGGAGATTTGTTATTTTTAAAAGTTTATCTCTGGGCAACAGTTTTCGGCCTGCAGGTTCTTGGGACCATGGCAATGGTTGGAATCCCGTTTCTGCATTTGTGACTTACACATTCTGCAAGTTTTATTCAATTGAGGTTTTGTATAGTAGGTTTATTGCCAAAGGCAGCTACGCCAAGTCAAGGTCTTCCTAAAATACTATTAGCTTGAGCAATATACTTTAAAAAAAATCAACCTAGAGAGAACTATCAAAGGAAACTTCTGCTGATGGAGAGGCTGGTACTTAGAACTGTAACAAGCATAATGAGCCTCAGCAGGACATAAATGCAATACAGTATGTAAGAAGAAGATTGAAGAACATGAGCCATGCCAAGATAATTGAGCTATTACAGGATATTGACCACCAGTGAGAATAAGCCCATATCCCACTAAGCTTCACAGTACAATATTGTTTATATCACCTTTTTTCCCTCTTCTTAATGTAATGCTAGAGTTGAATCCTCCTGCTGGTTTTAATTGCATGAATAAGCCTATTACGGTTTTCTTTCTGAATTAGGACAACCCACCGTTGCTTCTTTAGTAGCAATGAGGTTGTCAGGCATGAAAGAGACAGGCGAGAGGTGATGCCAAAGTCAAAGGAGCAAAATGGCCTGCCTGCTAAGACCGTGAAAATATAGTACTGTAGTCCTCTTAGGAGAAAAATATAGTACTGTAGTCCTCTTAGGCCTGGGAAACCACAAGGAGAATGTACACATGAATGAGGAAGTCCCAAGGAAGTGCTATAAATAGAAAAGTACACAACCACGCTGAATGAATCTGTGCTGATTTTTCTATTGAGTACAATCTTGAATTAATCCCATGAAGTGGGGTTTGCACTGCAGAACTCAGTTAAATTTGCTAGAGACAGTGTCATAGGGCTTTATCTATACTTTGCTTGAATGCCACTGTGATTAGAACCTGTTGGTTTGTGTGTTTTTAAACAAACAAACAACTAGTTGGCTCTCTTCCCCTTATTTCTGTTTCTGAACTCACTTGCAGCTTTGTAATTGGAGGCCATGGTGATCAAACCCATTTTATTTTTGAATTTTGCCACTAGTGAATCTCTTTTTCTGTATATGGAAAGATGGACTTCATTTGTTGAGTGATTTAAATCTATGTGCAGGCAGATTCTGTGCACCCTTCCTCTTAAAAAAAAAACCTGAGAATTAAGCTCTGTGTTTGATTTGGTTTATACATTTATTTATTTTATTATTTTATTATTATTATTATTTATTTATTCAGTTTTTTTATACTACCCTTCATCTTAGGATGGTTGACAATGTAAACATACAAGATAAAAACATAAATTATATAATAAAAACAGGAGCAAAACAAAAACAATAAATACCCTCCTCCATATAATATAATTTTGGCGCATTTATATAGTGCTTAAATCGAATAATACACAGGTAACTCAACACAATAAAGATTAAAACTATAAAAACAGAATTCAGTTAAAATACCTACTGGAATCTTCTTTGGCAATCAGTTGTAGCTGAGTAAGATTGTCTTCCATGAACACGGTTTCAACAGTGAGTCCGTAAGTGCCTGTGGAGGCCAATTCTGGATCCCTACATCGTTCCACAGTGGGGACATAGGTTTCTGGGTGGGAGTTGATCAAGGTGAGGGTTTGCCAAATGTGCCTTCCTCTTAGCACATTTCTCCCTTTCATCCTGAGTTTGAGTGTCTTCAAAGCCCAGTACTTCCCAGTTGTCAGTACCTGTATTTATACTATACCAGGTAGAAGTGATCAACATTTTCCAGTGTTACAATGTTATGTTGGATTTGTGGTGCTGCAGAGGGGTTGTTTTGTGCTAGTTGGTGTAGCACTTTGGTTTTTTGGATGTTGGGTGATAGGCCAAGCTTTTCGTAAGCTTCTGTGAAGATATTTAGGATGGTTTCGAAGTCATCCTCTGAATGTGCACACACTATGTTGTCATCAGCATATTGAAGCTTGATGATGGAAGTTACGATAACCTTACTCTTTGCTACTCAAGTTAAAGAACTTTCACATCTGTTTGATATATGATTTCTACCCCCGTTGGGGAGTTATAAGACACTTTGGTTCACTTTGAGAGCCATTGTTATCTGTGATTGTTGCTGTCGTATTATCATGCAGGAGCTGGAGGATGTTCACAAATTTATCTGGGCAGCCAATTTTCAGAAGGACAGTCCACAGGGCATTACTATTTACAGTGTCGAAAGCCTTAGCAGGTCAATAAACGCCATATACAGGGGTTGCTTTTGCTCTCTGCATTTTTCTTGAAGCTGTTGAGTGGTGAAAATCATGTCCACTGTCCCCCTAGAAGGTCGAAAACCATTTTGGGATTCAGGAAGTCTAGCCTCAGATATAGTTAAAAGACAGTTTGCTAAGATCCTTGCAAGAATTTTGCTGCCTGCAGCTAATAGAGAGATGCCTCAATAGTTTCCACAGTCCATTCTTTCACTTTTTTAAAAGAGATTGATAATTTTGGCATCCCTAAAGTCTGCTGGGATCTGCTCTGTCTCCCAGATTTTTTCAATGAGCTTGTGAAGTTGTTGTGTAAGTTCAATTCTGCCCACTTTGAAGACATTGGAAGGCATCCCATCAGGTCTGCTGGCTTTGTTGTTTTTCATTTGGTTAATAGCTGTACACAGCTCTCCCAGATTTGGAGATACTGAAAGCTATCTCATTTGTTTTGTGGGATGAGCTATCTCATTTGTTTTTGTGGGATTTTTGAGAGGACCTCAGCAGCTGTGACTAAGGAGATACTGGTAATGTTCTTTCCAGTGTAATGCAATAGCTTCTTTATCTTTTAGAAGTGTGGTACCGTCTGTTGAGCATAGGGGGCATATGCCATGATTTATTGGTCCATAGGTGGTCGTTGTGACTTTAAAGAAATTCTGTGCATCATGAGTGTCGGCTAAGTGCTGAATCTCTTGAGCTTCTTTTTTTTTTAATCCACCAGGTGATTTTTAGTACTCTGGTTCTTCTTTGAACCTCAGCCTTAGTGTTGGCATAGGTTTTTCTTCTTCTTAGTGCCACAGTTTCTATCTCTTTGCCAGATTTGAAAGGCCTTCCTTTTCTTCTCAATAATGTGTTCAATCTCACTGTCATTCTCATCTCACCAGTCCTGGTGTTTGAAATACTTACTGGAATAAAAGTCTTCAGTAGGGACTAGACGTTTGAATGGGAGGGGGCTTGGCTGACCTCAACTGGAAAGGAGTTCCATAAAATTGGGCCCACAGTATGGAGCACACAGCTCCTGGAGAAAATGAGCCATGCATCTGACCACTAAGAGTCACTCCCCCAAACCCCTCAGTCATTGGTCAGATTCCCTTTAAGTAAATCAAATTTGCTTCTGAATTAGCATGTCTCAGACTGTTTTGTTAAACCTCTGATGAATTGAGAACTTAAGATACCCTCCATGTCTAAATCATGTGAAGAATATAGTCTATAGTTACCAGGAAGGTGGGTCCTAACTGCTGACCAGTTTCCCAGCATCAGGGACACTCCTGCTGGGACATCTGTTGTGAAGAAGTCTATGGATGAGCTCACATACAGGCTTCTTTAGAACTGACATCTAACCCAATGCATAGATGTCTACGGGTGGTTGAGCAATGTGGCACATTCCCCAGTAATGTTATGATGTGATTAATACCTGAGGAAGACTAATGCATATTGCATTTGCTGAGTGTAGGATCAAATGACCATTTTCAATGAAAATTATACAAACTGCTTTCTTATTTTGAAACATTCCCCCCCTCCTGTGTGTGTCTCTTCATTCATATGTAATTTCTGACACACGGTTGTGACCAAAAGTGAATTTTTATTGACTGTGAAAATACTGCAGAAAGACCACCCACCTATTTTCTCACCTATCATAAAACATGAAGAAAAAAGAGTTTTATTCATGCTTTAGGGAATGGATAGAAGCCTTTTTTCTAATAACTAAAATGACTTCATCTCAAACATTGCACATTATTTTAAGATTAATCTTGAAAACAAAAAGCCTTTGGCAGATCAACAACAAAATATATTTGGCATGCACAGTGAACTTCTGCTGGGAGGAAGCCTCTAGAATAAAGATTTATTTTTTAGAAATATTATGGGGAAAACCCAGCAATTTCTATAAGATATGCTGCTCAATTCAATGCACATGGAAGAGCACCCAATTGTTTTCTGAAAGGCTCACTGTCATGCAAGTGGAGGTGGAAGTGCAGGTGCATGTTTAAAGCCATTTAAAAAAAAAAAGCATGATAAGCAGGATTGAAAGAACCCTGAACTGATAGGGCAGAAGTTTGGGCTTAGCCCTTCCTTCATGACTGACCCTTTGTGTGGTCTACAAAGTTGTAACCCACTTTGCTTTGGATGGGGCTGCCTCTACCTTTTGGTGCTGAGCACTGCTTACACATTGCAAGAACATGGTTAGGCAATCACAAGCAACTCACGGAATAAACAGAATCTGGTAACCACCCAACCAACAAGACTCCATCTTCATACCTGCCAATTTGCTGTCAGAGAAATAAGGGACCGGGCCGGAAATAGCAGACCGGAAGTAGCGCTGCCGCCATTTTGGAACTGGGCGGAGCATGCTCAGAAGTGACTTTTGATGCTGCTTTGCCCAGTTCCAAATTGGCCGCTGCACCAGAAGTCGCACTGCAGCCATTTTGGAACTGGGCAGAGCAGCATCAAAAGTTGCTTCTGAGCATGCTCCGCCCAGTTCCAAAATGGCCGCCACGCCAGAATAAACTGGGGAAAAACAAAAAAATCCATTTTTTCAGCTAGGAACAGCTGGAAAAACAGGGATTTCCCGGGGAAAAT
The DNA here is from genome assembly GCF_963506605.1 of Zootoca vivipara. Taxonomy (NCBI): domain Eukaryota; kingdom Metazoa; phylum Chordata; class Lepidosauria; order Squamata; family Lacertidae; genus Zootoca; species Zootoca vivipara. The sequence continues at coordinate 26,820,533 of NC_083283.1, forward strand.
GGGAGACTTGGCAGCTATGCATCTTCCCGGGATTCAGACTCACTTTATTGCCCCTTATGCAGTCTAACACTGCACCCAGATACCCCTCTGGGTCTTTCACAGCTTCTCCTGATTCAGACGTAACAGAGAAATAAAACTTCACATCTTAAGCATGTTGACAACACCTTGCCTTAAAATAGTATGAAGTGTAATCTTGTGCCCTTTACTCAGAAGTAAGGTCCATGTGTTATGTGGGGCTTAAAGGTAAAGGGACCCCTGACCATTAGGTCCAGTTGCGGACGACTCTGGGGTTGCGGCGCTCATCTCGCTTTATTGGCTGAGGGAGCCGGCGTACAGCTTCCAGGTCATGAGGCCAGCATGACTAAGCCGCTTCTGGGGAACCAGAGCAGCGCACGGAAATGCCATTTACCTTCCCGCTGGAGCGGTACCTATTTATCTACTTGCACTTTGACGTGCTTTCAAACTGCTAGGTTGGCAGGAGCAGGGACCAAGCAACAGGAGCTCACCCCGTCGCGGGGATTCGAACCGCTGACCTTCTGTTCGGCAAGCCCTAGGCTTACACAGCGCCACCCATGTAAACCATCCGTGTAGGGCTTACTCCTGTGTAAATATGCATAGGATTACAGCCTTAGTGACACTGAATTTGTGCACTGCTGCTGCTGCTGCTGCTGTTTTGTTTTACAGCAAATATTTCTCTGTACGCAGATTTAGCATGTACAGAATTCAGCATATTGAATTATTTAATGCATATTGCATGATTGGGTAACAAAAGACTCCTGTAAAGCATTCATAAGAGAAGAGTTAAGATTGCTGTGGGAACCTTAACTCAGAGTTTAATGGCTTGTGTGTGATAAAAACTTCCACTGAAACATTACTATGGATCTTTGCATATAATGTTCCTCCTTGTGCGGCTTTGTAGAACCCCTAGGCATCGGAATTGTTCTGATTATGCAAAAGGCGCTTGTTGATTTGGTTTTCAAACTAGGCAAATCTTTTTATCTACTGTCCAATCGGCAAGCAGATAAAACACCTTTGTTACCTGGGAATGTACCTAAAGCAGGAAGGATGTTGTTGCCCTGGTTTCATAATTTCACTCAGTGTTTCTTTTCTGACATTGAAGATAGGCATTCATAAATGCATATTCTAATCTCGTAGCTTTGTTTATTAGGTACTGGAGGTACAGTGAAGATATGAGAACTATGGATCCTGGTTATCCCAAACCAATCACAATCTGGAAAGGTATCCCGGAATCACCTCAGGGAGCCTTTGTCCACAAAGAAAATGGTGCGTAGCTTCTTGTGCATGTTATTGTTCTTTAATAAAACAATATTCCTGACCTGCAAACCATCTTTTAAGTACCTCACTTTTTCAAGCTGTGCTTTGCTACCTGAATTTACACTGTTTTGTAACCCCATGGTCAACACACCTATAAATAGATGCTTTTGGATTTCTGATTTTTTTTAATATTCTACTTGTTCTCAGATTGTTTGAATTCTTTGAATCCAGTGATTGGGAATCCCCTCTTCTTTCTTCAGACTCATAGATCAAGTTGGTGGAACAGGGGAAGTGTAAATATATGTTTCTCCCCATGTCATTCGCTCACTGAAAATTTGCCACCCAGAGCTGCTATTTGCTGCAGATCACAATAATATAGTGTCATTTCCAAATTAATCCAGAATGGGGTTTTCTTGTTAGAGTTTGTCCATCTCTTGTGTATGCTGTTTCACTATCACTTCGAGCCTTATTCTCCAAACACTGGTTCACCGCTTCTGGATTTAGTCTGGAGTATAATTTGCTTGTGTTGTGCAAAAAAAATTCCCATTGGCTTTATCAAGGTGAATCTATTTTTGTGCTGTGAAGCACACAATTGCAAACTGTCATCACAAGTCCATTGCTATGTGATGCAAAATAAAGAAGAGCCAAGGATGAGCCAGTGGTTTTGAACCTAAGTTTACATCAGTACTAAATTATTTATTGCAAAGGTATAGCTAAACTATATTGCACATTTATGTAACCACTATAACCCCTGGACTAAGACGAAGCACCATAGACTTTTCTTGATGCTGAAAGTCATCATTATGTGCGTATTAATTACTGCCCTTAACAATTTGATGATATGGTCTTGAGAGTGAAATAAAGATATGGGATTGCAACCAGTTTCACCTCTAGCTCTGCACATGTGATTGATTTAACAGAGATTGGATTTTTTTTTTGTCCCTTCCTTCTTCCCTCAGGACATGTCTCCCCTGTAAAATATTATGAGGCATTTCCCCCTAGTTTAGAATCTTTATTCCTTCCTTTGGCTCAAATATCTAATTTCTGCAGACAACATTTTCTTCTCGGGAATACTCTTAATCACTTCCTTGCTTTAAGTCTGTTTCATCCATCAATAGAAAATCTTTCCTGAGCTGAGCATTTTGGGTGGGTGAGGGCGGAAGTTTCTTTTTTTGCAGCAGGAAACTAGTTTGTGCAACACTGTGTTCTTATATTTATTGCCATAAAAAACTACATATGTCTCTATAAAGACGTGTTAAAGTATATATAGTATCTGATGCGCTAGGTAGGATTGGATATGCATTTCAAATAAATTGGGCTCCAGTGTCAATACAGAACTTCATTCACTTCTATAAGGTGTGTATGAGGTTGGGGAGAGTATTCCCAGATTCACAGCAGTGAATGGTGCTGTTGTTGCACACCAATATGCTCTATATGTGGATCAGAGCTGATAAGAGTAATCTCATGCTGTATTAGCTGGCTTCCTTAAATGTATTACATTTAACCAATAAACATGCAAGTACAAGTTGTGGACATATTACAAGTACAGTGTTACCTCAGTTTTCAAACGTAATCCATTCCGGAAGACCATTTGACTTCCAAAACGTTCGAAAACCGAAGCATGCATTTCTGTCTGGAAAACTCAATACAGAAGCCATGTGGCATGTTCGGTTTCCGAAAGGCGTTCAAAAACCCAAGCAGTTACTTCTGGGTTTTCAGTGTTTGAAAGCTGAAGCGTTTGACTTTTGAGATGTCCAAATACCACTGTATTTTCAGTGCATCATACTGACATGCAAGTAAAGCCTTTGCTACACCTTCTAAATCACTATAATATAAGGTAGGGTTGCCACCCATCCTTAGAAAACATGACCCTCCCTGTTTTGGACAAAAGTTTCCCCTGCCCTGTGTGGACTTCAAACAGGACACCTTTTTCCCAATATTTGAGTTCCTCCTCAAAATATGCAGGAAGAGGGTGGGTCCAGTGGAGAGTGAGTGAGAGGGTTTACGCAGACATGGCAGAGGGTAGATCCCATTCATTGGTTGGCGTAACCTGCCCATCTCCCTTCTCCTCGCCCCCTGTCAGTATATCTGAAGGAGCATCTCCACCCCCAGCGTTCAACCTGGACACTGAGGTCCAGCTCCAATGGCCTTCTGGCGGTTCCATCACTGCGAGATGTGAGGTTACAGGGAACCAGGCAGAGGGTCTTCTCAGTAGTGGCGCCCGCCCTGTGGAACACCCTCCCATCAGATGTCAAGGAAATAAACAACTATCTGACTTTTAAAAGACATCTGAAGACAGCCCTGATTGGGAAGTTTTTAATGTTTGATGTTTTATCATGTTTTTAATATTCTCTTGGGAACCGCCCAGAGTGGCTGGGGAAACCCAGCCAGGTGGGCAGGGTGTAAATAAATAAATAAATCATCATCATCATCATCATCATCATCATCATCATCATCATCATCATCAATGTCCTTGCCACTACTATATCTACTGTATTATCACCCCCAACCCCAGGAGCACCCCTCCCTCCCTTAACACTGTCAGGCATGAGAGAGAGAGAGAGAGAGAGAGAGAGAGAGAGAGAGAGAGAGAGAGAGAGAGAGAGAGATGGCTGGCCCAAAATGGCGGCTGCATCGCTGTCAGTGCAGCTGAGGAGGAACGCAGCCTGGCATAAGCGACAATAGAGAGAAGGGGAAAGAAGTGGCCTCCTTCACCCATTCCTTCCTTCCTTCCCTCTCGCTGGTGCTGCTCTTCAGCCCCACCACTTGGCCCCCTCCACCACCCTGCCCTGCCCTTTCCTCTCCTCTGTGCTCTTCTGCTGCCAGCATGGGTGAGAGAGAGGCTGGAGCTGCAACTCAAGCAAAAGAGTGGGGCCAAGTTGGTGAGGGAGGTGGGAAGCCGAATGTGAGGAACACCCCCCTCCACCGGGGGGGGCAGGATTTGGTGTCATAAGAGTGTTGTGCCCCCCAACCTGTCCTGTATTTTGCCTGACCAAAGGTAGCAGCCCTAAATATAGGCCTAAGTAGGTGGAACTGAAATATCTACATATTCTTCTATGAGACACCCTTGCCTTTTCCCTCTCCTTCCACCTATGTCTTATCTATGTTGAATGAGACTGTAAGCCTCTTAGGACAGGGACTTCTCCACTCATACTTTGCACAGTAATGGCATAGGGGGGGGGAATCATAAACAATGGGGGGGTATGTTGTTGTCCCCTGTGATAGAATGTGAATGGAGTTTCACAGCTTCCCAGTCAGAGGGCTGAAAAACTAGCCCGGAGATTCCAGCCTTTGCTTTCAGGATGCAATAATTTCCATTTTATTTACATGTAAATAGCTGTGCATTACAGGAAAAAAATTGACCTCCATATTTTTCAGTGCAAGTCAGTAAATTTTCTGTAAAGGGCACCTGTGTGTCTGAAAACATACAGTAAATGAATGCCTGGAAACCTGAACCAATTGCACTTCATAGCAGAGTGTTTCCGAGGCATTTTGAGATGAGTGGGTTCTCTTGAAATGTTTCAGCAAAATTCACTGAGGAGACATGGGGATTCATTCTTTTTCTGTAATGTGTGAAGTGGCCCTGAGGTCACACTGAACTTCATAGGTTTTCAGTTACTAAAATAACAGCTAAGATACATGAGACCTAGGCAGACAATACAATTAAGGAGTAAGCCGTTTTTGCCTTTTTGTTGTGTTGTTGTTAATGTCGTTTCTTCGAGGCTAAATGCAAGAAATCCTCTGGGCTCTCGTAGAAGGAAAACTGAGTATTGAGAGTTGCCTGGTGAAGCCTGCAAGGAACAGTGCTGTGAATTGTCCCCCCAGTCAAGATCACTGCATGGTGATTGCATCAAGAGACAATGAAACAAGCAAATGAGAAACCCCACAACCTATTTTCAGAGAACTCTGATGAATTTTTGCCTGAAACCATTTCTCTTCTACTCTTCAGATAAAGATTGGACTTGAAATTGTACCAGATAGCTTTAGCAGAGAAACTTTGGAGGAACTGCTTCCAATTAAACAACATCTTTCATTAATATAGTGCTAATCATTTTAGCTTCCTAGTTCATTTGGGGGGAGGGGAGAAACATTTGTGTTGCTTGATTAAAAACAACAGAAACTGAGATATATGTCTCCTATTCTTACATCTACTTTCGAAAGCTTCTTAATAGTAAGAAGAAATATCTTCAACAGGACCAGCTCAGCTTGAGAAAAAAGATGTGCAAGCTTTTGAGTTATGCAGAAAGCTTTAGAAGAAAGTTTTATAGATTTTGGCAGGACTTGGGGCAGAGTTATGCATTAACAATTAGGTAAGGGGAACTGCCACCAAAAGTGACATCTCTCCCTATTTCAAGTTCTCTCCTCCTTCACTGTAACATGCAGTATATTTTACAACATCATCAAGTTATGCATTTTCCAACCCCAACCAGCAACAGAGTGAGCAAATTATGCTGATTTTCAGTGGCACACTTGATGTAAACATATATTATTTTGTTAAATGCCAAAAAGAGGTACCCTGGTTGTTTGCATATAAATTGCCAACCAAGTGGATGACTTATGGGAGCAGGAGACCATTAGATGGCTGAGAGTAATGGCGCAGAAGGAGAGGTCACAGGAATACACTGGTTCATGATGGTTGAAGGATAGCAAGGAGAGAAGGCCAGGAAGGGACTGGGTGTTTGTGCTGGGCATGGGAGGAAACAGAAAGTCACGCAGACTTTGATGAGGAATGTTGTTTGAAAAACAAACAAGGTAAATGATTTTGAGATGACAATGGAAATGCAGAGAATATTGCAGTGGGTCAAGGTAAGAGATGATTGGAAGTGTACAGTGGTACCTCGGTTTATGAACACAATTGGTTCCGGAAGTCTGTTCATAAACTGAAGCATTCATAAACTGAAGCGAACTTTCCCATTGAAAGTAATGGAAAGTGGATTAATCTGTTCCAGATGGTCCGCGGAGTACTTAAACTGAAGCGTTCATAAACTGAAGCAAACTTTCCCATTGAAAGTAATGGAAAGTGGATTTATGCATTCCAGACGGGTCCGCGGAGAACTCAACCTGAAGCGTACTTAACCCGAAGCATGGGTGTAATTGGTTCCGGAAGTCTGTTCATAAACTGAAGCGTTCATAAACTGAAGCGAACTTTCCCATTGAAAGTAATGGAAAGTGAATTAATCCGTTCCAGATGGGTCCGCGGCGTTCGTAAACCGAAAGTTCGTAAACCAAGGTGTTCATAAACCGAGGTTCCACTGTATTAGAGATTTTGCTGAGGAGGCAGAGAGGTAGGGCTGTGTTTTTGCAACGTTGTATCAGGAGAAGCTGCACAACTTGCTGAATATAAGAAACAAAGAAGCTGGGGTCAACAGGATATATGTTGTCAATTAATATGGAGATTACAATATTTAAGGAGAAAGTTTTGGGAAGAAAGACAGTTTCCATTGTGCTACTGTTTTCTAGTAATGGACAAATTTATGAGATAATAAACCCTGCAACAGTCCCAAGTACCCCATGTAATATCTTATGCTCTAGAATTGCTGAAGGACAATTAAAATAAATAACAGTGATAGCACAATATATTTTTAAATTATTCCATCATGAAACTAACAAAAAAACGGTAATGGGTGAAAGTGTTGGGTCTATTTTGAATAGAAAATGAGATGCTCTAAAGAGGTTTGTCTTCTTTGCAGTGCAATTTCAAAAACCCATTTTTGTGTAAGCAATTGAAACTAGCATCTAACCTTAACTTTCCAATTAGTGCTATTTGCATCACAAATGAAGGCCGTTCTGTTTTCTTTTCTTTTCTGGGGACCTATAATACTGCAGAATGCAAACTGTGACATAGTAAAGGCAGAGAAAGCTCCAGCTATTTGTGCACAGTTTTTAAACAGTAGGAGGAAGTTTGTTTCAGACTGGATCAGTGCCACTTTTCATCTGGGCCAGTCAAATGCTTTGGATTATTTGGCAGGAAAGCAGCATTTCTGCAATTAGGCACCATTTTTAATTATCCTGGACTGCACTTGAATGATCAAATTCTAGCTCCCCGCAGAAAATCTGAAGCTGCGCACACCTGCTTTCCATTGGCAGAGTTAATACAGCATTTCCTCTCAAAGACATAGAAGTAACAGGGAACAGAATCAGCCCAGACAGTCAAGAGGGAGGGGTAATCTAGGGGGATCTAGCACAGTGCTGTAATTTGCTATAATTGACCAATGTTCCCAAGCTAGGTTGGGGCTCTTTGAGCAAACAGGACTCAAGGTGAGCATAATTTATGATCCTATTTAAAAGTCAATTTTAAATAAGGCTCTTAAATCCCTCCACTGGTCTAAATGCATCCATCTTGGTTGTTTCATAAAGTTAGGGAAGATAGACATTCAGGACATCATCATCATCATCATCATCATAATTTTATTATTTATACCCCGCCCATCTGGCTGGGTTTCCCCAGCCACTCTGGGCGGCTTCCAACAGAAAAATAAAACACAGTAATCTATCAAACAATAAAAGCCTCCCTGAACAGGGCTGCCTTCAGATGTCTTCTAAAAGTCTGGTAGTTGTTTCCCTCTTTGACATCTGTTGGGAGGGCGTTCCACAGGGCAGGCGCCACCACCGAGAAGGCCCTCTGCCTAGTTCCCTGCAACTTGGCTTCTCGCAACGAGGGAACCGCCAGAAGGCCCTCGGTGCTGGACCTCAGTGTCCGGGCAGAGTGATGGAGGTGGAGACGCTCCTTCAGGTATACTGGACCGAGGCCATTTAGGGCTTTAAAGGTCAGCACCAACACTTTGAATTGTGCTCTGAAATATACTGGGAGCCAATGTAGATCTTTCAAGACTGGTGAAGCTAAGTTATTCTTCAATCTGCCCCACTTAAATTAATGGGACCTTTAAAAAATCACAACTTTGTTGGGTTATGCATATACCGTTTCCTGTGCATAACAAAGGATTGTTTTGATACATTGGTTTCTCATCAGATGTACTTTTTTCAACATACAGACATGTCTTTGTTGAAAAAAACCAACATGCCCTATAAAGTTGTCGGGAAAAGAATGTTCTGTGATTGAAGAGCTATTCCGATTATCTTTTTCTTTGAGTATATATATATTGGGAACACATGACAGCATTATGATAGGAACATATGAAGCTGCTGAGTCAGACAACTAGTCAATTTAGCTCAGTATTGTCCAGTGGTTTCCCCCCCTAAAAATAAAAATGTTTAGGGGTACTCTCATTTCGACTCAAGAAAATCACCATTTTATAGTTCAAATTGGGAAAAATAAATACAGTAAATAGACAAAAGTACGAAATTTCACAAAATATTTAGGGGTAGGCATACCCCAGCGTACCCCCAGAGAAAAAGCACTGGTATTGTCTATGCAGATAGGGGCACTGTATTTCCTAACCCTGCAACTAGAATTGTGACAAAGTTTATTCAACAGACAAATTCTATTGAATATAAAAATTAAGATTTATCTAATTTTGAAAACTTGTTTTAAATCTCAGTTTGGTACAGTAAGGTGTACTCGAAGCCACTCACAATAAAACCACAACTAAAATCCTAAAATACAAACCAACAATAAAATAGTTTTTAAAAAAATCCCAGCAGGCCATTTTAGGAGAATGCTTTCTGGAATAAACACCAGAAAGATGCATCAGAAGAGGCCTAAATATATATTACAGTAGCATTTCACACAACAGAAGCTGAAAAGCATGTTTGATGACAAATATGGGGTTTCTAAAGCTCTTTTCTACCATCCTTTGTATTTATCCATTAATCAGATGTTGTTGGGGGTTAATGTTCAGCCATGAGGTTTCTATGTCCTTGTCAGTTTTAAAATACAGGGTGTAGCAAAGATTTTTTTTATTTCACAATATTGGCAGAATCCTGTACAGTCAAACCTCAGTTCCCAAACGCCTCTGTTATCTTACGTTACGGCTCCCGAACACCAAAGACCCGGCCGGAAGTAAGGTTTTCAAATGTTTTTTTGGAAGCCGAACATCGAATGCGGCTTCCACAAGAAGCTCTTGCAGCCAATTTTAAGCTGTGCCTTGGTTGTCAGATGTTTTGGAAGCCGAATGGGCTTCCGGAACGGATTACGTTAGACAACCGAGGTTTGACTGTATTCCCTTCTGTGCAGAATGGTGCAATGAAGCTGTGGGAGATTTGAAGCAATTGTTGCTGCAAATAAGGTATGCAGTAGTGAGGTCCTATTGGGTGGATATTGGCAATGGCGGGATACGTTTTATTAATTTCCAAGTGTCAGTTTTAATCCTGCTTGTTAACTCCACAGTTTCAGTAGCTCCTTGTCTTTTGTTGCTTTTGGACACGACTAAATTACAACTCATTGAAACATTCACACTTTTGTTCCTCAGGCTTCACGTATTTCTACAAAGGCAAAGAATACTGGAAATTCAACAACCAGATGCTCAAAGTGGAACCTGGATATCCCAGATCCATCCTAAAGGATTTTATGGGTTGTGATGGACCAGCAGACCGGGACAAAGAGCGACACAGCCCTCAGGATGACGTAGACATTGTCATCAAACTGGACAACACAGCCAGCACTGTGAAAGCCATAGCCATTGTCATTCCCTGCATCCTGGCCCTGTGCCTCCTTGTCTTGGTTTACACTGTGTTCCAGTTCAAGAGGAAAGGAACACCCCGCCACATACTGTACTGCAAACGCTCTATGCAAGAGTGGGTGTGATGTAGGGGTATGTCTCTCTCTCTCTCTCTCCCTCTCTCTCTCTCCTAGGAGTTCGTGGTAACTTGAGATCAACAGAAGAGCTGTTATGCAGTTTCCTATCTAGGAGCAGGCATCTGTCCAGCCCCTCGACCAGGGCTGATCTTTAAAACCCAGGGGGCTGCCTGCAACCCTGCACAGGAAGTCAGAGTTCACTCCAGTGGGAAGCTTCCATCGTACACAGTATCTGCCGTTCCTCCAGTTCTTTTGTCTTTCTTTGTCATTCGGTTCTAGCCTTTTTCCTCTCTGCACGCTCAATACACCCAATGCAAAACTATCGGGATTTTTCCACAAAGAAGAGGAAATATTACAGCAAAAGTATGGGAAAAAAAGAAGCATCTCCAGTGTTTCTGTTGGGGTTTTTTTCTGTCCCCTTTGAAGCCTGCTCCCCTTTGAAAGAGTATTGCGTGAGGTTTTAAAAAAAAACAATGATAAAAAATGTAATCACTTTTTTTAAAAAAAAGAAGAAGAAGAAGAAGAAGAGAAAAGATAGAGCAACTATAACACAACAATCTCAATGGAACTTTCAGGAAGTGTGAAGACCCAAAACAGCTTTGTCTCCAAAGAGGATTGCTTTCTGTCAGCTACGGATATAGTCCTATACTCCTGCTCATAATTTTTGTTAAGTGGGAGACCAGGATGACACACAGGAATTCAGACTGTTTGGACAGCCATTTTCCAACAAATAAGGGGCCAAAATATCTGCAATATAGTAACAGCCTTAATGATACATTCATTTTGTGTTTTATACAGCTGTTCTGAGCTATGTCCTCAATGTTTTAACACATTTATATTCATTACTATATTCAGATAGTATCTTTTTTATTGATTGGTTTAGATTTTGTTGGTTTCCTGCCTCCTCCTCTTCTTTTTCTTTCTTTCTTTCCCCCCCAGAGCTGTACCAGGCCAGCAGCCCCAGGCCTTCCATAGGTCTGTCAAGAACACTTAATGTTGAAACCATAGCAGAATGCAGCAAGCCTGTGAAGGAGATTGCAGTGAACTAAAGTGACACTTAATGTTACAGAGAAACATAATGCTAGTACTAGGTTTGTGTAATCTGTGACCCTTTGAGAACTATAGGCTTTCAGAGTTTCAAGGGCTGCGAACATTGGCAGTCTGGAAATTATAGGAATGCACAGCTTAAAGTGATTCTGGATTCTAAAGCTTATTTCCTGTGATTTATGAGTTCCTTTGTAGGTGGTCCATAAACCATATCAGTTCTGCAAATCCTCTCCTTCCTTCCCTCTTAGCATCACTGACTTCTGTGCCTGCCTGTCCTTCTTCTAGTGGCTTTATGCACTCTAGCTTCCACATGACACTATATAGTACCATAACAAAACATGGCATCTGAGATCAGCATGCCAGAAGTCACCAGGATTGGCAGGTTGGTAGGTCTGTAAGTGGATTAGATACCACACAATTAGAATAGCCTAAAATAAGAGAGTGGTTTTTTTTTTTAAAAAAAAGATTTGCTTACTCTGTTGATGATAATATAACAGAAGCAAACAATGTTAGATTATTTTTAAAAAGACATTATGGCACACAGAATACAAGTGGCTGCAAGTATAGCTAGTCTTTGGATTCTCAAAACGTACTATGCCAAGCCATTACAGGACTCCTCTCACATCTCTGTTGCTTCTTTTATCCAGTCTTCATCGCTCCATGCAATGGTAGCTCCCAGTAACAAGGACCTGACATCCATTTATGCTATTGATGGTGTATGTCCTAAGTATTTTGTTTTCATTGCCGCCGCCACCACACACCAACAAACATGGCAATGTTTGCAATGTGTGACACCAAAGTGTTGCCATGCAGATTCCCTTTCATTTGGTACGGGGCTTTTACATGGGTATGGGCAGTGTAACAGCGAACCACAGTGGCTGAGACTGAAAAGCTGGAAGCGAGTAAGTCTTGTGACAGACAGCTGTGGTTTGTAGTAAGATGAAGGAAGTATGATAGAGACAACATTGGCTATGGAATGTATCTCTGTTCATTGCTTTTGCAGTCTCTGCAGTGCTGCAAAACCCATTGATTAGAAATGACAGCGGAAAAAAGAGGAATCACTTTAGACATCCCAAGAAACAATGCTTCTGTCACATCACCTTCAACTCTCATAAAAGCTTTTGTCTTTCTCCAGTCTGAGAGCAACAGGAACATGGGACTGATGATGAAACCAGGTGGAACTCTCTTGTCCAACAACGAGCGTAGCGCTTGAGTTTTTATTCTGCTTAACTCTTGCAGGATTATTCTGTTTGCCTTGCATCATGTAGAGATGCAGGTACAGATAACAGTTCCAATGGAAACCAGAGAGTAAGGATTCTGGCGTTTCATGGTGCTGCCCCTCCCGTTGCAAAGTCTTGCCAATCGGGCGATTGCCTTAGTTCCCAAAGGGTCACGAGTCCTCTGGCATTTAGCTGTGCATTAAATCACTGGCAGAACCAAGGGAGCACCAAAGCATTGTGTCATCATGTGTAATAATTGTGCTAACAGCAGTATTGTCATTTTCATGTGACCTGCAGGGCAGGTTATGTATCAATATTTTTTCCTAGAGAAAAGTCAGCAACTGACAGACCTCTTTTTATTGATTTTAGGAGCTGCTTCTCGCAGTGACAGGCTTTTTTACAGTCACTAGGCTGTGAACCTATTAAAGGTGTTCAGAAAGGATGCCCCCCACATGTCAGACACCTGGCTTTTTATGAAAGCTGGGATTCCAGGGGAGTAGCTTTTGAAACAATGAACAGCTTGCCTTGAACTTTATTGATCTGTTGATTGTCATTACTGAGTTAAACATAGTCTTCTGTGGAAAAGAAAAGGGAAAAAAACCCTTTGCTGTCTGAATTTCCTCACAGTGTACTGTTTGATGTCTTTGCTCTTTGACCTTTAACTTGCAAACTGGCACAAACTCAGCGGGAAATCTGGTGTGGCTGATCTAATTTGGATTGGGACTAGGCATTTACAACGAAAAGAGTCCTATTTATACATTGTCCAAACATTCACTTATTTTAGAGAAGGGAAATGGCTGTAATACATGGAGGAGCCCTCATCCCCAAGACTGATGGAAACCAACAGGCACCACCCTGGCAGCGTTCTCGCTCAGCTCCCATGTATTTCACTGGGCAGTTGGTACAGGGAAATTTCCCTATGGAATGTGCCCAGTATTTGTAGCAGATAATACCTAGATGAAACAGTTGCTATGTATACATGCACACTCTAAAAATGAACTGCAGTGGAAATGAATTTCTGTTTAATTTTGGTTCAATTTTCGTATAAAACCAGTCCTTTCTGCAAATGACTCATTATAGATGATGGCATTCTAAAACACACTAAAATACTTGAAAATGGCCACCATTGGCTTTTACGTCAAAGCTTTTTATACTAGACTCAAGACAGTTTCTTAGTGATTTCCTAATTCACGTTACTGAATCATTTTTTAGAGAGTGTAAGTATATATACACACATTATTTTTTTGTAACAAATAGCTTGACTGCCTTGAATTTATATTTATATTGAGCATAGCATGAAGATTAGTATGCCTTTTTATTCAATTAAACATGATTTGGGGTTTTGCTTTGTTTTGAATTGAGGGTCTCTTTTATAATCATGTGAGGCATCCTATACAGCATTGCAGGGTATTGTTTTTCTCTGAGCATATATAGAAGTGTGGCTGGATAACAAAAATAAGGAGAAATGGGTTGCTTTGTAGCACATATGCAATGCCAATAGCATTTTGGAGAGTCTTAGAGGTACTGTTTGCAGTATCCTAAAGGCTGAGCCACTATGCAACCGTTGCATTTCACTGGTATATCCATTTCAGTTGTTGGTACAGTAGTACCATAGTTGAACACATCTGCAAACAGAGCAATCTGTGAAGCCCTCCACTCCACATCATTTTCTAAACATACCTATTAGCTGCCAAAACCATGAAGTGGTTCCTATTTTGCCTCAGGCAGAAATCTAGAAATCATGGTCTGTTACAGGCAAAAAAAAAAGAACCTGTCCCTTTGTCCTGGTGTTGACCCTGGGATAACTGAAGCTAAGATGACCTTAATTCAGATGTTTTAGTTTTGCTGTTGTTTTACTGTAGGCAATAGATTTTTATGTTACTGTAGCCCTGTTCAGTCATTCAAAGAATGTGTGAGGACATAAAGTGTGTAGAAGGGCTTTGGGCCAACTTCACTTCCAATATATCCATCTGCCTCATCTCTGCAGTCTAAAGGAGGGGGCAGGTTAGATGCATTTGGCTGGAAAAAGATTAGAAGCCTTGCCATGATCAGGAGCCCTGCCTGCATTACCAGGTTCCTGATTCCAGGAGGCATCTGAGCACCTTTAGCTAAACACACGTAGAAGACCTTCTAGATCTTCCCTCTCATTCCTGGGAAGGCCAGGAATGGAGCCAACAGGGACTTTGGGATAGGAACAGAGCACACAACTGTGCACTCTCTACACACTTCCTGCTCACATTTATTCTTTAAATACTTGGAAGGGCTTGGAAGAGTCCAAAATATTGTGAGTATTGGCATTCCCATGTAAACACTGGAGATCCTAAACAATTGTTGTGACTGTCTTAAAAACTCAAGATACCTTAGTGACTGTTGACAGCTGCCTGAATGTGATCGGCAGCTCTCACTTATGTGTCTGAAAAGTGGAAAGACATTCACGGAATTGGTGCATGAATATCAATGTTCACTACATTTTGGATCTTCACTGTAGCCTATACGTTACATGAGTATGGTGCTTCAATTTATTTCTGTTCCCTCATTCACTTGAACATTTTGCTCTACTTTCAAAATCGATCTCATGGCAGCATAGAATTTCAGTACAGTGATTTCCTGGAAAGCAATGAAGAAGCTGGGCATGTTGCTGGTTGCTCTTTTTATAAGGTAATACAAATGTTTATATTTGGAGGATTTAAAGTACAGTAATTATTATGCAGGAAGGTAAGTGTGACAATGTGCAGTGCTTGATATAAGGTACATCATGGTTATGTGAATGCTTAATAAGTTGATATATTTAAAAGTGCATTATATATTATATACAGAGAGAAGGTGAATTGAAAAAAAAAGTTTGGGCATGATTTTGCCATGCAGGTCAAAGTTGTATTAGCTTTTCTATTACAAATTTCTATTTTATGAAGCAATCATTTGATAGTTTCCCCCAGGATCTTGTACCCCATGTGTTCAAGCGAATTTTAGAAATGTGTGTGTCTTCACTTCAAAAGTTCAAAAATAAGAATGTGAATTTACCAGTTTAGACATTGAATTCCAACAAGATTTTTTTTTTAAGTCACAATGCGGGGTGAAACTGATAATTGATTAGCATTTTGTCTGAAGTCCACCCGACCCTTTTGAAAGGCTGCTTTCTCACTCAGCTATTGGTGAGAACCTTAACATGATCTCTAATTTTAGCATGAAAAAACAGCATTGAATTTTGAATAAATGGCATCTGCCCAATTTTAGCATGAAAAAAACAGCATTGAATTTTGAATAAATGGCATCTGTTTTAAATAAAAAACCAGAGAGAGTCCTGTGGCTCCTCAAAAGCAAACAAATTTGTTGTAGCAGGAGCATTCTGTAGGCAAGAGCCTACATCATCAGGTGCATGAAGTGGACAGTGAAAGCATGAGATTCATATCTATAATACATGGGATCAGTGGAGAGAAGCTGTTTTTATTAAGGCATCTGTAGTCATAGTGTCACAGTCCTCAATGTGGATCAGTGCAATGCAAAAATATAGATGTCATCAATCTATTGCAGTTTATCATTATGGTGTGTTGTGTAAATGGATAAATAGCACAATATTATTTGCCATAAACCAGGGAAAAAATCTTTCTGGGTTAAACATTTATCAGAAAGGAAAAAAAAAGAAATTTAAGTAAATACTTTTGCAGGTGATTACTTGGTATGCTGAATTTGAAGGAATATGATCTTGCTCCAAAGAAGCCCTTTCTAAGTCTCCCTGACTTAAACATCATATGCATTTTATAACTTCTTCGTGATGTTTTTGAGGCAGGATATGGTTTTAAGAAGCATAAAAAATGCAGCTAAACATAGAAGAAAAGTGTATGGAAACACTAAACAATGCAATTAAATTTAGTAACGAGATTCTCTTGTCTAACTTGGTAACTCAGATGATTAAAGACCACTCACATTGGTGTTGTCTCACTCACCTACATGTGATCTGTGAACCTATGTAATATATATGTTTCTCCTCTTATCTATTCAATCCATGAACATTATTGTGCAACCCATTTCCATACTTCTTTATTGTACATGCTTATTTAGAAATCTCATTTATTCAATGCAGCTTACTCCCAAGTAAATGTGCAGAGGAGTAAGATCTTAGTAACATCAAGCCCAATGTTAGGCAAAAGATTCCTGCATTGCAGGGCATTGGACTAAATGATTCTCATGGTCCCGCTTCAATTCTATTATTCAATATCTCATTTGGGGGGCATTTCCCTGCAACTATTCCATTGGTGACCATTTTAGTGTCCTGCATTTGGACGCTGGCCTTGCTAGTTCATGTTGAGCTGTGCGCTCATTTTATAATGAATACCTCTGCTGGTTTCCTGGAGCCACCATGCTGATGTTAATAAAATGCCAGTTTCGATATCTAACAAAGCACAGGGTCCTATTCTGGGTTGTTGGTAAGAACTCAGAAAATGGAAACCCTCGAGTGAGGTCTAAGTACTCATCATCTTGCAGATAGATGCTTGAACTGCATCTATTGAGGGGGGAAAAATAAGGTTGCCTGTTTATTTGAAAGGTTTGCTTGTAGCCTCCAATGTGTAACAGGTGCCTGCGGCTTTAGAAGATAACACAGCTGGCCAAACAGTGCAGATTCTATAATCTGCTGCCCTCTTGTAAAGCCAGTTGGTATACAGGTCAGCCAAACAGAATAAGTGCAGCCAGAATAACAAGATCGGACCGATTGCCACCCTGCATTGTCCTATATAGCAAGACAAATCTCTCTTACAAGACATGCCACTCCTGTTTGCCTTAGTTGTTTGTTTGTTTGTTTGCTTGTTTGTTTGTTTGTTTGTTTGTTTGCTTGCTTGCTTGTTTAGTTCTGGGAAAGTAAAGAGGTTGGGGAGGGATGTATTCAACAAGAGAGGGGGAGACATCTACTTCTTTTCCCTTTTCAACCCTTAGGCCTTATGTTTCTTACATGTCATATTGCACAGATGAAGGACTAGTGGATCAATGGGCAGCATAAATAAAGTGCCGATTAGTTAGGTATTAACGCGGAGGCCGAAAATGAGAGCAAAACTGACAAGGTTCATGTTCCCTTTTACACAAGCTTAAGGCAGGGACTTTAGAAGTGTGGACAGTATTCCTACCCTTAAAACAGTTGTTGAAAGTGCCTCAGTTAAGAACAACACAGTGCAGGCCTATAAAAACACCCTCTTTTGTCAAGGAGAAGCCTGCAGGTAATGTATCCATGCCACTTTCTCCAACCTGGTGCCCTCCAAATGTTTTGGATTATGTCTTTCATCAGCCCAAGCAAGCACAACCCTGCAGGCTAGGAATGATGGGAGTTGCAGTTCAAAACATCTCAAGGGCACCAGTTTGGCAAGGGCTTCATTAATACATAATCTTTGGATTGTGCCAGTATGCATATAAGCTATTGCTACAAAATGACCATGTGCAAAATCCTGCAGGAAGCCAGGGCGATGGCAGTGTCATTATCATTTGAAATAACCCCATACGTGACTTTATTGTGGCAATTCTACCAACTACTGAACATACAAAGGAAATGGGCCCGCTTCTCAGTAGGGCTCGTTCATTGTCATGGCAACTAATGACATGTATGCCACTAGGTTTCGAGTAACTGTATTCATGTGTCCCGTTTGTAAAGCCTGTGGTCATGCTACAGCCTTGTTATACGTTTTTATCGCTGACATGGCCAGGATTTAATTAATGAACCACATAACACACACACACAAAATACCAGCCTAATGTGTAAAGGGTGTGTGAAATAAATGAACAACCAACAAAAAGCATAATGGCTCAAGGAAGAGCTTGTGAAGCACTCTTACACAGTGGTGATGGAAGAGGGCCTGCCCCCATAATGAAATGATGGATAGGAGGTTTGCAAAACGGATTCACATATGTTTTAAGAGCTACTGAGAAGGCTTTTCTTCTTAAAGCTCTGTTCTTCAACCTTGGTTCCCCAGATGTTGTTCAACTGAAACCCTCACTATAGCTAATGGTCAGGGATGGTGGGAGCTGCAGCCCAGCATTTGGGGATCCAGGGTTGAAGAAAACTGTCTCAAAGTACCTTCTACATGTGTCTTGTCAATGTGGAGCAGATGCTTGTCTGTTACGACATCTCACAGAAGTATAGTTGGTGCTGGTTCTGTTATCTTCTTGGCACCTGGTCAAAACTTACATGTTGGACCTGGCGTTTTAGCTGTTTAGTCCAATTGTGTTTTACTTCCTCTTACAAAGCTGTTTAAATTGTGCTTTATGGTTTTATCTATGGCAGTATGACCATTATTGCTCATATTTTAATCACTGCCCTGATAACCGATTGTTTTTATGGGGGAGGGAGAGGTAAAGATCTTTTAGTAAATAAACAAATGTGCCATTGTTGTAATGCCAGACCAAGTAATTATCCCGCTTGAAGCTGATCACCAAATGGCAACCTATTCAGTAACCTTTCTAGGGCCAAAACTTTAAAAAGTCTGTACCATTTTTAACATCAATTCCTGTTCTCATCCATCCCTCTAAGTCAGGCATCCTCAAACTGCGGCCCTCCAGATGTTTTGGCCTACAACTCCCATGATCCCTAGCTAACAGGACCAGTGGTCGGGGAAGATGGGAATTGTAGTCCAAAACATCTGGAGGGCCGAAGTTTGGGGATGCCTGCTCTAAGTACTGCTGTTTGAAACAGCCTGTTCCACCATGCTGTATGGCCACCAACAGCACCTCAAGTACTTTCTCTAAATAGCTAAATAGGACTGAGAAGTCAACTTTGGCAGAAAAGTGCCCCAAGCTTTCTAAGTTGTTATATTCTCATGAAAGTTAACAAATAAAAAGAAACATTCCCATGCTAAAATATTTATGTGGTTTTAATATAAGGATATGGAAAACATCAACTCAAGTAATTTTTTTGTAAGCCGCTTTGAAGTAGTTAAAAAAACCCACCAGCAGTATATAATTTTTAATGAAATAAATAAATAAATAAATACATAAATTCCTGAGATGTGGATGTGCTCTTCTCATTATACAGTACTTATTTGCTGTGTGAAACAGCGAGCTTCCAGCAGGGCAAAATGAACAATGTCAATCCAACCGTACTGTATAGGCTTTGGAAAGTGATCCAATGGACCAATCTATAAACCAGCTAAAATAAACTGGGATATGACAATTAAGTCAACAGGGATGAATCAACTGCAAACAAAGGCCTCCATTCATTCATAAAATGGGCATTTTGCTTTTCTTCGAGCAACGTTTTTGGCCACCTAATAAAGATATTCAACTCGCCCCAAATAAAATTCTTCTTTGTGTGTGTATCTGCTTTGTCAGCAGCTGCTGCGCAGCTTTGGTATCTTCTGACTATTTAACTGGCATCTTTGTGCTTTCCATTTAGATTGGATTAACGCATGCATTATATCCTTTAACATCGAGCCCCCCCCCCATGGTGAGACATGTCTTTGACTTTTAATTTCATTCAACCATTGACTTGCACCCAAACAAGAGAAAAATAAATTGCACTGCCAGAAGCCATTACCTTCCATTAGAGTGTTTAAAGAGAGCAGCTTGGTGATTTTCCCCTGCCCCCAAAGTGATGTAAAAGGCAGTTGAATTGGCTTGGTGTTGTTTTATGTGGGCCGATGCCGGGATGAGAACATTACATGGGACTGGGTTTTAACAAAATTGGCATTCATTTGCACAGGTGCCTTTCATTTTTATTCTTAAAAATGCTTGTTGTTGAGCCTTTCCTTTCGCTGTCCAAATGTTTGCTGCTTTGTAGAATTCCCTGCGGACAATGTTTGTGTGCCTCCATCGCACAGCTCTGATCACCCATCATAATCACTTCTGCCTAATAAGAACCGAGTCTGGGATGCCCCTGTTTCTTTCCCCCACAGATAAGAGTCCTGAGATAGTGAGATAATCTCTCTGTGCCCTCTGTTAGTTTATCCTTATAGCTGGCAGCCTCTGCAGCTAAATAATTCCTCTCCAGAGCCCGTACTGTTTATTTGAGCCCTGGAAGTTTCGTAGATTTGCAGGAAGAGCTGCAGATCTTTAGATATTGGCAGTTTATTCTGTGGAATATGTGTACAGGAGCTATTTACAGGTGACCTATTTATTTCTTGTCATGGCTGAAGCATGGTGGTAGCTTTTTTGTCATTTACATGGCATGGCAGTTTAAGATTTCAGGGGATGTGGGCATAATTTAGTATATGATTCAGAAAGGTGTTGTTGTTACCCAGTCTGCTAAATTAAATGCTGGTTTACTGCCAGTCTGTTAGCTTACAATAAAAAATTTAGTTGTTTCCACAGCATTATTCATATTTATTCAATGTCACTTGCCTTTTGCTGGAAATTATCTAGGAAATGATTTATATTCTGACCCTTGGCTGCCTTCCTGTATTTCAGCATCCACTGTTCCCAGTGCATGATGAGAAACCAATTTTCCTCCCACATCTGACCCTTTATATTTCTGTAACTGGTCTTCGGACAGATGTATGCTTGATTTCCTCCACCTCTATAGACCTAATCAAATCGTACAAGCAATTGTGTGCACCAAAAGACCAATGGCGATTTATATGAAGTAAAATCCACATTGAGAGGGGGAGAATTGGAGCAACGACAAAAAGCGATGAGTAGGAATAATCATTTCCATACTGTTTCTCCATTCTATACTATGCTGCTAAATTTCTTTTCTCTGCAGAGTTCCAAATGTGTGTTTGACTTCCCAAATCGGAAGTCTACGGGGAGATAAGAATCAGCAGGCAGGGGATTCCCAGTTGGTTTTGTGCTCCAGATAACCTCCAAAGTGGACTTTCTCCCCTATTAAAACAAATAGCCCCCAGGATTTTGTTACACATGTTGTCAGAAAATATTTAGTCAGGGTATTAGGCACAAGATGCTATCAAGAAACTTGAAGTCCAATGAGAATTTTCTTTGTAACTTCAGTAAGGTGTGGATTACATGCCCTGTGGAATTTAGCGCACAGGGTTGTACATGCTATGATTAAAATGTGTTAGCACAGGGAGCAGAAGTGTGTTCTGATATGTTCTGCTTATTATAAAATCAACCTATTAACTCCTCCTTCTTTTTTGTTAAAACTCCTTTTCTTGACTCTACACGTACAAGGTCTACTCTTAAATTAAACCACATCTGGTTTTGAGTTACATACCTTTAACCAGATAACATCTGAAAAGGTCTTTTAGGTAGTCCTAAAAACAAGCCAGAATGGAAACTGCCTATCATGCCTAAATACTTTATCATAAACAACTCCCACATACAGGCAGTTGTTGCTATGGTGGTCACACTGTATGAGATGAGATCCATCAAAACTTCAAGCTCTATACACATGTGTTAAGGTATTCGGTCTTATGTTTCCCTGCTTGTGCACATACATGTTCAATGCCAGAGTTTGGTTCACAGTGCTGCATGTAAGCAAAGAGACAGTGACAGCATTTTCCTATTTTCAGAGAGCTGATTTCTTTTACACTGCTTTAATTTTATGTTACTGTACAACTCCTACAACATTATTTGCATTAATAATATTTTTAATAAATACCATTTTTTTCCCTTTCAAGTAGTTTCTATGGACAAACACAAAGCTTGTTTGTGTGCAAAACCAAGGCTGACTAAATGGTGCTAAAGTGTATATTGACTGTCAGATATAATCAGGCAAAAATTTGTGGTGCTTAGACAGATTGTTTTTTCATTGTTTCTTTCTTTTCTTGATCAATGCATTTAACAGTGTTTTATTATACACACATTCTTTTATTAGTAAATGAAGGCCTCATAGTGCACTATTAAATAAAAAAAATGGGTTAATTAATCTATGTACCAGCTCACCAAGCTATTATCGTTTAACTCCTTATAATATTGCATAATTAAAGGTCAAGGGGTCATGATATTAATCTCATTGCTGTTCACTCATTACATGACTGAACATTTTTGAACAAAATACTTATGTTTACAATACTATAATAACCCTTTGACTGCTGCGGCAACCTTTAACCACGAAACTAAAACGTCACATGCTAGAATTGTCTTTTTGGTTCTTGTCCTGGCAATCAAAGAGTTAAGGGCTGTGCAGTGATTTGTTTTCTATTTATTAATTTCTATTTATTTTTTTGTTTTCATTTGAGGAGGGGGGTCCAGGGTGGGGCAGTTCTCGTCTGCTGTAAGTGTCTTAACCAAGGGAAGGGTTAAAATTGCTTTTTTATACTATCTTATGTACTTACCATCATTTCATTGTGTTGTAATTAAAAAAGAAAACCTGTCAATAAATAAGAAAGCAGAAGCAGCGTTTCTTAAATCTGTCGTGGTTTCATTTAGATTGTTGTCCAATTTGAACAGCGGGAAGCGAGCACCTTCTGCCATTCATCTCCTTCATACTTATGCATACCTGCCAAGTTGCTGTCGGAGAAATAAGGGACCGGGCAGGAAGTAGCAGACCGGAAGTAGTGCTGCCGCCATTTTGGAACTGGGCGGAGTATGCTCAGAAGTGACTTTTGATGCTGCTTTGCCCAGTTCCGAAATGGCCGCTGCACCAGAAGTCACACTGCAGCCATTTTGGAACTGGGCAGAGCAGCATCAAAAGTTCCTTCTGAGCATGCTCCGCCCAGTTCCAAAATGGCCACCGTGCCAGAATAAACCGGGGGAAAACAAAAAAATCCATTTTTTCAGCTAGGAACAGCTGGAAAATCGGGGATTTCCCAGGGAATACGGGAGACTTGGCAGCTGTGGCGGAGGGGCTACATATGGGGTGGGTGGAGGAACCTGCACACTGCAGGTCATGGTTCTGTTGGTGAAAGGCATGAAATATAGCAAACACTATTTGTCTCAAAATTGTTCTTCAGCCAACCTGGTGCCCTTCAGATGTTTCGGATTACAACTCCCACAAACAGCCAGCTGGGCCTGAAAAGAGCTAAAATCTTAAACCAAGTTGTTGAAGGCTGTTCCACAGAATGGGACAGTAAATGCATTGCACTCAACACAGGTATATGGGAAGTTCCTCCCCTCCACACACACACACCATTGTCTCGCTATAAGCTAAAGCAGTCATGAAAATGTGAAGAGCCACCAGCAGAGCCTGTAAAAAAAAGGTCTTCCTACATGCTGTCAGCTGCTTGAATTAAGAGGTTTAGTTAGACAAACACGTGGAATGCACAGCTTCTTTCCCCCCATGGCTCAGGGGAATAATTGGGCTGGACCAATGAAGTCCCTGGAGCCTTGAAAATTGCCAACTGTGAGTGCTAGCCTTGCTGTGTTAGAGCCGAGATTTGTGTTGAGGACAACAAACAGAAGGGTTTAAACCAATTCATTGTAACACAAGCAATATTACTCTTTAGAGCTCTTGAGGCAGAAAAAACAAAGACCATCATAGCCAATCACAAATGAACAACTACACCCTTGGCCAACCCAAATCTCTCACCATCAAAAGAACACAAGCGAATAAAGGAGTACCAACACAAACAAAGCTGACATCAAGCCCTACATATATTAAGCAAAACAGAAACATTGTCACCTACTCTCACCCCCCATCCACCCTCCCATCCCCTATCTACCTCGTTTTCTCTCTTTCTTCTTAGTGTCTTAACAAATGAAACTGATTTGCAAAAATGATGCATGTTAAAATATGAGTGACACTGCACACACCTTTGTAATTCAAGAAATCTTTAATAAAAATATTTAGAAAAAAGAAAAGAAACGAGGTTGTTCCTCATAGAGTTATTTAAATAAAAAACCTAATTGTAATTGACGATGAGAAGTCTTGAATTGAACTCAGTTGAGTTTGCTCTTCAGGTAGTTGGAGGACTGAACTTTCTGACTTTTCAAATGCTATTGGTGGGAGGCTAGAGATGTGCTAAAGTTTCAGTGAAACACAAAGAGAGAGAAATCACTTCTGCCACTCCACCTCCACTTCCCAAATGGCGTCCCCATGTGTATAAACTGGCAGTCAGAAGAAAATAACTACCTAAAGGATCAAATTATGAATAGCATATTTACATGACTTTGTGGATGCCCTTTGTTTATCTTTGTAAAGCATTTCCACTTCTAGAATTCACATAAGAGTTACAGGACATTTTTTACGGGAAGTGTAAAAGCAGAGAAACTGAATGAAGGAAACATGTGACTTGATTAGTGTCCAAATGTGTGGTCAGTGGTTAGCTTCCCTGCGAATATAAAACTGTGTCGACCTCTGGCCTGTGAATATTTTTGATAGTGCATGTCTGCCCTTTTACTCAACTTTGAGTAAAACACAAACACAAAATATGCACTCTTCAACTCCTTGCATGATATTTGGAATTTGGGACACTGGCCTCAAGCTGCTACTGACACAATTGGCCTAAGGCTCTCTTGAACTGCTAGACAAACAGGCAACTTTCCCAAAATAGCATCCTTCAGAAAGGGTATTAGAAAGGCTCCCAGTGTGTGTGTGTGTGTGTGTGATGTATTTTATTTGACATAGATGTTTCAGTTTATTTTTTGCTTTCCTCGATATTTTCATATTTTTAGGTGCTAGCGCAGGAAAAACCTTATCCCCACATCTCATCAATCCCTACACTTAGAGCAGAATAACTTGGAAACAAGTCATTACAATATTTATGGACAAATGTTGAAGACCCTTTTATAGCTTATACATTACCTCTTGAAGGCACATCATGGATAATTTCATACACTCCTACCATGCAAATGCAAATACTGTAACCATTGATCATAGGGGAGTAGTTACAGCAGCTTGATAATTTGGGTTGTCCTTTTCTGAAACTTTTCTACAACAATCCTTTGGATGCGAGAAAACCAGAACTGTACAGTTTTCCGACTCTGAATGCACTGTAGATTTTATAATGGCCTTACGATATCAGCAATTTTATTTTCAATCCCTTTCCTAATGGTCCCTTACATGTGATGTAACCTTTTCACAGCTGCCACACACGTCACTGGCATCTTCATTAAGCTATTCACTATGACTGCAAGCTCTCATTGATGGCTTTCTTGATTTGTGAAGAGCAGGCTAACATGGTCATGGGCATTGCTTCTTCCAGACATCTCTCTCTACTGCTTAATCAACCCAGAGAGCCCTGGCAATAAGTTATCTTTTTTCTGTGCATAGGGGACTAGACTTAAAACACAAGAAAAGCTGTTCTGAAAGGTCCATCTAGTCCAGTATCCTATTCTAACAGTGGCCATACAGGTGCTTCCCAAGGAGCTGACAGAATATGAAAACAACAGTCTTTCGCCACTGAATCACTCTCACACTGTTACTCACACTGGCTGTGAAACCGGAGGTTCTACAGTCATTTTGCCTAATAGCCTGTCTTCCATGACTCCCCTTTCTGCATCACATATCCTGGCAGCAAATGACAGGCTTTAATTAAGTACTGTGGGAAGGAAATCCATGTTAGCCATGCATCTGAATTATCCAACTCTGTTGCATGACCTGGATATATATCTTGAATCTTGATGAGGATGGGAATGAAAAGGTCATGATTATAGCAGGGTTTGGGGTCTAAGAGGACAATAAGCTTGCTTTAAAATACGCAGAGAGCTGTTTAAGGCAATGGTTTGATGAGTTTAAAACTTAGAATTCACAGAAATCTGTATTTGAAGCAAAACGTAAGCATTACACCACAATGAACAACTTATTCACGAAGAATTTTTCCTCTGGCTCCAACGAGGAAACAATTGCACATTTGATGATTTCTGCAAATGAAAGGTCTGGGATTGGAAGGACCAGTTTTTAAGTACTTTGGCAAGTCTTAAGTATTACACCTTGTTTAAATAGGCTTCATTAAGGAATGCTGATTGCCCTCAAATGTAAACATACACACCAGTAGGGCCTGGGTACACCAGTTCCACAATGCTGACGGTAGAAAAATCTGGTAAGTCAATAGCTACTGGATACTGTGGCTACTGGATACTGAAGATCAAATTCAGCTCAGTGTTATGAGAACATTGTAAATGTGGACTGTAAAAGCAAAAATGAAAAAAATGAAAAACTGGAACCTTCTTAATACCTTGTGTGTCCAGCAGGAGAAAAGAGAAACTTGAGGAGTAGGTGGAACTGCACATTCCAGTAAAGGGCTTGTCTCAGGAATGTGCTGTTTCAAGTCCTCCTCGGAGAGCTTTACATACTATGGAAAAGAAGTGACTCAAGCCCTTCTCCCCACAAACTACTAAACCTTCCTTTGATCAAAGCTTCAGCATCATTGAAGTGTCTTACTTAAAAAGCTGTTTCTAAACATTCAGTCGTATGTGAAACAAAAGGACAAATGCTAGCATTCAAAATTTAAACTACTGAAATTATGGCAAATGCGATGGAATGATAGGAATGCACATCATTCTGTAGCCATCTTGAATGTGCAACCTGCACATCTTGAATGTGCAACCTGTAAGTTATGCCTTATGAGGAACGGCTTAGGGAGCTGGGCATGTTTAGCCTGGAGAAGAGAAGGTTAAGGGGTGATATGATAGCCATGTTCAAATATATAAAAGGATGTCATACAGAGGAGGGAGAAAGGTTGTTTTCTGCTGCTGCAGAGAAGCGGACACAGAGCAATGGATTCAAACTACAAGAAAGGAGATTCCACCTAAACATTAGGAAGAACTTCCTGACAGTAAGAGCTGTTTCACAGTGGACTTTGCTGCCAAGGAGTGTGGTGGAGTCTCCTTCTTTGGAGGTCTTTAAGCAGAGGCTTGACAGCCATCTGTCAGGAATGCTTTGATGGTGTTTCCTGCTCAGCAGGGGGTTGGACTGGATGGCCCTTGTGATCTCTTCCAACTCTATGATTCTAAAGTAAGATAGACTGCACTCTAAACAATCATTATCTAATTCTGTTAAGTATCACTGTGAACAAAAGGCTGACTTCACACTTTACAGCATAACAACTTAATTACGTATCCCAGGAGGCTCTGGTTAACTATGATAATAAGATTTCAACTGGCTATCTGGCTCACTGCCACCTCCTTCTACTTAGTCAGTGCCGTGTACTGGGTGAGAATGTTGGACTAGGACTTGAGACACCAGGGCTCATATCCCTTCTCAGCCATGAAGAATGGATATGGTATGAAGAAGGGATATGATTCAGGGCATATGATTCAGGGCATTGGGTACTTATTTAAGTAGTCTGAACACAGCAGGGTTTACCCATAAGAACATAAGAAGTGTTTTTAACATTCCATATGCAGAGAAGGTGATATCTGGCCACCCTTCCTGATGTTATTCTAAAAGTGAATTGGAAACGAGATTTCCTTACAGCTTTGGCTGCTGACCTTTCAGAGAGACTCCGTAATGAATTTAACAACACTGGAGACTATGACTAGCATGAAATAGGTTATGGCAACAAATGGAGACTTCCACACTTAGAAACAAATTTGAGCAGTGGTCTGTAGTTATTAAAGACCTTTGCAAGCTGATTTCTGATTTCTGGAAGAAGAAGGCAAGGCAGCAGGTTTTGAGTGGCATCATTTTATCCCGGGTTGGGAGAAGGAAATAATTGGTTATAATGATAACAATAAAACTAATAAATGGAAAGCAATCAACCCCTCTCTGTTCTTGAAGACATGAAGAGTTTGTTCTGATGCCTTACATTTGCACCAGTACTTAGAATGAAAGCAAGAGAAATTGTCTTTGTCAGCCAGCTACATATTATACAGAATAAAGCAGCAAGGAAACAAGATCAAAATAAAATGTCTGTCCATGGAAATAGCTGAAAATATCTAGCATTCATTTCTAGCTTTCCCCTCCTGTTGGCAGAAGGAATTCACTAAAAGAAATAGTTGTCACTTGTTTTGAAGCCTAGAATGAGAAATAATGAACACACTTATTGCAAGAGAAGCCATGTGCTGGTTTCTTAGATGTCTCCATTCTAATACAGAAAAGTCCAACTGTTCCGATTATCAAAACATGCCTCCTTCCATTTAAACGCCTTAATTGTAAACTGGAGCTGTCAGAACTCTTTCCAAAATAGTTAAAAAGTGTCACTGGGGAAACAAGAAAGGAAAAGAGGATTAGGGTGAATGTGTTTGAACGAATGACTAGTCACCGAAGGAAGAGAGTACGTCCTCAGAAAGTGTTTGTTTGTTTGCTTGCTTGCTTGCTTGTTTTGTGGAGATAAACACATATTCAGAAAGTTTTACTCACTTGGAGTTCTAGAGAGTTTACTCCCCATGAACCATTCTAAATTGGCATATTGGTGGACTAATGGATTAATGGTCCACAGGAACTAATCTTAAATCCCTAGAGCTCCAAGTCATTAAAGCTTTTTGAGGATGTGCTGTACCCCACCTGTATTTAATAAATCTTCATTGACTACAGAAAGCTGCAAATCTGGGGGTTGTTTGGGCATGCATCTCAGTCGTATATATGTTGACTTGTAATAAAGTTCTGCTGAGTTTGATGCAGCTTGCTCCTAAGTAAGTGTAAAGAGCACTGCAGCCTAAGGCTCTGTAGAAATGTATTTTTTTAACAGTGATTCCCTCTTTACTGGCACATTGGCTCAAGTTCTAATCTCTTTTGGTAGCTAGATAATCAGATCAATGTAATGAAGGAGAGGGAGCACATTGCTGCAGGTGGCGAAAAATATTGCTTCTGGCGAAAAATAACAATCTGCTTTCTCCTTTAAAAGGATTTTAAAACCTACTTTGAAGCTTCAACTCAGTACTACTTTGGCTGATTCTGACATTACATTTTGTCATGACAGAAAGCATTACCTCAAAATGTAAAATCTACAAGGATACTGGGGGAAGGATCACAAATAGGAAACTAAATGCTTGCCTGCACATGAATCTAAGTATCCTACATTACCCATGAGGCTATTGGTCATGATATGACGATCACAGCAGCAATCAGATAGTTTTTGAATAGATGCAGTAGCAAATGCTGCAATGGGACTTTCAAATACTAAAGCACCTTCATTAATTAAGGCTGTCTCTGACCACTGCATACATATGCATTTAAGGGGCTCCTACTTCGACTGGAGACTACTCTGTTTGCAGACATCACCATTAATGTATTTTGTAGAATGCCGAAACTTAAGTGTAATATTTTTGCACCAAATAAAAATGCAGAACAAGGATCTCCTTTTAGCATGGATGCTACTGAAAGCTGTTTCAGTTCTTCCATCAACACTGGAAGTGGCCAACACATTCAGTCAGTATGTATATTTAAAAAAGGATTCACTATCCTTCCTCTTTCCTATGAGTGTTGGCAGCAAGAGAGTCTAACGAATCTATTGTCAGTAAACATAGTTTATTTCAGATCATGGAATGTGAACTGAAAAGTCATTCATGCATGTGAATGCACTACTGTTCAAGGAAGTGTTTCTTCCCATCTTGCATTCCAAAGCATGATTCATGAACTGACGCTTCTGTTAATCAAATAAAGTGTGCTACTAGCTCTCTCACCCAACTTTCTGCCATAACTTCATAACAGTTAGTTTTGCTACCATAGAAATATTCACAAGATAACATGAAGATTAACTAGCTTGTTTGACTGACTCTGTAGTTCAAGGGTAGACATTCTGGTCTGTCAAGGGCCACATTTCCTACAGGGTAATCTGTTGGGGGGGCATATGCTGGCAGTAGGCAGGATTAAAGCCAAAAGGGGAGGATTTTTTATTATATTAAGAAGTATAAAAAGTATAAAGAAATAAATATCAAATCCATGGAGAGGTCCAACACAATATACAAGGGGTATACTTCCTTGGTCCACCACAATTGCCAATGCCTATTGTTGTCTCCAAGGGACGTGGGTGGTGCTGTGGCCGAAACCACTGAGCCTAGGGCTTGCTGATCGGAAGGTCGGTGGTTCGAATCCCCGTGATGGGGTGAGCTCCTGTTGTTTGGTCCCTTCTCCTGCCAACCTAGCAGTTCGAAAGCACCTCAAAGTGCAAGTAGATAAATAGGTACCACTCTGGTGGGAAAGTAAACGGTGTTTCCGTGCACTGCTCTGGTTCGCCAGAAGCAGCTTAGTCATGCTGGCCACATGACACAGAAGGTGTATGCCGGCTCCCCCGGCCAATAAAGCGAGATGAGTGCCGCAACCTCAGAGTTGTTCACGACTGGACTTAACTGTCAGGGGTCCTTTACCTTTACTTTTGTATCATTGTCTCCAAATAAGAAAGGGATGTTAATAATTGGATGAACCTGCTTAAGAAAAACATTAAAAAAAATTCAGAAGAGGACATTTCAGTAAAGCTAATAAAATCTTTTTGCACATTCCCAATTTTGAAAGACAGCTATTGAGACTCCAAAAAGTGCTGCAGAATTTAGGTCTGCAATATCTGCTATCCCTCTTGTGTGTTACATTAGTGAGAGGAACCATGTGGAATGTGATATTGTTGGACTTAAATGCCATCTCCCATCAGCCCCAGCCCACATGGCTCATGGTCAAGGATGATGGGAATTGTAGTTATACAACACCTAGAAGGCCACAGTTTCCCAACCCTGCATTGCAGGTTGGGCCCAAAATATTGAACAACTCCTGTTTGGCTTCATGTCAGCCTAAGTAAAGGGTTGAAAAGAAACCATTCTCTTTGCTGTTGCTGTTGTCTGGACATTCCATGATGTTCTACAGCTTTGAAATGTTTATTCCTCTTGGCACTCATTTAAACACAAAATGTCTATTGGACATCAACTAAAATTGCTGCCTCTGACAGTATTTTAGGAACATTTATACTGAATATACTTGGCAATTAAAAATAGGGGGAGAGATGTTTCCAATGAACTGTAGCATTTTAAAAAATCACGGCTCTTGATATATTCTCCTTTCCATCACACATGCTGGGCTCATAGAATATTCCATGTGACGGTCTAATCCAAACCTCCAAATACTCCACTGATGAAAGCCCTATTTATTAGCTCTTACAGTATTTGATTGTGTGTGTGTGAGAGAGAGAACATGCTTCCACGTGCACCATTTTGCCATTGTCATTTCTTTTGGTTTGTTGCTGAGGTGGGGGATCAGAGATAATTTGAAATGAAGAGGAAGGAAACCAGTGAGGGTTTCCCCCCAGGGGGCACGCAATGGTATGCAGTACCGGCACCACTTTTGTTGCTGTTAAAAAGTGTGGCACTGACTGTAACAACTTCACGGCGAGTACCGGCACCTCTTTTTCTAGGGAAAAAAGCACTGAAGGAAACCCACAAGTGGATTCATGAACAGGTCATATTAACTGACTCTTTCAAATTGTACTGCCTAACATACTAGAATGTAAATGGGCTTGTAGGTACTTCCAGTACACAAAAGTCAGAGAACAAGATCCATGTGAGGACACAAAGATGAAGGGCGTGGGACTTTGGGAATCAGAGAGGGAATAGAGATCTCCTTCATGTATCAGAGCACCTGCTTTTAAACCATAAAATCATGTATACAGTCCATCTACATTTCATAGAGGGACATAAATATGGTTTGTATTCAGAATGGGTCAGCATTTTTATCACCAAGCAAAGACTTTGACATTCATACATGTAATTGAATGGCATTTTATAATATATATGATTCCAGACATTTCATTTCTAACTTCAATATTTTTTTCTACAGAATTCAATGAAATTTGTATTGAGAAAGAAACTCTTGACAACGGTGTAACATGTGCTATTTCAGATAATTTTTTTCCTAGTACTTGCAGCCTGAAATTTTGCACATTTACTCAGTGGTAAGCCCTACAGACTTCAATGGGCCTTATGCTCAGGTAAGTGTGTATAGGATTGCACCCACCCTTAGATGAAAAGCACCTCAGTTTACACTGGGTCAGTGGGGGGTGGGGAATAAATACTCCAGATAAATAGCTCTCATCAGAGCAGTTGTCTATTCTTGCTAGTCGATTTGGTGACAAGATCTGAAAAAACTAGTATTCAAGGTTTATCACTGTTACTTCTCAGTGGGTAGGCATCTTGATCAACTCCAGTAGATGTCTCCAGTCTGGTGTCTTTCAGATATTTTGGACTACCACTCACCTGTCTACACACTTTGCTTCATATCTCAAATTCTACAAGGATTAAAGAGTTGCGTGTCAAGACCCCGTAACCACCCCCTCAAGGAGGAATAAAAACACGAAGACACAGGATATAAGGTTAATGTTATTGGGCAAATTTAGGCCACAACTTTATTGGTTACAGAATGTGAGCGGTATTGGCTTAGGCATTGAGTAGACCAGGCTATTTCTGACTCCTGCCCACTGCGCAGAAAGTCTGGTAGGGTAAACCACCGGTAGGGGGAGCCCCGTCAATGCAAACCAACTCGAGCTCACCCCTGGGTTCCCAAAGGGGTCGTGGCATGGCCCTAGCCCCACCCCGGGCTTCGGACAAGATCCTCACCCCTGGATTCCTTTAACGGAATACACCTAAGCATGGAGGGGCAGGCGATGGCCAGGCCTCCCCTCCCCCATCAGAAGGTCACCCAATGCCTAACCGCAAAATCTTACAAAGTTGTGACGATTGCTATGAGGTAGGCGGAAACCAAATGGCCTGAGCCAATTTGCCAAGTGGAAAAATTCCTACCTGGCCCCTCAACAGCGACCAACCGAGATCCACAGCAAGGCCATTAAAGAATAAACCTGCAAATAGGGAGGGGGGGGGTTCCCTCTTTCTGGGAACACCATAAGTGTTATAGCTCTGAGAGGGGAATAGAAATCCACCCTCAACTCTCAACACCCTCAACAAACCACAGGTGCCAGGATTCTTTATGGTGACTCTGTAAAATGGTATAATACTGCTTTAAATGTACAGTGCAGATGGGGACAGATTCTGATACCGTTATCTTCATAAGTTATGGTCTTTGTCGCTCTGAGTACTTACAGAGGGAAGAACCCCAAACAGTCAGTTGGAACAAAATTCCAGCTTTTCTTTTGGTTTGCACATATGATCCAGATTCTTTGTCAACTACTCAGCTAAGAAAATTAGTGTAAGTGTGTTGCGAGGGGGATGTTTGTTTTTTTCTCCAGAAGTTCCTATGGCCTCTATTGTAATCAATTTGAACACAAGATTCCATCAAGTCATATGTAGTTCAGTTATTGATTCCTTATAACAGGTGCAGAAAATAACCTTCAGATGCATGAAAATCAATTTCCACTAACCTTTCCTAAAATTGTGTTGCAAACCCTTCATTTCCAGAGAATTCATATATGTATTCCAAGTCCATCTTCCTAAATATCTCCTCAAATTGATTTGTTTATCCATTGCAGTGGCAGCAGCTGGTAGAACTTGGAAGCAGCAACTGTAATTAAGGGACAAGGCAGAGAGAGAGAGAAAGAAAAAACTTTGAATGAAAAAAATGACCCCATCCTTTCTTCAGCTGCTTATTATGAGAACATTTATAATATTTATACCCTGGCACGTGGGCCTAGTGCAACATAGTTTCTGTCAAACAGAATATCAGGTTTGTTTTATTATTCCAGATTTTGTTCCTAAACTAGTGTTAATCAAAACTTAATTTGAAAGTTAAAGGAAATGTTACTTTCATTCATTTTTTGGGTGCTTGGAAAAGCCTGTACACTTCATAGTAGGATTCTGCTTTATATCTACCATCAATTTGTTGTCTGTGTAAGTTTCCTAAAAGAAAAGGGGGAAAACAGCAATTTTGTAATGGAACCTCAACCATTTTTCACAAGTGGAATAGTAATTATTGTGGTGTGTTAGCAATTTTTAAATCTTTTATTGTTTTATCTTTTTGTAAACCACTTCAAGCTTTTTTCTTTTTTACAATCAAGCGGTGTATAAGTTTTATGAAATAAATAAATATTGATGCTAAATTTGATTGTACTGCCACAATCAGCAAAAAAACCAAACCAAACAACCTGGCCTTTGCTGTCGAAGAATGGCACATATTGTTATTGGAAAGATACAGCAGGTGAACATTCAACATAAATAGCTAATCCAACTTCAGAACCATTCTGCTGTTACCTGGATCACGAACATAGAAGCAGGAAATACCTGTCATTAGTCCCAGTCTGTTGAGCCACTGAATGGCTAGTGCATCCTAAATTATAGGAAGTACCTCCCCAGCCCCAGCCCCGAATGAGATGTGTTAGTAAATCTCTGTGTGCATAACTTTTGCTCTGCCAGGATGCTCAAGGTATGAACTTACAGTAATTGCAGATTAATGACAGAATGTTGGCCCCTTGCAAGATGCCCCTGCTCTTCTTGCCAAGATTAGGATGTCATTAGCTGACACAGCACAAACTATTAACAGCAGTTGATGCAGCACCAGTATTGGTACAGCTCATGGTCTCTTTCCTCCCCCCCCCCACGTTTATTTCCTTGTCATTTCGGGACTGTAGCATAGCTGTGCATTGAGCATTGTTAATGACCTCAAGCAAAGTCCTCCTCTCCCTCCAGAATCTCTGTAATACAGCTTCTGGAATTCGATATTTTGGATAACATTACTCCACAATTCAAATCCCTGGATCTTTAGGAAATCTAACACAATCTGTAATGCAAACAAGTGGCAGTGAGCAAAATTTGGATGAAAGGTCACCCTCTGCCAGCTTTTGAGTGCTCTTGTAAAGAGTACTGGGCTACATAGAGCTTTAGCAATGGCCTGTCTATCTGCAATTGGTAATACATTTAAGGCTGCAGTTCTAGCCCCACTTACCATGAATTCAATAGAACTTCCTTCTGACTAGACATGGTTAGGATTGCCCTGTTACCCAGGAGCAAGCCTGATTAAACATAGTAGAACATACATTTGAATAAACATGTAGAACTGTGTGGTCAATATCTACATTATAGATGTTTTAATTCTCTTATAGTTTAATTACTTTTTCATGGATCAATGCCCCTTCATGGATCAATGCCTTGTCGTGGCGAAGGGGCTTGAATAACTCAGAGAAGCTATGAGCTATGCCATGCAGGGCCACCCAAGATGGACAGGTCATAGTGGAGAGTTTTGACTAAACGTGATCCACCTGGAGAAGGAACTGGCAAGCCACTCCAGTATCCCTGCCAAGAAAACTCCATGGACAAAGACAACAGGCATATAAAAGTTATGACGCTGGAAGATGAGCCCCTCAGGTCGGAAGGCGTCCAACATGCTACTGAGGAAGAGCGGAGGACAAGTACAAGTAGATTCAGAGCTGATGAAGCGGCTGGGCCAAAGCCGAAAGGACGCTCAGTTGCGGATATGCCTGAAGCGAAAGGAAAGTCCGATGCTGTAAAGAAAAATATTGCATAGGAACCTGGAATGTGAGAACCATGAGTGGAGGTAAGCTGGATGTGGTCAAAAATGAGATGACAAGAATAAATATCGACATCCTCGGCATCAGTGAACTAAAATGGAAGGGAATGGGCGAATTCAGTTCGGGTGACTATCATATCTACTACTGTGGGCAAGAATCCTGTAGAGGAAATGGAGTGGCCCTCATAGTCAACAAAAGAGTGGCAAAAGCTGTAATGGGATGCAATCTCAAAAATGACAGAATGATCTCGATACGAATCCAAGGCAGACCTTTTAACATCACAGTAATCCAAGTTTATGCACCAACTACCGGTGCTGAAGAAAGTGAAATTGACCAATTCTATGAAGACCTACAACACCTTCTAGAAATGACACCAAAGAAGGATGTTCTTCTCATTACAGGGGACTGGAATGCTAAAGTAGGGAATCAAGAGATAAAAGGAACAACTGGCAAGTTTGGCCTTGGAGTTCAAAATGAAGCAGGGCAAAGGCTAATAGAGTTCTGTCAAGAGAACAAGCTGGTCATCACAAACACTCTCTTCCAACAACACAAGAGACGACTCTACACATGGATATCACCAAATGGGCAGCATCGAAATCAGATTGATTATATTCTCTGCAGCCAAAGATGGAGAAGCTCTATACAATCAGCAAAAACAAGACCTGGAGCTGACTGTAACTCAGATCATCAGCTTCTTATAGCAAAATTCCAGCTTAAACTGAAGAAAGTAGGAAAAACCACTGGGCCAGTAAGATACAATCTGAATCAAATCCCTTATGAATACACAGTGGAAGTGAGGAACAGGTTTAAGGATTTAGATTTGGTGGACAGAGTGCCTGAAGAACTATGGATGGAGGCTCGTAACATTATACAGGAGGCAGCAACGAAAACCATCCCAAGGAAAAGGAAATGCAAAAAAGCAAAATGGCTGTCCAACGAGGCCTTACAAATAGCAGAGGAGAGGAGGCAAGCAAAATGCAAGGGAGATAGGGAAAGATACAGGAAACTGAATGCAGATTTCCAAAAAACAGCAAGGAGAGACAAGAGGGTCTTCTTAAATGAGCAATGCAAAGAAATAGAGGAAAACAACAGAATGGGGAAAACCAGAGATCTGTTCAAGAAAATTGGAGATATGAAAGGAACATTTCGTACAAAGATTACCATAATCAAGGACAAAAGTGGTAAGGACCTAACAGAAGCAGAAGACATCAAGAAGAGGTGGCAAGAATACACAGAGGAATTATACCAGAAAGATATGGAGGTCTCGTACACCCCAGGTAGTGTGGTTGCTGACCTTGAGCCAGACATCTTGGAGAGTGAAGTCAAATGGGCCTTAGAAAGCACTGCTAATAACAAGGCCAGTGGAAGTGATGATATTCCAGCTGAACTGTTTAAAATTTTAAAAGATGATGCTGTTAAGGTGCTACACCCAATATGCCAGCAAGTTTGGAAAACTCAGCAATGGCCAGAGGATTGGAGAAGATCAGTCTACATCCCAATTCCAAAGAAGGGCAGTGCCAAAGAATGCTCCAACTACCGCACAATTGCGCTCATTTCACACGCTAGCAAGGTTATGCTTAAAATTCTACAAGGCAGGCTTAGGCAGTATGTGGACCGAGAACTCCCAGAAGTGCAAGCTGGATTTCGAAAGGGCAGAGGAACCAGAGACCAAATAGCAAACATGCGCTGGATTATGGAGAAAGCTAGAGAGTTCCAGAAAAACGTCTACTTCTGCTTCATTGACTATGCAAAAGCCTTTGACTGTGTCGACCACAGCAAACTATGGCAAGTTCTTAAAGAAATGGGAGTGCCTGATCACCTCATCTGTCTCCTGAGAAATCTCTATGTGGGACAAGAAGCTACAGTTAGAACTGGATATGGAACAACTGATTGGTTCAAATTGGGAAAGGAGTACGACAAGGTTGTATATTGTCTCCCTGCTTATTTAACTTATATGCAGAATTCATCATGCGAAAGGCTGGACTAGATGAATCCCAAGCCGGAATTAAGATTGCTGGAAGAAATATCAACAACCTCAGATATGCAGATGACACAACCTTGATGGCAGAAAGCGAGGAGGAATTAAAGAACCTTTTAATGAGGGTGAAAGAGGAGAGCGCAAAATATGGTCTGAAGCTCAACATCAAAAAAACCAAGATCATGGCCACTGGTCCCATCACCTCCTGGCAAATAGAAGGGGAAGAAATGGAGGCAGTGAGAGATTTTACTTTCTTGGGCTCCTTGATCACTGCAGATGGTGACAGCAGTCACGAAATTAAAAGACGCCTGCTTCTTGGGAGAAAAGCAATGACAAACCTAGACAGCATCTTAAAAAGCAGAGACATCACCTTGCCGACAAAGGTCCGTATAGTTAAAGCTATGGTTTTCCCAGTAGTGATGTATGGAAGTGAGAGCTGGACCATAAAGAAGGCTGATCGCCTAAGAATTGATGCTTTTGAATTATGGTGCTGGAGGAGACTCTTGAGAGTCCCATGGACTGCAAGAAGATCAAACCTATCCATTCTGAAGGAAATCAGCCCTCAGTGCTCCCTGGAAGGACAGATCGTGAAGCTAAGGCTCCAATACTTTGGCCACCTCATGAGAAGAGAAGAATCCTTGGAAAAGACCCTGATGTTGGGAAAGATTGAGGGCACTAGGAGAAGGGGACGACAGAGGACAAGATGGTTGGACAGTGTTCTCGAAGTTACGAACATGAGTTTGACCAAACTGCGGGAGGCAGTGCAAGACAGGAGTGCCTGGCGTGCTATGGTCCATGGGGTCACGAAGAGTCGGATACGACTAAACGACTAAACAACAACAACAAATTAAAGTATTTCAGACGTTGTTAGCTTTCTGTATTTTATCTGTGCAAGCCACCTTGAGTCAAGGTCTAGGGAAAAGATGGGATATAATAAACAACATACCCGGTAATCCTACCCCAGGGGATACTTTCCAGGCTTTAGGGAATGTCTCACTGCTGTAAGTGGGGCAGGGAAGAACTGGGTGTTGCTTTTGGTAGGGTGCTATTGTCCAATACCAGTGAAGAGAAAGCAGCCAGCACCAGTAACAGCATTTGGACTCATTCCTCCAGATTTCTATGATATTGTGGATATAGGTCAGTGGGACTCCAGGTAAGCGTGTATAAGATTGTAGTTTAAGCTCCCGGTGTCTCTAACTTCCCCAAAGCCAATACATTTCCTCACAAGGTACCTTTATGCAGCATGATAATTATATACAGATTGCATATGCAGCTCTTAAATTATCATGACTAGAATTTAATATTTTGCATTTTGATCTAGCCATTTTCATTTTCAATATCTTAATAAACGGTGCTTTCAAACAGCATGATGCTGATAATGCCAAGGTCACAGGTTTGATCCCCAAATGGGAGAGCTACTTATCCTTGCATTGCAGAGGATTGGACTAGATTATTCTCAGGGTCCTTTCCAACTCTACTATTCTATGAATCACTGTGAAAAGAACTGCATAAAAATGTCAGCATGAAAATATGAGTGAAAGCCCCAAGAAAGGCACTTGCAACCCAAAGTATTGTTTTAGCTGTAGGTGAATCATTGGCAGGAGCAACTGCTGACTTAGCAATTTGGTTTTAACAGTTTGCTTTCCATTCTTGCTAACTGCAAGAACATATATATATATATATCTACTAGGTCTTTTTACGGGATGCAGACGTAATTATAGCATTTGCTAAACTTGCTGAGAATTGCATTTCCTATGGTGCGTTTATGTATATTTTTGCTTGTCTCTGGGTATAATATTTACTTTGGATCTCTTCAAAAGGCAGCTTCACTCATCTGGCTGTGCACAGCTTTGGGAAAATGCTTGTGTAGAGAATCACTTCCTCTTTCAAACATTATACTTTGAATTGCATTTGAGAACTGATTTTCAAGTTCCAACTTTGATCAAATGACTCCTGAGAGATCAGCAGGACTCATCTTCTCCAATTTCGTCATTTGTTCCACTGACACAATAATAATCAAGTGGTCTCTGTAGATCAGCACACCGCCTATGGAATGGGTGATGTCAGGGACCTAGCAGAACAGAGAACCTGCTACTTCCCTTGCAGGATTTGATCTTTGGCATGGTTGAACAAATGGCCTCCAGGCCTATTGTTTTTCTTTGATGGTGATGAGGTAGACAAGTCAAGTCCTCCCTAACAAGAGGGCACGTGTTGCGGTAGAACCTGGCAACCAGACCCTGTGTTGTGGGTGGGAACTTTTGGATAGCCACAACACGCTATTGGAGGTCCCTTGATCCTGGGTGCAATTGGGCAAGAGGGACACCAGTCAAAGTGATCAAGGGACCTCTATGCATGTGTCCCTGACATGGGTGGTGAGGATGCGGGTGGCGCTGTGGGTTAAACCACAGAGCTTAGGGCTTGCTGATCAGAAGGTCGGCGGTTCGAATCCTCGCGACGGGGTGAGCTCCCAAATAGGTTGGGAAGGTAAACGCCGTTTCCGTGCACTGCTCTGGTTCATCAGAAGCGGCTTAAGTCATGCTGGCCACATGACCAGGAAGCTGTACGCCGACTCCCTCGGCCAGTAAAGCGAGGTGATTCTATTTATGTCTTAATATCTCTAACCTTTCCTTCATCTGAAATATTCCAAGAATGGGGTACAAGCATTGTTATATCCCATGGCATCCTATGTTACTTGGGCACATTGGGCTACAGCAGGGTCTCAGCAAATAACCCAGGTTCAAGTGATTTTTGCATGATTTTTATTTTACATGACTGATTCAAATTCATAGGTGCAGCAAGAAGGAACTGCAGGAACTTTTGTCCTTCAAATGTTAGGTCTCTCACGCCATCCAATTTCAGTTTTCATAGCAATTGATATAACTGTTTGAAGACTATGCATAATTGATCTAGGATAATAGGTAAGCTTATCTGTATAAACATTGTTTAATGTTCTGGCCAATGGAAGTGCTCCTTTTGAAAACCCGCCTAAGAAAGAAAATGAAGCCAGTAGTGGAATTACATTAAGATTTCAAAATAGAAAACCCGCAGACTCATTATGTAGTGTATCAGCTTAACAGATGAAATTGGGTAAAGTCTGACTACGTAGGCAAAAAAAGAGTTATCATTAATGAACAAAAGGGTTGTGATAGTTAAAAAATAAAGCTAATCCTAGGTAATTTGTGAGATTTAAATTTCAAAATAGTCCAGAAGCCACTGTCAGGAGTTTGGGCAGGAGCCGGACCCTGGGACTGGCAGGGCTTTGCAGGACTGGGATCCTCTTCGGCTTGTTTCAGAGAGGCAGGGCGCGGCCGCACAGGTGAGGCCACTTGGTATTCACTGCACCTGGTGGCAAGAGCTGGCAGGGGATATAAGGCCAGCATTTCCCCTCAGCTCTTTGCCACAGCAATGCTCTCTCTGCCTCGCCGTGTGCCTCCTTGCCTTTTGACTGTGACTTCGTGCCTTGACCCTTGGACTGTGACTTGTGCTTTGAACCTCGGACTCTTACTTTGTGCTTAGACCCTCGGACTGTGACCTTGTGCTTTGACCTTCGGACTGTGACTTCTTCCCTTGTGCTTCTTGACCCTTGGACTTCTGCTCTTTGGATGCTTGTGCCTACCATCTTGCCCCTGGTCCCGACGCGCCTTGCTGGGACTTTGCTCGTAAGCAGCCCGGACCGTGACAGTCAATTTTTGAGATTACTATCAAAGAGGGTTTGGAAATTCAGGAATAACACTATTATTTTAAGAAGACATGGAAGAAAAGATGATGCACATCAGCTGTCACAATCAGCAGTGAGGTCATCACCATCTTCTGACTGATGCAGCACAGGGGTGTGAGCTGGTTCCTCTCTCTTCTTCTGCCCCACCCAGTGTCCTAGAGTTATGTTGCTTTGGGACCTCAGTGGCCTTGGCCACTCTCTTTTCAATCTTTTCGGGGTCTGCAGAGCTGCCAAAAAATGGCACAGTATGGAATGGTTTGGCCCTCCATCTGGATTCAAAATGCCATCCAATGGTATATACCAAAATCTGCACTTTGCTCTCAGGAACCAAAATGCCAACTTGGGTGATGCTGTCTTCAGTGGCACCCAAAGTGTTGTACTTTAGAATGGTCTCACCAAGATGGGTGATGATATCACCAGGGAATTCCTATTCAGTTCAATTTGGAATGGTTTGCTCCACCATCTAGACTCAAAAAATCAAATGTAGACAAAAACCTGTCTCTCATTCTTGGGAACCATCACACCAAATTAGGAATCAATATCTTCAGAGTCATGTGAAGCATCTCAGTTTGGAACTGTTCAGTCCACCATCTGAATTCAAAATGGCATGTGATAGTATCCAAACATA
This sequence comes from Zootoca vivipara, assembly GCF_963506605.1. Taxonomy (NCBI): domain Eukaryota; kingdom Metazoa; phylum Chordata; class Lepidosauria; order Squamata; family Lacertidae; genus Zootoca; species Zootoca vivipara. The sequence continues at coordinate 26,862,241 of NC_083283.1, forward strand.
GAACAAAACCTGTTCTTTGCTCCATGGAACCACTATGCCAAATTGGGTGACAATATCTTCAGAAGCATCCAAATTGGAGCAGTTTGGAACCGTCATGCCTAACTGGGCAAAATCATGCCAAATTGGGCAACAATACTTTAAGAGGAATCCAAATTGGCACAGTTTGGAAAGATTTCTCCCGCCATCTGGAATCAAATGTTCAGTAAGAAGTAGTGCAGTTAGCTGTTTTGGAATTACTTGATTGTACTACTTCTTATTAAGCAATTTGGCAGAATATCCATCAACCTGTTCTTAAGTTCTAACTGTTCTGCAACAATTCCCTAATCTCCTTAGCACCATTACAAAACATGTCAGGCTGCAAACCTGAGCTATGCCCATTTAACAGTAAATCTGAACCTTCTTTCCACGCATCATTGAAAACATTGGTTCATACTTTAAATGACTTACTCTGATAAATAACATATGTGTTTGGTTTGTTTGTGTGTGTGTGTGTGTGTGTGTGTGTGTTTTGTCAAGCTTTGAAGTGATCCAACAGTTGCCAAAAATGGTTTCCAGTTGTTGAAATATCAACAATAAAATCCAAATCTCAGAAGTTGTTGGTTAAGTTAGTTGCTCCATTGGAAGTCTTCACAAGTCGTGCCACACAGGAATCTTGTCAGAGTAGCAATGCATAAGAGTCCACCTCAGATAAGCCCTAGGGCAAAGTGAGCTATCATTCAATCCAATTGTCTTAGGTCACTCAGGGAGAAAATAACTTGGGAACCATTCAAGCAAAACTTAATCTATCGCTGCCAGGGTTGCCAAGGCATTAGTAGTTTTCCCCACCTCACCTTATCAACCGCACTGGAGATGTCTGCTACTCCATCTAAGAAAATTTAACTTGTACGTGTTCATTGCCTAAGAGAAACAACTGTCTAACCTTACCTTCTATTAGGAAAACTTTCTCATTTGTTTCTTGATGGCTTGGAAGGCCTAATGTCTGGTTTTTATTACAAAGGATTTAGGCTTGTTTCTTTTCTATTTTTTTCTTCGTGTCAAAGGCATATATATACATTGACTCGTTTGGGCATGGTATGAATCTTTGACCAGCAGAAAACAGGCAAAAAAGAGGAAGCAATATATTTCTAGGCCACAAAGAGAAAGATTTCATATGTATGTTTTAAAAAATCAAAACACCACAAACTTAAATTAGTTATAAAGGATGTTTATGTAGATATATGGACATATTGCAGTAATATAAATAAATAGTTCAGATGTATACCTTCAGTTCAGATGTTTGGATTTGATATCCCACTTTATCACTACCCAACAGAGTCTCAAAGTGGCTAACATTCTCTTTTCCCTTCCTCTCCCACAACAAACACTCTGTGAGGTGAGTGAGGCTGAGAGGCTTCAAAGAAGTGTGTCTAGCCCAAGGTCACCCAGCAGCTGCATGTGGAGGAGCGGAGACGCGAACCTGGTTCCCCAGATTATGAGTCTACCACTCTTAACCACTACACTACACCAGTGGCCTTCCTAGACATAAAAGGAGCTTTTGACACAGTCCCCCATGATCTACTTTGTTACTAATTATATAAAATGGGAATTGACCAATGCCTGCTGTTTTTAATTCAAAAATTACATACTGCCACACTCTGCCAAATTAAATGTAACTCTAAAGGAGAGCTGACAAAAAGTATAAATATAACCAAAGGAGTAAAGCAAAGATGTATCTTGGCACCCCACTTATTCAACCTCTTCTTAAATGGCCTGGCTCATCACTTTGAGGATGTAAATAGACATCCACTGACATTAAGCAAACATAAAACAAAACTGCTTTTATACGTGGATGATACTACACTTCTTTCTTATACCCAGGTTGGCCTTAGAAGACTTCTGAACTCGTTTTCCTCCTTCTGCCATATCAACTGCCTGGGAATTAATTGCAAAAAAATTAAAATTATGATTCCCCCCCAAAGTCATCAAATTGTCGAATGGAGACTAGATAATCACCCCATTGACCAGGTAAAATCTTTCAAATACCTAGGGATATTCTACCAGCCAAATTTAAACTGGACAACACACAGACGCCAAATGATAATCCAAGCAAAATGCACCACATCTGCGATTCTTCATTTTTTCTTCCTCAGATGGTCCCTGCTGCAATAAATATTTTTAATGCCAAGGTCCCTTCTCAGTTATTGTACAGCATTCCAGTTTGGATACAAGCATTTAATAGAGAATTTGAACCAATTCAAATGACCTGGTGCCCCTAAATGCGTAAGTTATTTAACCTTATGTGTGTACCTGGTCAACATCTGATGGATGGCTCACTACAATCAAGGTCTGGCTGAAAGTCCACTTTAGAACAACCTCTAGCTCCTCCTTAACCTCTATACTTGAAGACTGCATTTCATCTAGATGGTATAGAGCAATTCAAGAAAAAATCCATAGTTTGGGCATTGCTCTTGAGAGCCTTGAAGTATGTGATGAAAGTTACATATTCCAAATAATCAAGCAGCGGTTGTACGACCATGAAAGACAGTGCTTGTTACCTCATACTCCGAGATCCTGTTCTCTGGAGGCCTTAGGTATTACAACACCCTACGGAACCTGTGCCAAATATCTAAAGGATCTACTACTCCCTTCCCAATGAAGAGCCTTTATGCTCGCAAGATTAAATGTCTTCCCCTCTGCAGTGACCAAAGGTAGATTCTCACATACTCCATATCAAGCCCGTCTGTGTGCCTGCAACCAAGTAGTACCTGATTCAATGGACCACATTCTCTTAGATTGCTCTCTACACAGTAGACCTCGCCAACTGATGCTGAGCAAAATGTTGGACCTTTGGCCTATAACTCCGAGAAGAAGTCAAATGAGGTTTCTCCTGGCAGATCGGGACAAAGATATCACTGCCTTAGTAGCATCCTTTTTAGTCACAATTTTACCTGAAAGGGTTCCCAACAAACCATCCTTTCAGGGAACAGACAGGGCGTAGAAGAATATCTAAGTGCACATGATCATAGTGTGACCTTATGACCCTCGACAGCTTCACCCCTGTCCTTTGCGACCCAGAATGTTTTATACTGTGATGCCAATAAAGGTATTTGATTTGATTTGCAGTATTCCTCATAAAAGGGAGGAAAGGTAGTGTATGTGAAATTATTGGTATTGTCTACATACTAACCAGCTAGTGTTTTAAACACAACCACAACAATTGGTTGAAAGTTGCTGCTTGGGTCTGTTCTTGTAAACTTTCACTAAAATTGTTAATAGGAAAATAACTCCCATTGAAATGAATTAAGATGAGTGCAGTTCCCCATTCACCTCCATGGGGTTTGTGCAGCAGAAGGTCACAATGGATTATGTTCATTGTCTATATTATAATCATGTGTATGTGAAGCTCTTTGTGCAGCTGTGTCCTGCAAATTTAAACTGATCTCTTCAGCTTCCTTTCCGATAATCTCTTTGAAATCCCCAAATGCAATGGAATCCTGTGTTTGTATGTAAACACTCCTACTTAGTGCCCCCTCTTCTCTCCGAAATGATCAGAGCTGTATATGCCACACTATTTGTAATCCAAATTATTCTTTGCATTTGTTAATTCACATTGTGTGTGTGTATAGACACACAATATGCTTGTTTTCGTTCAGGGGTCCAAGTGCTGTTCCCAAGGCAAAATGGCAGGATCTGCAGCTGATACAACTTTAATCCAAAATAGAATTCTGAACGCTGTTATCTCTCTCAACTTTTGCAGCACACCTAATCAAAGTCAGGCATTTTAAACAGCAACAGCAGCTTAATTCCTACTGGAAATGAATGTATTTGGCATGCTTATATCTCTAGTGCTTCACTGCACCCCCACTTTCTGTGCACTGCCTGCAAAACATTGGCCAGACCAGTGCTGCTTTCATTTCCACTCAGAGGGCACTCAAGAACATTAGGCACTTAGCTCAAGTACCTCTTTTGCATAAGCTTTCTTCTCTCATTCCCCCCCCCCCTTTTTCAAATGGAAGGAACTGGCATTTAGTTTACTCCATAAAGAAATAGCAGACGTTCCAAGAGAGGTCTGTTTGGCAAACCCAAATGTAGTTGAATTTTCATCTGCGTTTGTCCACGTAGCTCTTTAGTGCATGCACTATAAGTGAGAATAATCCATGGGTAACTCAAATTAATTCATAATAGTCTTCACAGGACCTCTAAACAATCATGGTGGAGCACTTTGACCAAAACCCGTGTCTACCCACTCCAGGTTTATATTGGAGCTTTCAGGTTTGTGCATTTTAGGAATACTCTATACCTGTTGAGGACCTCCAAATAAAACAGAAATCCTTAGCTTTGAGGAGATGGCTCTTTTGCCATAGGATAAAAAGATGCTCATTGCATATAGCATTAAGGCTACCAAAATGGGGAAAAAATCAAAATATAATCATATGCCTTGGTCGGCAGATGTTTTCAGCCTCTTTAAGTTACGCTGCAACCTCCCACTGTCTTTACTATTGTCCTGCTAGCCAGCCAGCTGCCGCCATTAACCTAAAGGGTGAAGAAGACTGAATTTTTGTGTCCCTAAGCTCAATTAAAACACCTGGTACAATTAACTGATGCGGGCCCTAGAAACTAAAGTAAGACTCTTCAATTATGACCTAAAATTGCTTTGAAGTTAAAAGGGAAAAGATACTGGAAAGATAAAATACCCAGATATGGTTAAGGGTGCAGCTAGAGGAGATGCACTTTGTTTTGTTTTTGGTCAACCCTCGCATACAAGCCCACAAAAAATATTGAAAATAGAAGAAATGTATACAGCAGGTAAGTTCTCTCACAGGACCTCCTGGTTCTTCAAGGACAGCATTGGTAAGCATCAAGACAAATCCTAGTTGTCTTTTAAAGCTCCAAGTTCATTTTGTCCTCTGTGTATTTTTCTCTAACTACCTCTTTGGGGAGTGGTTGGTTTCTTGGTGTGGGGGTACCTGCTCTTTAGGAAAGTTTTAGATTATGTGATTATATAATTGTATGCTATGCTTTTCCATGTAGTGTACATTGATATAGTCATTTGAAAGTAAATGGAGCTTGGGAAAATAATTTATTTCCCAAGCCTCCCAATCCAAATGCTTAATGCCAGTAAGGTAAAAAAGGTAAAGGACCCCTGTATGGTTAAGTCCAGTCAAAGGCGACTATGGGGTTGCAGCGTTCATCTCACTTTCAGGCCGAGGGAGCCGGCATTTGTCCACAGACAGCTTTCCGGGTCATGTGGCCAGCATGACTAAACCACTTCTGGTGCAACGGGACACTGTGATGAGTGCCAGAGCGCACAAAAATGCTGTTTACCTTCCCGCCACAGCGGTGCCTATTTATCTACTTGCACTGGCATGCTTTCGAACTGCTAGCTTGGCAGATGTGAGTGGTGCTGTGGTCTAAACCACTGAGCCTCTTGGGCTTGCCAATCAGAAGGTTGGCGGTTCGAATCCCCGCAATGGGGTGAGCTCCCGTTGCTCTGTTAATGCTAATATGATCCTTAAAACACACAGTAAACAAAGGCACTTCTTTTTATGAGTAATAATATATTACTCTATATAGTCACCAGGATTATTCAAGAAGCATTTACTCAGGCTTTATTCTTAATTTTGCTTGTTGGTGCTCTTGGCCATCACTTAATAGGCAGAAAGTCCACCAGCGAACCTCTCAAACAAAACTTTATATTTTGTAAACCGCTTTGAGGGTGTTTTATTTTACAGTCAAGCGGTGTATAAATTTTATGAAATAAGTAAAACAAATAAATAAAACAAGGAAGTAGGACCAAGCAACCAGAACTTGGAGGCCAGTTTTATCTTTACCTTTGCCTTCTGCGGGTGCCATTGGCTGTTACAACTCAGGTAGCAGAATATCTTGGGCCATCCCTACATCTCAGTGCAATTCAAGAAGTTTTCAAAAGTCTGGATTAGTGAGCATTAGTTGAGTTCTCAAAGTTTGTGCTGTTTCTCTGTGGGAACCATATTTCCAGTTATCAGAAATCCAGCAAACAGCTGCTTTGGCTCCCTCTCAAGCTTCAGTAATAGCACTGAAAACAGAAAGCACACAAGGAAAGTGCCATTATGCTTTTCCAAAGAAGTCATTATTCTCAATGTGCTATATCAAAATGTGCTGCTTAAATAGAATTTCACAACGGAATCAAGAAACAACAACCCCAGACCCCAGAATGCCCTTTAATTCCTGAACAAATGGAGAGGCAGGGATTTTCACATCACACTGTTGAAATAATCACTGCAACCCAATTCTCACATTTATTTTTGATGTGGCAAGGTCGCTGCCATGTGTCTGGATTTAGCCTCAGTTGACTTGTGCTCTTCCTGTTCCCTTAAATGTACCAAGGTTGCAGACTCTGGCCAACTGAAGAAAGGGAATGCTCAGGCTGATGGCACCTTAGTCCAAGCTTGCATGCCATCTTCCTTCCATAATTTATTTTATCCATTCATTCATATACTTTTACAGAGGGTTCAATGCACAACATGAAACGACACCACAGAAATCCTTTGATTGGCTTTATAGACAAGCTTGACATGGGGGGCATGTATCACCAAAATAGTTGAGGCAAGATTGGTGTGGTCTTTGTAAGATTTCCCTGCAGAGCAAATAGAAGTTTTGGCAGAGCTGGGACAAAAAGCAAACAGACAACAGAAAGGTTTCCAATCTGTCTCTACAGCTGCTTTTAATCCTTTCTATTGTGTGGCTGGAAAACAAAACACCCCCAAAATTCACTGCTCCATTTCGTGCACTCTTTGAGGGGGATTTGGAGATAAGGAGGAAATCTGGAGTGGGGTTGAAATGCTGCTGGCTGCTGGATGGCATATACCTCTCTTCTACCACCACCCATACAGATCAGCACTGTGTGGTGACATACAGGGGTGAAGCTACCTGCCCCGGCACCCGGAGCGGTGCGGGGGCGGGGCTAGCCAGTCAGTGCGGCAAGCGGGGGGGGCGCTGCTAGCTGCCCGCAGCAGCATCATCCCTAGTGGTCCGCCGCTCACACAGCGAGCAGGGGGCGCCGTCTGCACAGTGAGGGGGGTGGCACAGCAATGTCACCCACTCTCACAGCTGACACCCGGTGTGCACCACACACCCTATGTTGGATTTTTTGAATAGTCAAGTTACTTTAGAGCCTGTCTAATGCAAATACTGTCTGTTTAAGAGAAACAGGTGCTGGTGTTTCTGTTAATTGCCCACAGGCATGGGCTCTGCTTCTTGTATATTAGGCTCTGCCAGAAAGCCTTCTGTATCTCTTAGTTAGATCTTTCAGTTTGATTCATCTCTAAGTAGATCACTCTCTCAGTTGTTCTCAGTTTAAGATATTCCAAGTTGAATCTTAGTAAGAGAGACTCTCAGTTTAAGAGATTCATTCCTTAGTTGAATCTTAGTATGAGAGTTGCTTAGTTATAATGCTAGTTTGCTGTTAATTCTTGGATAGTTTAATGGGAGTTTTTTGGGATGTTTGGAAAGTGGGTAGATAACATTGCTAAGAGAGAAAGGATTTATCTTTGGTTTAAAGTCTCTTTTGAGTCAGTTTGTTTTTCAGTTAAAGAAACCCAACCGTTTGTATTTTCATCTGCATACTTTTACAAGTGTGCAGCTAGTAAGGGGTTTCATATAAGGGAGATAATTCCCTACGCTCTTGGTGGTGTTTTCTTAGCCAGGTCAATTTCTGACTGCGTATACTCTGCGTGAAGCGTACTTTAAAGGGCCGCTGTAAAACTGGGATATATGATTTAGATTAAGCAAGTTTCAATACCCAGTTTTCTCCAATATTATTCTAATCATATATATATATTATTTCCAATACCCCGCACGCGCCTTCCTGCGCCAGTGGTGACATCGCATCACTCTGACAGGACTTCTGGGTTTTAAAAAAGTGTTGAGCCACTGCACTGCAAACATAATGTGAGGAGAATGCCCGAGACAGTGGAAACCTACATGGGGGGGGGCAGGGCTCCTGATGTAGACAGTTGTTACTGAACTGCAACTCCCATCAGCCCTAGCAAGCATGGCCAATGCCCAGGGATGATGGAAGCTGCAGTTCAGCAACACCTGAAGGGCCAAAGGTTCCCTACAGCTGATGTGGGTTTTACAAGACATGCTGCCAAATCCTTCACATTTTACATCTCCCTCTGGCTGCAGCTACATGGACAAAGTTGTGCTTAGCTTGGATGAGCCTATGTATAGGTGCTGCTTCCCAATGGTGGTACTTTCTTTAGTTTCCACGCTCACACAAATCATTACTAGGAAACAGCAGCGTGAGTGTGGCAGGCTCTGAGTGCTACACTCTGCTCTCTTCAGACCGTCTTTACCCTTTTGGACTGCAGGGTATAGGACAACTTAAGCACTATGATTCATAGGGCTGCACAGAAACACAGAAGCTTGATTCCTAGTTACTTCTCGGGAGCCCTCTGTAACTCAGGAAAGTTTCCTTTTCTTCTTCTTGGTGATACAGACTGACATAAGGCAGAGACCTACACCAACTCCAGTCAATGGCAGACTAACTGGGCAACTGTACTGTTAAAGTGGTGGCACACAACATCCTGACCTTTCTGAGAGTTGGCCAAAACAGCTGTTCTAATCCATCACAATTTCTAGTCTGTGGGAAATACTTCCAGCTCATAGATTGTTCTCTAGTTCAGGTGTTGGGAACCTCTGGCTCTCTAGATGCTCCTGAACTACAACTCTCATTGTTGCTGGCCGCTGGCCGTGCTTGCCTAGGGCTGGCTGTTGCCCAGAAATATCTGAAGAGCCACAGGTTCACATAGCTGTCAACTTTCGGATTTGAAAATAAGGGATCAGCAGCAGCCTCACCTGTCCCGGGGACAGTCTACGGTATATCTAACAATCCAGGATAGCAGCGGGAAACGGCGCTGTAATAAGGGAATTTCCAGCAAAAAAAGAAGGAGGGTTGACAGCTGTGGCTTGGAATAAGGGAGTTTCCCACAAAAAAGGGAGGGTTGACAGCTATGCAGGTTCATTATCCATGCACTAGAGTAGGAGTGAGGAACCTTTGACTCCCCAGACGTTTCTGAGCTACAAGTTCCATAATTTCTGATTGCCGGCCTTGCTTGCTGGGCCTGATGAGAGTTGGAGACCAACATCTGGAGGACAGCAACATCTAGTTCCTCTGAGGAACAGTATGATCACTCCACATGGACTTCCCTGTGGAAGTGCTAAGTGTTCCCTTGCATCCTTTCTCAACTGGGTTCTTTCTGCCAAGTCTCGGGGACAAGCATATCTTGTGCAGCTCTCTTGCTGCTGGCAGGATCAGAGTGCTCCTTAGCTTTCACCATTGTCCAGTCTCCTCTCAAATTTAATCCCCCAGAAGCTGGAGCAGCTGCTCTCTCTCTCTCCCTCTCCCCCTCTCCTTCTCCCTTTCGTCCTGTGTTATGTCTCCAGAGGCTCTTCCTTCTCCAGCTGTTTTAACTCAACCCCCCCCCCCAACAGTTTGCATAGCTCCCTATATCTTTCTGTAGCTAGAACACCAAGCTGGATTGAGTGGACTGTATAACAGAGACTAAGCTAGGCTGGCGGAAGAGAGTCCAGGTGCAATCACCAACCTGTAAACATCCCTTCTGTGGTTTGATGTTGCTTCCACTCTCTGGATGTGCCCATGCTGGAGGATTTTCCAGCATCTGTTGATAACTCAATATGAACAGTTGCCTGATCTTCAGCTGTCTGCAAAAAAAATAATAAAAGTAAAAATAAAAATCTCCATTTCCCAAACTCTGAACATTTGTTTTCCTTGGCGGAGTTGATCATGCAGAATGCCAGAACTTGCATTAAAATGCTCCATGCTGACAGTGATTTGGTTTTTTAATAATCCAGAAAGGTACATTAGTTTTCAGAAGAATTTGAGGTAAGAACTTATTTAGTGCTAAATGGACCCTGTAAGAAATTAAGACAATTTAATCAATTATGTAATTATGCACAGGGAGAACAAAAATTCAGGGAAGTAGCATTCTGACCAGTATAAATATTTACTACATACCTGGAATATATTTGCTAAATCCTACTCCCAATGAGTTTGACCAAACTGCGGGAGGCAGTGCAAGACAGGAGTGCCTGGCGTGCTCTGGTCCATGGGGTCACAAAGAGTCGGACACGACTAAACGACTAAACAACAACAACTCCCAATGTAGCAGTGCACAGAAACAATCAATGTGTGAAGGCTAAGGGTGGGGAGATAGCAGGCGTAGTCCTGCTTCCCCACCCAATATTTTGAAAATACGCGTTTGAGGAAGTCTTCAAAAGTACTATAAATGTATCTTGTTAAATAAGAAAACAGTAGATGGGTTGATAACCTAGCCTACAACAAAGCCTAGGTTGATGCAGACAGACAGTAATGTGGAATCCCAACAGCATTGACACTAGGCCTTCAGGTGAAATGAATTTGTCGCTACATTGCAATCAGTTTGAAACTTGAGCACTGAAATATAGCACATCCCGAAAGAGATTCTCAGTAGAACATTGATTTCCTGTAGAGAATATACTACCAGCAGAAGCTGAAATGGAACAAAAGTGATTTTAAAAATGGGTTCGTGAAGTAGGTATAATGAAATGGTGGTATGTACACAAAGTTTCAGGCTAGGTAGTAGAAGTGGGAATAGTTGGTAGGCCAGAGTCCATTCCCTGACAGACTGGGAAAATAGAGAGGAGAACCATGTACACCCGCTTTTGAGCTCCTTGGAGGCGTAAAGGTAAAGGGACCCCTGGCCATTAGGTCCCGTTGCAGATGACTCTGGGGTTGTGGCACTCATCTTGCATTATTGGCCGAGGGAGCCAGCATACAGTTTCCGGGTCATGTGGCCAGCATGACTAAGCCGCTTTTGGCGAACCAGAGCAGCACATGGAAACACCGTTTACCTTCCCGCCGGAGTGGTACCTATTGCACTTTGACGTGCTTTCGAACTGCTAGTTTGGCAGGAGCAGGGACCGAACAATGGGAGCTCACCCCATCGCAGGGATTCGAACCGCCGACCTTCCGATTGGCAAGCCCTAGACTCTGTGGTTTAGACCACAGTGCCACCCGCGTGCCATCCTTGGAGGCAAAGTAGGATATAAATGTAGGGTGCATCAGGGTCCCCTCAGCAAAAGGTTTAGTCATAGTGAAACAGGACTTTCCTCTCTTCCCTCAGCCCCACATCTGTTCTAAGAGTTCCCCTAATTCCCCAGAGCAGATTTGGGTAGGGTGAAGCGTATGCAGGAAGAGATGAGATGAGGGAAAGTCCTTTGGTGTAGTGGTAATCCTTGCACTGACAGGACAAGTTAACAGAATAACACACACACACACACACACACACACACACACACACACAATCACATCATATCTGATATGTGTGTGTGTGTGCGTGTGTGTGTGTGTGTCATATCTGACTCTAGACCTTGAAAAGGTTTGGCTACCATTATTGGAGAGATAAGTAAGAGGTGATAATGTAATGGGGAAGGGACTCACTGGTTGAGCTTGCTATATGGAAAGTTCCAGATTCGGTTCCTAACATCTCCTATTAAAAGGATCTGGTAAAACAGGCAGGCAGGGATAGACCCGTGCCAGAGAGCAACTACTGGTCTTAGTATACAATGCTCATCTAGAAGGACTCTTTGTTTTCTAAGAAGGCTGTGCAACTCTGCATTGAACATAAAATTAGGTGTTCATTGGAAATTTAGTGAAGGTTGGCTTTTACATGTGAATGATAGCATTCACTTTGTGTACATTCCTGCACACCAGTTATGCCCAAATAAATGCTAGACTGACTTTCAGTTAGATTGACTTTCAACATTCATAGCTCCATTTTTGCATTTTTACATGTTACCAAATTCACCCGAGATTGTTGTCGTCTACCTAAATTTGGACATTTGCTGTAACGTGATATAGTATTTACCCAAACATGCCTTGCTACAGATTATTTTATTTTTTTAGATGTGTTACTATTGTTGTTATTTAGAATTTGAATTCAGCCCTTGACAATTGTATCTAGAGCTCTTTGTGGTTCCTGCTAGAATGTCTGTAGCACAGACACTGTAATAATAGCACTTGTATAGGATATTGGAAAAACAGATGCCCTTCAGTCTGATCAAAATTAGGATGCAATGTGTTCCAAGAGGATTCCAGTAGGAATAGCTTTCCTTGCTCAGTTGATGGAAAACGCAGATTTCCTGGTCTGATGTTACTTTAGAAATGTTTCTACTAATCCTCTTTTCTAAACCAGTAGAGCCTGTGCATCTGTCTGTTAGGTGCTTACAGCATGAATGAACGCTTGCCAGATGTTACACCAAGTATGAGGAACGCAAACTTTCTGAAGGAGAAACATCTGCTTTAAAGTTACAATTAGAAGATCTGTTCAAGACATCCTTCATAGAAGCAAGCAAAATGTGGTTTACTGAGAAAAGGATACCCATCTCTTAATTTGGGGTACATTCACAGTAGGAAAGACTTTGTGGAAGTAGAAGATCTTGAGAAATGGTCAGGTTTTATGCATCAGGGCAGATGCATAACTTGCAGGCTACAAAATATTCCCAAACATGGCAATTCTATTCTTGCTATTCAAGATAGGTAGCAAGGATAGGAGATTTAGCCTTGGCTTGGTAATCATATATGGCTGGTGGGCCACATGTTGAGCAGGCCTGCACTGATGACCACCATGTGGAATCACTCTAAATTACTCCTGTTTGCACTTACTGAGCTCTCTGTGCAGCTGCTTGCCATGTGGATCATCCAGTCTTCGTCACACCACTGCAAAAGGTCATAACGAAAGGTCTGTGGTGCTCTGGTGAATGTTCCTTGATCCTTGCGGTAAGCTACTGCACATGATTAGATCACACCATACAAGAACCTTCAATTAACTAACTCATCATTTGATGACTTATCACCGAATGCTTTGCAGCAGGCACACGAATGGCTTCTCCTGAAAATAGATACGCTTGTAAGTATGCAAGTACATTTTTGAGGTCATGATGTGTCACAAAACCTCTCTCTTTGGTATTTATACCTCATGGCATTTTCACAGATCCATCATATTTGAGTCATCACTTTGTTTTTTTGCAACCATGAAGCAATGAATATAGATGCACAAACTATCCTTGTTAAACCAGAATTAGTCACATCTAGGTTCTTACGGCGGGAGTGGAATATAGCCCATTTATTTCAACAGGATTATAGACTCACCGTCGTCTCATGCGTGGGACCCTATGCTGTATGGGAGTGCATGGGAATTAAGGAACCATGTAGATTAGACAATTCACATGACTCTTTCCCACATGTTTGGCACTGACCCTCTGAGTGAAGTGTCAACTGAATTCAAAACACTGACACAATTGCCTCTGTCAACCATGCAATTTTAAAATTCATTTTTGTACTCCTGTGTGGAGTACAAAAGAAAGAAAGAAAGAAAGAAAGAAAGAAAGAAAGAAAGAAAGAAAGAAAGAAAGAAAGAAAGGGGACTTGCGTTCTCTGCATTTAGAGGGGGCATAAGTTTGCCAGTTTAGAGTTTTAGAAACTACTGTAGATATATATGAGAGAGTGGCATAAATTATATGATATTATTTATTGTCTCCAAGACTAGTATCAGAGGTCAGCATCACTAGGTACCTGCTGAGGCCCAAACTCTCCATTAGGAGGCCCAATCCTGAGAGCTTTCTAGCCCTGTTTTTCCTCTTCCTTGTGACTGCTACCTCTTCACCTGCCCTCTCTAAGCAACCCAGTAGTAAGAGGAGCAAGGAGAAAACTTAACCTTTGAATGCCTTGTCCTTTCTCAGTCTCAGAAGTGGTGCCTACTGCAAGAGGAAAACAACTGGATGGTAGGAGTGAGGCGCACTCATGAGGATGGCCCACTGAGAGCATGTTTCCCAAATCCAACAAAAAACAACCTGGAACCAGCAGTGGTTGTTTCACTTTTGGCTTCCACATATTTCTCAACCATCTTGGGAAAACAGGGACATCTCATTTTTTTCCACACAAGAGCAACATTTTGGGTGTTGTGATCTTGTGTTGCAATCTTGACCCACACCCCCGGTACTTTTTTCAGGCTGCAATCTCACACAGCCCCCCAAAATGCATGGTTTTGGGTGCCTTGCTTATGTGAGCTTCCCAAAAAGTGCTTTTCCAGGGCCGCAAACTCATGCCAGTCACATGACTCATGCGGGAGCATGGCCCCAGAAGACAGGATCCTGATTTTTGCCTCAGTGTGTTGGAGGGTATGCTTCCATGACTGATTATAATGCCACTGGTTCATAAAGCTGGAACGCACCTGATATTTGTATAACCAAAAGCAGGAAAGCAGAAAAAGAGGATATTTAAATGAATGACTATTACTTCATTTGCTGCTTCGTTTATTGCAGGCATGTCCAACAGGTAGATCGTGATCTACCGGTGGATCACTGGACAATTGTGGTAGATCACTGGCAGATCACTGGCTCCCCCCAAACAGGCCTTCTTCCTCCCTAAAAAGCTCAGTAACTTAGCCCTGAACCCCAAAACCAGGGCTTTTCTTCCCCCAAAAAAGCTCAACAACTTTCACCTGAACCACCCCAAAAAGGGGGTAGATCACTGCCAGTTTTTAACTCTGTGAGTAGATCGCAGTCTCTTGGGAGTTGGCCACTCCTGGTTTATTGTATAAATAGCCTAGCGGTTTTGGTTTTTGTTTATTTTGAACATAGGCAAAAACATAAGAACACACAGTATATACTTTTCTTTATTTATTTAGAGCATTTGTACCCTGCTCTTCAGCCAGAAAAGCTACCAGAATGGATTACATATGAACAAAAGAAGGCAGTCCCTACACAGAGACTTTTAATCTAAAATAAAATAAAAATTCAAAACTCAGGCACAGATTTCTAAACAGTTGATTGGATGGCACAGTTCAGGGGCAAGAGTTGCCTGATGGAGGTGGGCTTCCAACAAAGCTGATACAATGGGCTCTGCTGCTTCCTCAGACTCTCCCACTGAATCTGTCTGATAGAATGGCTGCCCCCTGGTGACACTTAAGGGCAGAGGAGGCCTGATGGAGCTGGCCTGCCAAAGCACAGCTGATGGACCGAGCCCTGCTTCCCAGTACTCCCCGCTGAGGAAGTCTGATGGAATCTTCAATGCTTCCCCCCTGCAGGCTGAGGAGAGCATAAGATAAGCCTGCTGGATCAGGTCAGCGGCATCCTGTTCTCATGAGTGCAACAGCACTCTCACCACCTGTGATTCCCAGCAACTGGTATTTAGAAGCATTACCGTCTCCAGCTGTGGAGGCAGAGCATAGCCATCATGGGTTCTCCATGAATTTGCCCAATGAAGGTCATTACTGCCTCCTGGGGGAGCAGGTTGCATAGTTTAACTATGCACTGCCTGCAGAAGCACTTTCTTTTATTTGTCCTGAACCTCCCAACATTCAGCTTCACAGGATGTTAGGTTATGAGAAAGGGAGGGGGAAAACTTTCACTATCCACTTTCTCCATGCCTTGCAATTTTTTAAAAAATGAATTTCTATTGCGCCATCTTTTTTCTCTAAACTAAGAAGTCCCCAACACTGCAGGCTTTCCTCACAAGGGGAGTTATTCCAGCAAAGAGTTTAAAACTTGCAGATCACTCTGAGAAATTTAATCATTACATAAAGTTGACCACATGACTGGCTTTTGAAGGACTTTCAGTACAAATATTTAATGCCTTGTCCTTCCCATGGGAAGATCCAGGAACCATTTCCTTTTGTAACTAAAGGGATTTCTGGGTTCTTGGATAGAAGAGTGAGGTTTAGAACTCTGCACAAGCCCTAATGGGACAGCATGGCTTTTTCAGCATTAAACTCTATCCTGTTTTATTAAATTAACTTTGCTTTGGATTTTGAGGGGCAAGGGCCCATTGCCAGAAAAAATAAACAATGTGCATGCTCCTGTTAATGGCTGACTGGAAAATCTCTCTCTCTTCAGCAAAGGTCTGCCATTTTTCATTTTAACGCATATGGAAAGATAATTAGGCTGGGTTTCTCATTAATAATAGAGTATTTGAAATGAGAGAAAATGAGGCCACCTTCAAATTGTTATACTACAACAGTCATAATTTGAAAATTGGTGCATTTGTCTCCACACACACACACGAAATAGAGGAAGAGAGAATGAGATCCAAGAGTGAGGTAAAATCATTTGGATTAAATGCACTCCAACTGTTAGGCATATTAGCCAGTCTCTTTGAGGCATATTATACCCCCCCCTCCAGAATTCCTTTTAAAATGAAGAATTCTTTGCATTTCACCAGCAACTTTAGCCACAACTCCTGCCGCCAGAGGTCTGGTGGTAGTTCTGACTGCTGCAGCCGGTCATCAAAGACCACTTTGGCTAAGGAGTAACTTGGGTTTAAGCCAATTTAAGTGAGCAGCTTAGTTTGTGAATCAGGCAGCTTGTAGAAAACACCATCCTGTGTACTTAAAGGCACATACTGGAAGGTTCCACCTGATGGTTCTCAAACAGGGACTTCCGGCAGCACACAAGACTGGCAGACTAAGCTCCATGTTGTGAGTTGGAGTTCATGCATATTGGCATCTGCCACCAGTCAGGGGGTCACTGGGAGCTGTGCCCTCTGCCTGCCAGGAGGAATACCATGGCAAGAGGGAGACTGATCTGGTCCCATTAATCAATAAAAGAAGGAATAGCTGCAGGGGGCTCACTATCTCCCCCACCCGTTCCCTGCTAGAAGGAACACTCTGCTCCAGCTGCTATTTGCCTTGGGACTGCAGAAGGCAAGGGGAAAGGACACTCTGGCCCCACCCATCAGTCTAAGAAACATAAGCCACCAACACCAGCAGGGGGAAAACATAAGAATGGCCCATGGTTGACCAGATGCCTATCCAAAACTAGCAAGCAGAATTTGAGCATTATTCCATCCTGTGGTTTCCAGCAGTTGGTATTCAGAAGCATTGCTACCTTGAGCTATGGAGGCAGAGCATAGTTGTCATGGCTAGAGGCCATTGATGGGCCTCTCCTCCATGAAATCAACTAATCCTCTTTATGTTATGTTTGATTTGTTGATTCTCTGGTTTATCTATCAGGTTTTTCTCATTTTCCATGAGACACTTCAGGATTTCCTCCTTCTTCTTTTCTTTCTTTCGTTTCAGGAAACTATTTTGCTGTATTAGAAAGCCTCTCATTACTGCTTTACTTGCATCCCATACCATATCAAGTCCAGTATCTTTATGTAGATTCCAATGAAAATAATCTTTCAGGATATTCTTAGCTTTTACTACCACCTCTTTATCTTCGAAAAGCTCCTCATTCATTCTCCACCTAAAGGAATTCTGATCTTTGCTTTTCATTTCCATGAATATTGAATTGTGATCTGATAGTGTTCGTGGTATTATCTCTATTTTACTCACCCTGGGTACTAGTTCTTTGGAGATCCATATATGATCTATTCTTCCAGAACTTTGATTTGGTTCTGAGAAGAATGTAAACTGTTTAAGCGTAGGATGCTTTAACCTCCAAATATCCACTAGGCCCAGGTTTTCTACCAATTCAAAGAAGGATTTTGGTAACTTGCCTTCATTCTTCCTTTTCTTTGTCCTGTCCAATTCTGGTACTGTCACTCCGTTGAAATCACCCATAAGCACTATCTTTTGGTCCATATACTCTGCTAACCTTTCTTCCAAATTCTTGTAAAATTCCGCTTTGTTCTCATTCGGTGCATAAATTCCCACCACCAACATTTTTTCTCCTTGGGTCGATATTTGGACCGCTATCACTCTTCCTTCTTCATCTTTAAACATCAGATTTGGTTCCAATTTGTCTTTTATATACAAAACCACTCCTCTCTTTTTATTTTCTACTGAATTTATAAATTCTTTAC
The DNA here is from genome assembly GCF_963506605.1 of Zootoca vivipara. Classification (NCBI taxonomy): domain Eukaryota; kingdom Metazoa; phylum Chordata; class Lepidosauria; order Squamata; family Lacertidae; genus Zootoca; species Zootoca vivipara. The sequence goes on from NC_083283.1 coordinate 26,880,065, forward strand.
CCAACCTTTTATTTCTAAGAATATAATTATGTTTTTTCGCCACATGTGTTTCCTGAAGACAGATTATATCCAAATTTTTCTTCTTCAAAATATGATCAATTTTATTTCTTTTCACTTTATTATTCAATCCATGTACATTCCAAGTATGTATCTTCAATGATGCCATTTTACTTCCTAATATCAGGAAGATAAGATTTTATCTAGTCTTGGTCGGGTTCTTTACTTAAATCTTTATCTTCTTCCTCTTCTTCACTCTCTGACTCTTTATCCTCTTCCTCTTTTTCCTGTTCTTCTTCTTCTGATTTCTCTTCCTCTCCTTCTTTTTTCTTTCTTCTCCTTCTTTGTGGTTTTGGTTCTTCTTCCTCTTCTGCGGTCGCTTCAGCTAGGATAACCAGGTCTGGGCTCAGCTCTCCCAAGAATTTTTCGTACTTTCTCAAGAATTTCCCAATGTCATGCATACTTGTCAGCACATGTCTTTTCTCTTTATAGAAAAACATTATTCCTTCGGGGTATTCCCATCTATGCTGGATTCCATTTTTCCTAAGCAGGGCCACCATTGCTTTATAATTGTCCCGTTTTTTCAAAAATCTTCCAGGAATTTCTTTAAACACGATTATAGGCTTGCCTCCGATGATTAGCTTGTTGGTGAAGCTCAAACTTAAAATCTCATTTTTCATCTCCATTGTATTGAGAACCACCACGCAATCACCAGGTGCTTTCCTTGCCTTGGCCTTTGCTGATTTTACCTTAATTCTGAATACATTCACAATTGTCTGGCTCACTTCTTCATCCGTCTTTCCCATCCATTTCGCCAATTCGGCGATTATCCTTGACTTAATATCTTCTCCCGATTCTTCAGGGATACCCCTTAATTTCAAATTCAATTGCCTTTGCTTCATTTCAATTAATGCCAAATTATCAAGCATTTGTTCATGTGCCCGGTCCATTTTCTTCATACTATCTTTCACTTTGTCAGTCTCTTTTTTAACCTCCTTTACCTCTTTTTGGGTCTTCTTGATTGTTTCTTCCATTGTTTTGGATCTCACCGACAGATCTTTTATTTGGGTTGATAATTCTCCCACCGCTCCTTCAATCTTCTTATCGATCTCTCCCAATTTTTTATCCATTCGTTGTTCACTGTGTTTAAATTCATCTTTAATTTTTTGCCATAGAGCTTCTAAATCCTTGACTTCTTCTTGCTTTGAACCTCTTCTATCTTTTGGTGTGCTTGCTGCCTTCCTTTCTTCTTTACCAGCCATTCTTCTACGAAAAAACAGGAAAGAGGGGAAATTCCCCTCTTCACCACTAGGGGGACCAGTATTAATAAATTCCTACAATTTACCTGCAATAACCCAACCACCCCCAGATGGCGCTGTAATAAATTCCAATACCTAGAATCAACAATTATTCCGTCTGCCACTGGGTGGATTACTCTGAAACCTCAAGTCTTTCCAGTACTTTTCCACTCCCAGAGACAGAGAACCAGCAGTTTCTAGTTACAATAAATCAAACCCTTCTAGCAAGTTCCTTCTTTATCCCTCCAGCAGTCACAATTCTCCATGTTGATCAGTCAGGAGATAGAATGGAAAATAAAGCAGATGAGACAAAAAAATTTTGAATTAGCGAACAAAACAGGAAAATTATTGGCATGGCAATTAAGGAAACGTCAAAATCAAAATATGATAGTGAAGATAAATATGGAAGGAAAAGTGACTGAGGAGCCAAAGGAAATAAAGAAAGCCTTTCAAAAGTTTTACAAAGAGTTGTATTGTAAAAAGAAAGAAGAGGAGAAGAAGATCAGTGATTATTTAAGCAAACATGGATTGAAACAAATCCCAGAAGAGGAAAGAAAGAAACTCAATAACAGGATAACAAGGCAAGAAGTATACCAGGCAATAACGAGAATGAAAGTAGGAAAAGCCCCAGGACCAGATGGATTATCAGCAAAATATTATAAAGTTTTAAACGGACAGCTGATACCGATTTTAGAAGAAGTGATGAATGATATTCTTGCAGGAGGAAAGATCCCAAATACATGGAAGGAAGCGTATATTACATTGATTCCAAAACCAGGAACGGATGGCTTAGAAGTCAGAAATTATAGACCAATTTCTTTATTGAACAACGATTATAAGCTGTTTGCAGACATTATGTCCAAGAGATTGAAAGAAGTTTTGAATGAAATGATATATAAGGATCAAGCTGGTTTTCTTCCTGGTAGACAGTTAAAGGACAACGTCAGACATATAATAGATGTAATAGAATATCTGGAAACCAAGATAGATAAGCCAGCAGTATTAATGTTTGTGGATGCGGAGAAAGCATTTGACAATATATCTTGGCAGTTTATGAAGAAAAATCTGGAATCAATGGTTGGCAAAGATGCTTTTTTGAATGGGATTGAGGCAATATATTCAGAACAAAAAGCAAGATTGATAATTAATAACACATTAACGGAATATTTTGACATTACAAAAGGAACTAGACAGGGGTGTCCCTTATCCCCCTTATTATTCATCATGGTCCTGGAAGTACTATTGAATAGATTAAGAGATCTTTCAACTATTAGAGGAATTAAAGTAGGTGCAAAGCAATTTAAAGTGAAAGCCTTCGCGGATGATTTGGTCTTAACTCTAGAAAATCCTAATGAAAGTGTTGCAGCGGCTATAGAAGAAATTGAGAAATTTGGACAATTAGCAGGATTTAAATTAAATAGACAGAAAACAAAGGTGATGGCAATGAATATGACGAAAGAGGAAAAGCAAGAGTTACACCTAAAATATGGGTTCGATGTGGCAAAAAAAGTAAAATACCTTGGAATATGGATGACAGCAAAGAACATTAACTTATATAGTGATAATTATGAACCAGTATGGAGAGAAATAAAGAAAGACCTGGAAAGGTGGACTAATATGAACATGTCATTCTTAGGAAGAATAGCAGCAATTAAGATGAATATCCTACCTAAAATGTTATTCTTATTTCAAACTATACCTGTGGTGAAGGGTACAAGACAATTTCAAGAATGGCAAAAGATCTTGTCAAGATTTCTCTGGCAGGGGAAAAAACCTAGAATAAAACATAAAATCTTGGTAGACAGAAAAGAAAGAGGTGGTTTCTCCCTGCCAGACTTAAGACTTTATTATGAAGCGTCTTGTATGTGTTGGATTAAAGAGTGGATAACGTTGAAGAATACTGACCTGCTAGATTTGGAAGGTTTTAACAATAGATTTGGGTGGCATGCATATTTATGTTATGACAAAAAGAAGTCTCATACTGGGTTTACCAATCATGTGATAAGAAGATCTCTGTACGAGGTGTGGGAAAGAAATAAAATGCTGTTAGAGACCAAAAAACCATGGTGGGTTTCACCAGCAGAGGTATTAACAGTGAAGAAAGTAAATATGGAGGGGAGGTGGGCCACTTATGAGGAAATTTTGATAAGAACTGATAAAGGATGGAGACTTAAACCCTATGAAGAAATTAAAGGAGTTTTAACAGGATGGATACAATACCATCAAATAAATGATGTTCTTAGGGAAGACAGGAAAATAGGTTTTGAGGACAAAAGGTCCAAATTCCAAATAGAAGTGCTAGAAGGCAAAACAAAGCTTCTGTCAAAAATGTACAATTTGTTATTAGAATGGTATACGAAGGATGAGTTGACAAAAGAAGTGATGATCAAGTGGGCAAAAGATTTTGGGCACAATATTGATTATGACGCGTGGTTGAAATTATGGACTCAAACGTTGAGATTTACAGCATGTACTGCTTTGAAAGAAAATGTGTATAAGATGATGTATAGATGGTATTTAACACCAGTTAAATTAGCCAAAATGTATAGAATGAGTGACAAAACTTGCTGGAAATGTAAAGAGAGAGATGGTGAATTTTATCATATGTGGTGGACATGCGATAAGGTAAAAAGATTTTGGGAGATGTTATATAATGAGTTGAAAAAGATGTTTAGATATACTTTCCCAAAAAAACCTGAAGCATTTTTACTAGGAATAATGGGAGGAGAGATTAGAAAAGAAGATCAAGTATTGTTTATGTATGCGACAACCGCGGCTAGGACTTTGTTAGCCCAAAAGTGGAAATTACAAGAAATTCCAACGATTGAGGAGTGGCAGATTAAAATGATGGACTATGCTGAACTCGCAAGGATGACTTGCAAGATCCGCGACCAGGGGGAGACAAGGTTTCAAAAAGACTGGAGTAAATATGTGGATTATATGGAGAAAAACTGTAGATCTTTAAAAACGCTTGCAGGATTGAAATAAATCCTATGAATTGACCAAACAGTCAAAAAGGAACTGCAAAAATGTAGTAAACAAGAAACCCGCATGAAGGGAGGGGGGGAAGTCGTAGCTCGGCAGAGCAAAATGTTAGATGAAAATTTATAATGTTGTGTATAAAAGAATGTTTTTTTTATTTATTTAATTGGATAAATTGGAAATTGAATAAAAATTATTTTAAAAAAAAAAAAGAAATCAACTAATCCTCTTTTAAAGCCATCCAGTTTGGAGGCCATCACTGTCCCCTGTGGGAGCAAGTTCCATAGTTCAACCATGTGATTAGTCCAACCACCTGCAATATAGGAATGACAGCTAAAGAATCTGACCTGACAAATGGTCATCCAGCCTCTGTTTAGAAACCTCCCATGTATAAGTGTCCACCACCTTCCAAATCCTACACCCGCAGGGATCTACCTGTGGGGAACCTGCACATGTACACCGGGCTCTATATTTCAGAACGTCCCTCCAAAATGTGGATGGCAGAATGCAGGGCGAACAAGGATATGGTGGAGGAGGTGGGGCCAGCAAGTGTCACAGCATGAAAGGAAGATGCCTGAAAAGTGCTTCTGAGATACTCAGATTCTTTTGCATGATGCTCAGCGGATAACCTCAGACAAGTCAACGTCTCTCAGTCTAATCTTCTTGACAATGTCATTTTAAAGAAGACATAGACTGTAATCCAGCCATAGGGCTTTGTGATGGTGGAGAAATATCAGTTTGCAAAGTAATGAATCTAGCAAGTATAAGGATTGAGCCATAGGTCATATGCCTTCGTGTATGTTAGCATATCTTTGGGGATCACTTCCTTCCAAAGAAATACGCTTTAAAGTGCATTTGTCTCATTTGCTTTGCTGTCACTGATGCTTATGCTCTCATTGAGAATGTCTTCAAGCTTGCACATTTCCCCCCATCATAGTTTAACTAAACCTTAACCACATCCACATTGCACCTGCTTATTTATGTGAGGCAATGCCAAACTGAGATTTATTTATTTTTTGCAAACGCAATTGCTGTTCATGGAGCAGACATTGTATGGAATACCATACTAAATGCCCTTTGTTTATGGTGTGAGTCCCTGCTACTACATGCTCCTGGGAAGCACAATAAAAAGTGGGAGGATCTATGTGATGTTTGAAATGTCTAAAAAACCAAAGAAACACAGACACAGACCCGCACATGGACACTTGCACAGGAAGCGAGTTTTTCTCAACCCTCTGGTCATTTTCTCTCATCCACTCAGCTTCAGAAATGCATTTTTGCTGAATCCAGACATGCACAACACTTTCAAAAGAATCCTGTGGGATTGTCTTCACCTTGTACAATGTCCATTCCTCTTTGGTCAATAAGTAACACCCAGGCTGTATCTGATTCCCACCCCAATGGTCCCTGTGGGAGCCCCCCCCCCCAATCCAGTAAAAATGCACAATGTGAACTCCACGCAGAATGAGTGAATAATTCCTGTAATGGAACTGAAATGGTCAGAAGAGAGTTAGGGGGGATGTGAGTTACAATAGTAAAGGCAGAAGCAGTCAGCTATATCAGAGGCTTTTAGCAGACCCTTCACAAGTTCCACTGTCCATTCCTGACACTGAGAGAAGCAGAGCATATACAAATGTGAGTCAGAAAAGGTACACCTTGAATGCACATAGGCCTGGTTTTAATGGAACACTGAAACCGTGAGGTTGGGTTGGATTTGGCAGGTGCAATGCTGCTACCTTACCTGCATTGATTATTTCCAGTGCAAAGATTATCAATTATCACGGAAAGGTCTGTTTCCCATTCACAGACGAATTTGCTCTGGTTCTGTGGGGGAATTTCCACACACAAAAGGGGCTGCCCAGTGACTGTTCAATTTGGGGTCACAGTCATTTCTCATAGGTCCACGAAGAAAATTCTCGAAGGTGCAGTGAAAGTTGTTTTGATCCAAAAAAATACCATAGCAAATCCACTCTCCGTAATTCAGTGCTTGTAGATTTCTTTGAGGGCAGTCAAAGTAGCACTAAGCTTCTCCAGTTGTTTAATCAAGGGAAAGTGTCTGATGTTGATTTCTTATATTTAAGAAAAAGAGGCATTTTGTGCTTATCCAGCTGCTGCTGCTGCTGCTGCTGCTAGGATTCTTTTATGCTAAGTCAGCAGGCCTCCAAGCAGTGCATCTTCTTAGTCCCTGACACAAAGTCCTGTTTCTTGCCCTGCTGACTCAGCGCTGCGGGCTACAGACATTTCAGAAGGAGGCGGAATTTGTCATGCAGTTGGCAGTTCAGGGGATTCAGATTAAAGTGTTTCTTGGATCAGAAAACTGAGAGCAACTGACTCATTTAGGCTGAAAAATGCATGTGTAGCTTCCTTTCTCTTCTTGTCCTTGCTTATATGGTCTGCATATGTGTCTGTAATTTCTCCATTAGCAATAAGCAAATGCTTCTAGCTGACCTAGAGTCTGTGGCTGGGGGACAGGGTGGTAGAACTTTAGCATATGAATCAAAGCTATTTGGAAATAGTGAGTATTTCTTAAGGTGTGCATGTACAAAAGCAGCTTGTTGCATCCATATCCATGTCTGCGCATGGCCAGTAACCATGCCTGCAAAGAGGTGCTGTGTGTGTGGTTCCATCAGTTAAGTATTGGCTTGACTCCAAAGGCATAGGGTCCAACTAAGTTTAAGGACATAAGAGCCTGCTGGATCAGGCCATTGGTGCATCTAGTCCAGCGTCCTGTTCTCACAGTGGGCAACCAGATGCCACTGGGAAACCTGCAAGCAGGACCCGAACACTAGAGCACTGTCTCTCTGACTGGTGACAGAGAGCCATTGATAGCTTTTGGAAACCTGAGGATGAAAATATAAGAACAAAGACACAAAAGACACTACAAAAGAAGTACAACTGTTCCCTACTAGCTGCATCCTCACCGCTCACCCTTTCTATAGGCTATTTGAAAAGTGCTAAGGACCTTGCTTTTTGCTTTTTTTTTGCAGAGACATCACCTTGCCGACAAAGGTCCATATAGTTAAAGCTATGGTTTCCCCAGTAGTGATGTATGGAAGTGAGAGCTGGACCATAAAGAAGGCTGATCGCCAAAGAATTGATGCTTTTGAATTATGGTGCTGGAGGAGACTCTTGAGAGTCCCATGGACTGCTAGAAGATCAAACCTATCCATTCTTAAGGAAATCAGCCCTGAGTGCTCCCTGGAAGGACAGATCGTGAAGCTGAGGCTCCAATACTTTGGCCACCTCATGAGAAGAGAAGAATCCTTGGAAAAGACCCTGATGTTGGGAAAGATGGAGGGCACTAGGAGAAGGGGACGACAGAGGACGAGATTGTTGGACAGTGTTCTCGAAGCTACGAACATGAGTTTGACCAAACTGCGGGAGGCAGTGCAAGACAGGAGTGCCTGGCGTGCTATGGTCCATGGGGTCACGAAGAGTCGGACACGACTAAACGACTAAACAACAACAACAAGGACCTTGCTAGATGAAAATATTTCTGCCTGTTGTAGCAAGTATCATGCACTGTGCTACATGGGCAGGATATAAATAATAAAATTATTATTATTATTATTATTATTATGGCTTCTTTTATTTCTTGCATATTTTATTTTTATTTTAGTACAATATAATAAAAGAAGCAATGAAAATGCAATTAAAGATCAATAGATATTTAATGGATGTCCTGTTTCCAGTCTCCTACCACAAATCCACAGGTGTGCTGTGGGCCATCTGAATGAAGCAGTCATTCATGGAGCACAGTTTGGGAGCCCCAAAACAATCAGGACAATGCAATCAACGGAACAGTAGTTTTTGTATTGCTGGATAATTCACAGCAAGACAAAAGCTAATTTTAGCCTTTCTAAGTGAGAACAATGAATGCACACTGAGGTGGGCTTGGATGAGCAGTCCAGTGACAGGCTGGACAGGACCCAGACCCTGCAACCATCATCTGAGGCCCTTCTTGTATGCCTGCTTCACACCCTTCAGCTAAGACTCATCCTGGTCATCCTTGAATCCCCTAAAGAAAAAAATGGGGGGAAATTGAAGAAGATTAATGGATGCCACAAATGACTGGTTCATATCTTCCTAAAGAAAGATATGATGAGTGTCACATCCTGAATTGTATGTGCATGCTCAACCCAACCCAGCCTAATGCACACTTTCAGATGAATCCACATCCTACTTAAACCAAAGTAAGCTGATACACTCAGTTCATCATGCCCAATACTTTCATTTCATTGTGGGCTGGGCTGCAATTCACTTAGGAACTATAAGGGGACTTATAGTGGGCTTCCCATTCTCCTGGCAAGCTTCCTGCTTCACCTGCAAGTGCCCTTGTCAGGAAAGGGTAGAGAGGTGTGACGCTGTGGTCTAAAGCACTGAGTCTCTTGGGCTTGCCGATCAGAAGGTCGGTGGTTCGAATCCCCAAAACAGGCTTAGCTTCCGCTGCTCTGTCCCAGCTCCTGCCAACCTAGCAGTTCGAAAGCATGCCAGTGCAAGTAGATAAACAGGTACCACTGCGGCAGGAAGGTAAACAGCATTTCCGTGTGCTCTGGTTTCCGGCACGGTGTTCCGTTGCACCAGAAGCGGTTTAGTCATGCTGGCCACATGAGCTGGAAAGCTGTCTGTGCACAAACACCAGCTCTCTTGGTCTGAAAGTGAGATAGTCGCCTTTGGCTGGACTTAACTGTCCAGGGGTCCTTTACCTTTACCTAGAGTGGTGAGGACTTGAGCACCAGACCAGCCAGCTACAATAAAAGCGGAGCAATGTTTGGGGAAGGGTGTGTGACTATGGTGGTGAGAAGGAGTTTCATCAACAGCTGGCACTAGCAGCAGCTACCCCCCTCTCCCTCTGGTCTAGTTCCCACCAACAGACCCTAGCAAAGTGCAGCTAAACACCAGTGTGACTAACCTGTTATTGCCATGAGCTGAGGTAGTTGTGTGAATAGGTGCTTATAGAGAAGAAACTGAATTTTCAGAGCAAGAGAACAGCACCCAGTAGAGGTTGACAAGTCAGAATTTAAGACAGGAGGACAAAGAGGCACAACTAGGCCCAGTCACTTGAAGCCATTGTGGGAGTATTTAAATACTTTGTCTAGAGTACCAGAACGCTTAAAGCTGACCCTGCAATGCTTGTGTTCCAACTGAAAAAGCTCACTTATTGCTACAAGCTATAGCAATAATACACTCTAATGCATTTCTCCTCATTTCCTCAGTCTTATATTATTCTATTGCATATTTTCAAGGCAATAACTAAGCGGACCATGAAATTGCCACTGTAATGTATGGTCTTGATACAAAGAATGTTGGCATGCTCCCATGACATAGTTGTTAAAAGATGGATGTTTATGTTTTCACCAGTGGGGTTTGGGAAGTGGGGCTATAGGCTGGACTGGATGTAAGGAGCATGGTTGTGAAAGGAAAATCGAGGATAGGGAACAAATCCCAACTGCAAGCTGTTAAGAAAAAAAAATACCACCATTTATTTGACAACTGGGGCCACCATGCTCTTGTGAAGCAAGAGACATTCTTTAAAGCAGATCATAAGAAAACACAAGTCTGAAAGGAAAACACTTTAAATTGTGGAAGGGGGTCTAAATCAGCCAATCATGCAGTGCTATTGGGCTGTTGAAGTCAGCAAGGCTGAAATGAGTGAATAGGCAGCTATCAAGGTGCATTTATGCGAACCTCACACTGATGTGAAGATGGATAATATATCCATGAGATTACTACATTGCCAGTCTTCATTGTACCCTTGATTGACTGCCTGGGTGACTAGCTATTCTGATTTGCCTCTTATCACATACACCATTCGAGCAGCAGGACTGCCAGTGAAAGATGGATTATTATTTTTGTGAGCCAAACCAGTCATTTGTGGCAATAAGAGATAAAGAATCCAAATAAACAGAGTTTGGGATACTAGGCCTTAGCGGTTTTTCAGCTCTAACAAGAAGCAGCCACTATGGAACAAAACCAGAATTTTGGCGGAACATTCAACACACACACACACACACACACCAGTCATCCAGGCTAACCTGTCCCATGTTGCAGCTTGATATGATAAGCAAGGAATGGAGATCCTGTGGTCACTCTGCCTGTATTTGCAGGCTGCAGCACTGTTTCCATTCCACTGGAATCAGTCTCCCACCCAAAACCATGTGCTCTGTCTCACCATCAACTGTGGAAGAATTACATAACTTATATTCTTAACTACCTAATTACATAAAATATGTGGCCATTATGTTACTGCACCCCATTCATTTCTGTGCAATTCATTTCAGCATAGTATGCTTCTGTTCAGGGCACCAAGCAAAACAGTGACAAAACAAAATTATTATTATTATTATTATTATTATTATTATTATTATTATTATTATTTAGTATCTGAAGAAGTGTGCATGCACACGAAAGCTCATACTGATGACAAACCTAGTTGGTCTCTAAGGTGCTACTGGAAGGATTTTATTATTATTATTTATTTTGTTTCAGCTACGGCAGACCAACACAGCTACCTACGTGGAAAGGGACTCCTGACCGTTAGGTCCAGTCACGGACGATTCTAGGGTTGTGATGCTCATCTCACTTTACTGGCCAAGGGAGCTGGCGTACAGCTTCCGGGTCATGTGGCCAGCATGACTAAGCCGCTTCTGGCGAACCAGAGCAGAGCATGGAAACGGGATTTACCTTCCCGCCAGAGCGGTACCTATTTTTCTACTTGCACTTTGACGTGCTTTCGAACTGCTAGGTTGGCAGGAGCAGGGACTGAGCAACGGGAGCTACCTGTAACTAGTGACAAAACTGTTTTAAAAAAGGGGTGTTGACGTTAGCATGGTACTGGCAATTGCTCTTACATGCTGGGTACTGGCACCAGGTCTCTGTGTTCTTTTGAGGATATGACTGGAACTATCGTCAAATGGGGGGGGCAACTACGGTATACAATGAGTGTCAAAATTTGAGCGAAGCTTTGATTGAATCTGGATTAGTTGCAAGAGTTTTAAACCCACCAGTTTCATTCAAAGTAATGAAAAGTGCTGCAATTAGAGCTGGAGGGAGTGTGAATCCTTGCTGTCAAAACAAGAAGAAGACAAGACAAGATAAGGAATGTAACATACACTATTCCTGCCCTAGTCTCTTCTCTCAACTCCTCCATTCAGAGAAAAGGCAGTTTCTGCAGCCCAAGAACTGTGATTGCCTCATGCAGGACTGCTTTTACTGATAATACTGTGATAAGATTGGCATGTTTCAAGTCTAGAAAATGAAAGATTTTACCCAGAAGGGAAAGTCAACATTTGGGGCAGGAAAAATTGCATTTGTTGATATACTGTGCTATGATTAAGACCTGAACTTCTTAATGAGATCTCAACAGAAAGCATTAGTTTTACCCATTTCTATTTTATGTGTGTGTGTGTGTGTGTGTGTGTGTGTGTGTGTGGTTTTTCAGTTAAAAGTTTTACAGTCAGTTATCCAACAACCAACATAAAAACAAGATTCCAAAGAATCTCCTGAACTTCCCTGCTCCCCTTTGTGGGTCCTTTGGTTAACCATTTCCTCCTCAATCTTTTATAATAATCCAAATCTTTTACATCTCCGTTATATCCAAAATTCACCATTAAACTACAAGTGATATTCCAATCCTACTAATGATTTTAGCTGTTTACAATGGTTTTTAAGATAAATTATAAATTTTCCCCACTCCTTATTAAAAATTTGGTCTTCGTGATTTCTAATTCTTCCAGTCATTTTTGCCATTTTGTCATAAATTGGCAACTTATTTAGCCAGTCTTCTCTGGTAGGGAATTTGTCTTCTTTCCATCTCTGGGCCATTAACATCTGAGCAGCTGTGGTCACTACATAAATAACCTTTTCTGCTCCGTTGGGATTTCAGCACCTTACTTTTACCCATTTCTATACTAAATACTCTGTAATGTTGGGGAAATCTACCCTAAGTGTAAACAAACCAATTATTCAATGGAGTATGAGAATGGAAGCTGCCTTAATTCCCAATAACAAACACAAGCTCCATTGCACTCACCCTCAGGTAATCAACACTGGTTTCAGGTTGACCTTCCCAAGGGAGAGATGCTATGCAGATGCCAGTTGTGGGCAGCATTCCTGACCTGTCAGTACATTTGTGGGTGTCAGTAGGGCTTAGGCAAAAAGAATGTTTATAGACCAGAGCAGTCACAAGTATAATTAGAACCTATGGAGCAGTCTACCATTCTTTGGCAAAGCAACCCCACATTATGTACCTGCTGTTTTGCTGTGATCAATCTATGTAGGAGGTTTCCCCCCATTCATTGATTGCAGTAGGAGGTAATTTCCTATGCCAGTCCAAGGACTGGCACAAGGCATGCCCATTTTAGCACATGTCAGGTGAATGAGCAGCCTTTGGATTTGAGTGACCCACACATTGCCCACGACACCTCCTTTTAAGTTAGCTACTGAGCCAAGTTTTAGGTTTTATTGCACATATATAAAGCCCCAAACAGCCTAAGGAGAGACCACCTTTCCCCAAGTCTTCCTTCTTGAACACCCTCTTGTGGGTGTTACACTTTGTTGAATGAGCACCCAGTTAGAGCATTGAGTGTAGTAGCACCCACACTTTGGAAACTTTTTTCTACACCACCATAATGTTTTCAAATGTTGGTGGTTTATATATTCTTTAAGTAAATAAATATGAAGAAATAATGGTTTGGAAGGAGGAAAAAAGCATACTCCTTGGTTTGCGGATGTTGTATGCATAGGTTGTGACAAGGGCTTTCTTAATGGTGGCATTCTTCCTATGTGTGAGAGAAGGGTAAATGTTTCTTCAAAGATATGGTCTGCTATCAGCAGTTTTATTAAATGTGTTGCCCAGATGAGGCTGCTTTTGTTGGTCAGCTAAAACACTTAATCCAGGGGCAGAGATGGGGTAAACATTTGATTCGGTTCTCATTTAACAGTGAGTCTACCTAATGCACACATTTTGAAGCCACATGCAAACAAAAACACTTGTCACCCTTCAAAATTCACATTTCTCTGAATTTTGCAATGCAGTTCTCCAGAAAAGTAATGTGTACAAAAATGCATATAGTAGGGTACAGTGTGCCCAAAAGGTGTGCATTTGTGAATATAATGTACAAAACTGCATTATATTATGGGGAATTGCTTTTTTAAAATGTGCATATTGGGCAAAATCATATACACAAATGTCAATTAGGAGAAATTGACATTAAAATTCTGATGAATTTTCATGACTTTTTCCAAAAATAGCAGGCTGTAGAGGACTGAACTTAAGTTTGGGAAAAGGAGGAATTGAGAGAAACTGAAAGTTCACCCATTCCTATCCTTGTGTCGTCAATATGGTGCTTTCAGGATATTGAACCACAACTCCCATTGCTCCTGTCCATTGACCATGCAGGCTGGGGCTAATGGGAGCTAGGAATCCAGCAACAGCTGGAGAGTAAATTCTAATCCAACTGATAAATTCATAGTAAGTTGCAACCCTGCTTCAAACTTGTAAAAATGAACATTGTGAAAGAGGCCACATAAAGAGTTAGTTTGGAAAAGTAAAACAGTTAAAGTGGATGGGTGGTGAATAATAAAGAAGAGAAGAGAAGAGAAGAGAAGAGAAGAGAAAGAGCATTAATGTGACAGGAAGGATGATAATGTCCTACAAGCAAGAAAGGAAGAGGGACATAATTCACATTTGCTGAGGGTACATGGAGCAATTACAAAAGGAAAGAGACTGCCAAAAGATACTGAGTAAGCTGTCAGTCAAGGAAGCTAAAAAGGTAAAGGGAAGCATCAGAAATACAGCCTGGAAGCCAAAACACAGAGAAGAATGGGATGGTGCGGGGGAGGCATAGCTAAAAGAGGCTACAGAAGGAGAAGAGAATTGTGAGCATCATTTGAAATGATAGTGATAACAGGGAAGAAGAAAGTATAGAAAATGTCTAGAAAATAGCAGTAATAGTAGAGTAAAGCCTACAGCAATTGGGCAAGAATAATCTCATCGAGGTTGTGTGGAATATTTTTATACGCATATTTTAATAGGTGTTTTTTTTTTAAAGTACAGTACCATCTTCAGAGCGAGATACAGTACATACAAAGGCCCTGAAATGTACAACATCCCATCTAGTTTCCAGGCAGACTAATGCACATTGGGGTGGAGGGTAGGGTTGGTGGTTCAGTATTAAAGAGAAATTACATTTTCTGTAGAGGGTCAGATTGCTACAGACCTATGGACAAGGACAAAAACTGGTGTTTTGAACAACAACATCAACACAAACCTCTTTCTTTGGAAGTTTAATTGTTACAAAAAATTAATAGATTGGTATATGCCAGGTTTTGTGAACTTTTCTCCTATAAGCAATGAGGTGGAATGATTGCATATGTTTCCCCCCTGCATGTACAGATAAGGAACCTAGTACCTGCCGTGCACATCACTTTGCTCTATGTTTTCTTGCATTGCAAAATGACGTGGAAATGCAGAAACATGCACTTAAGATTTTTCTAACCTCAGGTTCATTTGTTTGTTTAAAAATATCTTCACCAGAATGTTAGTGCAAATTTCTAATATACATATTTTTGTATGCAATTTTCCCCAATAGACAGATTTTTTTAAAATTTCCCTAATATGTTATTTTTCACCAATATATGAGTTTCCACACACAATTTAGCCTAGTATATGCATTTTTGTGCACATTACTTGGCAGGAGATATGCATTGCAAAATTCAGAGAAGTGCAAATTTCAAACGATGGGTGTTTTAATTTGTATATATTGTTTTGAAAAGTGTGTATTCAGAATGTCTCCCACATCTCTACTTCGTACCAATGGTGGGAAGTGTTCATGCATGCCTTCTCTTCCACCATTTATAATAGGATCCCAGCCAATGATTATGGCAGCTAATCTACCGTTAGACCCAAAGCTTCCCTTTCCTCAACAGGAGGAGATTGCCCTGTAACAGAAAAGTTCTCTCCTTTGGAGGAAGAGAACATTTGGATCCAGCTCTGTGTGTTCTCAATAGTGCCACCATGACACAATGCTTTCATGTTGGTGTCTCCAGGAAAGGGCAATGCTGTATTCTCACTTGTATCAGAACCACCAGCGAACCTCAGTAGGAAGTCTGATACATTCCAGGTTTTACAGTTAGTCCAGCATTTAATAGCAGCTAATTACTTATGACATGAGCTTGCCTGATTTGTAGTTAAACTTGGAAAATTCACTACTCTCTGTTCATTCTGGAAATATTACTTGATTAATCAGCAACGAATAAACTCGTTTATTAACTTTGCACAAACAGTGGGTTGCTCTCATTAAAACAGTAGAAACAGAGCCAAACCGAAGTCCTCATGGAGAGCATTTGAAATACTGTTGCCACATCAAACCTCTCTTGATTCTTCTCATGTTGACAAATTTGTGCATTCGGAATCTTAACCGGGGAACAAATTCTACCAAATAAAGCATGGCAGTTTTGTTTAAATGAGAATTCATTTGAACAAGGGTTTCTTTTGCAGTGGTATCTCTACCATTACAGCTGGAACATGAAGGAGGGGGGGAAAATCAGAGAACTTAGAAGTAGGCAGAGAAAATACAGCTTGGGGAAAAGGCTATAGCTCAGCCATATGAGAATCTTGCACATGCTCCACATAGAAGAGGTTTCAGGTTCAATCCCTGGCATCTCCAAATAGGAATGGAGAAAGTGCCTGTCTGGAAGACTGGAGAGCCCCTGCTAGTCAGTGCAGGCAATGTATATATTGACCTTTGCCCCAACATCACAGAGTGGTTTGCATCATATTAAAACACCATAACAGTCATACATATTATCCATAAAATACAAATGTTAAAAATATATATCAATAATATATCTCACATTTAATGCAGCAGCATTAAATAATTCATCAAGTATTTCAGTCATGGAAAACCTCATCCCAAAGTCTGCTGAAAGAGGGGGATTCTTAGTCTGTTTCCTAAAAGAAAATGGGATGAGGTGATATGGCTAGATGCAACTCACTTCCCCAGGTGGCCTTCCACAACCCCAAGTGCTGCACACTTCACTTTGAACAGACACCACTGGTCTGACTCAATATAAGACAGATCAATATGTTTCCATGAGGTATCTCTCTTTCTGAAGGTATGCCGAGCTACTTTATCCTAAGACCACAGGCCTGTTCAGGCATGACAGCCAACAAGAGGAAACATGAATAGAAAATGGTAGAGCACTGTGGAAGGTCAGGGTTCTTAATTGTGTGGAGAGGATTCACAAGTGCGAGAAACTCCATGTTGCAGAAGGTACAGTAGAACATGAGGATGTCACACGATGATAAGAGGTGGGGCTAAGGAGCACAGTTCTATAGCCTCCCCCATTTTCCATGTTGCTGCTTCAGAGCTGTAACACCCAAAGTGGACTCTGGTGTGCAAGCAAACAAGTTTGTAACAGAAAATGTAGAAATTGCTTTTCTACCACAACCTCATCATAATCCTCATTAGCTTCCATGGATTAGAAGGCAATTGCATGGAGCCCTGATTTTAAGCCCAGGGAATCTCCACAAGTAGAGGAGGCTCTCTGCTTCACACAAGTTGAAGGGCAACAAGTTAACAAGGGGCGGTGATGCTACACTTAGCTCTGCAACAGCCCCATGTGTGACTGTTCAATGCAGATCAGAATATGGTTGGTGTTTGAGGTGTGATACAAGTACAAGGCAGACACCCCAGATCCCAAAGCCATTCCAATTACCACAGAGCCTCCGGTGTTGCAATGAACTCATGAATCTGCATCTGTTCATCACAAATATTGTTAAGGAGAAAATTGTAAGTGCTAATTGTGGAACAACAATATGAATTCCTAGAGAGGTTTCCCTCTCCTAAGAGTAAAAAGGAAATTTCTGGTGGTTATTTTAATGGATATTGAGAAATGCTGTTGGCAGAGAAATGAAAACACTGCGTCTAAGGAAGAGCAACGAACAGAGTTCAAGAGAAGGAAATGCAGTAAATCACTTGAGCTAGATGGTAATCATCCATATGGAGCTCTAAAGAACCTGGAAAGCAAATAAGCTAATGAAAGTGATGCTCCCAAATACTGGAAGAGAGCCATTATTGTGCTTATGGAATAAAAGGAGAAAGGTGATGCAAGGATACCAGGCGAGAGGACTTCATTACATTACAAAAGGTCTTGTAAAACCCGAGAAAGAATTCTCTGTATCAATGCAGTCCTATAAATGTTTGCGCAGCAGTAAGTCCCATTGTGTTCCATGGATCTTACGTGTAGACACTCCTTCTTAGTTAATTTATAATGACAGTGTCTTTAATCTGCATTTTTCACACACACGTTTACTGTTTCTGCAGAAAAGCAGGGCAAAAATACATTTGAACGAATAATAGAAGTTTGGGACTGTTAACTCAGACTCTGGCGTTTACAGTACCTTAGTATTGTATTTCACATTACCCCTTTTTGCTAGTAAAGCCCCTGAATTTTGAAAAAGAGAAATAAACTTAAGCTCACATTGCCTTTATGCTCAGGAGCAGATCCCCTGATGGGAGGAGTGGCTCGCCTGGTGAGGTAGAATTGCAACAATAGCCTTCTGGCAACAGTGTCATTGCTGCTTAGTGGGAGGGGGGATGAGTGAGGAGGTACTGAGACTAGGGCCATGGGGATGTGCCGGTGGAAGCGCTGGATTGGGTCTTTCAGTGCATCCACACAGTTCTGACTTCTCTGCTGCATTGTCCCTCCTGGTATACAGCGCACTGCTGGGAAGCTGTTGCTGTGCCTTTGCTCCACTAGGCTTGTTGTAACTATCATTGAGGAGCCAAATGATTTTTACAAATTTATCTGGGCAGCTATTTTACACCTCACTTGGGAAGACAGGCGAACTAATATCAGTGTACTGGAAGAAGCAAAGATCACCAGTGTTGAAGCAATGATTCCTCAACATCAACTTCGTTGGACTGGTCATGTTGTGCGGATGCCTGATGATTGTCTTCCAAAGCAACTACTCTATTCTGAGCTTTAAAATGCCAGTGTAATGCCAGTGGTCAACAAAAGAGGTTTAAAGACTGCCTCAAGGCATTTTTTAAAAAAATGTAGTATAAACACTGACAACTGGGAAGCACTGTCCTGTGAGCGCTCCAGTTGGAGAACAGCCTTTACCAAAGGTGTCATGGGCTTTGAAGACACTCGAACTCAGGACGAAAGGGAGAAATGTGCTAAGAGGAAGGCATGCTTGGCAAATCCACACCGTGATCAACTTCTGCCCGGAAACCTATGTCCCCACTGTGGAAGGACGTGTGGATCCAGAATTGGTCTCCAGAGTTACTTACGGACTCATTGTTAAAACCGTGTTTATGGAAGACAATCTCGAAGAAGAAGAAAGAAGAAGAAGAAGAAGAAGAAGAAGAAGAAGAAGAAGAAGAAGAAGAAGAAGAAGAAGAAGAGGCTTGCCGTAAACTGCTTTGAGGGTAGTTAAAAAGCAACAACAACCCAAAATCAAGCAGTGTATAAATTTTATGAAATAAAACCAACCAATCAATAACATCAAACACTGTTTGGAACAATGGGGGAATGTTCCCTGGTCTGCCAAAGACACATTCAGTGAAAATCAGTGACAACTACACACACTCTCACCACATACAAGATGGCAGCCATTGCAACCTAAACCATTTTGCCTAATGGTAGGGCCAGCCCTGCTTTGCACACATTCTATGAATGCATGGATGGAGAGGAGCAGGATTGTGCATGTCCTATAGCTTCATGTTATGCTTTTCTCTATTTGCGTAAATTATCCCTCCCCCTTCAGGACATATATTTTCAGAAGCAGCTATGGTCAGAATAGAGTTGTGTCCTTGCCTCCCCCGCAGTATAGACCTAGGGCCTCTGCCTCCACATCTGGGAACTTTGCTACTTAGTCTTACAAATCCTGACAGAGCGGGGGGGAGGAAGAGGATCCATTAAAAAAAGAGAGGTTGTAGGTAAGGAGTAGAACAGCCCATGCCACTTATTTACTATATATAACTTCTGTCTAGGGACATCTTTCTTCTTTAGCTGTTTTCACAAGTCCCATTGCTTTGCTATCATGATTATACATTTGTGCTACTGAAAGTGGAAACATTTTCAATGACTTCTATATAAAGAGAGAGGGGGGGTTAAAAAAAGTAAATAGAAATAACTTTGTCTTAACTCATGAGCAAAGAGAGAAATACTAGCAGATTCCTAGCATGTGGTTGTGTGAATAGGTCGCCCTGTTCTTTTCTTGTATACCATTTGCTTGGCACAGAAATATTGGCTGTTTTTTGAATTTCATGGGACTTCACTCTTTATAAATGATTTTCTCTGTAGCTGTGTACAGTACACAGACTATCACAAGGCGCATTGTGAGGATGGTTTACTTTACAGTTATCTATTGTAAATGCTTGCAAAGGACAGTCCTCTATTTGAAGGGTCTCTCACTGCAAATTGCAGAGGGCCTTCTCAGTAGTGGCGCTCTCTCATCCGATGTCAAGGAGATTAGCTATATAATCTTTGAGAAGAGATTTGAAGCCCGCCCTGTATAGGCAAGTTTTTAAAATGCTTTATTATGTTTTTATATATGTTGGAAGCCACCCAGAGTGGCTGGGGCAACCCAGTCAGATGGGCGGGTACAAATGTTGTTGTTGTTGTTGTTGTTGTTGTTGTTGTTGTTGTTGTCTAGTCCAGAATTCTGTTCCTACCATGGGCAACTAGACACCTATGGGGAAGCCTTCAAAGAGGACATAAGACCAACACTCCTGTAGCAAAAGAACTATGCACTTAGAAACACAAAGCTCGAATATTGAGCATGGTTCTTTGCAGAAAGCTACTTGATTGCTTGCATTATCCCTTAAAAGTGAATTCTGCAATAGTGTGATCTAAAGGAATAGCATCTATCAGTCTCCCTTGAGACTGGAGTTCCTTGAAAGGGTAATTAGACGTCAAGTAAGTTAATGGTAAATGCAGGCCCTTTTAGCAGAAGGGATGATTTATGGTTAAAAAGGCTTATTTAGCAAAGGGAGGCCCTATAGCAACTTGGGTTTCAGTGTACAAAGAGAATATTGTAGATAAATGCTGCAGTAATGTAAAAGGAAACCATTGATTTCTAATGAATAAAAAAAAGAGGGATTCAGCCATCACTGCAGCACTAGTGCCATATTTTTATGGATAACTGTAAATAAATAAATACTGTGGAATAATCCCGAGTCTATGCTATGCATGCACCCAGAGATGGATGGAGACATATTGGTGATTGAGACAGAACATCTAAATGGTGCCCTCAGGTGGTTAAAAGAGAGAGAGAGAGAGTAATAAAATAAATAATTGACATTTCAATTATAATGCTTGTGGGCTCTACATAACCAGCTGGATAGCCAATATTGGAAAGAGAAGGATGGATTGGGTGAGATATCCAGCAGGACTATTTTTATAATTTGAAAACTAGATTTTACAGCTTCAGTTTGCAATGAGATGAGTGCTGGATGAGGTCAAAGACTCATTGGCTCCGCTTTTCCCTTTATAGTACTGACTAGCCAGATAGTTCTGTGGGCCCCACCCTCACTCCAAAGCAGGGTCTGAACTAGGAAACATCCTTCTTCCATGGGTTAGTTCCCTGGTTAGCTATCATGTAATAGCATGAGACCGATCCGTCAATGAATTTGCTTAATAATTGACAGGACTTTCTCAGTGGTAGCACCACTGCTACAGAACTCCTTACCTGGCATGATCTTATAGGTTCCCTTTATTCACATTTTTAGTCAGCTTTTAAAACTCGTCCCAATAGGAATTTTATGTATAAGTCTTCTGCTTTTTCTTTGCTGCTTTTTAAAGCATTGCTCCATAATTTGATTATTGATAGATTTTTTTGATGCTTATTAGTTGTCACGAAGAGTCGGACATGACTAAACAACAACAACAACAAGAAGTTATTTTCATATTTTGTGTTGCACTTCAAACACGTCTGTAGAAAAGCAGGGTAGCACTTGGGGAATATATCACTGTCAGCCAAAGACACATTGTGTGGTTGAGGCCTATCAAAATTAATGTGTGAGTAGTGTAATTCACATTGGGTTGGATCTTAAGAGCCAGGTTCAAGTAATCCAGTGCACCGGCAGAATCCTGCGTAAGGACTCACACTAACACCATGGGGCTTTCCATCTCCCCCCCCCCGTGTGTCCCTGAGCCTCCCCCAAATCTGCTCTGGAGGGTCAGGAGAACCCCAGAACACTGCATGGGGAGAGAAGCAAGCATTTCCAGCAAGCAGAAATGGAAGACATCCTTGTGTTCATTGAGGGTTCTGGCAACCAGTGGGAACTCTTTCTGAAGTATGGGGTGGAATTTCTTGTTTATCTCCTCTTCAATCTTCAGCCCCCTGCAGCCTCAGGCCTCACCTGTCATGCTGCTTTGCAAGTTTCCCCAACTGCCCAGAACAGATGTTTTCTTTTGAAAATTGGCAAATGGCCTATGGGAGTAAGAGGAGACCGATAAACAATAACACACTCACCCATTTTGCTAGCAGGAGAATCGTGTGTACGGAACTTCAGGGCTGGAGATGAGATTGATGAATATCACCTCCCCACTTTTGCAGGTGGAGCATTCCATGCATGGGACACTGCTGAGAGGATGCGCCCACCAATGGATGGTTTAGGTAGGATCTAAACCATTGAATTAAATGGGTGTGTGCAAGTGGCTATCATACTTTGGATTAGAGTCTTTGTGTAGAGATTTACTGTTTTTTGAAGCAAATTTATCTAGTATTTCTTTTTGATTCCCTGTCTTCCTCCCACTCATTCATGCCCTTTTAAAATGATTTGTTTTTGAAATAAAGAGTTATGGATGCTTTCTGCTTCTCCGGAGCAGCAAAGGTGGCGTCAGAGAATTGCTTACCTCTCCCACGTTTTTCCTGGAAGGATTTGTACAGAACCTCTGGATTATTGGTTTTAGCTTCTTTTGTAATTTACTTTGTGTTGACATTTCTTTTCCTCCTGTGATTTGAATATGCTATTATATAGCTTCTTGGTACCACTCTCATAGCTTCTTGTTGCAGTGAGAGAAATTTCCCCTGTGCTGTTTGCTTCAAAATACATTTTTTGGCTTTTCCTTTTGTATATTTTGTGTGTGAAGAAGCAGGCTATTAACCCTCTCCTGGGGGTGGCATGAAGAATGAGGTTCCAAAACTTTGTTCACAAATTGACATACAGCCTTCACTGGTCATATACCCTAGACTTGAAGAAAGAACATTATTTAATAGAGGTTTGCAACTGACAAATGCTTGGATCTCCAGTGCTGCTTCATACACAGAAATGAACATAAAATGAAATGAAAATAAAAACTGTTGGGCTTCATCTTCCAGTCAGTTTTGCCACAACATACAGGCTTTTTATGCAGTGGTCTGAATTTTTGGCTGAGCATTTTGAGCTAGACAAGAAGAAGCAGGATTCTGCTGGAGATTTCCCCATTGGTCTGGCTTGCCAACAGAAAACCTGAGATATATTAGTATTTACCCTAAAGACTGAACTGTATATAAATTCAAAAGTAAACACTGTTTTAGTGTTTCACTACTAACAGGTTCCTGAACTAGTTTTAGCATTAGGAAACTGCCTATGGTAAGGGGAGAAAAGAGATATTATAGTTCAGAAAAAGCTACTCTGATCTAGGAATGTCAGAGAATTCTGACAGCAACAGGAGTGCAAATGTCCACTTATTCATCCCATCATAGCTGCCAGTATTCCCCGGGAAACCCCCGTTTTTCCAGCTGTCCCCAGCTGAAAAAAACGGATTTTTTTTTTGTTTTCCCCCGGTTTATTCTGGCGCGACGACCATTTTGGAACTGGGCGGAGCATGCTCAGAAGCGACTTTTGATGCTGCTTTGCCCAGTTCCAAAATGGCCGCAGCGCGACTTCTGGTGCGACGGCCATTTTGGAACAGGGCAGAGCAGCATCTAAAGTCGCTTCTGAGCATGCTCCGCCCAGTTCCAAAATGGCAGCAGCGCCACTTCCGGTCTGCTACTTCCGGTCCAGTCCCTTATTTCTCAGGCCGGAACTTGGCAGCTATGCATCCCATGTTCCGAATATAAATAATTCCAGTGAATGTGATTGATATTTGCTGCTGTTGTTTTAAGTCTGCAAATGATACGTATTTGATGACTTCCCTCCTTCCCCCTGACCATTTACACAGAGTTTCATTTGCAATGAAATGAACCTTCCTTTGCATTGAAATGTACAATGTGGAATAATGCAATTGTAATGTCAATAATTATAAAATTACATAATATTCCACTACAGCAAACAGAGAGACTAATTTTGTCAGTTTTGTCAGAAGCTGAATTGCAGTGGAATGGAAACAGAGCTGCATGTGACATATCAGACCCACTAAAACAGACCTGTGTTGTTGTGGTTGTTTAGTCGTGTCCGACTCTTCATGACCCCATGGACCAGAGCATGCCAGGCACTCCTGTCTTCCATTGACTCCCGCAGCTTGGTCAAACTCATGTTTGTAGCTTTGAGTACACTGTCCAACCATCTCGTCCTCTGTATGCCTTTCTCCTTGTACCCTCCATCTTTCCCAACATCAGGGTCTTTTCCAGGGAGTCTTCTTTTCTCATGAGGTGGCCAAGGTATTAGAGCCTCAGCTTCAGGATCTGTCCTTCCAGTGAGCACTCAGGGCTCGTTTCCTTAAGAATGGATAGGTTTGATCTTCTCACAGTCCATGGGACTCTCAAAGAATAAGAAACACGTGCTTATTATTTCCAGGTTCAATCCTCAGCTTCCCCAGGTAGTTCTGTGGAAAGACTTCTGCCTGCACCCTGGAGAACTGCTGCCAGTCAGTGTCGAAAATACTGAGCTTGACGTACCAATTGTCTGTCTCGGTAAAAGACTGCTTCCTTTATTCCTTGTCACAAATCTCTCCGTACTTGCCAGTGGCTCTGAGCAGCATATATAGTCAGTCAAAGTTACTGAATTCCTATTTGGATGCAGGGTGTCCTGGGGACAAGGAATTGCTCAGAAAACCATGTGGGACATATTGGACAAAATTAATCAATCTAGAAGACTGCAGGTGTAGGGATCTGTTACATAGGTTTCTGGAAGAAATCACTGGAAGTGGTTATTATCTTTGAGGAAGGGCACACAGTGAGCTAGGATAAATTATAGGCAATTGGTTCCAGGCTTGATTTTCTGCTTTGATGACAACTTTTTAATCAGCTGTATCTGAGGGAAGGGTTGGAGAATCCTCCATCTTTTCCAAGTTAATGAGGAAGGTAACAGAGGAAGAATAAAGGCAGGCTATCAAAGAACATGAGATAGTGTCTATAATAATAATAAGCCTCCATTGAAACCATGATGTCAAATGGTGATTTCAGGAGAAGGGATTGTTCCTAATGAGGTGCCACCACAGTGGAAAGAGATAAGAAAACAAGGAGGGATTTGACATCTGCGCATCTGCCAAGGAGCAGCACGCGTTGTGCTGAAAATAACCTTAGAAAGTGGGTGAGTTTATTATGCAAGTATATGGCTGTGTAAGCAAGCATGTTATAATTCTCAACCCCAGTAATTGTGGAGGAACTGGACATGTTGTTGACAGAGGCAAGCAGGACGCCTCTATCAACAGTTTTTCGAATAAAGCTAATCATGCTCTTAAAAAGAAAACAGAGGCTACACAACATTTCAGAATACTCCGGCGGGATAAATTTTATGAGTAACAGAAATCAATAATGGCCAGTAAACAAAGTGCAATAAGAACATAATGGAACCATTTGTGGTAATTTGGACTTCAAGGCAACCATAATTATACCCAAATGTGTCTCGCTGTGAATTGGTGCATCCAAGAAAATGACACTGTATCCTAGAGTTGACCCAAAACTTCCTGGGATACTTTTTTATTTTTTAAGAAAACGTCTGAAGTAAATTAATCAACCCAGGCTCCCCATCCTTTTTGGACCTGTGGGCACATTGGCAAACCAGATAAACTGTTGTGGACACCACATACCATACTGCAAACAAGCACAACTCACCATGTATTCTATTTGCTAGAACGTAAAACTTCTGTCAAGCTTAATTTTAGGAAATGGAGGGTACCCTCTGGGCACTACAGTAGATGCACTTATGGGGGTCTTGTTTTTGACCCCTGAAATAGGCAGTCTAATTAGAGGATGCAGCAGGAGAAAGTCTTCAGTATTCACCCTTCCCTACATTCAGTCAAGGAAAGTGATTTGAGCACTGGTGCTCATCTTGTCCACAGTGCTGATTTTATACAAAGGAAACCAGTAAGATTTTAAAATCAAATTCTTTGATGTCTATACTTTGTATTACAGCTTAAAAACAGCAAATGCTCAAAGAATGCCTTCTATTGTGTTTGCTTCCTGCTGAGACTCTTTATGAAAGAAAATGATGGTGATACTCGGAGCTCTCTTTTTCCCCCAGTGAACTATTTGGCTGAAGGTCTTGTCATGGGGAGACCAAAGCAAAACAGATGGATGGATGAAATAGTTCTTGGACAGCAGTATCATGGCTTTGGATTTGCTATTATCTCTCCTCTTACTAGATCCTGATGATCAGATTGTGGACACTGTTGACCAGAGGATCACATCCAAGAGACAGACATGTTCCACTTGATGAAATGTTTCTGTCTCTCTCGGAAATTATGCCACTGTGGAAACCTCTCCACAAATACTAAAGTAATGATTAAGTGTGAACGGAAGAACAGCTATTGAGCAGGTAAATTGCAAGTGTATGAAAAATGTCCCAAATGGGTTATGCCTGTCACTGGAGAAAGCACTAGCTCATTGGCAGGGCATGTGCTTTGCATACAAAGTGTCCCAAGTTCATATCCTTACATCTCCAGGTATAGAGTTGAGAAAGATTCTTCTCTGAAATCCTGGAAAAAACAATGGGCATAAACAAGGTATAAGATATAAGGAGACCTTCTGCATCGCACCTGGGGAAGTGAAGCAGCGATTCTAGCATCCTGGCAGTGGTGTCACTGTGGCTTATTTCTTGCAATGAAGCTAGCAACAACATAACATTAAAGCAACATACAACAACAATATATAAAGCATTATAATAAAATACAGAAAATCAGTACAGGGTGCTCAAGAGCATAATACTGGGACACAAAATTAATGTGTGTTTGGCTGCTACTGGGTTGCATGGTGACTAACCCTGAATGAAAGGATGCATTTCACATACAGTGGTACCTCAGGTTACAGATGCTTCAGGTTACAGACTCCACTAACCCAGAAATAGTACCTCGGGTTAAGAACTTTGTTTCAGGGTGAGAACAGAAATCGTGCTGTGGCGGAGCGGCAGCAACAGGAGGCCCCATTAGCTAAAGTGGTACCTCAGGTTAAGAACAGTTTCAGGTTAAGAGCGGACCTCCAGAACTAATTAAGTTCTTAACCCGAGGTACCACTGTATTCTTTTCAAACTTACAAAATAATTATACCATCCGTATAACTACATACAGCATTTGACATGTCCATCCTAGTGGGGCGTGTATGCTGAATATAATGTAGACTATCATAAGAACACCCTACATAAATGAATGAAAGTATGAAAGACAAAGAATGTCTTTTAAAAAATGGTGCCAAGGGGGAAATGCCACCACAAGAGGTACAGAAAATGGAAATTAACATTTGAAACCCTTTAAGTAAAACTATCCCAAGCACCTGAGTTATGGTGTACCTCTTCCTTTAGATCTGAACTCCTAATCTTGGGAACTTTCAAAGGTATGAGGAAATGTTATGAGTCTCAGTACCTTTCTATCATCTCCATGACAAATGAGCATAAAGGGCATCACAAACGGAGCTATCTGAGTTGACCTTCCAATCTGAGTTCCAATACCGTACCAAGATGTTCCCCCTCTCAGTAACCAGCCACATTGCACAGCATTGGGAAGCCAGGTCAGCTGGCTGCCAAAAGGGCAGTCATATTAGTCTGTTGTGCCAAACTGAGCCACAAATCTTTGGCACCTTAAAGAATCGCACATGTACTATGGCATAAGCTACCTTTCAATTATTTCCCCCCCCCTTCCTTTTTTATTGTTCAGATATACACTTCTGAATCGTCAGATAAGTAAAACATAGTTGTGTCATGGAAGTGCCAATCTAATAAAAAAAGCCAAAAATAAAAGGAGGGGGGGAGAGATAATATTAAGTAAAGGGGGTAATATAAACAGGTATCATTAATCCACCTGTTAGATTAATATATACCTAATGATAACTGAGCAAAGTATAAAGATAAACATGAAAAAGAAAAGAGGGGAAGAAAGAAAACACATTGAAATCAATTATTTGAAAAAAATAACTCATAAATTTTCTGTTGCTGTTTGGCGGGATTTATGTTATATACAACAAATACAGAACTCCCCCTCCACAATATAACATGAAATATGGCATTCCTAATGGTCAACCAACCTAGTATTAAGTCTTTTCCATACGTACTGCACTGCTTTCTTTGTGAGTCTATTACTTTCTTTTATTGATTTGTAAACATGTTTTATAAATATATTTAGATCTATAGGTAGTCTAAAAAGAAAGTAATAAAAATATATTATTACTATGAAAAAACAAGGAAGAGGAGGAGCTGAAATAACAAATTATGTATGCATATTCATTACAGACAAGTTACCAACTAAAAATAATCATCGTTTAAGTTGCACTTGAATCGATTACACTTCTTCTCATGCACTGGGGGAAGTGATCTGAGTAAGGGCTGTTTCCCTCATTATAGACGGGATTCTTTGGGGAAAGGGAGAAATTGGCTTCTGACATTGTAGATCCAATATTGAACAGAGTCAATTTGTCACTGCCCTAACCTCTTGTTTTTTATGCCCAGCAGCTATAAAAGATATGGGTAAGATCAAGCAATACGGTACTGATTGGATATCTCCAAACCATTTCCCCTGAGCTGTGACGATTGTGAAGCATGTAAACTCATGTCCTCTTTGGGGTAAAGGGGAAAATAATTGAACCTGGATTGTGGGAGGAAATAAAAGAAAAAGTTCTTTTTAAAGAGACAGCCCACTTTCTTCTAACATGTCATTTTCACAACTTAATTGAGTCAGTAGAGAAACTTCTTTTTTTTTAAAAAAATGTTTTATTACAACTGTATTAGAACAAAAGAGCTTCTCCAACCCCTCCCTTTTGTGCTCCCAATTAGTTTGCTAGAAAGCAGTGGCGGAAGAATAAGAAATCTAAGCCTTTATTGAGGCATGATTTGTTTTCCCGGTCAGCCCACACAAGGCAACAGAAACAGTGTTTGGGGTGAAGGTGAGTGGAGATAATTGGACCTGAGAATATAACACGATCCAATCTCAGCAAGCATCTTGTTCTCACACCCTGCCCCTAGCCCAAAGCCACCTTCCTAAAGCAAGGTGCTGGGCTTGGGGAAGGAGGTGTGAAGCTCTGGCTTGGTCCTAGAATCCTCCCACCTCCTTCCTAAAGCTGGGAAAACACTCACTACTAGGCTTTGGGAAGGAGGCAGGAGGACTCTAGGACCCTATCAGAGGCCTCCTGCTGTCTTCCCAAAGCCCAGCACGTATTATGGCCCCTGCAGCTTGTGTGGGGGAACCGATCGAACTGCTCTAAATTGGCCTATGAATGTATATATATATTTATATCTCAATATGATGAAAACTATATAATGACAGAGTTGGACACTCCACAAACCTGCAGAGGGAATTTCACAGCTTTGGGGATAACACAGAAAATGCTCTCTTCCAGGCCACCAGCCCTCCAAATTTCCAAGGGCAGCAGAACCAGCAAGAGCGACCCACCTGCTGTTCTTAGCACCTGAAAGCCCATCAGTTATTTGCTCATAAATGACAGAAACATGTCGGATGGACTTGATTGCTCCTCTGCTCCCCCTCATCATAGACTCACAAGATTAATAGATGGAAGGGAAAGCAAGGTTATTAATGCATTCAGATCTGCATAAAGCATTTGAAAAGGGAAATAATTGGAGACTTTCATGCAAAGCTCATCCTAATTGCTGTGGATCATAGAGCACTGTGAGGCTGATTGAAAAGTGGGAGATTGTCATAAACAAAATGTAATGATGAAGAGCAAAGTATCAAGCAAGGTGGAGATGGCCAGTAGGGCGCTGATTGAATCAGTGTTTGGTTGCCCCAGTCATATTTCACATCCTCATTAATGTTCTGGCAACCAGGAATGAATAGCACATTAAATGGGCATGCATAGCAGACAACAGCATTGTAACTTAAAGGTGATCTGGATGTGTGTGTGTGTGTCTGTGTCTGTCTGTCTGTCTGTGTCTGTCTGTCTGTCTGTGTCTGTCTGTCTGTGCAATCTGAAGCACAAGCAGAAAAACAGGGGAAAATTAGCTTGAAGAAAATGCAAACCATTATCAGAACAGTAATCAGAACACAGATTTACTGGAAAAGGAAAGAAGGAAGGTTCAAGGAAAACCTGTAATCACATTCAATTTGCATCATATTCCTAGGGAGAATTGTTTTATTTACAAACTGAAAAGAAGGAGCTTTTTACAAACTGAAAAGAAGGGTATAAACAGCATGACATTTGTGTTGCAGATAATATCATTAGAATCAGAGTTACTTTTCTAGGGGGGGGGGAATAGATGCCGGAACTCACCATGAACACCTCCCTTGGTCTCTTATAATGGCAAATGGGATCCTCCTTATTAAGGGTCATGGTTGCGCAGGGGCCCCTAGAACACCCCTGCAGGGTCAATTTTGTTAGGGGTGTAGCCTAAGCCTTAGCTTCGGCCCCGGGATCACGCCAGGCTGTTTGGGCCAATTGCGTGAGGCGGAGTGATTCCCGGGGTCTATAAATGCGGCAGTGCGATGTAATTTGGGGCACTTGCTTCATGCTGCCGGACACCCACCCTCCCTCCCTAATGTTAGGCAGTGCTGCTTTAGCTGTGCTCTGGATTAGAACGGGCTGGGTAGGAATTTTTCCAATTGGCAGATTGGCTACAGCCACTTGGTTTTCGCCTGCCCCCTAAGCAATCATTACAACTTGTAAGGTTTGGCCGTTAGGCATTGGTTTATTGAAATGTGGCGGAGGTGCGGTGCGGTGCGGCCATCACCTGCCCCTCCAGGAATAGGGTATTACGGTAAAGGAATGTGGGATCCTGGACCTTGTCTGAAGCCCACTTGAGGGGCTAAGGCCATGCCAGGACCACAGGAATCCTGGGGTGAGCTTCAGTTGGTCTTCATCAATGTTGTTCCCTCGTTTGGTGTTGCAGACTACTAGCCAGAGAGGCGGGGAGCCAGTTATAGTCTGTTGCCAATGCCTAAGCCAATACCACTCACTTTGTTGTAATCAATAAAGTTGTGGCCTAAAAATTTTGCCCAATAACTTAAACTAAAATATGTGTCTGTGAGAAGTCATTTACGGGGGGAGGGGGGTTTGGGGGTCTTGAAGCGCAATGGCAGCCACCTGAGGGGTGCTGGAATTGAGTTCTGGTGAGTTCCGGCTGAAAACAACAACAACCCTGATTACAATATGCATTTTACAATTGGCATTGATCTGGCAGTGATTTGGGTTATTTGTGAAGCGTATATTGAAGATGGTGTTATAAATGGCTTTACAGAACTGAGCAAAAATGAAAACCCCAAAGAAAAAAGGGACAGTGAGAGGAGGAAAGTGGTGTTTTAAAATAAGGACAGGAGTTTGAGCAAGCAGGGGTAGCGGTAACTGAGAGGAAAATGGTGTTTGTAAACCTATTTCCAGAGAAGAACTGAAATTCTCCAGCAAGTGAAGGAAAAGTTTTGTCACAGTGGCCTGACTGGGCTACTTCAGAGTAACGACTCCACACAGCTCTGCATTTTATTCTTTTATTGGTGCTGTGTATTTACAGTGCTAAAGGCAGTGCTATTTACAGAGATACATCTTATCAGTCTTTTTCAGTACCTCCGAATGGAGATTGGCGCGTTCTTCTCCAGCATAAAATAAAAAAATTCCTTCAGTAGCACCTTAAAGACCAACTAAGTTTTTATTTTGGTATGAGCTTTCGTGTGCATGCACACTTCTTCAGATACCTGAAGAATCAGGTATACCTGAAGTATCTGAAGAAGTGTGCATGCACACGAAAGCTCATACCAAAATAAAAACTTAGTTGGTCTTTAAGGTGCTACTGAAGGAATTTTTTTATTTTACTTCGATCCAGACCAACACGGCTACCTACCTGTAACCTTCTCCAGCATAAAAGCTTGGGGAGACCCAGCCTCTTCCCACGATGTTTCTTGCGCAATTCCGGAGTCGGTGGGATTGGCCTTCCCCCCTTCCTGTCCCACCTTAGGCAATGGCTCTGCTACCTTGCCTGAGCCTCGGACACCACTTCCTGCTTCTCCACTTGAGTCGGAACTCTCCCTGCTTTCCCCCGCGCTCGGAGATGGGCTGGAGCTCAAGATGGGAGGGACCTCCCGATATCCCTTGTCCCTCACAAGTTTGAAAATGGTTTTATTTATTTATTTTTAAAAAGAAAGAAATCAGAAAAAACCCTTTTTGGAGAAATTTTTGGCTCAGCTCTAGTTTTGAAGAATAGCTATGATCTGGTTTGGATTACA
Organism: Zootoca vivipara; assembly: GCF_963506605.1. Lineage (NCBI taxonomy): Eukaryota > Metazoa > Chordata > Lepidosauria > Squamata > Lacertidae > Zootoca > Zootoca vivipara. The sequence goes on from NC_083283.1 coordinate 26,911,873, forward strand.
ATGGGAACAGAGTACACTGGTTTGTATCCAATGCTAGTCACATTCAGATTAAACACGTTGAAATTAACTGGAAAGGCTCACTTAGGTCAATTAATTTTAATGGGTCTACTCTGAATAAAACTTAGCTGGCAAAACCCCACTGTTTCTGCTCATTCTCACAATTTCCACTGTTTTCTCTCTTTCTCTCTCTCTTGTCTATTTACAGCATAATTTCCATAGTATTCTGCTTTGTTGCCAGTCGGAAGATAAAACTAGGTTAAATTACAGGAAATAAATTCCCAGATGTTTAAGAGCAGTTCAGATTTGGAACAACTTGCCTAGGGAGGTTGTGAAAACTCTTCCCTTGGAGATTTTCATGAAAAGGCTGCACAGAGATGGCTTTTTATTTGCTGTAAGGTATCCGGCCATATGGAAGGGGATTGGAGTAGATGACCTGTGGTAATTCTTCCATCTTTGTGAATCCTTCGGGATATCAGAGGAAAGACTCAAAAGAGCTGCAGTCTAACCACTCATCCATTATCTCTTTGAAGGCCAGTGATAAGTGATATGCTTACAATTTATATATAGTTGCACATGCCATTGCTGATCACCACAAAGTGCCATGGAATGCTGTATGGACTTAAACTGTATCCCAGTGTATATTTATCCCAATGTGTCTTGCTGCTAAATACATTGCGATAAACAAGTAGAGTGTTCCTGATCACTGCTTCAGCCAGCTGTGGCTTCTTTGAGGACACTCCATTTCCATCCCCAGCAACAGGCACACAGCATTCTGTGGACACTAAGCATGCTAAGCCCTCACTAAGCTTTATAGTTTCCATCCTTTGCCCTCTTATATATCTATTTTCTTGCACAAATGTTTTTTGTCTGTCTCAGTAATCTTGGGGTTCTCCCAAGCATGCTGAGGCCTCCATCTTGTATTTTAGTAGGGCGGGGAACCCCATTGCACTAATGGAAGCCCTTGCACTGGTCCATGTGAGCTGCCTTGAGCATGGTTGAGGTGGCATACAAATAAATGATGTTGCGATTTGAGGCCCCCAAGCCCTTCCCTAAAATAACTTCACACTGACACTTAAATTTTAGCTTAAGTTATTGGGCAAATTTTAGGCCACAACTTTATTGATTACAACGAAGTGAGTGGTATTGGCTTAGGCAGTGGCAACAGACCATAACTGACTCCTGCCTCTCTGGCTGATAGTCTGAAGGGTAAACACCAAACGAGGGAGCAACATTGGTGAAGATCAACCAAAATTCACCCTGGGGTTCCTGTGGTCCTGGCATAGCCTTAGCAGACTTTGGACGAGATCCAGGACCCCCAGATTCCTTTACCGGAATACCCTATTAATGGAGGGGCAGGTGATGGCTGCATCTCCCCTCCTACACATTTCAATAAGCCAATGCCTAACTGCCTAACCTTACAGTTGTGGCAATTGCTAAGGGGGTAGGCGAAAACCAAGTGGCTGCAGCCAATCTGCCAAGTGGAAAAATTTATACCCAGCCCCTGTTCCAAAATAGGCGACCCAATCTGAAGCAAGGCCAAAGCAGCACAACCTAATAAAATTAGGGAGGGAGGGTGGGTGTTTGGCAGTGCAAAGCAAGTGCCCTGACTGCGTCATGCTGCCGCTTTTATAGCCTCCCAATGATCGCGCCGCTTGCCACAATTGGCCACAAAGGCCTGCACGATCAAGGGGGGCAATTGAGAGGGGTGTAAGAAGCCCGGGAAGCCTAACTTGATTGGGGGGTCTCAGAGGCCCGTGCGCAACCAGCAGCCTCCCAAAAGAGGATCCCATTTGTTGTTGTTGTTGTTGTTGTTGTTGATGATGACGACAGCAAACACATTAGTTTCCCAGTTATAGGTATGGAGCACCATGTGGTCAGATTGTGAGCATAAAGATGCACAGTATGAATTGAGTTATTTCTTAGTCATTCATGTGTACTTCATTTGCTTTGCAGAAATGATTCTTTAGCTTCTACAAGACGATAATGTGACAAATTATATATGTACATATCTAACATAGGATATGTAATAGCAGACTTGGCACCTTCCCAACTCTGTGGGCTTTATGATTGTATGAACAATGTGCAATGAGAAATCTGCTTGAAATTGCATCCATATGGCAGCAGTTCCATGAGCTAAACCATTTGCAGTCACCATGTGTTTTCTCATTTTGATCTGGAGACGGAACATATGATGGGTGGTGAACATAGATAGGTTGTTGAATCGTGATGATGTGGATGCAGTGTCAAGCATTTTTCATGGCCCCATTCGGTTGTTCTAGAGTGAGAAAGAGTGTGTTAACCTCTGCCCCCCTGACACTCTACAGGTTTCCTTCCACAAATTGGAGGGCTATCTTCTGCGATGGGAACCTTTTCTATCCATGTAGGCTTTCCATGTGTTTTCGGTCCTGGTTTTTCTAGGTTCTGAATCATGTGGGAAGCCTACATGAGTAGAGCCAACTCCCCACCACAAAAAGTATACCTACAACTCATGGAAAGTGGGGGAGCCAAAGGAGGCTGAAGTTAGTCTCTTTCGCGCATCCTTTTAGTGGTGGTGGGTTGAGTTGAATCTGGCCTTTTCTACGTAAGGGTTGGCTTTTTTACTCTTGTTTTTAATATTTTTATCTGTAAACCACTTTGAGTCACTTCTGGAGGAAACACAACAACTAATACAGGCTACCAATGACAGGAACAAATGAGGCGGCAATACTCTATACCAGTGAGTGCCATCACAAGATGATGATAACGGTGATAGGGTTATCCTCATCATTTTAAACAATGAGCAGAGCCAATTCTATCAAAGATCCTGTGGGTGTTTTGTAATTCAGTCTCTTTTATTTGCAGCACAGATACCAGAAAGAAGTTCTAGTTACTGGTAGGTAGCTGTGTTGGTCTGGTGTAGTCGAAACAAAATTTAATTATTATTTTTTTAAAAAAATTCTTCCAGTAGCACCTTAGAGACCAACTAAGTTTGTCATTGGTATGAGCTTTCATGTGCATACCAATGACAAACTTAGTTGGTCTCTAAGGTGCTACTGGAAGATTTTTTTTTGAAATTTTTTGAAATTTGTTTCGACCAGAAAGGTGAGAGGGATCCTTGTAAATTTATATAAGAAAGGAAGGGAGCTAGAAAGAGGTTTCAGCTGGGCAATCACTGAGCTTAGACAGTTAAAAAATACAAATTAAAAGAGCAAGATGGAGTACAACTGAAAATACTTCCCTGGAGATTGAGCGTGTCTGTCTGTATAATGGATATCATTTGCCTAATGGCTTGTCTTGAAATTCATGGCTCAGTTTCAGGCACTGGAGTTTTAATCAGTCCTCAGTGAAATTTTGCCAATCTTATTTGATGCAGGTTGCAGTTCTCAGCCCTTCATCTTTCTCCACACAAAATCCCTGTTGCTTTAAGGTCTCTGCAGTGACTTTGCGCCAGTTGGGAGCTTATAAACAAATAGGTGGAAGAATATAGCATTGAGGTATGCATGCTGGGTTTTAATCATGTCAAATATCTTGTGGTAGGGAACTGACCTGGTATCAAAGAGGGAAACAGCATTTAAAAGAGTGCTTTAAATGTATTGACATCACAGAATGCTGACTTTTGGGGGAGAAGGGACAGAAAGCCGAATGACTGGGGCAATAAATTGGACTATCCTGGGGGAGGACATGGCTGACTAGCTGGCTGAATCCTTCAACATGAGCACCCCACACTTCAACATTTTGTACAGGCCCCACACAGAACATTGCAATTACCTATCTGTAAAACTATTTGGTTCCTTACTGACCTTAGCTCATTTGTTCTCTCAACAAAACTTACAAATCTCTCTCCCTCTCCCTCACCCCCTCTTTTACACACCCCTCCACATGTCCAAGGTGAAGTGGACACATGAAAGTGTCTCCCATTCCCAAACAAAACACATTCTTTCTTACAGCATAGTAGTATCCCTGTTTCTGACCTCACAATAAAGTTGCTGATCCCCAAAAGTACCAGACTGACAAGCCTGGGGATGAGTTTAATTTGTGTGTGTGTGTGCGCGTGTGTGTGTGTGTGCGTGCATGTGCGTGTGCACGCACGCACACCATGGCGATTCCAAAGCAATCTGTATCATTCTGTGGTTCTTTGTCTGTCCCCCACCCCTCCGCCTTCCTCTCATCCTTCCACCCACTCATCCACCTTGAAGTGCAAGCTCTTTTAATCAAGAACTTTCTGATCTTTCCTCAGCTTGAAAATTCTCATTGTCGCTCAGTGAAAAATAACAGCTCCTCTCAAAACACATACCTCATTCCATTCCATGGTCTTGGGTCTTAAGGGGCGGCTAGCTCCTAAACCTCAGTAATATCTTGGTATCAAGTGCAGTTGACAGGTAATGGAGAACTTGAAAGAGCTGCTGGTATTATACACTGCAGCTCTGTTATTTACGAAGGCACAGTTATCAGGCTGACAATGAATGGAGCAGAAGGAAGGAAAAGTAGAACCTCAGCTCCTCAAGGAATCTTTTAACTGTTTTCCACTCCTCTGGGTTTGAAGAAAGGCAGTGGAGAGACAGCCGCAGAGACTAGCCCTTTATAAGACATATTTTAATTGGCCGTACAAAGTGTGGGGAAAGAAAGGGAAAAGGCGAAAGAATGAGCCCTCAAAGGGTACTTTTGTGGTTTTGTGTGTTGGAGAATTTTTATTTAGACTTGGATATTTGCCAGAGTGTTCCATCTGACACCTAGTTAAAGCTCCTTCTATCTCTGCCTATCACAGCCTGAAATATTTGTTGTTATATTTCTCGTACAAAAGAAATATGGCCCTTAAGCTTGATTTTGTCTTAAGTGAAATGCATTTACAGTGGTACGGGTTATGATCCATTCCGGGGTGCTGTTTGCACCCCGAAAAGTCTGCAACCAGAGCGGCACTTCTGTGCACACATGAAACGCAATAGAGTGCTTCTGCGCATGCGCGAAGTGTGCAGAACGCTTCTGCACACGCGTGGCAAAACCCAGAAATAAACACTTCCGGGTTTGCCGCGTTCGCAAGTTGAAAAGACACAAACTGAACCGGATGCAACATGAGATAGGACTGTATAAGCAGAAGTTCTAGTGAAGGCTGCTCTCTACTCCTTTGCTCCCAAAAATAAGGTGGGGATAAGTGCTCATGCTCAGCAAAAGTGGGACCCAAATGTCACTTGGCTAATGTATTCATATGAACTTATCAAGACACCTGGATTCAAAGGGAATGTAGGAACATAATAGGCATCCTTATCCCGAGTCAGTCATAAGAACATGCTGGATCAAGCCAAAGGCCCATCTAGTCCAGCATCCTGTTCTCACAGTGGCTGACCAGAAGTTTGTGAGAAGCCTCCAATATGAACCTGTGATTCACAGCAACTGGTATTCAGAGGCATAATGCCTCTGATGGTCGAGGCAGAACATAGCTATTGTGGCTAGTCCATCTAACTCAACATTGTCTGCATTGAATGGCAGTCGCTGTCCAGGGTTTCAGACAGAGGTTTCTTCCAGCCCACCCTGGAGATACCAGGGACCTTCAGCATGCAAAGTAGACGTTCTCCTATGGAGCTATGGCCCTTCTCCATAGGAAGCATCCGCCTCCTATCAATGGCTACTAGGCACAATGGCTATCCTCTGCTTCCATGGTCGGAGGCAGCAATGCTTCTGCATATCAGTTGCTAGAAACAGCAGGAGGAGACAATGCAAGCTGTGAGCAGGAGTAATTAAGGAGAAGGGTGTTTGCAAGGTTTTCAGAATGCCTGGTTGCAGATAACACTGGATTACGGGGAGTAGCACACACCACATAGTGGTGCACACCACATTCTTTGGACAGAATGCCTGGCAGTTTTGTGACAGTTCTCCATTTAGTTCATTTCAGCTGGGATTCCAATTCCAACCTAAACTACGTTTTGTTATTGGCGGGCTAACATGCAGTGACAGTTCTGTAACAGTTACAGATCTAATCCTCAAAGAGTAAAAGTAGCAAAAGAAGATAAAGTGCCTGCAATCCTGGCAAACTGCCTCAGCTCATTGGAAAAAGAATCACCTCTCTTTTTTTCTCCTAGAAGGCTGTCAGTGATACACATTGATCCTTGGAGATGGATAGTGGGTCACTAACAACTTCAGCCTCTTGTTTTCTGCCCAGGGGGACATGGTTAACCCTATGTGGCACGGCATGGACAGAAGGGCCTACAAAACAAAACAGTGACTAAGGGAACACTCCAAAGAGTGAACTGATGTCCCTAGGATGCTTCCTTAATGTTGCTGCAATCAGCGAAGATAGTGCACAAACAGAAACAACAGGAAATGCTGCAGAGTTACTTCCTGTTGTGGTTTAAAACTACCTTGCTTTGTGCATTAAAGGTCCCAGCTTCAATCTTTCCCCATCACCATCTTGAGGTGGGGCCAGTGTAGGCAGCACTGAGCAAGATGAACCAATGGTCCCATTTAGAATAAGGCAGCTTTCTGTGTTTCTTCACTGTTTTGGTGCTTTGGGTCCTATGTCTATCCTCCTAGTTGGTCCATCTGGGTATTTATTTTCTGAAGATGTGGTTGTTGCGAGTGACTATATCACAGCTGGGATTGCAACCCCACGCTCCACTGCCAGCCTTCTTGTATTGATTGGCTTTTCATAATCCCCTGCCACATTTTGATGCCAAGCACAAGTCAGAAAATGGCTAAAATAGACTAGTCCTCAGACATTTTCTAGCTGCTTTGCCTACATAGCAGAAGTGAATTGTGTGTGTGTGTACTCCCACCTCATTGTTTAGACCAGAGGTGGCCCTCCAGATGTTGCTGGACTCTAATATTCATCATCTTTGATTCTGCCAGTTGGGACTGGTGGGAGTTGGAGTTCATCAACATCTGAGAGACCACAAGCAACCCACCCCTGGCTTAGATGGGAGACTACTGACATGAGGCATATTGTCACAAGTCTTTCTTCTACCCTGAGGGAAAAGCGCAGCTGCTTTAGAAATGTCACTCTTTCTTCTTTTTCTTCTTCTTCTTCTTCTTCTTCTTCTTCTTCTTCTTCTTCTTCTTCTTCTTCTTCAACCAACAGGTACTATACTTTGGTTCCAATCAATAGCTTCAAATCCTTCTGTGTAGGAAAGTATAAAGGATTTATTCTGACTATTGTACGAGACAGTTGCCTCAAACTAATTTGTTTAGGCATTGGATTCTCTCACAGGAGCAATGTACAGACAATCAATAATTAACTCTGACAGATGGCTAGAGGCCAGAACCAATTATGCTGCAATGCAGACATCTTCAGACTCTTATAAATAAAAAGCAAACCTGGAAAAAGTAAATTAAAGCATTATTTACTAACATGATAAATAACCACTCTCTATTCAGCAAGCTTTCACCTACACTGTGTTGTCTTGCTGATTGCAAATAATCAATAAAATAAAACAAGAAAAACAAGACAGGATGGCCTATGCTGTATCTCATCTATGTCTATGGTACACTGATCTAGTCATTAAATATTTTCTCTCATCGGGCTTTTTTTTTAAAAAAAAGCTTTTAATGCTTTTCCCATTTAACAATAGGTGATAAAAACCCTCTTTATCATTGTTTTGGCTGGAGGTTGAGACTGGGCCTATGCTACAACCCTAAAACTGATAAATGGCCTACAGATCCAACAACTGATAATTCTCATTTTTCATGGAGCACCTGAGAAGATCAGGGGCAACAAGAAAAAGGTCTCTCTGCCCTCCCAAATTATTGATAAAACCTGAAGAGATGTATTCGATGGAAGAAGGGAGAGTTTTATATTATATCTATGCACATGTGAGAGAAAAAGGAGGTTCGTATGTCAGGTCTGTGGTGGTGAGAGAGAGTTGCACATGGACAGAAAGGGAGAACTGTGTGGGGTAGGGGGCTGTTTGTGTGTTTGCTTGTGTGTGAGTGAGGGGGAGAGCTATGTATGCATCTGCAGTGTGTGGGGAAAGGAGAGATGCACCTGGGTAGGTGAAACATATATACATGGTTGCGAATCTATGACGTGTGTGAGAGAAACAGGAAGATAATCTGTGTTTATGGTCTGTACATGAATGATGAGTACAAGTGTGCGCTGTGTGCATACAACAGAGAATGTGGTTGGCCACCAGGTATATTTTCGCTGGTGACAAGGAATGCTTCTTGTTATTAGACAGTGAAAGTTCCCCCTCTCTGTGTGGCTGTCCTTCTGGGAAAAGAGTATTGTTTGAGTTCCACAAACAGCTCCAGCAGGTCTTATCACCGACTTCCCATGGTAAGTCTAAGGTGGGATAGGGGCAAGCATAAATGACTCTATTCTCTCTCTCCTTTTGTACTTATGCCACACTGCAACGACAGGTAGTGTGTGCAAAGCCACACACCCCACAGAGGCCTGTTTGGTTCAGGATTGTATGTGGGTAAGATCTTGGTTCAGGATTGTATGTGGATTGTATGTGGGTAAGATGTATGTGGACCGAGAACTCCCAGAAGTGCAAGCTGGATTTCGAAAGGGCAGAGGAACCAGAGACCAAATAGCAAACATGCGCTGGATTATGGAGAAAGCTAGAGAGTTCCAGAAAAACATCTACTTCTGCTTCATTGACTATGCAAAAGCCTTTGACTGTGTCGACCACAACAAACTATGGCAAGTTCTTAAAGAAATGGGAGTGCCTGATCACCTCATCTGTCTCCTGAGAAATCTCTATGTGGGACAAGAAGCTACAGTTAGAACTGGATATGGAACAACTGAGTGTTTCAAAATTGGGAAAGGAGTACGACAAGGTTGTATATTGTCTCCCTGCTTATTTAACTTATATGCAGAATTCATCATGCGAAAGGCTGGACTAGATGAATCCCAAGCCGGAATTAAGATTGCCGGAAGAAATATCAACAACCTCAGATATGCAGATGACACAACCTTGATGGCAGAAAGCGAGGAGGAATTAAAGAACCTTTTAATGAGGGTGAAAGAGGAGAGCGCAAAATATGGTCTGAAGCTCAACATCAAAAAAACCAAGATCATGGCCACTGGTCCCATCACCTCCTGGCAAATAGAAGGGGAAGAAATGGAGGCAGTGAGAGATTTTACTTTCTTGGGCTCCTTGATTACTGCAGATGGTGACAGCAGTCACGAAATTAAAAGACGCCTGCTTCTTGGGAGAAAAGCAATGACAAACCTAGACAGCATCTTAAAAAGCAGAGACATCACCTTGCCGACAAAGGTCCGTATAGTTAAAGCTATGGTTTTCCCAGTAGTGATGTATGGAAGTGAGAGCTGGACCATAAAGAAGGCTGATCGCCGAAGAATTGATGCTACGAACATGAGTTTGACCAAACTGCGGGAGGCAGTGCAAGACAGGAGTGCCTGGCGTGCTATGGTCCATGGGGTCACGAAGAGTCGGACACGACTAAACGACTAAACAACAACAACAACAACAAGATCTATAGCTGACCTGCTAAAGACAGGACCTTAATTCAAATCAAGCCCACCCCACCCCTTTTTGACTGACACGTTTTTTTGTAATAAGATGTTATTTTGCTTTCCCTGCAAGACAGTCTTACTTTTTAAGCAAATCATGCTTCTTTCCTCAACTGACTTTAAACCTGAAGCTTCCAGCCCATGTTTTCTTCCACTGGGAAGTAAAATGAAGCTCATTCCAGTATGATTGATAAATAGAATGCACAGGTATTTGAAGCTTAAAGAATCCATCCCACAGTGTATTCAGAAAAAGAGATTCAGGGAGAACACACCTATATTTCTTCTATTCATTCAGGCTTGTCTGCCTCTCTCCATTTTTTTGATGCTCTTCTCTTTTTTTGTTCTTGTTCATCTCCATGCCTATTAGGAACCAAAATACTCTGCCCCACAGCCAATAGGTGCTCTGCTCAATGTTCGTACTACAGTACTCATTATCCCTTCCAGAAAATTAACCAGGAATAGATCTGCCCAGGAATGCAGAACTACCACACCAGATGCTGCCCAAAGAGCTGGATAAGCCTTTGGTTCCTTAATCCTATCATGCAATACAGCAAACAAACAAACAAACAAACAAACAAAAAACACCTCCACTGTAAGAAAACCACTGTGTCCAGTACAGTTCCCATACTGTCATTTGGCAGGTAGCAGAATTTATGTTCAGGGCAGCATTAACTTAAACACAACAATTGCTCAAAGTGTGGGTGGGGCCAGGGGATCACATGCAAGCCCTACCCAAAATATTGCAACATCTATCATCTCAATTCCTAGCCTTCCCCATCTTACAAGGGAGTTTGTAGAGGGCTTCTACTTGCATTTGCTCCTATACACAGTGATACTGCTTCCTGCAGCGACCCTCTTTATGAGGGTCCTGGATTGCACAAACTTAATGGGGTACAGATGTTCCCTGTGCAACAGGGGTTGCAGTAGGGTTGTGGATGGACTTAATGGACGTGCAGACATTGTGGGTGGGGGTTGCATTAATATACCTATAGTGTATCCACAAAGTCTTCCTGATACTTTGAAAGTGGAGCTGTGAAAAGAAAGAGATTTCAAGAAGGCATGGAGAAATGCTCGAAACATTTTCGTCAATGCCTCCTGTGTTTCATTCACCTTTTAGTTACTACTAGCTGGCTCTGCCACATGTTTCAGTGGCTTTTTGTGTTAAATGGACCTTTTTGTGTTAAATGGAGCTTCAGAGTCTTCCTTCAGAGTCCCCTGACCTTCAGAGTCCACCTTCACTTTGCACACGCGTGTTCTGTAAAATTTTGCCCTGTCCCAAACCTGACACCCATACCCACACATGTTATGGGAAATCCCCCCACTCTGCCCTGACACATTTACCCTACCCAAAGGCATGGCCCTGTAAATTTGCTGGAAGGAAGGAAGACAGAAGTCAGAGATAGAAAATATAATTCTGGGTCAGTTAGAGCAGCCACCAGATAGAAACTGGCTCAGTGTAATGTTTGAAATGGGTAAAGCAACATTTAGCCTGGGGATGGGGAATCTGTGACCTTCCAGATGTTTTTAGACTCCAGCTCCCATCTCTCTCGACCACTGGACAGACCAGCTAAGACTGATGGAAGTTGTTGCACAGCATCACCTGAAGGTCACGTGTTTCCTACCCCTGCTTTAGTCTGTTAGTATAGCCCTGCCTCTCGTTCCGTCATCCTTGCTATATGAGAAGTGGTCTCTTTCTCTTTTTATGTCTATCCCGGTGGGTGAGGAGCAGCTGTGCCAAACAGAACCACCCCCTCCAGCTGCACACTTTCCAAACAATGTATAAGCAAGCCAATCTGTTTTCATCTCATTTGATTGAATTATTATCAGTTATGAGGTATTGTGGATTGAGACAAATTGCTGTTATCTTTAGCAGGAGATAGGAACTGATACTGAAATCCCGAGGTGGGGTGTTCCAATGAGGCTGAATATTGGAAGATTCAGGACAGGCAAAAGTAATTACCTTTTCACACCCTGCATAGTTATGTGAGGAGGTGTGTGTGAATCTGAACTTATGATATGGTTTATCTCTGTAGTTCATGGCATAAGAGTGACATAACTCTAATCTGACATGAGAGCCACCATGATGAGCTTTGGTGTCAGGAGTGGAGAGTCCTCCCCTCTCATTGGTAACTTCAAAAACAAGAATTAACGAGCAGTTTATATTTATAGTCCTTCAGTCATCTGGTTGCAAGAAAAAATCCACATCTCTCCACAAGGAGAGCAGTTGACTACTCTGAACCCTCCCCCTTCGGTCACCCACAATATCCTGGGTGCCAACGGGAAGTTCTTCCTTCTCTCTGCATTCTCTGTTCTCTAATATGGATGGACCTCTTAGTCTTTGGGGAGGGAGTGTCTTCCACACTGTCCAATGACGTCTCTGCTAATTGTTCCCTCCCTCCTGGTTCTCTTCTCATTATCTCGTAGCTAGGTAACTCCTTTCTAAGCTGCTCTGTGTCTCTCTCCCTATTTCTGAATCGCTGGAGACAGGGGGGGGGGCAGGGACGGTGAATATAAGAGGAGCTGATCTGTCTGAGAATGCATTCCCCAATCCTCTGATTCAGACCATTCTCTAACATTTGGTGAACATGGACCAAGCCAGATTACAGCCCCTTGCTGAAAAGCATTTGGGCATATCCAGAGTTCACACATTAACCTAAAATATCAACATGTGCAATTTAGACAGTTGCTAAGTACAGGATACTCAGCTCTTCAGTAGGATCCACCCACCCAATGGTAAGGCAGATAGCAGACAGGGATACCTAGGTTCAGAAGCCTTTCACCCTTTTGTTAAGCAAACAGGATGGCCAGTTTTTAGCATTTCCCACTATTCCGGAAGGAGTTATGGAAATTGTAGAATTCACTCAGTCCACAGCCCCCTCTCCACTGGCATAGCTTGGGGGGGGGAGTATAAAAAACCCAATAGTCCAAAGTTAGTTAGCTCTTCTAACTCCAACAGGACACAACTTACCCAGTGCTCCCCAGGACTCAGCACACTTCTGCTTCACTCCAATGGTTTGACTTCACCCCTGACAGCTTACTCTTCCATTGTCTCTTGAGACAGATGGAAGCCAACAACTTTTGAGTATTTTGCTGCATGCTGTTACACATGTATGCTCATTTCAAACCTCATCATTTTCAGATAGGAAAACTGATATTTCAGAGATAAAGTGCAAGATCTCCCCCAAAGTGCTGAAAGCACAGATGGGCAGATCTGGCTTCCTCTCACAGCATTTGAGGAATTTTACGGAGAGGCTAGACCTTCAAATAACAAATGACAAAAGGGGACCCAGTGGACCATGATTAGAAGATGAAAGAGAGAAAGAAAAAGGTTACATGTTATTAAACTGAAAACTTTCTAACATTTATAGGTCTGTGATGTTAAATCTAATTCTCAGTGTAATGCTGGTCATAGCAGTTCAATTGATATTTCTGGCTTTGTGGGTTGAAATGTAAAATAGTGGGTGAAGAAAAGATCTCCCAAGCTCACCTGATATAACCTTATTTATAAACAAGGCAATGTGGCCCACAAAATAATATTTGTGCAGTCACTCTGTAATAATATTCTATGTGACATATGCAAGTCCTATTGAAATTAATGGGAAGTGTATGTGGCTGCAATAGTCTTGCATAGTCTATTAATTTCATGGTTATCCAATACAAGTATCTAGATGGCAATGAAAGAATATTGTGCCCATTTTCATCTGTCCATAGCCCCAGTCCACAGCTTGGGTGTACACCAAGAGCTTCTGTATAGAGAGCTTTCCCTGCTCATTTTGAAGGGAAGAGGTGGCTCTGTGCATTGCCGTCCTGGTCTTCTGCAGCACATCACCAAAAAGAAGCCCATCAGCCAACTGATGAAGTTAAGGGAGACAGAAGACAGCGAAATGAAAATGCTAACATCCACTTTTACTGATCAAAGCTGCTACAGCACATTTCTAATTGTAGCAATGTTAAGTCATAAGAAAATTAGATTTCTTATTTCTAGCTAATGGCTCAGCTCCATAATGTGTTCTAGTTGTAAGCAGCTTTGGTTCCAGCCCATCAATTCCTCCCATCTGATTAATATTTAAATTCAATAACGATTTTAATACTGATGATTTATGAACATTCCATATATCACATTGATTCCCTGGTGTAAATGTAAATTACATGTTTCCCTCCCTATTTGCAAGCCAACCTAATTCATTGGCAAGATTACATAAGTGAAAAGCAGAGACCCAATTTATTAAGCTTTGAAGTCAATGAGGTTTTTTTTAAAGAACAACTGGGCATGATATTTAGATATATGGATAGCTGAGCTGCTGTGAAGATACTCCAGTGTTTCCTTCCAAACAGAAATTCTTTTTCTGTCGAATCACAATGCCGTTTCTTGATGGGCACAAAATCATTATCCCATTTTACCTTTATGCATTGTCATTGTTGCAAAATCTCCATTTTCTCTAATTTCCCTAGCATGCTTCACACATTTGGCTTAAGTAACTGTTTTATAGAAATGCTTCTAATAATCTCCTCCTTTGGATTAATAGAGCGTTGCAAAAAAGCAATCTAGATGTAATCTATGGTTGCAACAAGATTCTCTCTCTGTGTGTGTGCATGTGGAATTTTACCAATGCAAATATCCACTTGTGTGTGTTGATGAACACTGCAAAACAAACAAACAAACGTGATGTGGTTATATGTAGGACTGCATTTTTTAAAAAATGGTGCTGTGTTTTACTGATGGCCAGAGTCGCACCTGCCTACTATAAATCACCAAGCAGTAGTGAACTGAGCATGCTCAGACTTAATTGAGTTACTTAGAAGGATTCCCATTTTAATGTCTTCTCCAAAACCTTAAGAGTACTTCTCCAAAACCTTAAGAGTTTGCCTAAGCCTGCCAGACATTCTCCTTGTGCATGGGAGGTGCTGTTTTGGCTCAGAGGATGAGTTGCAAAGAGGATACATAAAAGAAATAAAGGAAAAGGGAGTGTGCCTCTTGAGGTAGAGGATTTCATGCTCTCTTCCTCCATCATGCATGCATATGCAGCACTATTAAAAGCTGTGACATAAATCTCTGCAGCTTGTGGTAATGGTAACTCATCGGTAATAGAAAGCAGGAGCATTGCACAATCCACCAAGGGATCTTCCTGCATAATCTCATCATTTCAACTAGATTTCCATGTGAACAACACTCAGCAGACTGAACCAGAAACATAAAGTTGAAGGGAATGCATGGAGTCCAAAAGGCATGTGGGGTAGTGTTCATGTTATGCAGCTACATTATTATTATTTTTTGGAAAAGCCTTTAAATAATAATTTAAAAGTCCAGGCAATTTAAATAGATGGCAATAATTTCTGGAAGTCCTTTAAACTGAATTTTCTACCACTTTTCTTGTGAAAAGTGCCACTTTCAACCTATAGGAAGGCAGTCAGAACTTTCTGCAGTATTAAGAAAGTCTGCTGTTTATTCAAAGTGCTGCAAGGCCTTCTGTGAATTAGTTTTACCTTGCCATGGTTTTAGAGAATATTCAGGAATGGAAAATCATTTGGTAGCTTTGAGGTATGAGTTATGATTCATACTTTTAATTTCAAATCCTAAAGCATGGGAAATTAAAGAATGAATGTGTTGTGTTGGAGAAGATAAGTAGTGGTGAGTGGCTCTGGGTCCACTGCCAGTTGGCAAGGGCTAGATGGCTATTGATCAGACCGGTGTTGTTACAATGTATTATTCATATGATTTGCATCCTCAGTGTTTGCTATGAATTCATTCCCCCCCCCCCCAATAAAATGGTGGAAGTGGAGATTTTATAGCTGCCTTTGAGAGACCTAAATTTCAGAGATATGTGTGTGCTCCTCTCCATCCCTCTCCCATACCAGAGAGCCATCTTGGCAGCTTATTGGCAAAAGGCTACCAGTGTGGTCCCCTTTGGGATACATTCTCTCTCATTCATTCTGATTGCCACAGCAGTTGTAGCTTTTATGTAGCTTTTGGCCCTTCCCCTTTTTTACTTATTATATTTTAGAATCTTGACTTCCTTCCAAAAAAAGCCCAAGGTAGCATACATTATTTTGCCATAGCTGCCAAGTTATCCCTTTTTTAAGGGATTTTCCCTTATGTTGAATAGGCTTCCTCGCGAGAAAAGGGAAAACTTGGCAGCTATGTATTTTGTACATCCAAGTGAAGTGGGTTAGGCTGAGAAAGAGTGGTTACCCAGTGAGCTTCTTCTTCTTCTTCTTTTTAAATAATATTTTTTATTGATTTTATACATTCAGAGATAGAAAAAGGAACAAAAAAATACAAACACTATAAAAATATACATAAAAAGAAAAAAGAAAACATACCGCACACAAAAAATAAACACAATAACAATACCTATAATCATTTTAACTTTCTCCTAACTTTCAAACCATTGTTTCTGGGACTTCCCCAAGTCTCCCCTAACTGATTTCCTTTTCGAATCTTCTTTAGCAGTTTCCTAATCATTCTTTTAAACATTTTCCAACGCTATCCCATATCCTTACATCAAATCAACTATATTAAATTCATCTATACTTTCTTTCTAACATCTTCTTTCATCCCTAATGCCTAGTAAAAAAAAATTCCAAGGAAATTCAAATTTTTATACACCACAATGTTTCCCTAAATAAACTTTGAACTTCTTCCAGTCTTCTTCCACCGTCTCCTCTGTCTGGTCTTGGAGTCTCCCCGTCAGTTCAGCGAGTTCCGTAAAGTCCATCATCTTCATCTGCCATTCTTTTATAGTTGGTAATTCTGGTCACCCAGTGAGCTCCATGGCTGATTAGACCTCCCTTGCCTTAAATCAGCACTCCAACACTGACTCGATTCTTCCAGAAAGAGCCAATGCATAGATGTGGGTGTACCCACATCAAACTCCAGATAAGGTTAGGAAGGACTCCTGCCTGAAACCCTGGAAAGCCATTGGCATTCAGTGTCAGTAATACTGAGTAAGATGGACCAATGGGCTGAGATCCTATGTTCCAAAGACTAACAACAAAGGGCAAATTTTGGGAGGACCCCAAAACCAAGAAAGTGGAGACACCCAAATATTGCCACATTTTCACGGGACACATATCTCTATCACATATCATACCCCACTTACCTAATGGAACAGAAACCATATATGTGAATATGAGCAATATGGGTTGCTTTTGGGGGTCTGGAAATGTGATATAAATAATTATATTATTTTATGCATTGTTTTTGACATTTCGCTTCTAATGAAACGTATTGAAGTGAACTATTAAATTATTTAAATTGCACAATTAATTAAATTAGTTTCCGCCATAGCCGATAGAAAGAGGGACAGTGTAGGTTTTAGCAGAAACTGAGCTGTAGTGGAATGGAAATGGCACTGGTTGCGACAAACACGGGGCAGGATGGAAATCTTTGCCTCCTTACATCCCTAAGAACAAGACAATGCTTCAAATGGCATTATAAAATGTATCTTTATTGAAGGAAATGTGGAACATACATGAAACAAAGAAAATGTAACAGTTCTTGGGAAAGTTCTGAGGAGTATAAAACAAACTTTGATGAGAAACAGAATAGCATCTACTCTAAGACTCAGTTTTCAAACTTCCTCTGAAATGTGCAGAAGGGTCTCTGTCATTTTTGTTTTTAATGCTCTTCCAATGACTGGCTCCCTCTTGAGACGAGAAACTACATTTTTGGCTAGCTGTAACCTCTCCCTCAAGAGATCAGGCAAAGGAAAATCTATTTTTTAAAAGGATTTATTTCTTGGTTTTATAGGTTTGAGCGTTCCACTAAGGGATTTTCCAACTTCCTCCACTTATTACACCGAAAGCTCTCTAAATATCAGCATTTCCATGGGGAAGCCCAAACCGTATTGCTCATCAGTTCGGGAAAATGGTGGGGCATTTTTCATTATCGGTCTCTCCCTACCATGTCCTCTTAAAACAACATCAACAACAATAACTAGAAATGGCAGAGCTTCTCTAATTAAAACCTGTGGCAACAAGACACTCATGAATGAGAAAAAGCAGAGGCTTTTCTTATCCTAGAAAGACAAAAATCCATCAAATATCCCTTTCCGATCAAGGAGACTAGAAAAATTAGCGTGAAACTAACAGGACAACCCAATATTTTTATGTTACTTTCCTCATCTACATGGGCAGGCTCTGTAGCTGCCAGAACCTCAGGATAAAGTGCAATGTAGGAACCACTCCCCATTTTGACCCCTAGACTGAATTTATATGCTCATTTCTCGCCACTGATGACATTTTTAAGAGCCAGAAAAAAACTTGCATTTCCATTTTTCTTCTTTCTTATGTTGTGTCAAGTATTTTTCTGCAAACAGAAACAAAGGAGCTACTCAGAGAACCATACTGAGGCCCATTTTTATGCTCTCTGAATGAAAAATAAGACTAATCAAGGGGCTCCCCCTCTTCAATGGGGAAAAAAAAACAATGAGAGCAGAATACCCATTGAAACAATTGATTATTCAGTGGTTTGAATCAAAGCACGTGGGGTTTATCTGCAAAGCCATCAAAAAGATTTTTTTATTGAGACACTAAGTAGATAAGAGCATTATTTAATGTCTGAAAATGTAGCAAGCCATTTTTTTCTTTTTTAGTGTGTAACTAAACAAACAAATGAACTTACAGCTTGTATAACAGAGTACGTCTGATTCTTAATGCAGACCGAAAGTTCAAAAACAGCTGCTTATGGAATAAATCTAAGATTGCTGTGCCAAACACACTTTATTGGGGAGTAAGCCTCATTGAACTCAGTAGGGCTTAGTTCTGAGTAGGCACAGAGATAGTAAGAAAATAGGAAGTACCCTGCTGGACCAGCCCATCGAGTCCAGCATCCTGTTCTCTTGGTGGCCAATCAGGTGCCCATGGAAAGTCTGGAAGCAGGACCTGAGTACAAGTCCCCCTAATGGACTTCCCATAGGCAGCTGTATTGAATGTATACATGCAAAGTCTGGAATCAGGCCCTACTAGTGCCGTGATCCCCATTGAGATATATTGGAAAGGATGTGTGGCTCCTGAGGAGGTGGGGGGAAGAGTTCAAAGAGTTGGAGCCAGATGACCATGGGGAATGGGGCAAGGGAGATACAACTGGGGACTTGAGAAATGTCTGAGCTGCAGGAGAAGCCAGTGATCAAGAAAGGCAGGAGTTGGATCCTGGGGAATGTTCAGGTGGTTTGTCAGAAAGGTGTTCCACCCTGCAATATCAGACACTTTTAGTAAGGTACCTCCTAAAGGGCCACTGCTGATACCAGCCCCTCCTGTAAGTAGGGAGCCTCCTCCAGGGGAGGGAAAGGGGCACCTGAGAGTAAGTTGAACATGAAGCCAGCACCTCCATTGCCCAGGACATGGAGAGGCCAGCACTGTCACATTCAACCCTCACAAGCCCAGCCCACTTGCAGAAGCGTACCATAGCAGAGAGACCTGTTGTTTGCATGGGTATTTGTTGGGTCAGTGTCTCAGCTTGCACATAGCCATGCAATTCACTTGCTGTGCCTTCAACCCTTGCTTTGCCTATGCCTCACACAGATTTATGCATTAAAGAATTTAGCAGAATCAGAAATCCAAGTTTGAATTTTTCATCCACTAGTGAGGAGAATTAGCAGAGACATACAAAGGCAAAGTGCATTCCAAAATCAGGGCATCACCACAGAATGAGCCCCCTTTCCCTTGGGTGTGGAACAACTAGGATAATTTAAGCTGCTATAGAGCAAAGGACCAAAAAGGCAATGCAGAACATTTCTTGCCCTCGAAGTCAGATCACTGCGCTGTGAGATGGTAATGATCATTGTTGCTCCACCAATGGTATCAATATACTGGCTGCCTCAAAACAGAGTCACATGTCAAGGTCATCAGAAAAAATGGTTCATAGTCTCTCATCAAAGCTCATTTCCATTCTAAATCAAGGGTCTGGATATTATTCCTATTAGTGGCATTTAAGCAGCAGAATAATTTCTCACGTGTTTGTGGACACTTTTTAGAGACTGTCTACATTCTCTGCTGCAACTGTTTTTCCAAGAGAGTCAGAAGAAAGCTGAGAGTGAAAGGAAGGGTAATAGATTGCACTGGTGAACTTGGCGCCCTTCACTTGAAAGAAAAGACTCCCAAATGCTTCCGTCCATGGAAGCAGCAACAAGAAAAATGTTCTTTCAATGCAGGGCTATGGCCATTGTGACATGAGTAGCTGGTTTACTAATCCACTCTCACAGCCACCTCCTCAATTTGCATATTTGAAAATTTCAAACTCACTAGCTGGGTCCGTGCTATCTGAGCCAGGCTGCAGAATTAATGTGCCCAATCATTTGGTGAAAATTTCCCTAGTTTATTCTGCTAAAGTTGCCAAAATACTCCTGTACCACTGACCCAATCTTTATTTGCTTCCCAACTAGCATAAACACAATCAGTCAGTTCCTGTTCAGAAAGTTGTGCTGTTTTATGAACTGTCATGTCATGTCTATCGACAGATGGCTTTGTTTGAGAAAGGCTTCATTAGCAGACCTTTCCTATTCAAAAAGTCCATATGGTGTTTTATACTCACGGGAGTATAAAACTTGTTCCCTTTTCATTTTCAAACAGCTCTTCATGATCTTTTTCTATGAAGAGATGATACATAAATCCTACAGTAACATTAAGTGTCTGGTTAACTAAGAGTTTGGGCCTTTAGCAATACAATGATATGCAGCATATGGTAGATAAGGGGACATGCAAAGATATGATATTTCAAATACTGTTGTTGTTGTTGTTGTTGTTGTTGTTACTACTACTATTTCTATCCCACCTCACTGCCCATTTATCACAAAACAGAACAGTAGCATGTATTTTAACACAGAATCACCAGGAACCCTGGAAGTGTTTTTACGGTGAATGGGCTCAGGGCAGTCCAAGAGTCAATTAAAAAATTAATCCAGAAGACAACTGAAAATACACAGTTCATGAATATTATAGGATTGCTCAGTGTTCAGAACTTGGCCTTGCCACTGTCAGTTTCAGCTCTGTCCTGCTGAAGCTCAACTTGGATCATCAAAACACAGCTGAGCTTTCATCCCAAGGCACAGCAAGCTAGACCGTGCAGTCAACTGTCAAACCCTAAAAAATGGATTGAACCTCTCCCTCTTCTTTATAACTTCGTTTGACTGCAATAGCAGTCCCCTTTGCCTGATTGTGGCTAGTGGATTCAGCACCACCTGGCCAATTTTAGGAGGGATTTTAGCCCCTCTATCCTTACAGGGCCGTAGCTAGGGGGTGGTGAGGAAGGCCCCCACCAGGGGTGCATGCGAGGTGGGGGCACAAAATTGGCAAAAAAATAGGTCCATAAATATTTTCTGTGAAAGAGTTCATTACAAGGTGAAGCGTGTGAGGAATTGAATGGGTGAAGGGGGGGAGGAGAGGTGGAAAGAAGAGCTAATTTGTCCCTGGCTAGGGGGCACAATGGTTCTGCCAGGGGTGCAAGATCACCTAGCTATGGTTCTGTATCCTTACAGGGTCCCTGAATATTAAAGAACAACTTAAGCACAGTCCCTCTCAATAAGAAGTTATTAGCAAGGTCTTCATGGAAGTTATTAGCAAAGTCTTCATGGAAGAACATAAAAGCATTGGCTAACTTCTTGTTAACAGGTCCGTATAGTTAAAGCTATGGTTTTCCCAGTAGTGATGTATGGAAGTGAGAGCTGGACCATAAAGAAGGCTGATCGCCAAAGAATTGATGCTTTTGAATTATGGTGCTGGAGGAGACTCTTGAGAGTCCCATGGACTGCAAGAAGATCAAACCTATCCATTCTTAAGGAAATCAGCCCTGAGTGCTCACTGGAAGGACAGATCGTGAAGCTGAGGCGCCAATACTTTGGCCACCTCATGAGAAGAGAAGACTCCCTGGAAAAGACCCTGATGTTGGGAAAGATTGAGGGCACTAGGAGAAGGGGACGACAGAGGACGAGATGGTTGGACAGTGTTCTCGAAGCTACGAACATGAGTTTGACCAAACTGCGGGAGGCAGTGGAAGACAGG
The DNA here is from genome assembly GCF_963506605.1 of Zootoca vivipara. Taxonomy (NCBI): domain Eukaryota; kingdom Metazoa; phylum Chordata; class Lepidosauria; order Squamata; family Lacertidae; genus Zootoca; species Zootoca vivipara. The sequence goes on from NC_083283.1 coordinate 26,933,315, forward strand.
AGTGCCTGGCGTGCTATGGTCCATGGGGTCATGAAGAGTCGGACACGACTAAACGACTAAACAACAACAACAACAATTTCTTGAAGCCCAACAGAGACTTGACCTTGTCTCTCTTCCTGTCTCTCTTCCTTAGAAGGGCATGACTTTGCTTGTGCAGTGAGCAAAAAGGGTTTAATGGAGAGATACGTATGGCTTGCTGTGAAAAGGTTTGCTTCCTGATTGTGTCTCAGTAAATACTGCGCTCACTGTGCTCAAAAGAGAAACAAAAATGGATCTTGAAGTCTGCCAAATATAGCTACTCATTAAGAACATTCACAGGGATCCATGTCACTTGTGACGACACATTGCTAGAAAGATGAGCTCTCAGTCAGATGTAAAACGTACCATTTTATTTTGTTTTATTTTAAAGCAGGAGATGACTTTAGAAAACAATGACTTATTCAAATGTCAGCCTAATTCCAGGCACATAAGATATTTCCCATTTTCAGGGCAAAAAGAAGAAGAAGACAGAACAAGGCAAAAAGGAGAGAAAAATAAAAATAATGAGCAAGTCGAGAGAAGGTAATATATATATATGATTAATCTAAAATCAAAGTAAGAAATAAAGCTGTAAAAATAAAAGTTTCTTCCCCCGCTTTTTAATCATTGAAAATATTAGCTGTTAGACATATTGCTGATGTCAGTTACCCTGAAGATGGAGGTCTGCCCTGGCTGTCTTCAGTGAGCGCTTGCTGCAGTGAAGCAGAGTTCATTGGGAGATCTGCCAACCTCACTTCATTTGATCTAAATAGGGATTTATAAGTAGCAGGAAAATGTGGAGGAATCACCCTGAGCAGTCTTCTAGCTCCTCTGTGCATTTTTTTCATATTGCAAGGTCTCATTTGGATCACCACCCCACAAAAAAGAAAATGTATGTAAAAGAATGAGAAAATAATAACCTGTATTGTCAGATTTTTGAACCTTGTCAGACAGAATATATTAAGAATGAGTAGGGTGGGAAAGTATGTTTCAGAGACATGGGGAGAGTATTTCCACTTATTTTAAAGGAAGAGTAGCCTGCTGCGTTTCTCAATGTGTCTTATGGTTTAGAGTATCCATATACAGTAGCTGTGTGTGGAATCTGTGCTTCTATTTTGGATTAATGGACTTAATGCCTGAGTATTGGGGAAATTCCGGTCAGGAATACAAGGGCTCTATGCAGTGTCCATAACCCCGGTTGGGGGCCAGCAACACGCATGAGCCCCTGGGAGCCTGAGGGGAGAGGGGAGAGCCTATGCACCCAACTCCCTGTCTCTCCCTGTAGGGTTTCCCCTTGTTGACAAGGCGAGTTTATTTCTGTCCTTAGGTGACAGTTGGAGAATCAATGTCTACGCAACCACTCACTTATTTTATATTTGTATTTCAATAAAAGTTGTGGCCAAATTCATGCCAAAAACCATTAAACAAAAATTCTGTCTATGGTGTGAGTTATTTGAGGGGTGGTTTTGGGGACCTCCACACGCAAACATGCAAGCAAGCAAGCACCTTGCTTCCTTCAATACAATACTGAAGATCAGCATTCAGACCTTTTCACAAAATTAAGTACTTCTGTTGCCTCAGAACATACAGCTGCTAGCGGCTCAGGTAGCGTTGAGAATTTTGCACAGCATGCTTTGAAGAACACAAGGTTGTATTTACTCAAGATAGGAATCACAATAGAGCTATCAATCTTCAAAAATCTGTTGAAGTAAGCGCATTAAGGAAAATTGTGCTGTATGGCTACAAATTTTACTTTCAGAATAATATGAGCATTTTAAAGTTCAGATTGGCTCATAGCATGCCATTATGCTGCTTTTTCTCGTCAAAGTTGCTGGAGCAAAAAGCACATGTTAAAAAATAGAATTTGTAGAGAGATTATAAGGCTCTAGTCTTATATTGCCTTAGAAGGCAAACTTTATCACAGTTAGGCATTTTTCATACCTTCCCAGTAGTTGAACCAAGCCATTTCAAATGCCTAGGCAAGTTTCAAAATATATGTGTATGTCAAAAGGAATGGGAGAGCCAAGTATTTGGGATATAATCAACAAGGCAAACCTGAACACGGTATTCAGGTTAAGGTCACTTTCCATGTTATCATGCATCCAACTCAGAAAATATACAGTTAGGTTGAAGAGTAGTATAAACAGTACAAAGTGCAATGTTAACTCATTATCTTAAGTTTGTCTATATTCTCTCTGTTTATTGTAGGTTTCACGCTATAGATAATATACAGTAGAAAAGGGCAGAACAAATTGATGAGCTGAAGCGTTACAAAAACCAGACATTGTCAGGCATCCAGATAGATAGGCACACTATATATAAATCACAACATGTTTTGCCTGGAACATGGCCACAGAAGGGGGACCCATTAACATTAATCCTAATCTTCAAAAGAGTGGAATGGGAACGTGTGGTCCTCCAGAACTTGTTGAACTTAACTCCAACCAAAATTAAAAAATCCTTCCAGTAGCACCTTAGAGACGAACTAAGTTTGTCATAGGTATGAGCTTTCGCACGCACACAAAAGCTCATACCTACGACAAACTTAGTTTGTCTCTAAGGTGCTACTGAAAGGATTTTTTAAATTTTGTTTTGTATTTTTTTATTTTGTTTTGACGACGTCAGACCAACACGGCTACCTACCTATAACTTAACTCCAACCATCAGCCTCAAGCTAGCATGGCCAATGATAAAAGATGTTGTAGTCCAGCAACATTTGGAGGGCCATAAAAAATTCCATTCCTGGTTGAAAAGTCATTTTTGAAAGCATGGAGAATGGGAATTGTGCTAGACTTCTTAAAAGAAGAGGTCTCCTATTAACCAGGGGTTACCTAATCTAGTCTCCCTATTTCCCACAATGGCCAACCACAAGTCACAAGCAGGACAAGGGTGTAATAGCCTGGTAGTTGGCATTCAGAGGCATATTGCCTGTAATTCTGGTGGCGGCATATATGACCATGTCAGGGACTGGGCAGAGGAGGAATGCTGGAGACTGCCTCCCCATCTTGACCCCTCCAGGGAGGAGGAAGAGGAAGACGTTATAGATTTACAACAGTGGTTTGAGGGAGGTCACAGCTCAGAGGCAAATGAGGGGAAAGGTTGGGAAATAATGAGAGAGGAAGAGGCAGGACCGGAATGGCAGCTGGCTGACTCAGTGTCTTTAGAAAGCATTCCAAGACCCCCCCATCTCCCAGAACCTGGCGGACCTTAAAAGTAGGAGAGCAAAGAGCTCAAAGACAGAGGGCATGTAGCAGCACCCATAGAAGTGACGAATGAAGAAGTGGGAGAGACAGGGAGGGGTGGAGATTCACTTGGGACAAAGCCATTATCCAAGAGGCTGGGTTCTACAGCCTCTCTCTGTAATATTGAAATAAAAAAGGACGGTAAGAAACTTTTTCTTATCTTTATACTTTCCTGGGCAACCAGCCGGGAGCTACTGACAACTTCATAGTCAAGTGGGTATACCAAGAAAATGATGAAGTTATTTCTCTTTTTCTTCTCTAACTTATGAAAAACTTGTTTAACATCTCTCAAAAAGTTTAATGAAATGTATGAAATAATGGAAATGAATTTCATTACTGTCTGGTATGGTACAGCCTCTAAGCTGGATAAGAAGAGGCTCCAACGAGCAGTAAGAACTGCAGAGAGGGTAATTGGTGTTAGTTTGCCTCCAATAGAGACACTTTATGCCACTTGAGTCAGGAAGAGAGCAGAGAGAAATGCTGCAGACCCTTCGCATCCTGGTCATTACCTGTTTGATTTAGTCCCATCCAGACTCTATATACATGACTCTATATACAAAAACGTCTAGGCACAGGAATAGCCTTTTTCCTTGTGCCATCAAATTGTTGAATCTGTAGTTGTGTGCAAGGGAGGCCAGTTGGTGGCATGGGTTTTTTTCGCTGTGCTGTTGTATTGTGAGGGGAATAGTATTTGTATGAGGTACGTTTTTTCTTTACATTGCAATGTAGTCGAAGCAAAATTCCAAGTATGGTTGATACTTGGCCAATAAATTATTCTATTCTATTCTACGCTTTAAAAAATCAAATAGAAATAGGAAGAACATTGGTTGTAAACAGCGGCTTCTTTCCTATTGAAATAGCTACAGTATTTGTGGGGAGCTGATTTTCACTGGGGAAATTGTGTGGAGGAATTTGCATGCTGAAGTCTGGACCAGAAACACAATCATACATTTAACAGATTTTCATTTGACCTCGACTTTACCATCACAGCGTGGGAAAGAGCCTTTCTGTAGTGGCTCTTATGCTGGGAATGACTCTGGTGCCATAATAGCTTGAGACAGCATGTCATGTAACATGAACCGGGGTCTTCAGTAATAGTAGTTGTTTTTTCAAAAAGGCAAGCTTTCAAGTGTTGAGAAATTAGTTTTTTGAGTCTGTTCTTGGAATAAAATAATTTGCACTCAACCATTCATCACATTACCAGTTGTTGTTTTTCCTTCTGGATTCTCCAGTCATCTGTATTATAGCAATCCTCTTCTATCAACCTAACTTTTTCCCCAAGAAGCCCACACATATGGTGTTTATAAAATAGGTTTCTTTGACTTCATATGATTTCACTTTATTCTGGACTTCCTGCAGGGCACATATTCTTTCTTTTCAATTGCTGAAGATAATTCAATAATGTTGCCTTTCCAAACAATGAGCAATTTATTGCTTAAATGTCAAAAATTGCCAGGCTGACTTAAAGTAGGACATGAGGTTAAGCTTGGAAGATGCTGCTGTATTCAATAAAATAAAATAAAATAGCGTAGACAGTTTTCTGAGAAAATAAACTTTGCACTGGTGTGGTCCACACGTACTAAAGGAAAGGATACATAATTCTGTATTTAATGGGCTTGTATCTTTTCATGAAGGGATGAGGATGACTCTGTGGTCTAAACCGATCAGAAGGTTGGCAGTTCGAATCCCCGTGATGGGGTGAGCTCCCGTTGTTTGGTTCCTGCTCCTACTCACCTAGCAAATCAAAAGCACATCAAGTGCAAGTAGATAAATACCGGTAGGTACCACTCCGGCGGGAAGGTAAACGGCATTTCTGTGTGCTGCTCTGGTTCGCCAGAAGCGGTTTAGTCATGCTGGCCACATGACCTGGAAGTTGTCTGCGGACAAACGCCGGCTCCCTTGGCCTAGAGAGCAAGTTGAGCGTGTCAGGGGTACCTTTATCTTTTCATGAACTGAAAATATCATACTATATAATAGCTGAAAGAAATATGCAAAATTAAAACACATCTAAATAGCAAATGTTAGTTTAACATGTAAACAATTTGCAAGATGCCACGAAAGCAACATCAAAAATACCAAAACCCAGGTCTCTGGAATAAAAATGGCAGTTGAAGTTTCAGAGTGCCTGGTGAGTATTTCTGTGAAGCAGATTCCAGTTACATCAGTGCTAGCATAGAAAAGGCCATTGAGGGTATGCCACAATTGACCTAATTTCCTTGAATAGTATATATTGGTTCAGAAAACTGCTTTGCTTAATATAATAATTTAAAGACTCTTGAAGTGGTTTATGCAGAAGGTAATAGATGTACAAGCAACAACTTTCAATAAAATTCCTGAAAGCTAAGCAAGAGTCTGGAAATATACTACACCATAACCATCATAACTCATGAGCCACCCCTGGAAGTTCCCCAGATGTGCCAAAATGTAATGATTCCAGTTCCAATCAGCTGCCATTGAGAGGAACCTGACCACCAACAGCAGAGCCCACTAGAGACCCGTGATGAACAAACACTGAGGCATACTAATGAGAAGATTAAAATTCCCAGAACAACTTATAGACACATGCTAATAAGTGCAGTGTAATTAACTGGCAAAGTAACCTATTTTCTAGGGATAACACATTTTAATCAGTAATTTCAAGATGTGTTTTTCTGTTATCATTTCCTCGTGTTCCCCTTTTGGGGGCTTGAAACAATTTTATACTGCAAAGCCTCTAAAACTTCTGCAACAACTTCTAGGCCTTTGGAACTATCTACCTGGGTCATGTGAACTTAGGGCAAGTCCTCAAGTTATTCGCTTTTTAATACAAAGGATATATTTCAAAATTAGAAACTCTGTCATCTCACAGCCTTTAACTCCTCATAATCTCATACGGAAAGAGTTGCGGAGTGTTTTGGCTTTGTGACCCTTATCTATATGTTCTGTTTTGTTCTAAAGAAGATGGGGCTGCTATTAATAGGAGCAGTCTTATAACTAGACAATTGTCAACAAGGGCAATGTTCTGCACAAGTCCTAGGGTTCTCTATCACAGAGGAACAGAACATAATTTGGGGGTGAATATGGTGCTACAATTGTGCAGTGGAGAGCTGTCCTAAACATCATAGCATTAAACAATATATATATATATGTACCTCTCGGTTGACTTTGCTAAATCACACATTTTAAAATGGAGGAATAAACTGAAGGAACAGATGGCATAGATGTGATTTTTTAAAAAACTGAAGTTCATAGCAATAGAGCATTTTATAAAGAGAAAAGAAAGCAAAAAACAATGAACAGTAAACCATAGCAATATTGTGTCGTTAGAGTTTGGGGGGCATTTAGATCTGCAGTAATATGTGTCCTTCAGCTAACAAAAGCAGCAAGGGTAACACATTTTGTACCGGTGGGCAAAGCAAGTGATATATATTTAGCCATCACATTGTGAACTGATGATGGAAGCTCTGGTAGAGATGTCTCATTTACTGGAACAATACTATCAAGACTAGCAGGGATGCCAAGGCAACACAGCTGTGAAACTCCACTGGCACTTTGGAATGATTCAGTCCAAGAAAATAAACCCCAAGCAATGTAGCATCTCAAGGAGTCTTTAAAAAAGAAGAAGCAACTTTGTAAACTTTTTTTTTCAAAACTAACCAACCAATACTACGAAAGGCTCTTAGGAAGATTGGGGACAATGCTGATTTTTCTAGAACTTTCGCACAAGAAGCAAACAAAAGGTTCATATTGGAAAGGACATGGGAACATTTTCTGCCATATTTAGCTTCTCAAATTCCCACTGAAGTACTATTGATGTGTTCTTTTGCTTCAGCACTAATTTTGGAAGGAGAACGTCAATTTGAAATTCTGGAACAGAAGATGTGAAATTTGCCACAGTTTGATTCCTTCAATTCATTTGAACCCCTTCCTCCCCTGCTCCCATGTTAAGTGATGCACATGGGCAAAAATCATATCTTAATATAAAGGTGTATATGATTGCATAAAAATCATCTGTGGACAATGTTAACCAACATACTCCTGTGTTACATGGCATTGTAAGACACCGTATACAAAAGAATCTTAATACAATTATACATAATCCAGGCTTCCTCAACCTCGGCCCTCCATATGTTTTGAGACTACAATTCCTATCATCCCTGACCTCTGGTCCTGCTACCTAGCAATCATGGGAGTTGTAGGTCAAAAATATCTGGAGGGCTGAGGTTGAGGAAGCCGGTACATAATCACATCAATCTTTCATGTTTTTACATGAGTAGAATGTGTCCTTTTATTTAAAATGCATCTCTGGGTTATTTATGGGGCATAGGAATTCATTCATATATTTTTTTCATAATATAGTCCGGCCTACCACAAGGTCTGAGGGACAGTGGACCGGCCCCCTGCTGAAAAAGTTTGTGGACCCCTGATCTGGATGAACTAAGGAAACACAAAGCTCCAGGAAACAATAAAGCATGTTTCAATGGAGTACTCCTAATTCATCCAAGTTTGGAAACAGGACCACACAATCAATCCCTCCAAAATATAGAACATACTTAGTATGTTTGCAGATAATTCCTGGAAGATTTCCAGATTCCATTAAGTCTTCCTGAGAAAAGTCTCAAGAGGGTCAGGACAAGCCATCGTCTGAGCACTCCAATGATCATTAAGCACTCTGCAAGTGCTCCCATGAAGATTCCCAGGTGCTTCTCAGAACAATGAAAGTGCAATTGTATTCCAACAAAATTTATGAGAATACCCTAGAACAGGCACCCCCAAACTTCGGCCCTCCAGATGTTTTGGACTACAATTCCCATCATCCCTGACCACTGGTCCTCTTAGCTAGGGATCATGGGAGTTGTAGGCCAAAACATCTGGAGGGCCGCAGTTTGGGGATGCCTGCCCTAGAATGATGGAAGTATCCAAGCACTACCAACCCACCCACCCCTGTGAGTTATGCACTTATTTCCACTCCCCCGAGGATTGCCACCACCACCACTAGCATGATCCTTCTTACCCCACCTCGGATCTGAATATTTCTGCAGTAGTAATGCCACAGCTGGACTCTGGCAATGCTGCACCCACCACCAGCTAGGGAAGGAGGATGGTGGGCCAGTTAGGCAGCGTTTTGAAGCCACTTTTGGGGTCACGGGGCACTGGTTCACCATCCGATCTTGCGTGAAAGCATTTACCAATATCTGTAAGGGCACAATCTAGAATCCACCCTCTCACCAGCTAGTATGAGAAGTTTTTATCTGCGCCATGGGCCATAGTGAATTCTTCTACTCAACTATTCGTGGTTTTACCATAATCTCATATTTTCAATGAAGATAGAAACTTGATTCGGATCCTTCCTTCCTTCCTTCCTTCCTTCCTTCCTTCCTTCCTTCCTTCCTTCCTTCCTTCCTCACTCTCTCAAACCTAGGCAGCCTTTTGCAAATAAGGAACAGACACTATTTTTTCTCTTATACATTTATGTTAAACAGAAAGCATTCTGATCCAGTAACACATTCCAGTAGGGTTGCTTAAAATCACATATCTCTCAGTTGTTGGGGAACCGATGAAAATGTGTTGATGGAACACCCAACTTCAGTTTTTTTATGTTATATGACAAAGAGTAATTGTCAGTTTTTTTGTCTCTACTTGGAAGACTCAAAAGAAAATATATATGCTGATTACCCTTGAATCATGAAATATTAATTTTTGCCATCTGGGTTTTGTTCTCCTAGATATCCCATAAGGTTTATAAATCTGAAAACGGGGCCAGACATTTGGAAACTGATCCCTAAGTCAGGGAATGGTCCCTGCATTTTGCAGTCACATAGAAAATGAAAACCACCCAAAACTTGCTACTCCTTGGCTATCGTTTCATGCAGTCAGCTAGTTTGGACACACTAGCCTGCCATATGGATCAATCTCTCCCCCACCCCCCCCCCAGCGACATTTGTCTTCAAATTGATAACAAACATTTCTGAAAGCTGTATGCATGGAAGGCACACCCTGAGGGCCATTTCATGCAGTGAGAGAGATATAATTGCGCTGCCAAGATATGGCGGCCCTGTTGCGAGAATCGGTCTTTTATTTCATCTCCTTAAGATGAAATCTTCACACCAGATGTGAATGAATGTAAACAAAAATGAGAGGTTGGTTTTTGTAGGACTTCATTAATCATGTTAGGCATTATTAATCTTTCCACATGTGTCACTTGCTTAAAATCAGTATGCTAACGGAATTCTTTTTTTCCCCTTTTTACACACTCCGAATTTGCCTTTTTGAACAAATTGAATGCCGAGTTGTAATTTTGGATAGTTGGAGATCTGGTGGCGTACATGTGTGAGAGCTCACAAAATACTGAAGCAGAGTGTAATGCACACCCACCACCTAGGTCACATCCACACAATACATTTAAAGCTCTCTTATACCACTTTGGTTTGTTAAGGGGCCTAGAACTGTAGCCCCAAGAGGTTGGCACCCTTAACAAACTACAGCTCACAGGATTCTTTGGGGGAACACATGACTGTTTAAAGTGGTATCATCGCACTTTAAATGTAGGGTGTGGAATTTCCATCTTGGTGGATTAATATATGGGCAAACAATTGTTTTTAGGCTCAATTATCCACTTCATCATTTGATGACAAGATCAGGCCAAACTATAGATAGGGGATTGGACAAGGTTACCTTTGAAGTCCCCTCCAACTCTATGAACCTATGATTCTTACGCTGGTGTGGAATCTTTGTTGTCAGGCAAAGGTTCAAACTCATGATTACAGCTTGTAGTTCGTCTGGAGAGAGCTAAGACATAAGCCCAAATTCAGATGGCACGCTAAACCAAACTATGTCTTTGCTCAGAGCAGCAGAGCTACAAATCAACTGGGGAGAGATGAAGTGGGTTTCCTCTCCAGAAGCCTCTGCACTCATGTATTCACACTTAAGTCATGGTTTGATCTCATGTGACATGGAAACCTAGCCAATGTCATCTGCCATGGATTGCTAATACACATGAATGAAGATGGCCAGAAGCAAGGGAGGGCAAGGTCCCTGCACTTTCCATAGTTGCCTACCTGCTGAGCTTTCCTCTTCTATGCCATTGTTAATGGTACAGGAGCTGCAGGAAAAATTCAGGGTCACGCGGTTACAAATGTTCAATCAGTGCAAGCATTTCTGTGTGCATGATGGAACCATCTTTCCCGCACACCATTCCAGAAGTTCTTCCAATCATCTCAAGCCAATGGAGGTGGCACAGGCAGAGGAGGAAGAAAGTCTTGAGGTGCTGATAGAAGTCCCTACATGGGCTTTGGCTAGTTTGAACCAGTTAGCTGAATCTGATTTCAGCCCCCTCCCTTTATACATCTGGGGACCCTATAGGAAGCCATTCTTCACCACACATTACAATCTGTGCAGCGAGGCGGGAGGGGGATCACACCATATTTTAATCAAAACGGAGGACACAGCAAAAGTGGAGCAACTGTTCCAGTTGTTAAGTTGGTTGCCTGTTTGGCTAGAAGGAGGGCAACATCTGGTTTATGGACACCTTAAAAAGGCCCAGAAGACTAAGGTGATGAGGCTTGCCCCTTGTCACAATCCCCTATCATTGATGATGATGGCAACTCTTTGACTGCTTTCAAATTGTATCTTTATAAGGAAAGAGCAAAAAAAATCCCAGCCACAAGGCTGACAACTTGTTGAAGGGAAAGGAACAACAAAAGGCTTTGCTTAATGATTTCAAAACTTTGAAACAGTTCCAGAGCAGTGTTAAAGGGGGGTGGGGTGTCTCAAAAACTTAGTTCTAAGCCAACACAGTATTTTTTTCCAAATGGTTCACACATCTGCAGATCCAATTACGTGAATATTGTTCTTTGTAGGATGCAATTTTGTTTTATTGCCAACAGAAACTGAAAAGCTATTTCAGCTGGGTCTGTATCAAGCAAATATGGGGTCTGAACTCTATTGGCCTACAGAATGGAGGTGTTTATTCCAAGGTGTCCTGTGATGGAGTAGTTTGAAACTGAAAACTATATTGTATCTCTAATGGACACCCCCACCCTTTTTTTAACTGCTTGCCTATTTGGTTTATGGTGGGTGGGAGGGGGGAACCCAATAATAATTAGTTACAACCCCTGTTTAATCATTTTTCAACCCATGACATGCCCTTTGAATCATCATACTCTACGTATCCCTTGGGCGCTTAATCCATAAAATGAAAACAATGAAGGAAATGGAGAAACTGACATAGTGTGTGGGGTGGTTTTTTTCTTTTCTTTCCAGGAGGAGAGACGGCAAAGGAAACCTGGGAAACCAAAGCAGCTGAAAACAAAGGAAGTGAGACAATGGAAGAAACAGTTACTGCAGATATATATAAAGAATGATATGAATATAGCAATATAACCACCTCATATTTACCCAAATTGATGAAGAAAACTTTAGGGTTTTTGTTGGTTGGTTTTTAATTTTTTAAAATGTATTTTTAAAGTGTTTTTATTTTGTTAAGTGTGGCATACAGCTGGTCTTCCGTTGTTCTCCACTTGATAAATAAATAAAGGCACTGAACCTGCAGACTTCTTGGGCTTCCAAGAGGCATAAAATGATGACTATTACTACTGCCTAAATGAAAGCATACTTGGGAGGAAGTCAGGCTGGGGAGATCGGAATCAGTGGGAAAGACCTCCTTGAAGGTCTTTGAAAAGTGGGACGTGCTTTGCAAGGAGAGAAGGTGTTCCCAAAATATGTCCTGCTGCTCCTGTTTCAGATGAGTTCCAGTTTCTAGGTCCAAAACTTTGCTGGAGTTTAAGATCGGTAAGTCAGGAATTCAACATGCTTCCTGTAACTTCCTTTTCCACACTCCAGAGCCAGATAGTTGAAAAATCTGATGCAATAATACAACTTAACATGAGGGAGGGCCACACGGAAATGCCAACTGGATCAGCCTTAGGGCTCATCTACACTTCCGCTTGACCCATGCCTAAAAAGCACAGGTCTGAGCAGTTTTCCTCTTGCCCTGCTACTTTCCCAGGGAAAACCTGCTCTCTAGCTCTAAATCAGAGCAAGCTTCAAACCAGAATTGCCCCCACCACCACCATTGAGTGCTAAAGAGATGTTTTCCTTCAGGGGGGAAGTGGGGGGGGGATCAGTGGGACAAGAGGAAGTGTGGCTAAGCCCTTAATTGCCCTTTTAATTGTATCCAGCCTGTTACCAACAATGACTAGTCGACTGCTAGTACTGTAGTAGGATTTGCAAGCAAACATAAAGAAAACAGCGCTCCATATTGTTGGTTCCTAGCATCTGGTACTCAAGGTATACTTTCATTCCACAATCGTAGGTGATGGCCACGGACCAAACTTTCACTAATTTGACTAATGGTGACATCTAAGCTGCAGTCCTAAACCCTCTTACCTCAGAATTCAGTAGTACTTACTTCTGAATAGCTATAGTGCTTGGATTGTGAGGTTAAGTCTGAGTAGTTAAACCTTGGGTCCTCATCTGCTTTTGGACTACAAATCCCACCATTCTCTGACAAATTAGCCAATAGTCAGGGATGATGGGAGTTGCTGTCCAACATCTGGGGACCTAAGGTTGAAGAAGGCTTATTTAAGTGAGTGACCACACCATTTGGGAGTGCAGAAACAGTTAACAGGTATATGCTGTTGAAACTGCTGTTTGTGTGGCAATAGCCCTCCTTCCCATGTAATAAAGACTCATGACACAGTGATTAAGATTTAATTGGGTGGTTAAGGCCACAACTTTATTAATTATGCATGTTGAGCGGAATTGGCTTAGGCGTTGGAACCTAACAGACTATATCCGACTCCAACCCGTGTGTTGAAGTCTGTGAGAAGTTAACCACCAGAAAGGAGCCCCGCGACGTAGATCTACTAGAGCTCCTCCTGTGGCCACCGAAGGGGCGTGCCTTACGGCCCAGGCAACTCCAGGCTCAGGACCAAGCCTCGCCCCCGGAATCCTTTAACGGAATTACTTCTCCAAATTTGGGCAGCTGATGACGTAGCCTGCCCCTCCTCCATCTAATTGTTATGCAAATTTCCAACGCCTAACCGCCACTCGAGCCCCCCCAGGCTCGCCGCCAATCCGCTCACATGTAATACCACCCTAATTTCCTAATTCGAAAATTAATTATTTAATTATTCAAGCACTTCTAAATTATTAAGGGGCCGTGATCCTAATCTCTTATTCGCCTAGTTAAGCTCTCTAACACGTAACCAATCTGTCATTCCCGTAATTACGTTCTCCAGCCAGATATCATTCCCCATAGGCGACAGATGTACACCGTCATAGCGATAGAGGGCTGCTTCACTCTGTTTCACACTGGGATGCGAGATAACTTGGCCATTCAAAGATAACACTCTGTGGATCACAAAGGAATTCAGGAGCCGCCTGGTTCCGTTCAAAGCGATAGGGTAACATCCATCGCGCCAAGAGCGCCTCTCCAGCAAGGAGGACCAAAGCAGCGTCATCCCCGGGCAGGTGTCCATGAGGATATCAAAGTCACTGAATATTTTCAATTTTAAATCCACTGCATTACGGCAAGCAAGGTCATTCTCACCGAGCTGCACCACCAGCAGGTCAGGGTAGCCGAGTGAAGCAGCCCGGTTTTGGATGGTCGGCAGCAACATCATGCCTCTCCTTGCAATCCAAGACACTTTCACAGATTCTGGGAGGCCCCAGACTGCTCCCCAGGCCCGCCACTATCGCCCTTTCCCGGGCCCAATGGACTATGCTGTGCCCGGATGGTCGGCAGCAACATCATGCCTCTCCTTGCGATCCAAGACACTTTCACAGATTCTGGGAGGCCCCAGACTGCTCCCCAGGCCCGCCACTATCGCCCTTTCCCGGGCCCAATGGACTATGCTGTGCCTGGCTATTCAAACGCGCACAATCTGGCCACCTGGAAAACAAAGAATGACAACTGGGGATCAGCGATGGTGACCCGGTCGACGCTACGCACGGATGTACTTATTTGTACGCGTTCAATTTCCACCTCCCCAAGTCCTGAATTCTCTCGGATGAAAGGCTCAAGTGCATGGCTGAAGTAGCTGCGCCAAACCTGAAAGAGTGGGCAGAGAATTCGCTGGGGCTATAACCGCAGGAGGCAATGGCCTTGCGCAGGACCATGGCGAATTGGTGGACATGGACCTGCAGTGCCTGTTGCCGGGAGGCGTATAATAATGCCTTTTCCTTTCTGGTCAGTCTTAGAGCATCGGATGTGCACCATAGCTTGGGAGTCGGACAGTGGCACATCCCCTATTATAATGCCCCGTGTGATGCCATCAGGGTGGTCCTCGCAGACCACTTCACCTACTCTGAGCGCCCTAAAGTAGGCTATCGAGAACGCTGCTGAAAATAAACGCGCTTTGAACTTTGTCCAGCAAAGGGTCCTCAGCTGCTTGTGTATCTGAACCAACATGTCAAACGTAATAGGCCGCCTAGTATCACTGGCAGGTGGCTGGAGCCGACGCCAGCCCTCCATAGCACTGCGTAAGTGGAAGTTATCACGCGGGTCTGTGAAATAGAGTGATTTAGAGAAAAAAGTTATGGCTGCTGGGTGGATGTTAGGGGTCTTTGCGGCTCGCCCAAGATTCCTTAAATGCACTATGTATTGCATGACCTCTTCCTGAGTAGGCAGGCCAGGGACGAGTCAGCAGTTCCTTTTTTCTGAAGTTAGTGAAATCCGACCAAGCCCGTTTATAAGAGCTAAGGGTGGAAGGGGCAACCGACGCAAATACTCCCTTTAGGATTTCATGCTCCCAAGGCTCCATAGGTGTTCCGGGAACGGCTCTGGCCACTGGCGCGCCTCTGGTGCCAACAAGCGGAAGTGGTCCATCTGGAAGCGAGACAAAGCATCTGCGATGTTATTATTAAACCCCAGCACAAATTTGGTCGAAAAATGCATGTTGAATTGCAAGCTCAGTAAGACAAAATGGCGTAAGAGGGTGACACTCTTGCAGATCTTGAAGATTGCAGAGTTAGGACGCTGACCACCGCTTGATTGTCGGTTCTGAAGCAGACTCGTTGATTCCTGAATTCCTCGGACCACAAATGCACGGTTACCACTATAGGGAAGAATTCTAAGAATGTTAAGTCGCGTGTAATGTCTGTACCCTCCTAGCTGGCCGGCCAACGCTGTGCACACCATTCTTCTTTGAAATAGACTCCAAAACCCAACGTACTTGCCGCGTCCGACTGCACCTGAAAGTCGGAACGCAAGACCACGTTGTCCTGCCACAGAGATACCCCATTGTAATTTGCCAGGATTCTAGGTCGGCCTTTACCCCGTGAGGGAGTCGCTTCCTGTGGAACGGTTTAGTTAGACCTACCATGAGTCTGGCTAATCGCAGGCAGAAAGGGCGGCCCAGTGATATTACCCTACAAGCGAAATTCAGGTGACCCAGGAGTGATTGGATTTGTCTAAGGGTGAGTTTTTTACAGGGGATGAGCTGTCTAATAGTCTCCTTGAGGCCGTTAAGTTTGTCCACAGGCAAACGTCAGCACATGCTCCAGGAAGCCATACTAGCCATCAACACTTCATTGTTTTGGAACATCGTATGGTAGTAGCAGCCAGGCTCTATTTTTTTTTTTTTTTGGAACTCAAATGTTTCCTGATTAATCTGGTATGCATGTGCATGAAATGGCATACAGGCATTCTAGCCATCAACTGGGTGCCATAAGAATGATGCATAATAGCCTACTATGCTAACCTAAGCAGGGATCTCATACTGATAAGCTGGAGAGGTCGTACAGTAT
Organism: Zootoca vivipara; assembly: GCF_963506605.1. Classification (NCBI taxonomy): domain Eukaryota; kingdom Metazoa; phylum Chordata; class Lepidosauria; order Squamata; family Lacertidae; genus Zootoca; species Zootoca vivipara. The sequence goes on from NC_083283.1 coordinate 26,949,304, forward strand.
AACCGAGGCCAATACCTGACTCTTTCAGGAAACCCCAGAGATTGAAAATACCTAAGAGTTGAAGTATTATTATAATTATTATAGCAGTTATTATCATTATAGTTGATATTATACTTGTTGTATTGTTGTTTTAGTCGTTTAGTCGTGTCCGACTCTTCGTGACCCCATGGACCATAGCACGCCAGGCACTCCTGTCTTGCACTGCCTCCCGCAGTTTGGTCAAACTCATGTTCGTAGCTTCGAGAACACTATCCAACCATCTTGTCCTCTGTCGTCCCCTTCTCCTAGTGCCCTCAATCTTTCCCAACATCAGGGTCTTTTCCAAGGATTCTTCTCTTCTCATGAGGTGGCCAAAGTATTGGAGCCTCAGCTTCACGATCCGTCCTTCCAGGGAGCACTCAGGGCTGATTTCCTTAAGAATGGATAGGTTTGATCTTCTTGCAGTCCATGGGACTCTCAAGAGTCTCCTCCAGCACCATAATTCAAAAGCATCAATTCTTCGGCGATCAGCCTTCTTTATGGTCCAACTCTCACTTCCATACATCACTACTGGGAAAACCATAGCTTTAACTATACGGACCTTTGTCGGCAAGGTGATGTCTCTGCTTTTTAAGATGCTGTCTAGGTTTGTCATTGCTTTTCTCCCAAGAAGCAGGCGTCTTTTAATTTCGTGACTGCTGTCACCATCTGCAGTGATCAAGGAGCCCAAGAAAGTAAAATCTCTCACTGCCTCCATTTCTTCCCCTTCTATTTGCCAGGAGGTGATGGGACCAGTGGCCATGATCTTGGTTTTTTTGATGTTGAGCTTCAGACCATATTTTGCGCTCTCCTCTTTCACCCTCATTAAAAGGTTCTTTAATTCCTCCTCGCTTTCTGCCATCAAGGTTGTGTCATCTGCATATCTGAGGTTGTTGATATTTCTTCCAGCAATCTTAATTCCGGCTTGGGATTCATCTAGTCCAGCCTTTCGCATGATGAATTCTGCATATAAGTTAAATAAGCAGGGAGACAATATACAACCTTGTCGTACTCCTTTCCCAATTTTGAACCAATCAGTTGTTCCATATCCAGTTCTAACTGTAGCTTCTTGTCCCACATAGAGATTTCTCAGGAGACAGATGAGGTGATCAGGCACTCCCATTTCTTTAAGAACTTGCCATAGTTTGCTGTGGTCGACACAGTCAAAGGCTTTTGCATAGTCAATGAAGCAGAAGTAGACGTTTTTCTGGAACTCTCTAGCTTTCTCCATAATCCAGCGCATGTTTGCTATTTGGTCTCTGGTTCCTCTGCCCTTTCGAAATCCAGCTTGCACTTCTGGGAGTTCTCGGTCCACATACTGCCTAAGCCTGCCTTGTAGAATTTTAAGCATAACCTTGCTAGCGTGTGAAATGAGCGCAATTGTGCGGTAGTTGGAGCATTCTTTGGCACTGCCCTTCTTTGGAATTGGGATGTAGACTGATCTTCTCCAATCCTCTGGCCATTGCTGAGTTTTCCAAACTTGCTGGCATATTGGGTGTAGCACCTTAACAGCATCATCTTTTAAAATTTTAAACAGTTCAGCTGGAATATCATCACTTCCACTGGCCTTGTTATTAGCAATGCTTTCTAAGGCCCATTTGACTTCACTCTCCAAGATGTCTGGCTCAAGGTCAGCAACCACACTACCTGAGGTGTACGAGACCTCCATATCTTTCTGGTATAATTCCTCTGTGTATTCTTGCCACCTCTTCTTGATGTCTTCTGCTTCTGTTAGGTCCTTACCACTTTTGTCCTTGATTATGGTAATCTTTGTACGAAATGTTCCTTTCATATCTCCAATTTTCTTGAACAGATCTCTGGTTTTCCCCATTCTATTGTTTTCCTCTATTTCTTTGCATTGCTCATTTAAGAAGACCCTCTTGTCTCTCCTTGCTGTTTTTTGGAAATCTGCATTCAGTTTCCTGTATCTTTCCCTATCTCCCTTGCATTTTGCTTGCCTCCTCTCCTCCGCTATTTGTAAGGCCTCGTTGGACAGCCATTTTGCTTTCTTGCATTTCCTTTTCCTTGGGATGGTTTTCATTGCTGCCTCCTGTATAATGTTACGAGCCTCCATCCATAGTTCTTCAGGCACTCTGTCCACCAAATCTAAATCCTTAAACCTGTTCCTCACTTCCACTGTGTATTCATAAGGGATTTGATTCAGATTGTATCTTACTGGCCCAGTGGTTTTTCCTACTTTCTTCAGTTTAAGCTGGAATTTTGCTATAAGAAGCTGATGATCTGAGTTACAGTCAGCTCCAGGTCTTGTTTTTGCTGACTGTATGGAGCTTCTCCATCTTTGGCTGCAGAGAATATAATCAATCTGATTTCGATGCTGTCCATTTGGTGATATCCATGTGTAGAGTCGTCTCTTGTGTTGTTGGAATAGAGTGTTTGTGATGACCAGCTTGTTCTCTTGACAGAACTCTATTAGCCTTTGCCCTGCTTCATTTTGAACTCCAAGGCCAAACTTGCCAGTTGTTCCTTTTATCTCTTGATTCCCTACTTTAGCATTCCAGTCCCCAGTAATGAGAAGAACATCCTTCTTTGGTGTCATTTCTAGAAGGTGTTGTAGGTCTTCATAGAATTGGTCAATTTCACTTTCTTCAGCACCGGTAGTTGGTGCATAAACTTGGATTACTGTGATGTTAAAAGGTCTGCCTTGGATTCGTATCGAGATCATTCTGTCATTTTTGAGATTGCATCCCATTACAGCTTTTGCCACTCTTTTGTTGACTATGAGGGCCACTCCATTTCTGCTACAGGATTCCTGCCCACAGTAGTAGATATGATAGTCATCCGAACTGAATTCGCCCATTCCCTTCCATTTTAGTTCACTGATGCCCAGGATGTCGATATTTATTCTTGTCATCTCATTTTTGACCACATGCAGCTTACCTCCACTCATAGTTCTTACATTCCAGGTTCCTATGCAATATTTTTCTTTACAGCATCGGACTTTCCTTTCGCTTCCAGGCATATCCGCAACTGAGCGTCCTTTCGGCTTTGGCCCAGCCGCTTCATCAGCTCTGAATCTACTTGTACTTGTCCTCCGCTCTTCCTCAGTAGCATGTTGGACGCCTTCCGACCTGAGGGGCTCATCTTCCAGCGTCATAACTTTTATATGCCTGTTGTCTTTGTCCATGGAGTTTTCTTGGCAGGGATACTGGAGTGGCTTGCCAGTTCCTTCTCCAGGTGGATCACGTTTAGTCAAAACTCTCCACTATGACCTGTCCATCTTGGGTGGCCCTGCATGGCATAGCTCATAGCTTCTCTGAGTTATTCAAGCCCCTTCGCCACGACAAGGCATTGATCCATGAAGGGGACTTGTTGTATATATTATTCTTATTATTGCTATTATTATTAGTGTGGGGGGGAAATAAAGCCCCCTGCCACCTTGAAAGGACTGCTTACCCCTGAAACAAGAGGACGCCGGATGGTTCCCTAAATGCTTCTCACAATCATGCACATTCTGATATACTATACAAGATAAATTTCATACCTCAATAAGCTGCTAGTGGTTCCGGAACCTTTATAACTGATACCTCTGGTCACCTAGCTTTTGAAGCAGCATGAAATATGATGTCCCAGTTACAAATATATACTGTTAGAGAGCACTTAGAAACAAAAGGCATAGCTTGGAAACAAAAAACAAAAAAAAAACATTAGACCCCCTAGGATATGCAGCTGCCCCGCATGGGGATCAAATTGCAACCTTGGCATTATAGGCACCATGCAACAGAGCATTCAAGATGGGGGGGTCTGGTACAGTACAGTGTACACTGGCCTAGGCAAGCCTGACTGAGGGCCTTCTCGGTAGTGGCACCCGCCCTGTGGAACGCCCTCGCAGCAGATGTCAAGGCAATAAGCAATTATTATACTTTTGGAGTGGAAGACAGGAGTGCCTGGCGCGCTATGGTCCATGGGGTCACGAAGAGTCGGACACGACTAAACGACTAAACAACAACAACATACTTTTGGAAGACAACTGAAGGCGGCCCTGTTTAGGGAAGTTTGTAATGTTTGATGCTGTACTGTTTTTAATATTTGGTCGGAAGCCGCCCAGAGTGGCTGGGGAAACCCGGACAGATGGGCGGGGTATAAATAATAAATTATTAATATTATTATTATATAAATTATGCAAATATTACCACAATAGCAATGCATTAAAGGGCGGCGCCCTAACTCAGTATTGTTTATACTGAACCGCAGCCGAAAATAGGGAAGCGTACATATAAGCAAAAGAGAACATATGATTAAAATTAATGCCATTAGGACAATTAAGCTAAAGTGAATTTCATTTAAATATTCATTTATTATTATTATTATATGTCAATATGGATAGTAGTGGATCCGAAAATGTATCCCACAGGAGCAACAAACGCTTAAATAAATTCAGTTATTTTAAAGAAAGCGACACTAATGAATGCAATGAGAGTGTCAGGCTTAATGCTAAAACAGGCCGAAACAGTTAATGCAATTAGGACAATTTAAACTAGAGTGAGTTTTATTTAAGTATTCATTCATTTATTTTATTTTATTATTATTATTGTTATTATTGTTATTATTATTATTATTATGTCAGGAACAATATAGGTAGTAGTGGATCCGAAAAATGTATCCCACCGAAGCAATGAAAGCTTAAATTCAGTTATTTGAAAAAGCAAATAGATAGCCTTCAACTGAACGTAATGAATTCCATGTAAATTAAGTTGTGGAAAATTGGTTCCACCAGCCCCTTTCAAAATGTCTATTAACTTATAGTAACTGCAGAAAAATCAAACGGAATAATGCCCACTGTGTGAACAGGCAACACCAATTAGCCAAAACATAATTGAAGTAATAAAGGTATTTATCCCAAGGTCATGAGTTCGGATAGGCAGCAGGTGAACAGGATGACTCAAGATTAAATGGCATGGTCACCAGTAGAATAGAATATTTTACTCACGCACCTCCTGCGCTGGCTAGGCTAGCCCTTAAGTGTTAAAAATTAAAAACCCTGACCCTGTACCATTAAATTCTTTCACCAAAAATATATTTCTTTAATTACAAAGAGGACAATACAGACCTCCAGCATAGTTCAGTATTGTTTATATTCCCTATAATCAGGACTGAAATGATTTCAGAGTGTCCTACTTAAAGACACAGTTACAGTTATTTAGTTTCCACATAAAGACAATCCAATAAATTAAATACACCTATTATAAATCTGGTTATTGTAAGATCAAATTATGTTAGTTTAATCTTAAGGTTGGCAGATCTAGGCTACATGTGCAGGTCACCGTGGTAAAGCAGCACCAATAAATGCAATATATAAATCTTATGAAGTAAATTTGAAGGTATCCCCCCCTTTTTTAATGCAAGGGACAACTAAAGATAATGAATGGTTATACGTAAGGATGCTAGCTATAAATCTATAGCAGCCTGCTGTCTACGTTTCACAACCACAGCTTGCAAACTTTCAGCAGCATAACACTTGTAGCAGTCACAGATAAGAGAAACACAAAGTAGCAATGAAGTAGCCTGCTGAGTTACGGGGACAATGTAACATTGTTACAACTACCGCTGCTGGCTCGGAAAATGCCCAGAGAGAAAAGGCATCCTCTGGTGCAGCAACAAGGTTGCAGCCCTCGAAAATAGAGCAATTAAAGGCTCACGAAGCCACCAGAAAGGCAGAGTGGAAAGTGCCGGTCCTAACGACCCCTCTGCCTCAAAGTTATAGCTGCAGAAAATGCGGGGGTGGGGGTTGTGAGATAAGTGTAAAGATAGTAAAGGGGAACATGAAAATAAATCCCTTCTTACTTCCAACGGGCATGCAAAACTTGCCAATAAGCAAATGAACTGAAGGCAAAGCCCGCTTGTAGATTGCAGCTTCTTTAATTGCAATTTGTTATTAGTAATCCCCAAACAGCCCTGCAGTACTGGAGGGACAGTGCGTGCCTCTCCTAAGATGGCCGCTGCTGCCAGGCCACGTGGCCACACTTAAAATGGAGACCGGCAAGGAGTTGTAACCATGACAACGATACAAACACCAGGAACCATGCTCCAGCGCCCGGGAGTAAATAAACTGAACGCAGGAATTAAAGGAAACGATGGGGGAATTAAGAAGAGGGCTCCCAAAGAGGCTGAAAGGCAGCAGCGGATGAATGAGTTGGGGGGAAAGGTGGGTTAGGAAGGGAAGCTATGGGCAGCAAGCACAGGCAGGAGCTAGCTGCAGTGCTCAGTAATGCTGAAAAAATATAAACCAAGCATTAAAGATAATCAAGCACAATCATGCAATTAAAGGGAGCTTGGGGGGAGGGAAAGAAGCTGAAATCTCAGCAGCCCAGTCAGACACTCTGCAGGAAAGGGAAGGGGAGCACTGTCGGAGGGGATTAACAGCCGATCGGAAAGGTTAGATAAGAGAACGAGCCTGTAAACAACAGAACTTTTACCCGAGCACTGCAATATAAAAAAGGGGGCAGCCACCAAGCCTGCACACCCACAGAGGGGAGAGCTCTGAAATTCGCCCCCCACGCACGCTCCATGCAGAACACGCTCCCCTACAGTAACGAGGACCCGCCTCCCAGCTGATTGGGGGTAACAATCGCGGCCCTTTTAAAAACCCAGCAAAAATGCCCCTTTTCCAAAACTTTGCAACCCATTTCCCAGGTGGGCAGTGGAGAGCGCACAGCCACATAACAATACGATACCGCGTTATTAGTGGCAAAGAGCGAAGCGGGAGCAAGTGGCAGCAGCGGTGATCCCAACAAAGGCAAGGAACGCTAGCGGGGGAACGGAGGCCAGCGAAAACGATGATCCGAGGCGTGAATTGTTCGCTCCGGCGAAGAGGGAGAAAAGAGGGAGCTTTTCCCGCCTGCAGAGTGCTTAAAGTTGGTGGCCCCGCCCCGACCAACCTCATTGGCTGGTCGGGGGGTGACGCAGGCGGGAACCTACCATTGCGTAGGGGCTGAGCTTGCAGCCCCTACGCGATGGTACAGTCGGGCAGCCCACAACCCCACCTCCGTCGCAGGCGCGGAAGTGGCTTTACCTAATGAGGTAGAATTGGAGTACAGTGGTACCTCAGGTTACAAACGCTTCAGGTTACAAACACTTCAGGTTACAAACTCCGCTAACCCAGAAATAGTACCTCATGTTAAGAACTTTGCTTCAGGATGAGAACATAAATCGTGCTCCGGCGGCATGGCAGCAGCAGGAGGCCCCATTAGCTAAAGTGGTACCTCAGGTTAAGAACAGTTTCAGGTTAAGAACAGACCTCCAGAACGAATTAAGTTCTTAACCAGAGGTACCACTGTATTGTAAAACTCCCCATGTGGAGTGACCCAAGTAACACATACAAATGGGATCAATGAAGCCTGGCAGTCCTTACACATGTGTAGCCATCACCAGAATTATTTATGTACTGTACGTGCATTTTGTGGTTGAAAAAAACATGCTGCTGTACTCAGGTGAAACTGCTGACAGGAAGCAAAAACTCTACTCAGTCATTATTTCCATGTGCTTATGATGGGCCTGAGGCCAGTTGGGCCATTATGCATGCAGTAAAATGGAAATGGCTAAACCCTGAGTATTCTTCAAGTGTAACCTACTGTATTTGGTTTTTTAAAAAAATCTGTGGGGGATACTACCTCTCCCCCATTGTTGTTCCCATCACCCTCTAACTCTGGAGAGCAACTCTGCGAAGCAGGGAGACTTCTGTACCTATGGACAGTGCCAGATTACCAAATAGGCAGAGAAGACACTGGCCTATAGGCCCCACACCTTTTAGGGGCCCCACAACAATAGATCAAAATAATATTGATTTGATCTTGAAAGAAAATTACAATCAAGCCTTCTTAGTTCAATGCTATCCCACTAGAGCATGCATGAGAAACCTCTAGAAGGGAAGCTTTCTGGGAATCAGTATGTTGTGAGTTTCCGCTGACTCCAGATCCTAGTAGAATTTTCACAAGTATTAGGAGATAATTTGCGAGGAGCCTCTGAGATTTTGACTGCCTAGGGTTTAATCTGGCACTGCCCATGGAAGCTTCCCATGCATTTTGGGACCCTAGTTTTCCAGGCTTCCCAAATGTGTTGGAAGCCTCCACAAATACAGCGGACTTCCCACAGTCACCTAGTGTGCACTCACCACCCCTAGCTGATATTTTTTCTGAACCCAAAAAGGTATTGTCAATTTATTACAAAAAGGAAGACCTAAGACAGGAGGTCCCCAAACTAAGGCCCGGGGGCCGGATGCGGCCCAATCGCCTTCTAAATCCGGCCCGCGGATGGTCTGGGAATCAGCATGTTTTTACATGAGTAGAATGTGTTCTTTTATTTAAAATGCATCTCTGGGTTATTTGTGGGGCATAGGAATTCATTCATATTTTTTTTCCAAAATATAGTCCGGCCCCCCACAAGGTCTGAGGGACAGTGGACCGGCCCCCTGCTGAAAAAGTTTGCTGACCCCTGACCTAAGACTTTGTGAAAGAAGCTAGAGAGATTTCTTGAAGACATAAGCCAAGTCCAATAAGATCTTCAGATACGTTCAGAACACTTTGTAATGGCTTCTTTCCATTTAAGAGGAATTTTTTAGAATTAGCCCAGGCTAATTCATGGGGCCATTTCAAGCAGCATTTACACCTGACTAGCAGAGTGCCTAATTCACTTGGCTCTCTAGTAAACGGCTTACAGTATTGTTTGATACAGTACATTGGTTGGTGCTTTTGAGGACTATGGCATGACGGCTGCTGTGCCTGAATTAACTAGAGCAGAAATTTCCTAAGTTCAATACAGAGCAGAGCAATTGAAACCCACCCTGCATAGCCAGCTAAAAGAGTGTAAGCTCTCTTTGTCTGCATCTCAGGCCGCCTGCTTTGAAGTAAAATCCTATCAAGTAAAGCCCTTGAGGCCTTGTCGACAGAGGAGATCAATTGTAGGCTGGTAGATTAGTTAAAGGTAATTTCGTTGGAAGGAATTTTCAGCAGGATTCATCATGGTACCTTTTATTATGATTATTATTGGTGCTCCAAAATATTTCAACACCAAATCCTTCAGCCACATAACCACTTAATATTCATGTGTTTGTTTGTTTTTATCAGGTTCTTCAGTGGGATGACTACACTGCATGTGAAACATAAATGCTACCTTATATACTACATACAGTAACCCAAAGAGGTAGCAGGTGGGACACTCGGAACATTTTCCCTCTAAAGAACGAAATGCAAGCAAAACACACCTAACAAGATGCTCATCAAGATTAGGCCACATTGTCCCACAAAGTGAATTCAGACATACTCTATTGGAGCAGTGAAACTCATTCAGTCTGTTTTGACCACAGGCTGGTCGGGCATCAGGACTCACCTGTCAAAAGTGATATTGACAGTCTCCTAGTCATGATGCTCCTCCTCCTTCTCCTTGGTTAGCGTAGAGAAATTAAAAAGAGGACAAAGCTCCTACACCTTCAAGAGTTATGCAGAAGAGGGGATTCCAGAAAGTTTAGCTGACTATATAAGTTACAGCTGCTGGATTCCCTCTTCCAGAAACCACTCCCAACAGATGGGTTATTGTTCTTTACTGGGGGGTTAGAGAGAGAGGGGTGAAGTGATGCGGTGGTTGTCGCAGTGCAAACAGGCTGGCGAGAGCTCTGGATGGGCTCCGCTGGTGCATTTGCACTACAACAACCTCTCCGCCATCTTGCCCCTCCTCCTCAAGAATGGCCCATTTGATGGGAAGCTAGCATAGCGGCTCCACGCCACCCAGCAACCTGTTTCTGCCCTCTTCTACATAACTGTTGAAGGTGCAGAATCCCTGCCCCCTTTTTCTTCTGACTACCCCCATACTCCTTGCTCTCCTTGCCTGTTTACTTGTTGTCACCGAGTGTAAAAGGAGTGACAAGAGTGTAGGTGTCAATCGGTGTACTGCACTTTCCTTGTGCTCTTATTTTGGAAGGATGTGCCAGTAGTGGCTAGCGGGGAGAGGGGCCACCATGCATCTGACCTCCTGGCAGTGGAACTGCTGCCATTTACTGGGGTTGGGGGAGGGAGATGGGGGAGGCAGTGGGAAGGACAATGCTATTTAGATATGTGGACAGGAACATCATATTGGCTCTGTATGTGCATGTGGAGAACAACCGTCTCCTCACCACCTTCTTCTCCAAGCAAGCTGCAGTGCGCTGCTGCTGGGAGGTCAGGTATGTGGTGCAACCTCTCCCCACTGGTCACTACTGTACTGTGCAGATTAGGCTGGGAGGAAGAGTGCAAGCAAAAAGGCACTAGACCAGGCTTCCTCAAACTTGGCCCTCCAGATGTTTTTGAGACTACAGTTCCCAGCATCCCTGACCTGCTAGCTAAGGATCATGGGAGTTGTAGGCCAAAAACATCTGGAGGGCCGAGGTTGAGGAAGCCTGCACTAGAGGGTTGGTTGAAAAGGAATGTGTCCACTTGAATGAAAAAAGCTATCTGTACCTTTGGATGGAATACTTTTGCCGCCGGTTTGAATGTGTATAGAGAACAGGAGGGCTTTGGCGTGTGCAGATCCAAGGTGTCTCCTGTTCTATCCCTGACACAACCATTTTAATCCTCTCCCACTGTCAAAGAAGTGATGGCAACAGAGCTTGTGACCCCCTGCAATAAGCTTTCATAAGAACATAAGAAGGGCCTGCTGGATCAGACCCATTGTCTTCTCACAGTGGTCAACCAGATGCCTATGAGGAGCCAAAAGCAAGAGCACTTTCTCTTGCTGCAGATCCCAGCAAGTGGCACTCAAAAGCATTTCCGCAGAACATAGCCGTCATGGCTATGTTTATGGTTATCTAATCCTCTTTTAAAGCCATTCAAGTTGGTGGCCATATCACAGCCCCCAGTGGGAGCAAGTTCCATAGTTTAACTATGTGCTGCATGTGCTTGAATCGTCCAACATTCTGGACCTCTCCAGGGCTGGGCCCCCTTTTCTGACCATTGGATCTCCTCACTCCCTAATAAGGGAGTTCTGCAGCATCCTGTGGTCATCCTGCTACCCTGAACGTGAGTCTAGGATTCCTCACTATGTGTGCATCCTCTGCTGCCAGGGCTTTGCAGAATAATGGAACCACCACCACATATACAGCTCATGGTTCTCATGCTAGCTTCAGGCTGATGCAATGATTGAGTCCAATGCTGTCACATGATAGCGGTGAGACCACCTCAGGATCCAGTGCAGCCCAGCCCCTTCTCACCCCCAGAACACACAATTTGGGGGGGGTTTCTGCTGGCCTCCACCAACTGGGATACCATCAGCAGATCTTTCACCTGCATGTTCCGTGGGTGATGAGAAGCTGGTTCACTTTGGAGAGCTAAGGAGGATACCTCGGCTTAGCTCAACCCACCCACCCAGTGCCTGCAAGGTGTATATGGGGGCTGTTTTGAATTGCTCTGTAAATGTGTTAGGAAATCGTGTAATTAGATCACAATGTAGCAGTCAGCAGAAGTATTACCCTCATTTAGAATACGGAATATTTCAAATAGATGGTGTTTTATTGGCTGTGACACTTCTGAACCATAATTCTCACTTTGTGTGGCAAACATTTATGGACATTTATATTCAAGGATTTTGAAAATGACAAAAAAGCCTGATTGACTTTAGAGTCCCATAATTGTATGAAAATTAGTCTGATTGCAAAATACTGGCTTTTTACTTAAGCTGTGTTGATTGCCAGAGCAATTTCTTCAACCCCTTTTGGGGACAAATTGTTTCTCTTATTATAAAAGTAATTGCTTTTAACATGTTTCAGTGTACCCCCCCCCCCCAATGATTTTGTCTGAAAAAGATTTGGGACTGAGCTGTGTGATATGTACCAAGATGCATACAGATTTCTGAACATATCTTACATGTTTGCCTCAAATATGCAAGCATGTGCTGACGTAGTGTGTAGCCTTGCTTATAGATTTTATGTTGTTTAAGTGAGAATGTCATTTTGAAACTTACTCAAGGGCTTGAACTTCACAACAACCCAAATTTTATTAAACAGTCCAAATAGGAAGAGAGCTGGACTGGGTGGGATTTATCACAGAAGCAATGAAAAAAGCATGTAAAGGTTAATAACTGTAGGATTACCAATAAAATAAAATTAACTATGGCACTGAATGTAAATCTCAATATTGCTTCCTCTACAACTACCTGTTGGCACTAAATGGCTAATTTTGTAACATTTGCTCATCCCAAGATGCATATTTTTTTTCCATCAGCATAGAATTGTCATTTTAGAGTAGCTTCTTTCTTACTCAGGAATAGAGTATATACCAGTGGTGGCAAACCTATGGCACACGTGCCGGAGAGGGCACTCAAGCCCTCTCTGTGGGCATGCATGCCGTCGCCCCAGCAGGGCTGTAGCTTCTGTGCTGGGGTGAGGGAGGAGGAGAGGAGGGCTCACGCCTATTGGAATTTTCCATTCCACCTTTAGTTGCAGACATGGGATTCTTCTGTGTCATATGTCTGTTTACAGTCCAACACTGTTTGCTGGAACAAGCAGCACTTCCGCTGTATTGCTTTTGCTTTGAAGACTCTCTCGTCGAGAAGACAAAGAGAGAGAGATGACATGTTTCTTTTTTATGATTTATGATTAATAAATCCATAGTAGTAGTATGCTTCCACAAGCCTCACGCCTATTCTGTTTGTGCAGTTTCCTCTGCTGATAAAGTGTGTCCAGTGTCTGGGAGGCCTTGGTCACTGATTTATGTCGGAGCCAGAGGCCGATGTGTCTGGCACAGCGGGACGGCTGGAAGGAGAAGACCCAGCTGGGGGCTAGCCAGCTGGCCTTTCGACCCTCTGCATGCCGACAGCGCCGTCCAAAGCCAGTGGCACCAGGGCCTGGCGAGTGAGCAGGCATTGACTTTTGATGCGCCAGGGCCTCCCGCGAGTCTGTTTTTCCTACTCGGGAGTAAGTCACCTTGAGTTCAGCAGGGCTTAACTCCCAGGTCAGTAAGCATATAAAGATGGCAACCTAAGAAGGGGCTGCTGGGTTTACATGTTTGCTGGGCTTTCCCATGGAAGCCAACAGAGAAATTCATTCCGTGGAGGCTGCGATCAAACGGCAGCCAAAGAAACGGCAAATAAAAACTAAATAAATGAATAAATAATATATTCTTTATGCCCCACCCATCTGGCTGGGTTTATTTATTTATAATTATTTGTATGTAGGCACACAATCATTATTATCTCATATTAAAAATTGGGAGAGGTTGGCTCTTAGTACAGCCCTCCAGTGTACACTAGTGGAACCTTCTGCAAAAAAAATGTTTCCAAGGTTTGATGGCTCATAACACCACTTTGTTTTGGAGTAATACCAGTGCTTTTTTCTGTGGGGACACAGGGGAATGCATACCCCTAAACATTTTGTGGATTTAATGGGAGAAGAAATTTATTTTTCCCAATTTGAACTGTATTTATTTTTCCCAGGTGGTGATTTTCTTGAGTCAAAATGAGAGTACCCCTAAACGTTTTTTTAAAAGAAAAAAAGCACTGAGTTGTACCATAAAATTATATATCAATGGAAAGATAATGTATTGAAGAATGAAATGCAATAATTTTTATGAAGGATTATTTATTACAACATCAGTCATAAAGAAGAAACGTGAAACACACAGAAAAGATGAGCTATACAGGTTAAATTGCCGTGTTGGCACTTTGCAATAAGTGGGTTTTGGGTTGCAGTTTGGGCACTCGGTCTCTAAAAGGTTTGCCATCACTGGTATATACAATCAATCAATCAAGGGTATTAAGACCTCCAAACTGGAAACTTTATATTTCAGAATGTTGGTTTGGCTCTAAAACCTTGAGAGACGTCTCCTATGGAGCAGGGACTCCAAGGGCCCTTTCTGTTAAGAATGGAGGAGCAGACAGCTGGCTATTTTAGTCAGCTCTGCCCTTTGTTTCAGCCTTATTTCCAGCACCCATCCCGAAAGTGTCAACACTTACTTTATAGAGCTATGTAGAATAACACCATGGCTAAGTATTCTTTGAGCACTTCCCAGGCTGCACTCTTGCTGCCTTTGGTATCCAGCCCCTGGTGGTTACACAAACACTTTCCCTTGCATTACAGCAACTACTGCCACACCTTGCTAGTATGTTACCTTTAATATTAGCCAACCACTATCTAATTCTGCTGCATGAAATCCAAGTGGTTTGCCTATTTTGTGTCTTGAGCATTTTTGTTTTCTTTGCAGCTTGGGAATTGATTCATGAATTATGTAGTCACAGATGCATTCTCAGATCACTGAGATAATGGGCAATATCCTGAACTGAATGATTACTTACTGAAGGATGTGAGAAAATTACAGAGGAAAGCTATTTTTGGTTTATAGCTGGAAGGCTATATATATATATATATATATATATATATATATATATATATATATATATATATATATATATAGCACTGTGTCTGGCCACATCACACTTTTGTCTATTGTGCATCAGCAAGCTTTAATAGTGACAAAAAAGAGCAACCACGAAATATCTTGATCTCCTGATAAAAAGGAAAGAAAATGACCTGAAAACAACCTGACCTGTGAAACATTCATGCCTATCTTGTGTCATTCATCTCCTGCGATCAACATGGCAATGCAAGTGTGCATGCACACGAAAGCTCATACCTATGACAAACTTAGTTGGTCTCTAAGGTGCTACTGGAAGGATTTTTTTTATTTTGTTCTATGCCAATTAGTATGCATATTAACACTCTGTGATTCAGTTGCTTTGGCAGTGATTTAAAAATGTTTAGTTGTTGAGGTCTAAGAGTGTGTGTTTGTTTGAGGGAGGGAGAAAGAACGAGACTTTTCACTTGCATCCTCAGTCAGTTCCCAATTAAAACTTAAAAAAAAAAAACCAGCACAAAGCTGTAAACATGGTAGTTGTCACTTGCCACACTCCCCACAGACTTTTCTTTAATCCTCAAGCTATTTGGGGATGGCTTGCTTTCTCATTGACAGTCAAAACATCTGCTTATCAGTAGCGTATAAAACAAGAGCAAGTTAAACAGGGCTTAAATTTAGAGGCAAACTAGTGAAAGAGACAAAACAAAAGTGGAAACTGCAAGAAAATGTTGTTCAGATTAATTTAAGAGTCTCATGCCACACAGAGCCTCATTCATCTCTATCTCCCTCTTGCATCCCCTCACCTGTCACTACATTTCTGGCTTATTCGCTACCCGCTACACCACCCAGTTTGTATCTTCTTCCTCCTCCTCCACATACACTTGTGCTCCTGCCCCCTCTGTTCTTAGTTGCTCCTTTGCCTCTCTCCACCACATTTTTGCAGGCAATTTCCCCTACTTTAATGCATTCCTGTAAGCAATTTTCACTAATATATACAGTTTTATGCACACTTCCTCATGTTCTGATTTGCAAAATTCAGCATAATGCACATCTCCATTTCTGCTCCTGTATTGTTTCCTAAAGTAGGTCTGCAAAGGAATGCCAAATGAATCAAGCTTCTTCCACATCCCTGCCTCCTCCTTCCTGTTGTCTCCTCCCAGTGCACATAGCCAGGGGCCCAAGCAATGGCTTTAGAAACTCTGCTACACAAGCCCTGGTCCAAATGGATCATTACAGGAATGGAGCAGGTGGAGGTTTGCATGTTTACGCAATGGTGCTGTAAGCCTTTGAGCAGAAATTTGTTGCCTTTGTTTCTCCCACTCATTTTTGGTACCGCTAAATACCTCAGGATTCTCCCACACCCATTGAGAGCTTCTCATGGTCTCATTTTGACCCCACCACAGAGGAACTGAGTTCATCATTAGAGGGAGTGATATGTTTATTAATTAGGCAATGAGAATCACATGGCATCCAAAGAATTCTTTTTAAAAAAGAAGAAGAAGATATTTCTAAATTTGGCTAAAAAGCTTTGTTGTAGTTTTTGTTCCCACGTGAAGCATTAAGCAGCAGTGGGCAGCACCATAGGGTTGTGCTGTTTACTTGACATGACCTCTTTCTAGCCAACTTGCTGCTGCTTAAAATGATGTGTGTGGGGGGGGGGGAGCAGAGGCAAGTTCAGCTTGGTGCAAATGCATTGGCGGAGCCCATCCAGTGCTCCTGCTGGTATGTTTACACTACTCTGACTTGGCCTTCTCAGTGTGCAGCAGACTCCCAGCCAGAGGAAGGTCATCTAAGTGATGCAGTACCAATGCATAATCCAATACTGGCATTAAGGAATGTAAAAGGTAAAGGGACCCCTGACCATTAGGTCCAGTTGTGACTGACTCTGGGGTTGCGGTGCTCATCTCCCGTTATTGGCCGAGGGAGCTGGCGAACAGCTTCCAGGTCATGTGGCCAGCATGACAAAGCCGCCTCTGGCGAACCAGAGCAGCACACGGAAATGCTGTTTTCCTTCACGCTGTAGCGCTACCTATTTATCTACTTGCACTTTGACATGCTTTCGAACTGCTAGGTTGGCAGGAGCAGGGACTGAGCAATGGGAGCTCACCCCGTCGCGGGGATTCGAATCGCCGACCTTCTGATCGGCAAGCCCTAGGCTTTGTGGTTTAACCCACAGTGCCACCTGCCACCTGAGTATGGAATGTAGTCAGCTTCATTTACAACCCAACTGCACATTTCTCTGGGAGTAACCCCCCCCCCCCAGAAGACGGTAGGAGCTAGTTCTGAGTTGTTGTTGTGTTGTTGATAACGTTGCACTGCATGTTGCCTAGTTTCTTTTCAGACCATTTCGAAATGCCTCGAGCGACATTGTCCGCATATTTCCTAAGTCACCCTCAACTTACATGAGATCCATCCAGACTATGTGTGCTTCGTGCAAGGATGCAGTTGAATGAGCACAAGTTAGACACTCGAGTATGCCTCCCCACCCCCACCCTTCAAAACTCCCAGAGCCTTCAGGATTGTCAAGATGTCAGGACTAGGCTAGACTTACAGAAAAACAATTCTGGAAGCTTACGCTAACAGGAGCTTCCTATTCCGCACAGTAATGAAGGCTGAACTGGATAACTAGTTTCTGCTTACTATCAAAAGCATTCGCACATACGCAGAGAAAACACGAGGACAGGGCAAACCAGAGAACCCAAACACTTACTGGAAAGACTGGATCAAGGGGAAAGACGCAACAGTCTCTTCTCTGTGTGTGAAAAACAGAATATCCGTAAAACAGACTAGCTTTGCTGATGGTCCCAACTGGAGTTTGTGGCTTCTGAAAAATAGATGCCTGAATATCAAGCTGTTGAAATCTTAGCCTTTTGTGGCTAATAGGACTCTAGTGTATCGTGTTACCATTTCTTTTCTTTTTACCTGACTATATTGGGTGGGGGCTGTATATCCTTCCCCTGCAGTTGGATTTTTTTTTAAATATATATATATATATTCCTCTTGAACTTGAATACTATTTAGCATTTACAGAGTGTAGTTCAGGTAGGGATGGAGGAGAACTGAAATCCATTTTGCATTTGAAGGCAAAACTACCTAATTTGCATTTTCCGAAATAATATGTAAACCCAAATACAGCTTTCCTTTGAAATCCGTGCTTCTCCATATTTTCCATCCAAGTTATATGTACAAAAACACATATATTAGGATAACTTGTGCGTAGAAATTCATATATTAATGAAAATAATAAATCAGGGAATGTTGCTTTGCAACAATATGCATGTTAGGCAAAATTGCATATTTTTAATTGCATATAACTGATATGGAAATGTGGAGAACTCAACTTAATATTGGAAAAATGAGAAACTGAAACTAGCAGAGTCACTCATCCCTAATTTCAGGTGATCATGGGACTTCATTAAAAACAACAACAAAGAATAGCTTGTTTGAGGCTGTATTTTCCAGCCAAACTGAACCAAACATGTCATGAATCACCCCATATGCTCTTAATCATTGCTCTGCTTATTAAGAAATATGTATTGGAAAATTGCAAGGAATAATACAACATTACACAAAACATCAATGAACGTGAATGTTGTCCCATCTTAATGGGTTCCTGCTGTTAGATAAACAACAAGGAATCTATCAAAAAACCCAACCAAAGCAAGGCATCGATGGGAAGCTGATACATTGACCCTGTAACAATGTTTCATTTCAGTGTTTGTTTTCACTTGTGTCAAATGATTGACACCATTTTAATTATTTCATATGATGGATGGTGGTACAAGGGAATGAAAGTATTTCATTGTAGCATTATTGACTTGCTTCACTCTGATTGGCTTAGGGGGCAGATGAATTAGATGCTTCAGGCAATCAAAAGGCAGTTTTTCATTATAGCTACTTGGGAAGACAAACAGCTAATTATTAATACAATGGGATACTAATCAGATTGTTACTTGCAATGGATTAATGTGACACTTGAAAGACTGGAGTTCAACAACATTATTTTTTACAAGGCTTGGAGAGCTATTCAGGCAGGCACAAATAAAGCTGCCATTCTTTTCATATATTGACTAGCAATTAAACCATGTCCTTGACCTTTAGGGACTACAAGTTGCAACTGCCAATCAAATGAAGCACAAAGACTGAAATCAAAAGAAACCACATCTTGCCTTCCCTAATAATAAACTATATTTATCCACCAACAATACAACACACATACACACATTATACATATTGTACAATATAGAAAAGAAATGAAACAAAAACATATAACATCAAATATTTGAAGGCTGTAACACGGACAATGGAGCAAGCTTGTTTTCTGCTGCTCCAGAGGGAAGGACCCAAAGCAATGGCTTCAAATAACCTGAGGTGGTTGCCTCACCTTGCCTCATGGGTGGGCTGGTCCTGGGAAAGGCACAAATCAGGATGGCAACTGAAAGTGGGATTTCATGCTGATCAAAAGGGTAAGACACTTGACTCTGGATGAAGAGTACTTGACTCTGGATGGGCATGTTGCCATGCTAGTTGATATGAGAATGTAGGGTTCTCAGGAATGGTAAGGTGTTCTCTTCATTGCATTAGGACAGGCACGTCCAACAGGTAGATCGTGATCACTGGACATCTGTGGTAGAACACTGGTAGATCACTGGCTCCCCCCAAAGCAGCTCAACAACTTTAGCTCCCCTAAAAAAAGCTCAACATTTTTGCCCTGCACCCCCCAAAAATGTGGCTTTCTTTCACCCTAAAAGAAGGTCAACAACTTTGACCTGAACCCAAAAAACCAGGGCTTTCCTCCTCCCTAAAAAGCTCAACAACTTCGACCTGAACCCCCCAAAACAGGGCTTTCCTTCATAGAAAAAATTCAACAACCTTGACCTGAAGCCCCCAAAAGGGGGTAGATCACTGCCAGTTTTTACCTCTGTGAGTAGATCACAGTCTCTTGGGAGTTGGCCACCCCTGCATTAGGATATACAGGACTTGGAGCTTGCACTTCCACAAGCTTCTCATCCCATGGCTTAGAGGACCAGGATGATCTTTGCTCACATCAGAACAATAAGGATGGGGAACCAGCAGCCTTACGGATGCTATTGGATTCCAATTAGCCCCAGCCAGCATGGCCAATGATCGGATAAGATGGGAGATGCAGCCAGACAGTAGCTGGAGGGTCACAGATCCCCTACCCCTGTGATAGAGGATGGTGACTAGTCCTGCAAATACACCCAGAGCACATTTCAGGCCAGGACAAAACACTTGAGGACAGTGTGATGGGTTCAGTCTGGGGATACAAGGTGTCTTTGCAGCCTGGGGAGAGTCCCAACAGACAGATAGAGGCCAGGAGGCCCACACTCCTGCAGTGTGGGCTTTCTCTTGCACTAACAAGATTCATCACTATGGCCAGGGGCATAGTGACTTTCCTACTCACTTAGGACCTCTCTTGTTCCTGATACACATTCTGCTTCACAGTCTTGCACATTCAAGTCCCTTTCCACAAGTGAAAGAAGTGTCAAGGATTGATTTGTCTAGAGGGACCAATAAGATTGACTTAAACGTGTTGTGTTTGTCTCTATGAATAGACTTGAGAAGGGCTGACAATAAAGTTATTCTTAAAAAAAAAAAGGTATGGGGGGGAAAGCTGTTCTCTTCTCCATTTCCACCCACTACATTTTACCACTTCACAAATACATGATAAGAATGCAGATTCCTCATATTTCATACATTTTCATTACTTTTACCCGTTTCAGGTTTTAAAATGACAACACCATCTCCATTTACCATGGAAGCCATAATATTTTTCTCTGCAATTTTTCCTTCTGCTCCTACAAAGCGTTTAAAGAATTGTGCTTTTTTAATGCTTCCCCTATATACTTACTGTAGGTATATCTAAGCTACTGCAGTTTGCTGAGAGCCACAGTGCAAAATGAACCTTGCGAACATTTCTCCAGTACAGCAATATCAAGGTGGAGAAATCAAATAATTTTTGAAGTCATTATATTCCTTTTGAGAAGTCGTTCACAAGCGTATGGTATGACCTCTTTCCTCAGCAAAGGCTAAGTTGAAAGTCCCTCCTTCAGTCAGCTTGGGCTTGGTTCCAGATAACTTCCTCAGCGCTGAAGTTTTCAGGAATTTTCAGAAGGCCAGTAACCCTGGAGTGATCCTATGGTGTCAATTTCAAACATGGTGAGTGAGACTCTGAGGCTCTACAGACCATTTTATAGTCTCCTTGATCTTTAGAGTTATAGTGAACTTAATAACAGTTGACTGAACAGGTCCAGGAACTTGTTTTTTAAAAGTGTGCAAAGACCTAAGAATTTAGTGAAACTTGAGGCATGAATACACATTGCTTTGCATACAGCCACAATAATTCCCAATAATTTAGTTTCTTCCACTCATTTCCCTCTTTCTTTCTCCCGTCTCCTGGGTTTAAGCTTATTTCTCGGCATCTTGGATGGCCTTGATAAGGTTGCTGTATTTGACAATGTCAACCATGTTGGTCATTTCCTCTGGTATGGCCATTCACCTTTTTTTTTTTTGCATAGGGGATTTTACATATAAGATGCTCCTCAGCTGAACTACTCAGCTGAACATTGATAGATGTGGGTTGAAGGTTGCAATATTTCTCTAATTCATCAATGCAGATGGAGATGGAGATGAGCAATGACCACTCACTGTGTTCAGTGCACATCACTAGAGTACTGTAATATAAAGAAGCAAACTAACCATGTAAGCCCCAGTTCAGCTCTCACCATCTAGCCTGGGAATGTGCTAAGGAGCCGGATTTATATCATTCTTTTTTGGAATGACCATTTCCCTTTGTTCTGATTTGCTTTAAGGTTATATTCTTTGAAACCATGAATGCTCCATATATCCTTGCTGGACAAAAAGAAAATCTTCTTCCATTTCCTCAGGCAGGAGGTCAATCAACTTCTGTATAGGTTGCTGCAACAGGCAATTTAATAATGCTCTAAAGTTACCAAAAAGAAATGTTGGGTACTAAGGGAATATCTTTAATAATAATAACCATTAAAGTCTCTGCAAACCAAGTGAAATCTAATAAATTAAAGACTAGACTGTGACCTCTCCTGGTTGCTCAGCAGTAATAAGAGCCATTGGACTTCTCTTATTCCAGCTACAAACACCATTTTTATTATTAGATCCATACCACTTTAGAGTGTGTGAACTGCTTTACAGTAATTATCTCCTTCAACCTGCTGCCGTCTGTGAGTGGATCCAGCTTTGCTTTATTGAGTGTGAGATCTGGGTTCTAGCCCCGCTGCCTATTTGTAGGATAATTTTTTCCTACTGCCTTGACTCTTCTGTGAAATTATAATAAAGAGAAGGGTGGAGGCCACAGCTAAGTGGAAGGGCATATATTTTGCATGCATTTGAGGGCTAGCTTCAGTGCCTGTTATATCCACATTGTTGTTGTCGTTGTTTAGTCATTTAGTCGTGTCCGACTCTTCGTGACCCCATGGACCAGAGCACGGCAGGCACTCTTGTTACCACTGCCTCCCGCAGTTTGGTCAGACTCATGTTGGTGGCTTCGAGAACACTATTCAACCATCTCATCCTCTGTTGTCCCCTTCTCCTAGTGCCCTCCATCTTTCCCAACATCAGGGTCTTTTCCAGGGAGTTTTCTCTTCTCATGAGCTGGCCAAAGTATTGGAGCCTCAGCTTCACGATCTGTCCTTCCAGCGAGCACTCAGGGCTGATTTCCTTCAGAATGGATAGGTTTGATCTTCTTGCAGTCCATAGCTTTAACTATACGGACCTTTGTCGGCAAGGTGATGTCTCTGTTTTTTAAGATGCTGTCTAGGTTAGTCATTGCTTTTCTCCCAAGAAGCAGGCATCTTTTAATTTCGTGACTGCTGTCACCATCTGCAGTGATCATGGAACCCAAGAAAGTAAAATCTCTCACTGCTTCCATTTCTTCCCCTTCTATTTGCCAGGAGGTGATGGGACCAGTGGCCATGATCTTAGTTTTTTTGATGTTGAGCTACAGACCCTATTTTGCGCTCTCCTCTTTCACCCTCATTAAAAGGTTCTTTAATTCCTCCTCACTTTCTGCCATCAAGGTTGTGTCATCAGCATATCTGAGGTTGCTGATATTTCTTCCAGCAATCTTAATTCTGGTTTGGGATTCATCCAGTCCAGCCTTTCGCATGATGAATTCTGCATATAAGCTAAATAAGCAGGGAGATCTCCACATTAAAGGCCCTCTAAGAGAAATGGGGATTGCTATTGCCCAAGATTTTAAAAAGCACCTGCCAATCTGAAGTATGTGTATGTGCATGTTTTGGGTGTGTGTGTGTGTGTGTGTGTGCGCGCGCGCATGCATGTGTGAGATGTAGGGTGTTCATGTCCAGTCTTGGTTACAACCCACCACTTGCAAGTGGCCTCTTGGAGGGTTGAAGTGATTCAACATGGCTCCAGCGCACAAAAATGTTAATAGCCCCAGCAATAGGCAGTACTGGGCTAAATTGATCAGATAATGTAAAGCAGACATTTGCATCTTCACCACAAATATGTGAGAAGGTCATAGGTTCATAGAATAAAAGAATACAAGGGCCCCCCAGGTCCAACCCCATGCAATGCAGGAATCTCACATTTCTTTGGCAAGGGCCAAAACCACACACAAATACCCACTATTACATAAAATAGTTAATGCAGAAAGAAACACTGGTCACTTAAAATGCCAGAAAAAGTAGGAAGTACGCCACTGAGTGGCATCAAATGACTCAATGTATCTGACATTTTCATTGACTGCTTTTGTGCCCACAGTGACACGCATGATAACCTTAATTCCATGGAACCGGTGAGGTATTAAATGACAAATAAACTCCCTCACTTTTTTTTTTTACCACAATGTGACCTTTTAACACGATCTAAAAGTATCTGATCCCATCTTCATATTTCAGCAGGACTCTCTAAGGCGCACTTTGCATAGCCCAACAATACAAATTTCACATTAAAAACTGACCAATATTACCACTGCTGCTGCTGCTGCTACTCCTACTTCCAATTATTATTACTATTCCACATTGCATAATTAAGCAAAATAAATAAATACCTCAGAACAATGTCCGTAAGTATTTAACTACTTTATGTTACATTGCCAATGAAGTGACTTGGCCCATTTTGTAGAAGTCCCAAATCTATCCCTTTTTCCTACCTCAGGCATAGCTGCCAAGTTTTCCCTTTTCTCGCGAGGAAGCCTATTCAGCATAAGGGAAAATCCCTTTAAAAAAGGGATAACTTGGCAGCTATGACCTCAGGTTGTTGCAACACAGAGTGAAGGCTGGTTCATTTTGCAGTTCCATCCTTTGGGTGTTTAAATTGTTCTAACCTCATTCCTCGACTCTGCACTTAACCCAGCCTTGGGCTGTTGAGTTTCTCTGAGCCTTTTCCAGCCATCAGACAGTAATGGCACATTCACACTATAATCAAGTGTTTCCAGGTGATGGCATACAGCTAAATTGGAGATACTATCTTGCCCTGAAAAAGAAAAAGAAACCACAGGCTGTCAGCTGAGCTATTGTTTCCCTTTCACTCTTTCTCTCTCCCACATCCCACAATGCTTTCCCCTCCTTCTCCACTACTCTCATTCCAGTTCCACTGGAAATCCTTTCTGTACGTGTTATTCTTGTTAAAAGGATACTCTCCCCCTGCCTTCCTGCAAACCCACAGCCCTTCCCCTACCTGAATACAGCAATTTGTTCCATTGCTATGTTCTCAGCGCTCCCTATCTAAATCCAATTTTGTTCTCTTTTTAAAAGTGCACTTCAAACAACATCTTTTATGAACAAAATAAATAAATAAATTTGTTTTGATGTAGAACGGGCAGTGTGCACTCCGAGAGCAAAACAGACTATCAGATGTCTATCTTTGTCCCATCTCATGTACAGGTTGTAGGCTGATCTACAAAGCAGTAGGAACACAGAGTTCAGTGAAAAGGAAACATAGCAGTGCATTCTGCTCCTTGTTCCTACCAGTTCCCATAAGATGCAACAAGGGAATTTGTAGCCGACACATGCATGTTCAAATTGAACCCTGGATTGCCTTATTGTACTTTTAGTTTGGCAGGATTTCTAGTGCTATTGTTGTTATTATTATTATTATTATTATTATTATTATTATTATTATTAGGGCAATGTTTCAAAAGAAGTCTTTTTGCTTTAAATAAACATTTTGCCTTTTATAATTCTCCCATTCAACTATATTGGCATTCTTTTGTTGTTGTTGTTGTTTAGTCGTTTAGTCGTGTCCGACTCTTCATGACCCCATGGACCATAGCACTCCAGGCACCCTTGTCTACAAATTGGTAGTTTGCTGAGATTGTAGAATAGCTAGTCCACTTGAGCCAGAAGGTAGAGATTATATTTTTCGGTGTTCTCCCAGCATTTAAAACTCAGTGCATGAAACAGGCGCAATAAGCACTAGAATCAACTAGAGCAGAGGTGGCCAATGAGGTGCCCTGCATCATCCCAGGCCACTGCCCATGCTACCTGGCGCTGATGGGAGTTGTGGTCCAACAACCCCTGAAGGGCTCAGTGTGGGATTTACGTTGCAGCTTTCCCCGCTGCAGGGTATGAGCAATTCTAGTTTGAGCACACCTTCTCAGTGAAATAGAAGCATATGTGTGGATTTTTGTTGATCAATACCGCTAGCAAGAGACTTCCTGGTTGCAAGAGCCACACGATGATAATTTAGGCAGTTTATTTGGCCATGGAATCTATGAATCAAAGGCTAACATAACAGCTTAGCTCCAATGCTGTATGGCAGGCTTCCCTTTTAGCTTGTTGTTGTTGTTTAGTCGTTTAGTCGTGTCCGACTCTTCGTGACCCCATGGACCACAGCACGCCAGGCGCTCCTGTCTTGCACTGCCTCCCACAGTTTGGTCAAACTCATGTTCGTAGCTTCGAGAACACTGTCCAACCATCTTGTCCTCTGTCGTCCCCTTCTCCTTGTGCCCTCCATCTTTCCCAACATCAGGGTCTTTTCCAGAGAGTCTTCTCTTCTCATGAGGTGGCCAAAATATTGGAGCCTCAGCTTCACGATCTGTCCTTCCGGTGAGCACTCAGGGCTGATTTCCTTCAGAATGGATAGGTTAGATCTTCTTGCGGTCCATGGGACTCTCAAGAGTCTCCTCCAGCACCATAATTCAAAAGCATCAATTCTTCGGCGATCAGCCTTCTTTATGGTCCAGCTCTCACTTCCATACATCACTACTGGGAAAACCATAGCTTTAACTATACGGACCTTTGTCGGCAAGGTGGTGTCTCTGCTTTTTAAGATGTTGTCTAGGTTTGTCATTGCTTTTCTCCCAAGAAGCAGGCGTCTTTTAATTTCGTGACTGCTGTCACCATCTGCAGTGATCAAGGAGCCCAGGAAAGTAAAATCTCTCACTGCCTCCATTCCTTCCCCTTCTATTTGCCAGGAGGTGATGGGACCAGTGGCCATGATTTTGGTTTTTTTGATGTTGAGCTTCAGACCCTATTTTGCGCTCTCCTCTTTCACCCTCATTAAAAGGTTCTTTAATTCCTCCTCACTTTCTGCCATCAAGGTTGTGTCATCTGCATATCTGAGGTTGTTGATATTTCTTCCGGCAATCTTAATTCCAGTTTGGGATTAATCTAGTCCAGCCTTTCGCATTCTTTTGGACTTATAGTAATAAATTTGCTTTGTCTATATATAAGATTTAAGCTGCCTATTGTAAAAATCAAACTGTCAAGATCTGAATCTCCTAACTATACCTTTCAAGTCACTTTTACAGAGGCTGAATCATGTACACTTTCCTGTGAACAAACTCATTAAGCATATTGGGGCTTCAGTACAGTAGTGGTTAGGGTTGTGGTGTGGGAAGGGTAGCATTGCTCCCCTGGCTTCCCAAATCTGAGTGCCACTTCCGGTTACCAGAGGGAGTGATGGAGGGGAGCTCAGCATCACATGGAAGCACCAGTGAGAGGATCCAATTGGCCCTGCCGCCATGGCCACACAAAGCTCCCTGCCACCTCACACTTCCCCATCTCCCTCTCAGTAACTGGTTGCGATGCTCAGCTTTGAAATGCCAGGTGAGCCTCACTGCCACACCTGCACTGCCCTGCTGACCTTTACTGTCCTCTTTTTAAAGAGCTTCCAGAAGATATTCCTCCATTTGACCGAGTCTGGTCCAAGTCTGGCTTAAACAATTAGATGAAGGTGAGCAGGTGCCTTGAAGTTGCCCATTAACAGTTAGCACACAAACAAAGCCTGAACAGGCAATACAGGTCAGCTGGTCATAATAATAATAATAATAATAATAATAATAATAATAATAATAATAATTTATTATTTATACCCCGCCCATCTGGCCGGGTTCCCCCAGCCACTCTGGGCGGCTTCCAACAAAACATTAAAATACAGAAATCCATCAAACATTAAAAGCTTCCCTAAACAGGGCTGCCTTGAGATGCCTTCTAAAGGTCTGGTAATTGTTGTTCTCTTTGACCTCTGGTGGGAGGGCATTCCACAGGGTGGGTGCTACTACCGAGAAGGCCCTCTGGTCACAGATTCCTCCCACTATGGTGAGACGTATTCTATTTCTATTTAAATCACAGAAATCATTTCTAAATTTGCATCCCTACATATAAACTGACATGTGCAAATCGTATACAGTAAGCCTGCAACTTATGCAAGGGGTTACGTTTCAGGCTCCAATACTTTGGCCACCTCATGAGAAGAGAAGAATCGTTGGAAAAGACCCTGATGTTGGGAAAGATGGAGGGCACAAGGAGAAGGGGACGACAGAGGCCGAGATGGTTGGACAGTGTTCTCGAAGCTACGAACATGAGTTTGACCAAACTGTGGGAGGCAGTGCAAGACAGGAGTGCCTGGCGTGCTATGGTCCATGGGGTCACGAAGAGTCGGACACGACTAAACTACTAAACAACAACAACAACAACGTTTCAGGGATTGCACCTAAAACCTAAATCACATATAGCCAAAACACATTGGGTTCAATGGTGGGTGGGATTGCCAAAGTCTTTTTCCCAAATGGCTACCACCTTTCTGCCCCCTATTTATTTATTTATTTATTTATTTAGCCAAGCATGTAAATCTGAATGTGCATAAGTTGCAGGCTTACTGTACAAATGTGTACCTTCTTTTATTCTCTTTTGGTAATACCCTGTTGCTCAAAAAAATAAGACGTAGCCATAAAATAAGCTGTAGCAGGATTTTTAAGTATTCAAGGAATATAAGCCATACCCTGAAAATAAGACATAGTGATAGGCACAGCAGCAATGCCAGCTGCGGCAGGAGGAGGAGGAGGAGGAGGAGGAAAAAAATAAGACACCCCCTGAAAATAAGCCATATTGTGGTTTTTAGAGGAAAAATAAATATAAGACGGTGTCTTATTTTCAGAGAAACATGGTATATAAGTGGCCAGCCAAAAAATCAGAAGTAGGCTGTAATGGTTTCATTATAATTATAATTATAATTATAATTGTGTGTGTATCCCCAATCCTTTCTGAAAGTAAACGCTACTCTGATGGATCTTTACAACAATCATCCAGTCTCATACATATTTATATATTTAATTTGGTTGTACTGTCACAGCTGAGTGGCTTAGCCAGCATGTCTGTTTTACGTGCTCCATGGTCCCATTTACATTTCCACTTTCTCCTTAGCTTTCTGTTTGATTGCTCGCGGGTGCAATTATTTCTGTCATGCGACACCCCCCTGCCCCGCCCAGGCCTTTCTTCTGCCCCTAATTGCCACTGTCCCAGTCAATCCAATTCCTGTGACTGGGAAATAGTACTTTATCCATTAACTCTGTTTCTTTAAATTTCTGGCCAGAGAAAAAATAACAATCTCGGGGGGGGGGGGGGTGGATAAAAATCTCCACTTTCAAAAATCTGGGATTCAGGTTTCTTTATAGACAATGCTTAGATCAATATCTCAGCCCTAAGTACATTGTGAGGTCCTTTACCAAGAGCTCTTATTGGCTTGGCAGATTATGAAGTGAACTTGTAGAAAGACAGTCAGCTACTTTTGTCCACTCACTAGAGCAATTATTAAATGACTCTGCTAAACCACTCACTCTGAATGCTAATCTTTTTAATGCTTCACTTGCATTTTGCAAGGCAGCACATTCCTAGATCTGTTGGACATAGGTGACAGCTTCCTATGGAAACTACCTAGACATCCAAAATTGGCCTTTTATTGAAACCAGAGATGGGGAACCACCAGCCCAAGGACCAAATGTGGCCATCTAGCCCTCACTATCTGGTCTGCAGCTTATATCCCAAGCCACGCCCCTCACCAGACTTGATTTGCACCCTCCTTTTGTGTTTGCCTGGCTAGAATGTGGCCTTGAACTGGGACAATACTTCTTTCCAACGAGGAACTGCACACAGAGGATGGAGTCAGGCCTCTTTAAATAGTCAAGGAGCAGACCCAAGTGAAGCATGTATGCCTTCCCACACTGGGACAGCATCTAGGGTGGTGGCAGCTAGCATGAAATGCCACTGATCCTCAAAGGAGTTAAGCATACTTCCTGTCTTGATTCAGCTTAGAGAGTGGTGTGTGTACATATATATATACAACTCTGTTGTACAAAGGTAAAATTAACATTCATTGCTCCACTCACCCACCACCATGTGGCCCTCAGAAGTTTGCCCCAATGGGAATATGGCCCTGAGTGCACAACTCTGATTAATATCATTTGATACTTTCATATTGTGAACAATGTGATAAGTAAAATTTCACCTTTGGTGATTTCATGCAAGTCTACGGATGGTGATCCTTGTGTGCAAGCCTGGATGAATTAATATTTTGTGCATCTGAAGTTATTAATAGTGTAAATTCATTGTCTCAAAGACTGGAGAGTAAGGAATTTTCAAGCAAATGCTTGATGCATGCAGTTTATGTCTGCAGATGCAAAATTGCAGGCTGGGGCTTATAAAAATAACATCTAATTGATTCAGCTGCTTACAGCCATAATATGAAAGGTTACAATTAAATGTCCTATAAGACTTCACCAAAAATGAGAAATAAATCCTTAAAGATCCTCGCGTCAGTCCTTAGCATGTCTACTTGGAAGCCAACAGGACAATCCTATACAAAATCCCTGCTCAGAAGTAAGTTCCACGGAGTTCAGCAAGATTTCCTTAAAGATTCATAGGATTGAAGCCATATTTGCTTGATAGCTAAAAACAGCCCCAATGATAACTTCTTCAAGCACAAGGAAAGCACTCTGCAGTAATTCAGTCATAAAGTAACTAGTGCAGGGACTACTGTGGGCAGCCTCTCTTAGTCCACGAATGGCCAGAGCTGTCACAGCTGCTAAAAGGCACATCTAGCCACTGAGGCTACCTGATATTCCCGTGACAGAGCTGGATCCAGAATCACCTGCAAACCGAGAACCTGATCCTTCACATGGAGAGCAACCCCATCCAGGGTAGGCAACTGACCAATTTCTCAGTCACAGGAACTTCTCACCCATAGTGCCTCCTGTCCTGCATGTAATGCGTGTGTTCTCAGTAAGCAACAGACTTTCACTTAAAACGTAAACTTTCATATGGCCATTCCACAAAAACCATTACAGTGATGTGAATGGACACAGGTGCTGTCTTCCAAATACCAGTAATACCAGTAATAATATATTTTATTTATTCATTCATTAAATTTGCATACCACCCTTCATCAAAAGATCTCAGAAAAAGACTTTTTTAAAAGCAAAAAGCAAAATACATAATAAAAACAAGAACAAAACAAACCCATAACTGTCACCACAAGCACCTTTAAAAGGACATAGAACGCTAATCAGCCAAAGGCCTGGTTGAAGAGGAATGCTCTTGCCGGGCACTTAAAGTTGTTTAATGAAGGGACCAGGCAAGCCTCCCTGGAGAGAGCATTCCACAAAAGGGGGAAGTCACGATCTGTATTCACCTGGTAAAATATTACAATTTCAGAATTAGGCAGTTTTCAGTGCCTTAACATTAATTATTATGATAAAAAAAATTCCTTCAGTAGCACCTTAAAGACCAACTAAGTTTTTATTTTGGTATGAGCTTTCGTGTGCATGCACACTTCTTCAGATACACTGAAGAATGATTTTATTGATCAAAATCATTTCACCCTAGATGATAGATAGATAGATAGATGCATCAGTGCAAAGTTTGTGAATTCCAGATTTACATCTGCATGATGACAGCTCGAAATAAATGTTATGAATACCGTACCTCCACTTTTCAGTGAATGCTGTCAATCACATTTAGCTGGTTGTCACTGCTCATCAGTGTATCACTGAGCTTGGGAATATTGTGGAACTTGTCAACATTCATATGTGAACATCAACCATCATAACATTTTGGACATTCTCTGTATCATAGGACTGGACTGAAAGACATGCATAATAATAATAATAATAATAATAATAATAATAATAATAATAATAATTTATTATTTATACCCCGCCCATCTGACTGGGTTTCCCCAGCCACTCTGGGCAGCTTCCAACAGAAATATTAAAATACACTAATTTCTTAAAGATTAAAAGCTTCCCTAAACAGGGCTGCCTTCAGATGTCCTCTAAAAGTCTGGTAGTTGTTTTTCTTTTTGACATCTGGCGGAAGGGCATTCCACAGGGCGGGTGCCACTACCGAGCAGGCCCTCTGCCTGGTTCCCTGTAACTTGGCTTCTCGCAGCGAGGGAACCGCCAGAAGGCCCTCGGCATTGGACCTCAGTGTCCGGGCAGAGCGATGGAGGTGGAGACGCTCCTTCAGGTATACAGGACCGAGGCCGTTTGGGCTTTAAAGGTCAGCACCAACACTTTGAATTGTGCTCGGAAACGTACTGGGAGCCAATGCAGGTCTTTCATTATGTGGTCTCGGCGGCTGCTCCCAGTCACCAGTCTAGCTGCTGCATTCTGTATTAATTGTAGTTTCCAGGTCAGATCCATAACCCTACATATGCTTTGAAGCAGAAGCATACCTACCCTGCCAACACACACACGAGAGAGAGAGGGAGAGGGAGAGGGAGAGGGAGAGGGAGAGGGAGGGAGAGAGAGAGAGAGAGAGAGAGAGAGAGAGAGAGAGAGAACCTGCCTATTTATAACATCACCAATGTCCATGCTTGTGTGTAATGTTCAAATAGAGCATATGGTTGTATAATCACATGTACATAGACCACATATACCTATCCCAGGAACTGTGTGACCTGAATCAATGTGTGTTGGGCTTTATTTGAATGTGCCTATAAGAACTTGACGGGATGCATGTGGCGCTGTGGGTTAAACCACAGAGCCTAGGGCTTGCCGATCAGAAGGTCGGCAGTTCAAATCCCCGCGTCGGGGTGAGCTCCCGTTGCTCGGTCCCAGCTCCTGCCAACCTAGCAGTTCAAAAACACATCAAAGTGCGAGTAGATAAATAGGTACTGCTCCAGCGGGAAGATAAACAGCGTTTCCGTGTGCTGCTCTGGTTTGCCAGAAGCGGCTTTCTCATGCTGGCCACATGACCTGGAAGCTGTACGCTGGCTCCCTCGGCCAATAACGCAAGATGAGCGCCGCAACCCCAGAGTCGGTCATGACTGGACTTAATGGTCAGGGGTCCCTTTACCTATAAGAACTTGGCATCCATTTGTGGATGCTCAGTACCATTGGAAGTGGGGCAGATGCCCACACGGGTAAGGCTCCCCGTCATCCCATAATTCTCTCCAAAATCCCATCAGTGTCAGGTCTCAGTGTCCATTTTCATGTGATTTAATTTTGGAGTTGATCATTTATCACTTGCAATGTTGTAAGGGAACATCACTTGGGAACAGTGATACAACCTCTTTTTCTGATCCTTCCTACTATGTTTTTAACCTATTTTTCCATCTCCGACAAGTCTCTCAGAATCCCTGTGAAAGTGGTATGTTTCTTCACACTATTAAAATGAAAGATGCAGTGACTTTATTAGAATGCGACACCTTTGATTCATTCACTTATACTCAGCCCACTGGACTATCTTTGCTGAGCCACTGTTTACAAATGTTTTCATTCTTTACAGAAATGATCTGTTTGTTTGCTGCTGTTGTTATGCCTCTAGAAAGACAGCCCAAAATGAATCCTAACCATTTTCTCTGAATTACAAACAAAAATACAATTTAACAAAGTAAGAGTAAAAAAAAGATAAGCCACATTATTAACTAGCTCATTCTGATGCACTTAGCTCTGTCATGTTTGGGGGGCATAGTCATGCTTATTTAGGTGAACGAACAGGGGCCTCTCAAAAAGGTTTGCACAAGGACCCCCTGATCATAAATCCACCAATTGCTTTCAACTGGCTCATTTAATCTCATGGTTAAGAACCAGGGAACGAAGAAGACAAATAGAGAGCCACAAAGCAAGTACTTCTTAAATGGGACCAACCATATGGACTTTACAGAACCCTGTTAGAAAATGCCAGACCCCCCAAAAAAGAATGATTCAACAAGATTGGACAATGTTCAAACAAGGCCAGCCAATGAACTTTGGCACAGTAAGAGATTGGATTTTTTTAAAACGTATGATTATGGCCTAACTCAAATGTTAAACTTCATATTATAAATTAAAAATATACAAATCTAATATTCAAATACTGCCCTCCTATCTGCTACAATTGTATTTAAAAGCATTACGTTTTAATTTATCGTTTAATTGCAATAAATTGCAAATTTTATTAAACAAAACCCAATGATTCAACAGAGGGGCAATAACAAGTCATGTCATTGTAAAGGGGTTCCGCTTCTAACGACGGAGATTAAATATTTTAACTGTATCAGTTTCATTTTCTAACTACTCCAAACCCCACCATATAATTTGGCACAATGAAGCCTCTTTGGCAGCAACTGGCTCAGACAAATAACCAGAAATAAAATAGCAGGGAATCTTTCAGACTGAGCCTGGGGGTTCTCTGAAATACAAGAAAATTCCTGCTGAGAAACCACAAGATATATGGGTTGAGGCTAGAATTGTTTATTGCTGTTCATGAGCACTTGATTTTGTCTGATGAGCATTGGCAATAATGCTAAATCAAAGCATTGTGTCAGAATGTCAAGTCTCTCTCTCTCTCTCTCTCTCTCTCTCTCTCTCTCTCTCTCTCTCTCTCACACACACACACACACACACACACACACACAGAGCTATCATCTCTCTCTCTCTCTCTCTCTCTCTCTCTCTCTCTCTCTCTCTCTCTCTCTCTCACACACACACACACACACAGAGAGAGAGAGAGAGAGAGAGCTATCTATCCATCTCTATCTATCTATCTATCTATCTATCATCTATCTTCTATCTATCGATCATCTATGACCTATATCCAGTGCTTTTCCCCCTCAAAAAATGTTTAGGGTTACTCTCATTTCCCTACTCATATCAAAATACTGCCCCTGAATGAGGCCAAACTTAGATTTAGTTTAGGGATATGTGTGCCCCTGCGTCTCCCCCCCCCCCAGTAAAAAGCACTATCTATCTAACATGGAAGGTATGGGGTTGTCTGTGTTTTCTAGTCCCTGTATCAGGCTGATTCAAGGTTGAAGACAACAATATGAGGCATTAGACAACATTTGCATGTTGATGTCACATGATTCCAATATTCCATGTGTACAGTATATAAAAGAATAGCCAGGGGAAGTTGCACAGGTACAAATTGTATTCAGGCCAGTGTGTTTATTGAACGTAAACAAATGTGTAATCACCAACCATTTACCTGTTGCCGTGGCAACCATTTTCAGAGCTTCGGAAGAGATACAGTCAGTAATCTCCTTCACTAGACAATTTAGGAGAAACTGCTAAGAGGAAAGCCTGCCATACAGCATTGGAGCTAAGTTCTTATGTTAGCCTTTGATTCATAGATTCCATGGCCAAATAAACTGCCTTAATTATCATCGTGTAGCTCTTGCAACCAGGAAGTCTAAGGCAATCTCTTGCTAGCGGTATTGATCAACAAAAATCCACACATATGCTTCTATTTCACTGAGAAGGTGTGCTCAAACTAGAATCGCTCATCCCCTGCAGCGGGGAAAGCTGCAACGTAACTCCAACACTGAGCCCTTCAGGTGTTGTTGGACCACAACTCCCATCAGCCCCAGGTAGCATGGGCAGTGGCCTGGGATGATGCAGGTCACCTCATTGGCCACCTCTGCTCTAGTTGACTCTAGTGCTTATTGCGCCTGTTTCATGCACTGAGTTTTAAATGCTGGGAGAACACCGGAAAATATAACCTCTACCTTCTGGCTCAAGTGGACTGGCTATTCTACAATCTCAGCAAACTACCAACTCATTCCACTGTGTGCCCCACAGGCTGAGGAGAACATGAGATGAACCTGCTGGATCAGGACAGTAGCCCATCTAGTGTGGCATCCTGTTTTCACAGTGGGCACCAAAGTTCCTATGGGAAGCCTGCAAGCAGAACCTAAGAGCAACAGCACTTTCCCCTTCTGTGGTTTCCAGCAACTGGCATTCAGAATCATACTGCCTCCAACTGTTGGCAGAACATCTGTAGCCATCATGGCTGTTAGCCATGGATAGGTTGGTCCTCCATGAATTTGTCTAATTCTCATTTGAAACCATCCCAATTAAATGGTTGGATTATGCCGAAATGGCAAAACTGACCGGAAAGCTCAGGAACGAGGCAGACCAAAGCTTTAATAAGGAATGGGAATTTTTTAAATTTATATTGGAGACCACTCTAAGCCGTTGATAACACTAGCAGGATTGCAATAACACTTGTAATGTAACAAGAGCTATGGACATAAAGGAGATATATATATATATATATATATGTATATATATATAACTTGGACTACTGAAAAAAAGATGCAGTAGAAAAGGTTAACAACAGAACCCATGGAGGGGAAGGTGGGAAATCCAGAGATTCAGAGGAATCTTCTAATTGTGGATGTGTTGTGGCATTACTATAATTTTACTGTAGATTTGTAAAACCAAATACAGTGGTACCTCGGGTTACGGACGCTTCAGGTTACAGACTCCGCTAACCCAGAAGTACCCGGTAGTACCTCGGGTTAAGAACTTTGCTTCAGGATGAGAACAGAAATCGTGTGGCTGCGGCGCAGCGGCAGTGGGAGGCCCCATTAGCTAAAGTGGTACCTCAGTTTAAGAACAGTTTCAGGTTAAGAACGGACCTCCAGAATGAATTATGTTCTTAACCCGAGGTACCACTGTAAAAATTATTTTGAAGAAACAACAACAATAAAACCATCTACGTTGGTGACCATCAATGCCTCCTGTGTGGGTGAGTTTCATAACTTAGGTATGCACTGTGTGAAGAAATACTTTCTTTCATCTATATTGAATCTCCCAACATTCAGTTTCATTGGATGTCCCCATGAGTTCTAGGGTTATGAAATAAGGAGAAAAACTTTATTCTATCCACTTTCTTCATGGCATGCATAATGTAATATACTTCTATCATGTCACCTATTACTCATCTTTTCTCTAAAAGTACAAATACTGCAACCTTTCCTCATAGTGTTTGAAGAGAAACTTGTTTGAAGCAATGACACCCTGCAAGATATCACAATGCAAGTGCTTCCTTCCTCTCAGTTTTGCACTTTCTTGTTGTGTATGTCTGTTGCTGTGCAGGGGAGGGAATCCACCCACCTCCAGTGTCTTGCTGCCCTCATTGCTTCTAGTCTCACTGTTGTCCTCATTGCCTCTGTATTAGGTTTCGATGTCCTGAAGAAACAAATATATATGTATATGTATTTAGCAACAACAAAAGTAAAATACCTAGTAAGGCTTCATTTTTTTATGCATATTTTCTTACGAGTAAGTACACTGAACTCAGTGGGATGGACTAAAGTCTAAAGAACAGAGGATCAAGATGCAAATTATTTAACACATGGAACTCACAGCCGCAGGACATAGCCACTACTTAGATGACTCTGAAAAGGGTTAGACTTTCAGGGGTGGTGTGGCCCTCCAGGTGTGTTTGCAACACAACTCCTGCCATCCCTGATGATTGGGGCTGACCGGAGTTGGAATCTAAGAACATCTGAAGGCCATAGGTTCCCCACTTCCAGGCTGGATAATTTCCTGGATCATAGATGTTTCAAAGGCTATCAAGCCATGATAACTAAAATGGAATCTCCATATATATTTCTGCATATTGAATGTTAGGGACCTAGAATGGGAAAGAACCATGCCTTTCTGCCATGCCCATGGAGGCATCTTGCTGGCCTATGTGTGAAATCCTGAGCAAGATGGTTTGTTGCCTTCATTGTTTATGCAGAATCTCACTACAAACTGAGTTGAAGGTTAACAAACTTTGCTTCTGATGAAGTTTGGGAGCCTGCATAAAGTAATCAACTTCACCAGCCAGACCACACCTCTGAGCTAGCCTCCAGGACCATAGCTATTTCTCTTAAATGCATTATATATGGATGATTAGTCTGTTCCATCAGGTTACTCTACAACCCTAAATCCACTGGATATAGAGTAACTCCACTGAACACAGTGGAATTACCTCTCAGTAAACATTCATAGGATTTCACTGCACACTATATGTTTTTAAATTCTTCTAAATGTAAGATGAAATAATGGATGTTGTTTGCAAATCATTTCGGAAGATTTAGTACAATGAGCACTTGAGTTTTGGATATGTGAGTTAAATGCAAAACAGATGGGGCAATTTGTATATGGAAAGAAAAAGTGGAGAAAGTGTTACATCTTAGTTAAAGGTTACCAAACACTGAATATGCAAATATTTACCCCAGAAAAGGTTTTAGTTTATCTAATCCAGATGTTTCATAGTTTATGTAGTTCACAAGATATATCAAAGAGAGAGAACATAATTTCAAGAAACGGAAGCAGCATTTCAGTGGGGGAAAGATTTCTAATGCATAAACAAACAGGCAAAATCTAAGGAATAGTGGCAACCTATTTTGGGTGATGTAAACTCTCACAGTTCTTTTTCTGGTTCCCCAGGAATTATCACTTATGAGATCATAACAGGTGACAATTGGTGGCTGTGCAAAGATTCCCCATTAGTTCTGGCTTTGTTTGCTTTTATCAATACTCCCCACCCTGCCATAACATTTTCTACTCATCTTTGATCACATATTCTTCCAGACATGACTGTCCATGGATGGATCTGATTCCCACATAGTTCAAGTTATGACTTGATGCTTTGATTTCAATGCCTCATAAAAAATATTCTCTAACATGGTGTTGTGTCCATTAGTGGTGTTTCACCAGAACAGGATTAGGGGATCTTTGGCCTCCAGAGGTTTCTGAACTACAACTCCCAACAGCATTAGGAAGGATGGCCAATAGCCAGTGATTGTGAGAGCTGTGATGCAGCAACACATGGCAAACCAAATATTCCTCACATCTGCCCTAGAAGAAAGTACTAGTGTTTGCTACAAGTGGGGCATCTGGTTTTTTATTATCTCCCCTAGCCACTGTAGCTTAGTATGCCTCCCAAAAAGGACCTCCTGAACTTGGGGAAACCTCTGAAACAGATGGGAGATGGTGCATATGGCTGCAGTAGAAGATTGTGTGAAGCCACCATTGGTCACAACCCAGTGTTTATAAGAGGGGTGGCCCTCCAGATGTTGCAGGATTCCAGGCATGGTTTTCTCCTGGCCCTATCTGGAGATGTTGGGAGTTGAACCTGGCACCTTCTGTATGCAAATCAGAGGCTCTACCCAGCACCAGATTTAGGGAGGTACAGGAGGTTTCCCTGCACAGACCCTAAGCTGGGGGAGGGCATGGTGATGATGATGATGATGATGATGATATATTTAGGGAGGGGTGCCAATTTTTGTCCTCGCTCAGAGCACCATATTACCAAAGTCTACCCCTGAGCTCTACCACTTCACCAACAACCTCTGGAGAGCCACATCTCTGGTTTTAAAGGGTGTTAAATATGCCTGTACAACTTTATTCTTTAGCTATTTATCCCATACAAAGCCAGCCAAGTTTTCTAGAAGGTTCCACCAAAAAATCTTCCCCAGGGGGCTGATCACATCACATGTGAAGGTGAGATTTACATTCACCTTTGCAACAGAAGATATCCCATTTGATTCTGCAATTTACGACTTGGATTCGGGAGACAACGGAATGTAGAAAAGTGGTTTTGATGTTTCCTGTTTCCTGGACGCTTGCCAAATTCAGAACATCTTTTGGAAGTGCAGTAGAGATCTTTTGATTTCTGCTGCTTTTTATGGTTGGAGTGCAGCTTGTTTCACACATGTGTGTGTCACTGTCCCTCCCTCCTCCTGCTGTGTTGCACCTGTTCTTGTTGGGTCCTTGAGTTAATTAGACACTGTTGCATCCTGCCTTGCATGGATCCAGCCTTCCTGTAGCCCGGCATAAAGAAGCACAGTAGAAGGTAGATGCTGGGAGATGGATCCAACATTTTTTCCAGCCTTGGACTCCAGTCCTTGCTCTGCTTGACAGTACAGAGTACCAGCACCTTTTGAGAGGCCTCTGGCTACTGTGGTAGAGGAGCATGAAGAGGAGGCAAGCTTTTAATGGGATGGAATGTAATAGACTCAATTCAGCCCTGAAGTATGCTGGGGAAAAGGTATCTATAAAATGATTAAACTTTTATTTTTATTATGTTTTTTATTATCAGCTTTTTAATTAAAAGTTCATCACATATTCAATAGAGGAAGGGCACAGGAAGAGAGGAAGGGTGAGGCATTATACAATGTATCACTACTGTGCCAGCACCTCGTTTAAAAAATAAAGACCACTGAGCTGCCTTGAACCACTGAGCTGGTTCATGATTTTTGGGGGGGGGGAATTCTCCTTTTAATTAAATGTCTTTGCTTAGCCCATTCTGATGGCGCATGTCTCTTTGCCCATCCAGCCCTCCTGAAGGAGTTCTTCCTATGGCATACTCAAGAAAGAAGTGCCCGTCCTGCTGACCTAGCACTTTGCAGCACATTGTAATAATAATAATAATAATAATAATAATAATAATAATAATAATAATAAATTTATTCATTCATACCCCACCCATCTGGCTGGGTTTCCCCAGCCACTCTGGGTGCCTTCTAACAGAAGGTTGTGGGAAATTTAAATTTTTATTTATTTTTTAGTACTTGCCACTCATGTTTTAAACCAGAGTTTTCAGACAAGAAGTGTTCCCTTCTGATTTGAAACCTGAAAAAAGAATCAGCGAGCACCAACTGTCCTGTGAAGCCTCACATACCAACTGATTTTTCCCTCTGTACTCCCTGCAAAATAAAACCCTTAGGCGCGTGCACACACACACACGTGAACACACACACGCAAACCCTAGACATAAAGGTGGAAGGTTCTAACACTGCTTTATTTATTTAAAAATAATGGAGAATCTTTGGTTCTCCAGACATTCCTGGACTTTGATTCCCATCATCCCTCACTCAGCAGCAGACAGCTTGATGGGGCTGCAGGGCTTACCCGACCTCTCTCCATCAGAGGCGCTGCTGCATACTGGGTCAGAGAGTGGAAGGGGTAAGCCGGAGGGGTGAGGTCAGCATGGTGCAAGCACACTGGCAGAAACACTGGATTGTCTCGGCTAGCACATTTGCACCACACCAACCACACCTCCTCCCCTTCTTCATCTTAATATGCAGCTCCTTGGACAGAAGGAGATCAGGAAGGCAGTGCAGCCCATCATGATGTCTGCTGCTGACCTCACCATCTATCATGCTGGCAGGAGATAATGGGAGCTGGAGTCCAAAAACATCCAGAGGCTAACAGGTGTTCCATTCCTGATTTAAATATTTTATAGCCTGCCTTTAAGAGTAAAGACTCTCTCAAGGTGGTGCCTATCATAAAATACTAAAATACAACATAATATAAGCAAAGTTATCACCGACTAATAAACTAGCAGTAACCGAAATGCATCCAGCCCCAAACTAAATAATGGTGTATAGCTATAACTAGAAATAATCAGCAACAGAGAAGGCTGTGGAATACACAAGAAAGCACCCTCATCCCTGAGAAACTGCTTAATATACTGCTTTTCTATATGTAGGAATGCTTTTGCTTTTTTAAAGGAGGGGCAGGTTAAGTATTCAATCATCTGATCCTGCAGTCTGGATTGGTGCAGTCCAGTAAGAGGTTTGGAACCTTGTCTTGAGGCTGCAATCCTCGCCCCATTTACCTGGGAGTAAGTCACATTGAATTCAATAAAGCCTACAACTGATTAGTCAAGGTTTGGACTGCACTGTTAGTCTGGACTTCTGTGTAATACTTACTTAGGAGTAAGTCCTGTTGAACTCAGCAGGGTTTACTTCTGAGAAGGCATGCATAGGATTGTGCTGCTGTTAATGCCTTGTTTTTTTTTGCAAAAAAATAATGATCCGGACTTTTATGGCTAGATCGAGGCAGAGTCCTGACAACATGCAGTAATTAAGCTTCCGAGGACAGAAGGAGCCCTCAGGAGAGAGGGGGTGACTCAGGTACAGACATGAATCACAATCCCTCACCCACCTTCATCATTGATCCAGCAGCAATTTACAGCACACCCACATACTGGCCGAGATGCATTTCATCAGCTGCTCTTGTAAAATGGAAGGTGTGGGGGTGGAAATGTGTCACTGTGGCCAAAGATCAGCAAAGTGTGATGGAGAGCTCAAGCAGACACATAAAACTGTTTGTTCCCGTTTGCTGATGTTCTGCTGCGATTTGTCAGGATACACATATAAACTCTAAAAAGATGTTGTTAAAAATCAGTTTCATACATGGGAGGTACATGTACTATTTATTTCAGAAAGCTATTTGTTCTCCATGCATTTGGACACCGTTTAATCTATTGCAATCAAATTTGGTGTGATGGTTCCCGAATTCAATGAGCAGGCTTTTGCCTATGCTTAGATACAATCGAACACCATTTTGAATCAAGATGGTGGACTGAAACTTTCAAAACGATACTGATTTTTACCACTGATTTCAGAAGTTTCTTAGAGCTTCCAGGGAATGCTGGGCATGAGGCTGCTAGTATTTTATATATCTGAAAATCTTACTACTTGCCCTACCACTTTATCTAGAGTGTCTGACACAAACTGTTCTTGTAATAGCTGTCTCACACACTCCCTCTGAAATGCTCGATAATTCTATTGGTTTTCATGCACAGCATCAGCATACTACAAAGCTGGGCAAATGCCAACCACAGGTCAATTCCAGCACCCTTTTATTTCATTTTTTAAACAAGTGCCAAGGGAGGCAGCTATGGCCACTGCCAGCTACATTATCACTAGTCTCTAGGCACTACCCATAACAAACACTACATGCGGGCATGGCAGCATTCTAGAGGAAGAAAGATGGTGGCGTCTACTAGTTGTTTTTCAGGACTGGGCTAATGGAGTACCAGACCATAGGAACTGTGTTTCTGCCTATCTCTACTGCTATCTGCCATAGCCCAACTCTGCTGTAGGCAGCAGTATCAGAGCAGTGGCGAACGGTGCCGCTTGGCTGCTCGGGGTGGCACCCCCTGGGGCCGCGGTGTTGCTCCACAGCGCGTATGCATCGTGATGTCATGACGCATGCACCAGGACGAGCCAGGACAGACTGCGCATGTCCGCACATGCGCGGGCTGTCCGGGTTGGCGCTGCTGCTCTGCTCGGCCAGCATGCTCTGAAGCAGATTTGGAACAGAAATCAATACAGTGAATACAACTGGTATCTGCTTTGGTTGCTTTCAGTCCATAAAATAATACATAATTGATTCTCTCTCTCTCTCTCTCTCTCTCTCTCTCTCACACACACACACACACACACACACACACCCCACACACAATTTGCATTGCATTTCCTTTGCACTGAAATGAATGGAGCAGAAAAAAACATGACAACATAACTTGTATAGGTTACAGAATCTCACCACAAAGGAAAGCGAGGCAAATAACCTTTTCAGTGAAAGAATCTACTGTCCCAATCAAGCGAAGCAATAGTACCTTGGTCACACCACACCTGGGCTGCTGTGTCCAGTTCTGGGCACCACAATTTAAGGAGGATATTGACAAGCTGGAGCATGTTTAGAGGAGGGCGACCAAGATGATCAAGGGTCTGGAAACCAAGCCCTGTGAGGAACAGTTGGGTGAGCTGGGTGTACTGAGAAGAGGAGACTGAGAGGAGATGTGATGGCCATCTTCAAATACCTAAAAGGCTGTCACATGAAAGATGCAACATGTTTTCTGCTGCTCCAGAGGGTAGTTGAGAATCCTGCATTGCAGGGGTTTGGACTTCAGGGTTGCTTTCTAATTCTACAATGCTGCGATCCTGTGTGGTGGGCTAGTCTGTGAGAGGTCAACCAGTAGTGGCCATGATGGCAAGGTGCAAGAGATTTCCCCAATACTGGTGTCACTACAGCTTACAGGAACAGGACTGAGGCAGGGCAGCAATGAGGTTGGCTACATGGACACATCAGCAAGAGATTGGTGCCATGAGTGTGTTCACACAGTCCTGGCCTTATCAACACCCTGTTTCAACCCCAGCCAGATAAACTGCAGCAATGCCGGTGTTGGGGGAACAGCAATGCCCCATCACACTGGCTGCCGCCTATTGTGATTCACTCAATATGTGGCAAACAATATCAGATCACATATCCTAGCCTCTCGCCTGGCCTATCACACAGGATTATAGTCATAGCTGCCAAGTTATCCCTTTTTTAAAGGGATTTTCCCTTATGCTGAATAGGCTTCCTCGCGAGAAAAGGGAAAACTTGACAGCTATGATTATAGTGGTGGGGATGCTGTTTTTGCTCTGGTAGCCTCTTTGATGGAAAGGCAGGCTTCCTTAGCACAATGGGCTCAGCTCTAACCTCTTAGCTGAACTCCATGTTCCCATCATTCAGCACTTTTGTGGTTGAAAGGATTTGAAGCAAACACACTCTTTAGGAGAGAAAAAAAATTGTGCTCACACAATATGCTTGCCCCTCTTTAAAATATCCTCTGTCCCGTTCATTCTTCTTCTCTCTCCATTCTCTTATTTGCTGAAGGAATGACTCTGCCCTCTTCAGTCATCTCATCTCTCGGTAGGCATTCTCCATTCCCGATAATTATATTGGCAACCAAGCTGACGAAACTACGAGCTCCACTTGCCAACTGCCCAATTTGGGAGCGCTGCCTGACAGTCCGGCAGCAAGTGATACTGCTCTTCCTAATGAAGCGTTCAGCTATAAGCAGGCCGTAAAAGCTGAGGATGCTGTTCTCCTGGCCTTCTGCCCCCCTAGAAAATCTCCCAGTGAGTCCCCCTCAGATGAAATAAAGGGAACATGATGGTCCTCAAGAAAATAAGCATTGGACCTGGTGGAACTTTGATGAGGCACATTCCTGTGTAACATGCTTTCCATAATGAGCAGTAAACAAGTCATCTTTGCAGGAGGGTGATTTGGAGGCAATCATAAAGGTTAATGAATATGCTCAGGTGTCAGCACTCTCTTGCCTTTATCCTGTGGCAAGTGGCCACTCTGTGCATTTGATCA
This sequence comes from Zootoca vivipara, assembly GCF_963506605.1. NCBI lineage: Eukaryota > Metazoa > Chordata > Lepidosauria > Squamata > Lacertidae > Zootoca > Zootoca vivipara. The sequence continues at coordinate 26,993,095 of NC_083283.1, forward strand.
AAATGCAGGGTCTTGTATTGAAAGCACATAAGGGAAACCCATCACCCCCCCTCAAAAGAAACTCTTTGAAAAATGCATTAGCAGACATTCACGGAAACCCCAAGGCAACAGTTTCTTCCTTCCCTCTCACACTCCCATGAACTTTAAAGCTGCTCCAGTAAGTTGCAGGATGCTATCTGCAGCATGCAGATAGACCCTTTCAGTGCCAGTGTGACCTTGCGCAGGGTATTCTTGTCAAAATCCAAGGAGACGTGTGTGTGTGTGTGTGTGTGTGTGTGGTATTCTTTGGCGGTGCTTCATTTTAATAATTCATGAGATGTACTTAACTTGCAAGATTTTAATTATACCTTTATCAGTTCCCCCCATTTAAAATTCCAATATAGCAGAACAAGGAGACAGTAAACTCTACATTTTAAGCTCCAGCATTCAAGGGATAAAGCCTCTTTGGAAATGGATTTCATGTCCTGGGTGACAAAATGACTCTGAGATTTTTTTTGTGTGCATATACACGCATGCATACACAGTCTCACGTGTATGTATGCACAGGTTTCTCTTGGTAATATGCATTTGCACCCTTCTCATACAAAGAGTACGCGATCATGTTACCACCCAATCCCACTGACAGACAAAAGGAAAGGGCTGTGACCCGCCAAGGTCACAATAGCTGAACCATAAACAGCAGTCTGCAGTTTCCCACTTCATAGTCCTTATTTATGACAGCTGAAATAAGATTCCCAGGATGTTTAAGACAGTTCCTTTTCTCTTTCTCTTTGGTTTTGTTGCGTCCCACCAGCCACAACTAGCCTTCTTTCCTCTGGACATTGATTCTCTTCCCAAACTAGCCTTTATGTTTGTGTATTTTAAAAGAGAGTTGAAAATGCACCTGTTCAGAATTGCATTCCCTGATTGATTTTTCTTGTTTTATCATCGTGGATTTTTTTCCCATTTTTTTATGTTGTCAGCCTCTCTCTCCTCCACTCCCCTTTCCCCTTCTTTCATTTATTTTTGCTTTTTAGACTGTAAGCCTGCAGGCAAGATTCATTATCCTTTTAATGTACTCTATAAAGCAACGGTGGGCAGACTTCAGGATAGCAAGACCACATTCTTCTTCTTCTTCTTCTTCTTCTTCTTCTTCTTCTTCTTCTTCTTCTTCTTCTTCTTCTTCTTCTTCTTCTTCTTCTTCTTCTTCTTCTTCTTCTTCTTCTTCTTCTTGGTACCCGAGATCCACTAACTGGAGTCTAGGTGCAAAAACATAACACTGAGATTTAAAGAATATGAAGCCCTGTGAAGGAATTTGCTCTGAGTACCAGAACAGAACTCACAGCACAAAAATCCACTCCACCACCTTGTCATGCCTGCCATATTTCTTCATGTTTTTTGGTGGTTAGAGGGAGTCATTCTGTTGCCACCATTGAATAGTAGAGCATTAGACTTAATCTCAGGGTTGCAGGGCAGTCTCGAGCAGGTCGCGCGCCCTGGTGCTGAGGGGCGGAGATTGCTCCGGCGCCCCCGCCCTCGCAGGGCGCAGCATGGTTTCTGCGTGGCTTTGCCGCGTGGCGCCCGGCCTACTGGCCCGGCGCCCTGGCGCACCACGCCACCGGGGGTCTACCTAGAGCCGGCCCTGCAGGGTTGTGGGTTTGAGCTCTACCCTGGGTGAAAGAATCCTGCACTGCAGGGGGTTCGACAAGATGACGCTTGTGGTCCCTTCCAACTCTACAATTCTATGGTTCTATGAATAATCCAGACAGAAATCTGAGCGAATCTATTTCATTTCATTGAGTTCCATGACCACATTGGTGTTTGCCACCCTGGGCTCCTTTGGAAAGTATGGTGGGATAGGCATTTACGTAATCATCGCCCATTTACCAGTAAATCCCAATCTTCTTCCTGCCCACCTTGCTATAAAGCATTTGAATACAAATAATAATAATTTGAAGACTGAACACTTGGCTCACACAGCTTCTACGCAAGCCCATTGGGCTCATGTGCACCCCAGACGCATGGAAGACATGTGTAATGCAAAAGGTCACTCATACAACTGCACATATCATAGCTGGAGTCATTTTAACCCTTGTTTAAAATCCCATTTACTTCCAGTTATGATTCTACATATCTGTCCTGCGCACTTCCCAGCCAAAGGAATGCATATGGCAGAGAGTTAAGCATTTCTTATCAAAGGTAACACTTACAGTTGCTTCTACAGCTCTGCATATCAGTGCACACCATTCTAATGTCTAGCCAGCTACTCCTAGGTCGACGCTCTGTGGAGCAGTTGCAGCAACAGGGACCACTCCCCTTCCCACCAGTTTGTATGTACCTTTCCCCGATGGGCTGCGTACAAGCAGCCAAGACTGCATCTGCACAGAAACTTCCTCTGCTCCTCCCTTTACAATTCCCTCCTGGTTCTAGGGGACAGTGGTGCAGGCAGGGCCAGGGCTGGGTGGCGCAAGGCGCCAGGGCACCTGGCCACCAGGGGCGCGGAAGGGGCGCCAAATGGGAGCAGCTGCTGCCGGCGCCCCCCCACCCCCACGGCAGCAGTAGCACGCAGCCATTGAGCTTCCTCCATGAAGCAGAATCAGTGAGACTCCTGCCTAGAGTGGCACCACACGCCTGCTGCCACTCTAGGCAGGAGTCTCACTGATTCTGCTTCATGGAAGAAGAAGAAGAAGAAGAAGAAGAAGAAGAAGAAGAAGAAGAAGAAGAAGAAGAAGAAGAAGAGGAGGAGGAGGAGGAGGAGGAGGAGGAGGAGGAGGAGGAGGAGGAGGAGGAGGAGTTTGGATTTGATATCCCGCTTTATCACTACCCGAAGGAGTCTCAAAGCGGCTAACAATCTCCTTTCCCCTCCTCCCCTACTGAGAGGGGCTGAGAGACTTCAGAGAAGTGTGACTAGCCCAAGGTCACCCAGCAGCCGCATGTGGAGGAGCAGAGACGCGAACCCGGTTCCCCAGATTACGAGTCCACCGCTCTTAACCACTACACCACACTGGCTCTCATGGAGGAAGCTCAATGGCCGCGCGCCACCACCACGCGCCAATGAGGGGGCAGTCCAGGGCGGGAGGCCGAGCAGCCCCCTCTGCAGGAGGTGGGCTCTGCACCCAAGCCAGCCCCCTGCAAGGTGGTGCACACCATCCAGGCTCCGCCATCCTCCATCTCCGCCCCTCAGCTGTGTGCTACTGCCACCATGGGGGGGGGCGCCAGAGGATTCTTGAACCACGGCGCTGGATACCCTTAAGATGTTACTGGGTGCAGGAATGGGTGGGGAAGCACCTGGTCCTTCATTTGCCTGACCTGCCTCTTCTTCCAACCCATCCTGTGCTCCACCCTCCTGTTCCAAATCTTCTCCTGCTTCTGATTCTTACCCCCTGACTGGTACAGGCCACCACAAACCATTGTCTCCCTCTTCTGAGTCAGACGTCAAGAGCCCCTGCATGCACATGTACCTATGGTGAGCCTCTGAGATTGCAGCCAATATATGATATGGGCCCTGTCTTGATCAGAGTAGTAGCTGCAGCTGGATTTCATTAGCTTCTAGCTCACATAAGAACACCACTACACCTGTGAGCAATAAACGTGTCCAGGAGGAACATATAAAGGGGCTCAAAAGACTCAGCTTTTCGCTTGTCAAATTCAGCAGGGATTTATCTCCAGCAAAACGCCTTCATCTACTCTTGGGGTTATCTGACCCTTGAGCTTAGTTCACAGCAGTAGCCAGATGTGAGCCACAGCAGCGCTGTAGATGAACCTCACACTGTCCAGAGAGCAGCCTCTCCACTCCCACTTCTTCCTGGAAATGACAAATGAAAGAAAACACTTCACACAATTAGGCCTAGGTTTTTTCCTCCCCTCCCCCCCCTTTTTTTGCTAGACTAGCCTTTCCTGTGAGGTTTTCATCAGCTTGTGGCTTGGGGCTGAACCAGGAATACAGTGAGAACTGCCTCTCTCATGGTTTCTTAGCCAATGCACCAAAGTGCATGAAACAGACTAGTCGGGGTGGGTGGGGGCGGGGAGAGTTGAAGAAACAAAAACAGAAGAAGGAAGAAAAACATTATCCAGACATGGCCAAGGCTTAAGTAAAGTTTCAATTCGAAAGAGGACCAAAGGTTTAAACTTATTTGTATTGTACTTTAATCTCTGAGGAATCAAGTTGTAGTTACCCAAGTAGTAGTGCAGGCCAAATTTTGGAACTGGAAAGTAAGAAGAGGAAATGGGCCATAGTTCATAGATGTAGCAAAGTAATATGATATAATTCCCTTTACTGTACATGTTTACAGCCAGACTTTCCAAACTGGTGTCATCTAGACCAGTGTTTCCCAACCTTGGGTCCAAAAGCAGCTGGAGACCCAAGGTTGGGAAACACTGGTCTAGACTACAATTCCCATCAGCCCCAGCCATCAGGGGCTGGTTTTATTCATCCATTTGAGTATTTCTAGCCTTCCATTTTCATATATCCCAGGGTAGGATACAGTGCAGTAAAACATTACAGTTAAACCAATGAGACATTGCAGATAATAAAAAAAAGCAGCATATCCTCTAAAACACCGAGGGAGCTCCTCAGTTGCAGCAGTGACAAAATTGCCAATAAAAATAAGTAAGTTCAAGGAAACAGATGAGATTTCACTTATGCAGACATGGCTAAAGCTTTGACACCAGCCTTCTAGGATAAAGGTAAAGGGACCCCTGACCATTAGGTCCAGTCGTGACCGACTCTGGGGTTGCGGCGCTCATCTCGCATTTTGGGGCGAGGAAGCTGGCGTACAGCTTCCAGGTCATGTGGCCAGCATGACTAAGCCGCTTCTGGCGAACCAGAGCAGCGCACGGAAAAGCTGTTTACCTTCCTGCTGTAGCAGAACCTATCTATCTACTTGCACTTTGACGTGTTTTCGAACTGCTAGGTGGGCAGGAGCTGGGACCGAGAAACAGGAGCTCACCCCATCTCAGGGATTCGAACCGCCGACCTTCTGATTGGCAAGCCCTAGGCCCTGTGGTTTAACCCACAGCGCCACCTGTGTTCTGAATAGTGGTGGCCAATAAGGGAGATACCAACAGAATATACTTCCTAAATAAAAGTAAATTGGCTCCTGTTGTATAACTTGATATTTTTTTTCCCTTTCTCAATGTGCTGGCAAACCAGAGCAGCACATGGAAACGCCGTTTACCTTCCCGCTGTAGCAATACCTATTTATCTACTTGCACTTTGACGTGCTTTTGAACTGCTAGGTTGGCAGGAGCAGGGACCAAACAATGGGAGCTCACCCTGTCGTGGGGATTCAAACCGCCGACCTTCTGATCGGCAAACCCTAGGCTCAGTGGTATAATAATAATAATAATAATAATAATAATAATAATAATAATAATAATAATTTATTATTTATACCCCGCCCATCTGGCCGGGTTCCCCCAGCCACTCTGGGCGGCTTCCAACAAAACACTAAAATACAGAAATCCATCAGACATTAAAAGCTTCCCTAAACAGGGCTGCCTTGAGATGCCTTCTAAAGGTCTGGTAATTGTTGTTCTCTTTGACCTCTAGTGGGAGGGCATTCCACAGGGTGGGTGCCACTACCAAGAAGGCCCTCTGCCTGGTTCCCTGTAACTTGGCTTCTCATAGCGAGGGAACTGCCAGAAGGCCCTCAGAGCTGGACCTCAGTGTCCGGGCAGAACGATGGGGGTGGAGACGCTCCTTCAGGTATACCGGACCGAGGCCGTTTAGGGCTTTAAAGGTCAACACCAACACTTTGAATTGTGCTCGGAAACGTACTGGGAGCCAATGTAGGTCTTTCAGGACCGGTGTTATGTGGTCTCGGCGGCCGCTCCCAGTCACCAGTCTAGCTGCCGCATTCTGGATTAGTTGTAGTTTCCGGGTCACCTTCAAAGGTAGCCCCACGTAGAGCGCATTGCAGTAGTCCAAGCGAGAGATAACTAGAGCATGCACCACTCTGGAGAGACAGTCAGTGGGCAGGTAGGGACTCAGCCTGCGTACCAGATGGAGCTGATAAACAGCTGCCCTGGACACAGAGTTGACCTGTGCCTCCATGGACAGCTGTGAGTCTAAAATGACTCCCAGGCTGCGCACCTGGTCTTTCAGGGGCACAGTTACCCCATTCAGGACCAGGGAGTCCTCCACACCCGCCCGCCTCCTGTCCCCCACAAACAGTACTTCTGTCTTATCAGCATTCAATCTCAATCTGTTAGCCGCCATCCATCCACCAACCACCTCCAGACACTCACACAGGACCTTCACTGCCTTCACTGGTTCTGATTTTAAAGAGAGGTAGAGCTGGGTATCATCAGCATACTGATGGACACCCAGCCCAAACCCCCTGATGATCTCTCCCAGCGGCTGCATATAGATGTTAAAAAGCATGGGGGAGAGGACAGAACCCTGAGGCACCCCACAAGTGAGAGCCCAGGGGTCTGAACACTCATCCCCCACCACCACTTTCTGAACACGGCCCAGGAGGAAGGAGCGGAACCACTGCATAACAGTGCCCCCAGCTCCCAAGCCCTCTAGACGGTCCAGAAGGATGTTATGGTCGATGGTGTCAAAAGCCGCTGGGAGATCCAGCAGAACAAGGAAACAGCTCTCACCTTTGTCCCTAGCCCGCCGGAGATCATCGACCAGTGCAACCAAGGCAGTTTCAGTCCCATGATGAGACCTGAATCCTGACTGGAAGGGATCCAAATGGTCCGCTTCTTCCAGGCGTTTAACCCACAGCGCCACCCATGTCCCTCATTCTAGGATAGGGATGGGCAAATTAGCTGGTTTCTATTTCTCTCAGTATCTCACCTTTTGCCCATTCTGTTCCTGAAAACCTATCTTCAAGTGGTTATAAAGAAAAATGAGGGCTGCAGGAACTCTTCCCTCTTACAGGAGTGTCTTCTCTCACCAATGACTAGATATACCATTCCTGGTGGGAACGTGATACTGGCTATACCATTCTCACCTTGAATAAGACCTTAAATAATCCAAAATATGGGCACTTGAGATTCACTGGTCTGTAATTGGAAATAACCAGTTTGTACTGCAATACTGGGCAAGCAACAGAAGTAGGGTGAACTGGAACTGTTCATACCCCATAGATTCCCTTTGGTTCAAGGAAAGAAAAGATGATCTATTGACATTTGATCTACAGGAATTTGTGTGACTCAAAGGCAAAATGACCCTGGAAACATGACATTCATGTCATGTTTGAAAACTAAAACATACATTTTTGCTATATGTTACATATTTAGCAGTGAAAGAAAGAAAAAAATGAAATGAGGAATGAAAAAGGTCCTTAAAATCCATTTTAAATGCCTCAGCAATAAAAAAACATTGAGTGTAGTTGGTATGAACAACAACAACAACAACAACAACAACCTTTGATGAATTATAGTCACCACTGTTTATATTGTACAGTATAAGCTACAGACTTTTGACAGAGCTAATTAAACATGTTTGAAGTAATGGAGCCATTTCATCTGAGTGCATAATGTATGGCACACAGTTTGTATATTATTTAAAAGTCACAGCTCTAATAAACCAAATTAATGTTCTGACTTATTATATATCCAGTCAGTATATCATATGAAATGCATGCACCATTAAGCCAATGAGTCACTCAGCTCTTAAGCTGCACAAACCTGCTATAAGACTGGTTAGATGTGAGTGTGAGCCAGATCAGAAACACTCTGAATGCTGATCAACAGCTTTTACTTTAACTAGACATTGTCATCTCAACCTATGTTGAATTAAGCCAGCACTGGGCTCCTGTGAAACATAGGAGACCAGTGCTTAAGATCAAAATGCCGTGGCCTTCATAATTTGCAGTAAATGGGCTTGAGCTATATACACGTGCATGCACGCACACACAAATTATTCCTCAATGAAGAAAAAACTAGTACTTACTAATCAACCTCATCTCTACAATGCTAAAGAAAATGTGGGGAAAGACCATAAGAATAGCTCAGATGGATCTCACTAGTGGCCCATCTTGTCCACCATCCTGTTCTCACAACATCCATCCAGAGCCCCATATGTACCCCACCCCTACTGAATAGCCTTTATCAGTCATTGTGGCTTGATTTCTGTTCCCTTCCCCTCCAAGCTTCCAAAGGCACAAGGCCACAACACCAATACAAGCTTCAAAATAAAACTTTGATCAATCAACCAATCAATTAAAAGGTATAGTGTCAACATTCTGCTGCGCTACCATTCTGCGCGTAATTGCAATCTGCTAGCGATGCAAGCTGTAATAATCGTTAGGGCAAGACCCTACCTTCTCAACCATCGAAGAAGAAAAAAAGCAGAACATCAGCATTAGATACACATTTTTTAAAGGATTTGTGTCACTCAAAAATTTGTGTCTTAAATGGTATCCATTTATTCTACTATGAAATTGTAAGCATACATAATTATATGTTTGCTTCAAGGGTACTTAAGGGTATTTTAAAAAAAACAATCCACTAGAACACGGTGGGGGGTGTCTCTGTGGCCCTCCAGATGTTATTGAACCCCAACTCCCATCAACTCCAGCCTGTGTAGGCAATGGTCAAATTATGTGAGATGCAGCCCAACACATGAAAGGCCACAGGTTCCCCACTCCTGAACTTGAAGAACGAAGGCAAAAATCAATGCTAAAAGAGTCACACCATCATATCACAACACAGACCTATCATATATGCTGTGAATGTGCAACGGTGAGAAATGATCTTCTGTGTACAGACCAAATCAGGTCTATGGTCTATGGTTCAGAAAATGTTGGGCTCTTAGGAGAATGAGAACAATGTGTACAGGAAGGTCATGTTTTGATCTGAGCATTTTATTTTCATGTTGCTGGGATTATTTAGGCCCCAGACACTTGGAAGCATTTCATTTCATTTCAAGCCCTTTCTGCTGAAATTTTACGCTGAACAAAAACTAGAGTTGGTGGTATGGTGAAGCCAGCACAGAACAATTGACCTCATTCACGTTTGAGAGTACTCAATGGATGAAGCAGCTCAAGCTTGTTTGGGGGGGGGGGGAGGGAGATGTTATTACATTTCCCCACCCCACTTTTTTAAGCCTCTCATTTTTTCAACTGATAAAGACACTTATGGATCCTTCCCAGCCAGTCCTGAAATAGCAATTACATTCCTACAGATATAGCAGTCTCTTTTGACTTTTCCTACCCATTTTACCACACTAACTCCATGAGAGAACCGATGTAAGTTAATTAATGCTACTATACAAACAACCCCCCCCTCCCAAAATAAGAAGTGTCTCACTATAGATATGAAATCCCCACAGCCCAAGTTGTGACAAGTTACTTTACAAACTGAGAAGGAGCAAGTTTCTTGGCCAGATGTCCGACTGAATTCTACCGTCGTCTGCCACTATCAATCATTGTTAAGACTGCCACCTTTGTTCTAAGAAGCTTGTCAACATCCAGGGTGCTCTTGCAGGGTTACCGTGTGTTATCCTCCTGATGGTGGAAGAGTACTAGAGGCAGGCAAGATGTTAGATTCAATTTTTGAGGTGTGCATAAAACATAATTATGAATATAAATGTTCTTACGCCTACTTACGCTGTGAACACAATGCCCTGGTGGTGTGGTATACAGTACAGTATCCATAAAAGGATGGTTTGTTGTCCAAATGTGCGACTCTCAATCCAAATTAAAATACTCAGATTGGCTGTTTCCCAGTGGTCACCTTTGTGCAATTAATCCAGACTGTGCCCTGAAGTCCTGCACCTGCTGGTTGCACAACTTTACATGGCAATCATGTTTTCTAATGAGTTCCCTGTTTAGGGAAGCTTTTAATGTTTAATAAATTATTGTATTTTAATATTTCTGTTGGAAGCAACCCAGTGACTGGGGAAACCCAGCCAGATGGATGGGGTATAAATATTATTATTATTTATTTATTACCATACCAGTGCCATTCCGGTACTTCCCAAAGCAAACATGTAAAGCATGGACAATAGATGTACATGGGATGGGCAGTTGTGATCCAATTAGGGCACTTGGATGTGAGTATATGAATCTGCCATTCGCAGACATGTTGGATATGGGAAATGCTGTTGCCATGTAAGGAGTAGAGCCACTTACAGATGGGCACAGTGAAGGGAATCGCAGCAGTATTTGGGTCTGCACTGCCACAACGAATACATCAGCAAAATGTTTTGTCTCCCCTAAGACCTCTAATGACCTAGGTCTGTCACGGAATGTTGCCTTGTTCTGATGTTTGATTCCTTGTGATCCCAGCCAACAGACAATAAGGAAAGATATAAATTAGAGAGCCCAAACTATACCACATTGCGAGCCAAGACCCCCCAGAAATTCCCAACCAATAACTCAGACAGACATGTTATTTTAGGTTTTTGTTTTGGCATAATTTTGGCCACAACTTTATTTAAAATTACAATTAATTTTTTGAGTGTTGGCCTTAGGCTTTGGTTAATCTTCTGCCCCACGGTGGGACAGGACCAGCTCTGACTTCCTGCAATAGGAAAGTCAAGTAAACACTGCATGGTGGAGGAGATAGCTGAGCAACAGGCAATCTCCCCCTCCAGAAATGTTCCCCAAGGCTCGTGCTCTGTATAGGCCCCAGCCCCGCACTGTGCGGGGGTGTAAAGACTAGAGCCCCGGAGCCCCAGGATTCCTTTAACGGAATACTTCTATAAGAGCAACCACTGAGGGGCATGCACCTCCATGAGATGCCCCTCCCAAACTCATCAACCAAAGCCTAACCTGCCAACCCTAACAAGCTGTGACTATTGCTAAGCAGTAGGCGAAAAACCAAGTGGCAACAGCCAATCAGCCAAATGGAAAAAATTCCTACTGACCCCTGAATACAGGCAGTACCATAGCAAGGTCAACCTAAACCTGCAGGAAAAAAGGAGGTGGGCGGGAGGGAGATCAAATTCACTAGCAGGAATGGAGCTGAACCCCAGGGACGCTGATTATTTAAAAGATCCCCTTGTCAATCAAAATTAGATACAGCCAGCCCCTCCAATCAGGTTCTCCCAATTAGCTTAAGCCCACCCCACACACACACCGTCATTTCTGATAGGCCTGTTCGCAACTCTCACTAAATCCCTATGCGGGTTAATGAGTTTTGCCACAGTATTCACTTGGTTCCTGTAGCTGAGGAAAGCTTCACAGCAAAGACTCTGCTCTGCTGCAAAGTGCTGCAGACATAAATGCTCCTTGGAGTCCTCTAAGTTGCTGTGTGACATCACCCATGGAGATGAATAAATGGAAAGCATTTCAACTAGTGGCTGAAGAGGTTCAGTATAGAAACTAAAAGAAATGAGCCTAGGAATAGAGCAAGAAAAGGGAGGAAAGAGCAGGAAAGGATGGAAGAAGGAGGGGGGAAAGGGAAGAAGGAAGAAGTTGCTGCCTTGTCGCTATGGAGATGGACTAAGGCAGCAAATGGGTTGCATTTTACTAATTGTTTTGAAATATTTGGCCGGATCCATAGCTGCCAAGTTTTCGCTTTTCTCGCGAGGAAGCCTATTCAGCATAAGGGAAAATCCCTGTAAAAAAGGGATAACTTGGCAGCTATGGCCGGATCTTTTGGATGAAAGTTCCTAAAAGGAAGTCAATGGTGGTGTCACAAGATTCTGTTACTGTGCTTTCTCAGGGCCAGAGGCGCTGACTCCTAGGGGCTGAACCCCTTTGGGCCCCCAATATTTGTAATGGAGGGCTGATTCTCCTTTTAAATAGCACCTGCTGGGAAGCTCAGGTGTGAAGCATGTTCCTTCACTCAGAGCCAGTTGGTGTGCTTCCTGGTTGGCCACTGTAAGAATAGGATGTTGGATTGACTGGACCTTTAATCTGTTGCACCAGGGCTTCTGTTACGTACACAATATTTAGCAGGGGTAAAATATTTATTTATTTGGTAATCACAATATTTCAGAGGCTCCTCCACCAATATTCCAGATGTCCCTTCCCTTGTTCTCTTGATAAGTGATCATTTTTTTAAAAAAGTGTTGCTTGCAAATGCTGCAATAACAAATCTGGTGAAAGCATGGATGGTAGCAGTTGCTTTTGCAGAGACGATACTGTCTGCAGAATGGTGCCTCTCCTCTCCTTCCACTCTGAGCAGCAAAAGTGGAATAGGCCGTACAAATGTCAGGGGTAGCTGGGCCCTTGGGGGCAGCCAGAAGTCAGTGCTCTAAGTCATGTTTCGGTTAACAATAAAAAGACGTCTTTTCTTGAGCAGTTCATCCAGGTTAGAAAGGACCGTACGAGGATGGATTTGGCACAAGGCCTTGACAGAGATGGATTGTGACTCCTCCAGGCTGCTGTGTGCCTATTAATTAAATGGTAAAAGATTTTCCCATGAAAGCTAGTAAAAACACCGCGGCCACTTCCAAAGCAACAGAGAAATAAACACCACGGACAGTGAAATGCTTTTAGCTAGCACATGTGAAAGTACTTATCAAGAGGAAATGAAAATGTATCATTTGATGCCATTCTCTAGGCTTCATCTATGGCTTTGCTGGCAATTTGATGTCAGAAAACACACAATCACACGCAGACAAAAAAAAAAAGGTTACAGTAACGGCTAAGTAGCACGGACCTGACACAAGCCAGAACATCTGTGCTCCATGTGTTTAAACAACACTGTTGGAGGGAAACTAGAAAGCCAAGAACGTTTGCGTCAGAGATCTTGGTGAGAAAATCTCAGTCCTGCCGCTTACAATACTGTGTTCAGTTGATCACACAGAGAGATTGGGGACAACTTTGGGAACAATTTGCCTTAACTAACCTTTGCCTGTGCATTGTGATTTTTCTGGGATATTATATATTCAAACCTATTGTTATTGCTCTAAGGAGCAAGGGCTAGGGACAACAGACTGAGGAAAGCTAGTGTCGCTATCCTGACAATATTAGTAATGCATACCCTCCAACATTTCTTCAACAAAAATAGGAACATCCCATTCCATAATGAGAATTTATACCACACATATCTTCCTAGGTTGCCCCAGCCACTTTGGGCACCTTCCAACATATATAAAAATATAATAAAACATTAAACATTTTAAAAACTTCCCTATGGCAGGATTGCCTTCGGACAGCTCAAGGGTTGGATAATCCCATACCCTCAAATATTTCTCAAATGAAAATAGGGACATCCTAAGAGAAAGTGGGACAATCTGGAATCAAATCAGAAACCGGAACTGCTTCTCTAAATCAGGGACGTCCCTGGAAAATAGGGACACTTGGAGGGTCTGGCACTGTGTTTGCAACTAACTCTGGGCTGGGGCTTGTAACTAACTGTGGACCCACCTCACTAAACTCACTCACTGCCTCCCCACCCCCCACTCACTGCTGCTGCTTCAGCCATAGCCCCAACTACCCCAACACAGGGATAGTAGCTGGTTCTTCTCTCCTCCTCTCCACCCCACTGATTCTAGGGTTATGCCTCCTCTTCCCACTTTGGGACCCCTTGAGAGCCAGAGTGGTGTAGTGGTTAAGAGCGGTGAACTTGTAATCTGGTGAACCGGGTTTGCTTCCCCACTCCTCCACATGCAGCTGCTGGGTGATCTTGGGCTATTCACACTTCTCTGAAGTCTCTCAGCCTCACTCACCTCACAGAGTGTTTGTTGTGGGGGAGTTACAGGTAGGTAGCCGTGTTGGTCTGCCGTAGTCAAAACAAAATAAAAAAAATTCCTTCCAGTAGCACCTTAGAGACCAACTAAGTTTGTCATTGGTATGAGCTTTCATGTGCATGCACACTTCTTCAGATGGTGTTTATGTTGCGGGGGAGGAAGGGAAAGGAGATTGTTAGCTGCTTTGAGACTCCTTAAGGGGAGTGAAAGGTGGGATATCAAGTCCAAACTCCTCCTCCTCCTCCTCCTCTTCATCTTCTGTGATCTTGTCCATTCACATTTCAGTCCTGCTGGGGTCTGCTTCCCCAGGGTACAGGAAACACACTGATGAAGAAGACCACAGCAAGAACTGGGGGGTGGAGGGTTCAATTCTTCTCAGTTTGACTGCATGCAAGGAAGACACATGCAACCAAAACACAGTGTGGGGCTGTTTAAAAGCCCTCTTGCAAACATCCCTGCCTGCCACACCCCTCCTCCCCTCCCCTATGCTCTGCCCCCTGACATCCCCACCCAAGGTGTTCCAGTGCTGCCTCAACCTGACTCAGTTGAAGCCCAGATTGGCCTAGAATGTCCTGATTAGGTTTGCAATTTGGGGCTTGGCCAAATTCAGTCAACAGCCTGGATTTAACTGGCCAAATTTTGTTGAAATCAGTGCACTTTGGAAAAGTTCAGTACACAATTTTGATTCAGAATAGTATCTAATGGTATCCAAAAGTAGAGCAAAATCGCCCCTTCTGTCTAAAGAACCATTGTGCCTAATTGGGTGATGATATTTTCAGAGGTGTCCAAATCAGTGCAGTTTGGAATGGCTTGGTCTGCCATCTTGATTCAAAATGGCACCTGATAGCACCCAAACATAGGCCTAAGCATCCTCCTCCATCACACCAAATTCGGCAACAATATCTTCAGAGGAGTCCAAACTGGCAAAGTTTGGAGCCCTTAGGTCAATTGAGCAACCATATCACACCACCATATTGGATGACAGTATCTTCAGATTCATCCAGATTGGTACAGTTTGGAACTGTTCAATCCCAGCCAAAGCTGGGAATTTCTAGAGAAACAATGTGCATATTTAAAACTGAACACACAGAGGCCACCGTCTAGGAGAGAGTTATGAGCATTTAAGCCCCATTGATTTTAATTGCTCCTAAGTGTGCACAACAGTGCATGGGATTGTGGCCAGAGGTAATAACAGAAGTAGCCAATTTCAGAAGCTCAAGATATCATAAAGTTGCTACAAGGGAACATGTGCCAAATTGTCCACCACCCAAAAAGAATAAACAGGGTGGGCAGGAGGTGGAATAGTTTTAAGAGTTCATATATGAGTGCATTCAATATTATTGCATGATGATCCTGGACTCCATATTCTGAATCCCCAAATGTCAGCATAATGCAGGGGATTGTTTGCCAATCTAACACCAATGTGCTGATTGTTAACTGCATACAATAATGATGATTTTTAAGAACTTGGGATTCATCTTGGTCAGAAAGAAGAGCGCATTTTCACAGTGAAGCTAAGGATGGGCAAATCTATCACTTTCGGTTCTCTTGGTTTCTCATTTTTCCAGTCTTAAGCTCAATTCTCCACATTGCCACATCAGTTTACAAATTTCGTTTTTAAAAAGTCACCATGAAATTCACCAGCATTTTGCTGTGAATCTCTCCTAATGTACACATTTGAATGTAATTTTGCCAAACAGACATGTTTTTGCAAAGCAATTTTCTATAACGAAATGCATTTTTGCATTTCATTTTCATGAATGTATGCATTTTCATTCACACTTTACCTTAATATATGCATTTTGGCTGGAGAACTGCACTGAAAAATTCAGTAAATGGCGAATTTCTGGGGATGGCTGTGTCTCAATTCACATATAGGTTTGGAAAGTGCAAAACAAGTAGGTTCACTTTTAAATGTGAACTAAATTAAATTTCTCTCCTAGTCCCTACTAACAGCCCTCCAAACTCCCTGCTTATGAATGCCAAACTACACATGATAATCAGAAGACCAGTACAGAGGAGAGGGGTTCTCAACCTTGCCCCCTTGTGCTGTTTTTTCACTAAAAACTACCCTCTCTGTGGGTGCTTCCAGGCTGCCACTATTTTGCAGGTAAGCTCCTATTACATACCAGCAAATTCAGGTTGTGTAATTAAATTGGACACACGCAAAAACTGCTTCGAAAATAAAGATCAGACTTTTTTGTAGGCAAGAAAAATGGAAGGGAAATGCATTGGAAAGTGTGGGATAACAATTGCTTGGTGCAATGTCATGTAACATCCCTTTACTCAGATTGGGATGAATGTTCAACAAACAGGTCATCTGGAAGCAACCTGTGTCCTTGTGTAACAAAATATGGCACGGCAGAGCTAAAAAACATCCCCCCCCCCCATCATGCAAGTGATGGAGCATAATATGTAGTTCAGGCCTGAAATAGCACACAGCCTCATGTATAGAGGTCCATGGTAGTTTGGATAAAGCTCCGTCAGCTTAATTCAAAGTATTTTATTAGAAAAGAAGACAGTGAATGGATTGTACTCACATTTCCATCTACTTATGTATTGGTTTGGAATAAATGAGTCAGCTTTCAAGGTTATACAGCCTTTTGATCCCTTGTTTTTGTTTTTGTTTTGAGTGTATCATATGTTCACTGGAGGCACTTTGCAACAGATTGAACGCCAAGTACATCTTGGGATCCTATGTTCCACTAGTCTGAAGTAAGCTGCAGATTATGTCATCCTTAGGTCATCATATCAGCAACTGGCCAACTCATACTGTAATATATGAAACGACAGGCTGATATTAAACACACATCCCCAAAATTGAGTCTTTTGCCTCTGTGCATTGGGGTTTAAGTGTCCACAGAGAAACTCTTTAAACCAAAACTTTTGTAGCAACTGAGAACATCTAATGAAGAAAACATGACACCAAGTCTCAAATGGTACATTCTGTTCTCCTCTCCATTTCCTTGTCATTCATGTCATGATACTTGCATTTAATTAAAAGTGCTTATTCATTAGCTCGGTTTCCTCCTCATTCGCTGAATCATCCCATGTTGTTACGACCCCATGTGCGTCATTGTTCCTTATCGCTACACTAAATAGGAAAGCAGGGGTGTAAAAGCAGCTTTGGGTGGATGATTTTGAACTGACATGTAATTGGAGGGGGGAGCATTGAGTAACCTTTCTCCACCTGGCACATGGTCTTATCCTACACAGGCCAGTTTCGGCTTATATTTGAATAAACAAATAAAAACACCCTGCTGACTCCCCTCCAATGTGTAAATCAAGCTTTCCAAAACCCAGAGGACATAAGAAGACATAAGAAAGCATCTGTTTCTGTTCCAGAGCATGCTTATTGCATACAGCACTGTTTCCATTCTGCTGCAGTTCAGCTTCCAACAAAAACTATGTTGTTTGTCTCACTGTCCACTGTGGCACAAGTTTACATAATTAATTACATTACTGTCATGTTATTCCACACCCTTGATTCAATGCAAAGGTCATTCATTTCCATGCAAAAGAAATGTGATACAAATGAAAAGAAAGGTAATCAATTACCTATTGTTTGTTGCTGGAAAACAATAGTGAATACTGATCATATTCACTGGATTGCTTCCCAATCGGGACATGGAACATGTAAGTGAACATCAGAAATTTCTGCTTCTATTTCCATTGAAATTATCCATCACCCCCAACCTTGGATGATGCAAGATTTGAAGTGGGACCTTCCTAAATCACAGTTCATTCTGTTAGCTACTATGCTAAACTGGAATTTAAGCACGAACACGTCAGTTACCTTCATCATCTTATTTCTAGACTGTCCTTCCTCATGTGGGCACCCAGAGTGGTTTGCAACAAATAACACATTAAAACAATGAATTTAAAATATGTAAAACTGTATACCTAAAATTGTTTGAACACATAATTTTTATGACACAGGAGGAGACAAAGAACGACAAGTTTAACGCACAGAATCACTTTCAACCCTGAAAAGCCCAAAGATCTATCATTAGGTGATGCTGAAAAATCACCAACAAGGGAGCAAAGTGCTGTTTCACAGGAGGGAATTCCACAAGCAGGGTGCTGCCCCAGAGAAGGCCCTGCCCTGAGTTGCTGCACAAAGCAACTGGGGACCAATAATTGGGCTTCCCCTGCAGATGTGAAAGCATAAAAGGTATTGGCAGAGGTGGTGTGTCACATTTCACTGCCTGAGGTGAAACAGGAAGGTAACAGCCTACCCTGCCTCTGCAAAACCTCTCTCTTACTTGTGTTGTGTGGTAGTGTCCATGCAGTGATGTTGACAATAGCAAGTTCCGGCAAGATCTCACAGAGCTCTCACGGCAAGATCTCATGGAACACATGACATCTTGATGAGATCACTCCGGAAACCACTACCACTGCTAGCGTCAATTTGACAGGGGCGGGGTGGGCGGGGCACCAGCAGGGGCACGACCTCTGGGGCTTCCACTGCCGAAGGCAGCTACCCCAGTCTGCCTCATGGGCATGTTGGCTCTGGGTATTGAAGAATTTTAGCCCCTTCTTATGAAGGAGGAGAAAACAGATATGCAATGGGCTCAAGAGAAAATATGAGTAAGTGTCCATACAAAGAGCAGTAACATGGCTTTGCAGGAGCTAAGGCTTAGTAAAAGTGGGCTAAATTAGCTGTGCTTTAGTTAACCAGAATGTGAGATCAAGATTTGACCCAAGCTAAAATGTGATTTTTGTAAGATCTAGTTCAAAAAAAATCTAATATATTTGCAACGCAATAGTTGTGTACTCGTGTGTGTGTGTGTGTGTGTGTGTGTGTGTGTGAGAGAGAGAGAGAGAGAGAGAGAGAGAGAGAGAGAGAGAGAGTGGATGGATGGATGGATAGACAGACAGACACCCTCCATACCCAAATTGCCAGTAAATGTTGTAGCACTCAAGCACTTAAGAAAGGCAAAGCTGGTAAACAAGATTTTTGAATGAGTCTAAAGCAGAACATTAGATTTCTGAATAGGGACTTGTGACCTGGCAACAGAAAGCTATTTTCCCTTCAGAGAGGCTGTCTGCATTGTATGCCAATCCATGCCATTTGGGTTGTTTAAAAAAGGAAATTGAAATGAAGCAATTCAATTCTATCAGGAGGGGGAACTCCTCAAGGTAAAAATGCATGGCTTTTTGCTACAAAAACAAGCTTGTTAGGTTGATGCATGGCCAGCAAAGGTTTCAAAGTACCCATTTGACCAGGTTGTTCTTTAGCATTTGAGGATGGATTTTTCTCTCCGTCTCCGGTATTTCAGAGGCATTTATCCTCTTCTTTTTTTAAGTGAACACTAAAGCAGCAGAAGTGAAATGACCCCACTATTTTGTGCTTGTCTTACTATCATGAGAGTTTGGAGCGGGCCAAGAAGCTTATTCTGTCAGACAGTCTTATGCTTAATTGATCTGTCTGATAGATGATTCAGTTTCGCCATGTACTTTAAGAGGATGTGGGTGGATTGCTTTTGTTTGCTGGTATATGTGCAGTGGATCGTTACCATGCCATGCACATATTTAGAAATGCCCGCTCTCTCGATAAGCAAGTATTGATGCACTCACTGGAGGAATGAAATGTCCTTCTGCTAGATTGCCCTGGAGGCAAGCTGCCATATGCCACTCAGGGCTTACCTGGAAATAACCAAAGGCACTTATCCCTGAGTTGTGCTCACTTAACATGGGCAGGTTCAAGAGATTTTGCTGCCTGAGGTGAAGGGCAAGATGCTGCAATTGAGTCTCACTTCATCATTGTTGATGGGGCAGGTTCTTCCACCGTACCAGAGGGTATTGTGCTAGGATAGGAGGTGCAGAACAGGTTAGCTTAGGGGAGTTGGAGGGAAATGGGGGGGGTGGATCGTGGATGGCCTTGGCATCTGCTGCTTGGAACAGCTGCCACATTTTGACTAATGGTAGGGACATGGTTTTCCTTGGATATAGTCACAAGTGTTTGTACACAATCATTGCAATTAGGGCTGCAAGCTCTATTCAGCTTAACTACTGGTAGTAGATCAAGCAGCTTGGTTGATTGGCTTATAGAATTGCAATGCAGGAATCTTTTGCTCAATGCGGGACTCAAACCCACAACCCTGAGATTAAGAGTCTCATGCTCTACCGACTGAGCTATCCATTTGGATTGGTTGATTAGCTTATGAGGTTCAATTTTAATCAGTCATCTTGAAAGTTAAGTGCACCCTGTTATATATCTGCAGACAAATTTAGCCTACCAGGCAGAGAATTTAGTATTCTTTCACAACATGGCACCCTGTGCGAGGTCAACATTTGGCACCTCCAATCGGATCTTCTCAATTTTGAATTTTCTCAATTTTGTGCCCCCTTGACTCAGTGCCCTTCTGCTAGAGAACCACCTGCACCACCATAAATATAGCACTGAGCCTACGTCAGGCATTTGGCTGAAAAAGGAAGGTTGAAACTGTGTGGAGGAACATTTGGATAAGGCACACAAAGCATGTTCTAAGCGTGTTCACCCAAATGCGCATAGAAGCCCCCTTCAGAACATCACATGCAAGGCATGAGAGGAGCCTTCACATGTGGAGACAATTGGGTGCAGGGCTTGCATCCACACACTGCCTTTGTCTATACAGTTTTAACCCTCATGTGCTCAGGCAAATGCTTACAAACCATAGCATGATTGTAAATCTGAGAGCAGAGACTATCTAAAAGACATGGCACGCAAGGAAAGAGGGAGGGGGAGAAAGGAGGGGGAAACACACTCAGGCACCAGTTCTTAGCTACAGTTGTTATGCCCACCAGCTGGGATGGAAACAGTTCAGGCAGCCTGTTAGAATCGTGCTGTTAGAATACTCCTTTATTTGTTGACAAATGTGTATTATTCATTTGAAAATATGCATCTAAATAAGTAGTTTGATACAAGATTGTGATGAACATTCAAGGATGTGAGAAATATTGGGGGTGGGGAGGGTCATCTCATTATTCCAAGAGCTGCAGATCAGGTCATGTAGGAATTTGCAAATTCAAACTCTTAGTCTCAGTGCTATTCTTCTACCAACAGAAATGTGTATTGTTTTCTCCCTACCATCAATGCCTGTGATGAGAATAGAACGCCTTTACAAATGAGGAGTGAAACAGTTGGGGATCCCTGGAGGTGAAATGTGATTATAACTTCTGGTCCTTAAGGCTAATGAACCCTACCAGTGCCTTTTTATCCCCGCCAGTTTCATCATAAAACTTTCCTTTGCACTCAGCCATTTGTTGAAATTAACTCCCAAACCCTCCAATATTCCATTACATCCCACACGGATGTTTGCTGGCAGCTGAGAGATATCAGACATATGAGAGGACTAAACCCCACAGGAGATTTTACACCTTAGCTGGAGCTGTCCCTGTTTGCCAAGCAACACATCAATTTCCTCTTCTGTGACAATATGTTTAACCTGTGTTTTTTCACAGTAGGCTTTAAAATAAGCAATTAGAAGACACAGTGTTTTCTTCAGGTTGATGTATTATGTACCAAGACACAATTGACCTTCAAGGCATGAGGAGAATCAGTGAAAACAGCAACTATTCTTAAGCCCTAAAGCACTGTGGGATGATGGTAAAAGTGCCAAATCGTTTTTAACTGTTACTTTACTTTGCTATTATGGATATGTTTGCTTGCAACGGAACAACTGAAAGCAGACAGCTTATGATCTATCCATAGTGAATCTGGAAAGTAAGGTGTTTTTATGATAAGACTAAAACTTATGGATTTATGTCCAAGGCTTTTTCATGCCTCCATAATTTATGAAATTCTTATCAGTTTGAAACAATGTTTTCCCTTTCTCCTTCTCCCTGGAGCTCATTTTTATTGACATCTGGGCACTTGTGGAAATGAAGAGATAGTAATGTGAGCCTTCCCCCCCCCCAAAAGGCACACATTTATGGGTAGGCAGCTTTCCAAGAAATTTCATGTCTACATGAATGCCAAATCATCACTCAAGATTATTGGTAGAAGTGCCTATTCCTTTGGAGAAGTGAATTTCAAAAACTCCGTATTCTATGGCTAGAGTAAACAAACTTAAGATGGTGGAGATAGTCACACAAACAGTTTACATAGCCTCAAAGCTCCCAATACTTTCCTTCCTATTAATGGTTGGGGAAATGCTGCAATGGCTCCCAGAGCTGTAAGGATCAGGAGGAGACCTGGCTGTTTTTTTGAGGGGGTTTTTATGGGGGGACTAAGGCCCCCATCTGCAGGATATATTTAAAGCAGTATCATGTCACTTTAAACAATCATGGCTTCCCCAAAAGGATCCTGGGAATTATAGTTTCTAAAGGGCACTGGGGTGGTTAGGAAGCTCCTATTCCTGTCACAGAGGTATAATTCTTAGAGTGGTTTTACCATCAATCCTTCTTCTCAGAGAACATTCATGTGATTATGCTCTCTTACACACATTTAGTGCAACCTCCTCCTTTGTAACCAGCACTGAAGCTGAGGTTGTGTCCAGACAGCCCGTTTATTGAGCATTCATCTTCATTTGTTTGCACAAAGTTTCCGTGGAGGTTGTATTATATCAGCTGTCTCATGAGCATTCACTTTGATTTGCTTGTGAGGAAGTGAGACCATGTCAAGTTACAGAATTGTGATAAATTTCCCTAATCACTTTCCTTACTTTGAAAAAGTATCAGTTTCCTTGGTAAAGACACATTCAAAATGGGCTGGGAGCATAACACTCCTTGCAGCTGTGTTTTCTGTCCTGTGAACTGTTTGCAGCTGTTTTGGGTCCCCTTCCTTCTTTGTGTTTGACTTTGTCATGCGGCCAACTCTGATTAGCTGCATGATGATGTCACTGTTGCTAGGAGGAAGGAGCCTGGGTTAAAAGAAAAGGTTACTCAAGCAATAGCAAGTTGGGCTTGTGTGAACAGCAGTAGAGGCTCCCCCTCCCTGCCATCCCCCCTCCAAAAGGATTTGGGGGGTATTTGAGGAAACATTACAGATTTTTCCCAAACACCTCTTGAAAATCAATTTAGTGATGCATAAGAATCACACTCTTTTTGCAGATGAGCATTTTATCAGTCTCTCAATTCTGTTTCTTCTTCGCTTGGTTTCTATACAAACATAGCTGCCATTAGCTGAGCACCTTTGGGCAGCCTTACATTTGTACAAACCAGAGAATAATATTACTTGGACTTCTCTGTCATTTAACGGTTTGGAATTGGTGGGTATTTATAGAAATCTGTAATAAATCTCCTCTTGGGACCAAGGCCTTTGTAGAAATTGGGCAATAGGTCTAGCTATTGACATACCTATTACAGAATGGAACTCCTGCTGTGTCTCATTACCTCTGATGTTACACTGCGCTTATCTAAAGGGAATGCAATATAATCTGTTTTGCAGGATGGATTTCACATCATATCAGTTGTTTATAATGAAGTTTAGGCCAGATGCATTGTACTGGCGTCATGGTGACTATGAAGGATTTGGGATATCTGATGGAGTATAATCCAGTCATATACACTTTTTCGATCTGAAGTTTTCATTTATACTGTATCTTGCCCTTCTCGGCATTGCATTCAGCCAAATTCCTCAGGAAGCAATTGCTTTGCTTCTTTGGGGATATGCACAATTTTTGCTCGGGTCTGTTTTATGCATTCTCTATACGTTGCAAACTAGGAGGAGTCAAATCTGCAATCAGCAGCTAATGGAAGAGACCTGCTGTCGCAATGTCTTTACAATCAGAAACACAGTAAGTTTCTGGGCGAACAGACATAATAATAATATCAACTATCTTCTGGAGGAGCTTCCTAAAAGTGCTCTCTGTGAAGTCAGTTAAAACAGCAAGGGAGGAGTTAGAAGTGCAGAGAGGTATTCTTGATGCCTGATAACCAGCTTGGGAACTCTCTTCCACCCAAGATCTAAGAAATTCAAAGCTTCTCTTGAGGATCTTCCAGAAGTGCTGCAAGGCACTGTTGTTCAGGCAAGCATCATGAGCAGGTTTTTTCTTTTAGCAATGATACTTCTTCAGAAAGGTGGGTTAGCCATGCCCCCATCATGATTCAGCATGAGCTTGGACTTTCTGAGCCTTATACTTCCTCGGTGTTGGTCCCACAGCCTATCAACACATGCTTTTTCTTCTCCACTTTTCTTCAACATGGCTTGTTAGATTATTGGCGTAGGTATGGGATTCTTTTGGAAATCTTCATGTGGAGCTTATCTGCACAGATTCTAATTCCCATTTTAATTTCTAATTCCCATTTTACTCTTTAATCTCCATTCTACTAAAAACATGAACAATTCTCACACATTATATGCTGTATTATATACAATCGTACCTTGGATCTCGAACGCCTTGCCAGTCAGACATTTTGGCTCCAGAACGGCCCAAACCCGGAAGGGTTTTAACTGACTTCACAGAGAGCACTTTTAGGAAGCTCCTCCAGAAGATAGTTGATATTGTTCCAGTTTGTGAACTATTTTTAGAAGCCAAACGTCCGATTGGCTTCCTGCAGCCAACCAGAAGCCGTGCTTTGGTTTCCAAATGTTTTGGAAGTCGAACGGACTTCCGGAACGGATTCCATTCAACTTCCAAGTACGACCATATATAATACTACAGAAAGAGTATGTGCATATAGGAATTCCTTTTTCCTTGAGTTGCTTGGCATCCGTCTGTCTCAGGAGACAGTGGAGGAGTACACCTTTGGGGGTGAAGTCAAACTGTTGGAGAGTTACAGCACCTGCTGTGGCTGTAGAGACTGACATGGGAGAGACATGTCTTGCTGCAGCTGGGGCAGATGAAGGTGTCTGGTTGAGCTGGTGCAGATGTACTATAGTGTTTTTCTTCATTCTGTGCGTCTCCCTGTCAGCAGGGACCATCTTAATACTGATTTTCATAAGCCTCTCTGTGATTAAAGGGTGGGCTACAAATGAAATAAATAAATAAATAGACAAATTTCCTAAAGTAACCTAAAGCACATACCAGTAGGTAGATACAAAAATGTATACATATAAAAATATGTAAGTCTGAATATAAAACTATGCTGCAGAAATATAATACAGCATAGGGCTTGAATCTGACTCATTCTCTCATATATATCCACATATGCATTAATCCTTTGCAAAATTACTTGCAATTTTTTAAAAATGCTTTTTTTGTCTCAGACTGCTTTTGTTCCCTCTTTTAATGATGCCCCATATTATTTTATACCATGGAACTCAATGACATAGGTCAGGAGTCACCGACATGGCACTTGGAAGCCCAAGTATCTTCAATGGTGACCACAAAAAGCTCAGTAAATTCCCCCTCAAAAATCCACAGTGCACAAGCCCCCTTAAACATTCCCATATTTCACTGGATGCCAGGATTTGACACCCAGTCTTTCTCCTGTTCTGAACAGAGGAAAGTTGCAAAGAGAATTTTCATCTCATACACTAACTTGGTTCTGTTTCTTTGTCACATACCAGTGTGACAAACCAAGAGAACTTAGCAACAGGCTTATGTATATATTGATGGTTTTGAACATCTTAGAATTGATGTTCTATACTCTGAAACATTATCTGTCATGTAACAAAACAATTTTATGTTGCATCTCTATTGAGCCAATGGAATTAATGGGAGTTGATGTCTATTAATTTAACTGTAATACATGGCCTTGCTACAAGGCATTTTATTTACATCCCTATTACAGTTTCTTCTGCATTAACATGACTCACATCTATGCCATTTCCTAACAGCACTGTCTCACAGCATAAATTAATGTATGATACCCTGTTCCATTCTGCAAACAAGATATGAATTCAGAAAGATATGAATACAGCACTATAGATTATTAAAACATACTTTTGCCTTTACAAATGAAATAAATGCATAATATGGTATTAAATCAGCAATCAATTTCAGCCTAGCAATCTCTAGCCCGTAAAGATTATGAGATGGTGCAAATAAAAAAGGTTCTGTTATATAAAAGCTTCCGAGATTAGATGTCATTTTGAGAAGAGTTGAGAAGACCCATAGAATGATAATTTCAGAACCACTTGTTTTATTTAGTGGTTACATTTTCAACATTATATGCATTATAATAATAATAATAATACTTTATTATTTATACCCCGCCCATCTGGTCGGGTTCCCCCAGCCACTCTGGGCGGCTTCCAACAAAACATTAAAATACAGAAATCCATCAAACATTAAAAGTTTCCCTAAACAGGGCTGCCAGGAGATGCCTTCTAAAGGTCTGGTAATTTTTGTTCTCTTTGACCTCTGTTGGGAGGGTGTTCCACAGGGCAGACGCCACCACCGAGAAGGCCCTCTGCCTAGTTCCCTGCAACTTGGCTCCTCACAACGAGGGAAATGCCAGAAGTTCTTCGGTCGTGGACCTCAGTGTCCGGGCAGAATGATGGAGGTGGAGAAGCTCCTTCAGGTATACAGGACCGAGGCCATTTAGGGCTTTAAAGGTCAACACCAACACTTTGAATTGTATTCGGAAACGTACTGGGGAGCCAATGTAGATCTTTCAAGACCGGTGTTATGTGGTCTCGGCGGCCGCTCCCAGTCACCAGTCTAGCTGCCGCATTCTGGATTAGTTGTAGTTTCCGAGTCACCTTCAAAGGTAGCCCCACGTAGAGCGCATTGCAGTAGTCCAAGCGGGAGATAACTAGAGCATGCACCACTCTGGCAAGACAGTCTGTGGGCAGGTAGGGTCTCAGCCTGCGTACCAGATGCAGCTGATACAGCTGCCCTGGACACAGAATTGACCTGTGCCTCCATGGACAGCTATGAGTCCAAAATGACTCCCAGGCTGCGCACCTGGTCCTTCAGGGGCACAGTTACCCCATTCAGAACCAGGGAATCCTCCACACCTGCCCTCCTCCTGTCCCCCACGAACAGTACTTCTGTCTTGTCAGGATTCATCCTCAATCTGTTAGCCTCCATCCATCTTCCAACCGCCTCCAGGCACTCACACAGGGCCTTCACTCCCTTCACTGGTTCTGATTTGAAAGAGAGGTAGAACTGGGTATCATCCGCATACTGATGAACACCCAGCCCAAACCCCGTGTTGATCTCTGCCAGCAGGTGCATGTAGATGTTAAAAAGCATGGGGGAGAGGACAGAACCCTGAGGCACCCCACAAGTGAGAGCCCAGGGGTCTGAACACTCATCCCCACCACCACTTTCTGAACATGGCCCAGGAGGAAGGAGCCATGTATGACAGTGCCCCCCAAAAGCCGCTGAGAGATCCAGCAGAACTAGGAAACAGATCTCACCTTTGTCCCTAGCCTGCCGGAGATCATGTCGCTTTTTATTGTCCGATTATTCAAAGAAGTAGTTTCTTGGATTACCTATGCCACTTGTGTCGTACGCATACGACCTTTAATATGGATGAGCTGAAATCACTCTGGTGATTTTTATTTCATTTATACTTTGGTTGAAAAACACCTTTTGTTACTGGTAATTTTCAGCACCCCTCTTCAGGGTCTTTCATTGTCTCTTTAAGGGAGATTGTGTTTAATTTAGTCTCAAATATTTCACTGCAATGTGTGAAAAGATACGGACCTCCCTGTTGAATAGCTTATGGAAACTGATGGAAATTAAGTACATAGGGTGGCCATCTCATGCAATGAATAATGGACAGAAAGCAAGGAAAGCTCTCTGGGACTATGGGCACCATCATTTGAATCACACTGGGGAATAAATGCACTGATCACATCATTGGCTTCTGCAGCATTCCATGGAAAACACTGGGGAAACATGAAAAGCTAGACTTTTGGTTGTGGTGGACCAATAACCATAGATGACTACAAAGTTGTAGTCCACCCAGCAACATCAAGAAGGCACCACATTGTCTACCCCTACTTTAAGGCCAATAAAAGTGTGAGGCACATATCCCTTTTACCTATCCCCCCCCCCCCCCGGTTATTTAATTTCTATATAAATGATGTGATAGAGATTTTGAAAGAAAGCTAAAACTGTACTCCAAGTTAAGAAATTGCCCTCTGGCTACTTTAATTATATGTTGATTATATGTTATTTCAGCTAAGGTAAGTTGCAGGGGCGGGGGACAGGATAGACTGTTACCATGATCCAGTAGTTACTGTTGTGAAGACTTTCTGACCAGCAATTGGATGGAAACAAAATATTCAGAATTTAATTCCCACCGTTTAAAAATAGCTGGACTTTGAATGGTCACAAAGCAGTTCAAATAATTTGTCTGGCCTGGCCTCATCATAGTGCCTCTGTGTTAACAGACTCTCTTAATAACCAAGACGATAAGAAAGAAAATACAAAACCAAGATTCACCAGAATCTGAGATGGAAAGGAAACTCAGTGCATCTCTCCAACAGGCAAAAAGCTTTGGTCTAGTTTCTTTACAATTAGAGGAAGAAACTCTTAAGACTGCCAAAAGCTGGAGGTTTTTTTTTGGGGGGGGGTCTTACAAAATGATAGTAGAAACACAAGCCACAGTTGGGCAAGTGTTGTCCCCACAATTGATTTACTTTCAAAATTATGCATGGAGGAAGTGTAGTAATCCTCAAGCCTTCTGTGGCTAAAGTAAAGCATAATGATGTCTAATCAATTGGGTTTAAAGAGGAAAAGTTCTAATCCACATAGCAAAGAATTCATCAAGGTTGGAAATATGGACACTGCAATGCAGGATGATCTTGCATCCCATTAGTGCATCTAGGATTTCACCTTTTTTGCAACAGTGGGGTCTTTTGTTTTTCAATGCTACCTGAGCCAAGCCTCTACCTTTTTTTCAAAGTTAAGTCACCTTCAACATGCTGTAAGTGCAGCAGTAG
Source organism: Zootoca vivipara (assembly GCF_963506605.1). Taxonomy (NCBI): domain Eukaryota; kingdom Metazoa; phylum Chordata; class Lepidosauria; order Squamata; family Lacertidae; genus Zootoca; species Zootoca vivipara. The sequence goes on from NC_083283.1 coordinate 27,021,447, forward strand.
AGATCATTCAGTTTGTAATTCAAGGGTTAACTCTGTTGTCAGTAAGTCAATTAGCCAAGAGGGGGCAGGTGCAGGTGTTGCAAAGCAACCAGGGAAGAGGATATGATCTTTAGTGAAGCAGCACACACTCTCATAGGCTATCTAGTCATGGGGGAGTTTTCTTGTAAATGTTAAGTTGAATCATGGTCTCGACATGGCCTTTCAAAGAGTCCCCCTCCCTGTGTGTGTGTGTGTGTGTGTGTGTGTGTGTGTGTGTTGTGTTTAAGTTGTATAATCCCCCTTTATTCACTAATTTTTTATTAGGATGCTCTCTCTGGATTCTGTCTGTATTATTCAAATGCCTCTGCTAACACACCAGGATCCAAACAATAATGAAAATATGCTAATTATTATCCAAGCTGGTTTGATGGACTCATCAGAAGGAAATGTCTTTACCCCTTTCCAAAAGCATGTTGAAGATCCAACTCATGGCATGCTTGAATGTGAACTGTATTCATTCTTGTTACAGGTAGGTAGCCGTGTTGGTCTGAGTCGAAGCAAAATAAAAAAATTCCTTCAGTAGCACCTTAAAGACCAACTAAGTTTTTATTTTGGTATGAGCTTTCGTATGCATGCACACTTCTTCAGATACCACTTCTTCAGATACCACTTCTTCAGGTATCTGAAGAAGTGTGCATGCACACGAAAGCTCATACCAAAATAAAAACTTAGTTGGTCTTTAAGGTGCTACTGAAGGATTTTTTTTATTTTGTATTCATTCTTGTTTTGTTTTGTTTTATAAGGATCATTCCTTCTTTAAAGCACAGCTTATTTACCACTTTCCATATACCAAGGAAATGATTTCCCCCCCTATTAGGTAATAGATGTGCAATAGATGTCTACTCTGTTGCTACTTTTGCTTACCTCGCTCATTCTTCTTGCTTGTACAGTGGTACCTCGGTTTATGAACACAATTGGTTCCGGAAGTCTGTTCATAAACTGAAGCGTTCATAAACTGAAGTGAACTTTCCCATTGAAAGTTACAGGTAGGTAGCCGTGTTGGTCTGAGTCGAAGCAAAATAAAAAAATTCCTTCAGTAGCACCTTAAAGACCAACTAAGTTTTTATTTTGGTATGAGCTTTCGTATGCATGCACACTTCTTCAGATACACTAGAAACAGAAGTGTCAGACCCTATATATATACAGAGGGTGGTGGGGGTGGGTGGGAATGGGAATATCGGATTCTTATCTCATTATGCATGATCAAGCTTTCTTTAGCACCTCAGCCCAGGACTAATTGCAGCCATCAGCAGCCATTAACACCCATCTACAGGTTTACCACTCCCATCAGCCCATCTCCCATTCCCACCCACCGCCACCACCCTCTGTATATATATAGGGTCTGACACTTCTGTTTCTAGTGTATCTGAAGAAGTGTGCATGCACACGAAAGCTCATACCAAAATATAAACTTAGTTGGTCTTTAAGGTGCTACTGAAGGAATTTTTTTATTTCCCATTGAAAGTAATGGAAAGTGAATTAATCCGTTCCAGACGGTCTGCGGAGTAAGCGTTCATAAACTGAAGCAAACTTTCCCATTGAAAGTAATGGAAAGTGGATTAATCCGTTCCAGACGGGTCCGCGGAGTACTTAAACTGAAGCATTCATAAACTGAAGCATGGGTGTAATTGGTTCCGGAAGTCTGTTCATAAACTGAAGCGTTCATAAACTGAAGCAAACTTTCCCATTGAAAGTAATGTAAAATGAATTAATCTGTTCCAGATGGGTCCGCTGCGTTCATAAACCGAAAATTCATAAACCGAGGTGTTCATAAACCGAGGTTCCACTGTAATGGAAAGAATATTGGGCACAGTTTGTGGCTTGAAGTCCTCCCATTTTTTGCAACACTGGCAGTTTTATCTTTGCTTGTTACATTGATTTTATGTTCAAGTTAATAGGGAAAGCTGAATGAGTCAAAGGAACATAACACTGAATCTTATAAGCATGTGCCCTTCAGACTTGAGAAGAGGGTGCATATGTACACAAGGGGTCACCAGTCTGGTACCCCTAGGCACCATGGTTCCTGTAAGGGCATCCAGTGGTGCCCTTGGTAGGTGTCCCAGACTCTGACTTCTTTTCTTTTTGAACTAAGTCTCTATCCCTCCTCGAGACACTTGCAGCTCCTCCTTATCTCTAGCTGTGGAGAATGTCTATGCCTGGTTTACAGTTACCTGTCCATTTGCTCATCCTGTCCCCACCATGAGCATCATATGAGATGAGTTGAGGCCGTTTCCATGTCAAGATCTGACTTCAATCATTCTTCACTCCCTTTCTCTCTCTCAAAAAGAGAGCAAAGGAGATCACATAAATTGGGGAAAATCACAAGTAGTATGGACCTCTACATGGAATGTCCACATCAAAAACTATTTTATGTTTCAGAGAGGGGAACCCATCCACTAAATATGCCCCAAATTTGAATGTTTAGACAGGACCTTAGGGCCATAATACCTTGAATTAGGTCCTGAAATGAACTGGCAGCCAATGCAGCTCTTTTAGAACAGGGGTTATATGAGCGTGCAAATTATAATGTGTAAATGTAGCAGAAGCATGATTAATGGCTAGAACCAGTGCTTTTTTCCCTGGTGTTACTCAACAGTTCGCGGTACTGGCACCTTTGCTTTCTCTTCCAGATATTGCAATGACCCTCATGGTCCCTTCCAACTCTATGATTCAACTATTCCCTCCCACATCCCCTGTGCCCAGTTCCTAAGAATAGGCTGATTAGATGGAAATGGAAAGCATCAATGTTTTATCCCCTTGCCCTTCCCAGCTCTGCAACAGGGCAAGGCTTCAGCGGCGCCTACAGCACAGGCACATGGCTGTCACGCATATGCACTGCCTTCCGAACCTTTAGCTACCACCACCACTGGTGGGCAGGGCCTGGAGCTTTTGGTGGGCATGGAAGGAGGGAAAAAGAAGAAGCCTGGCTAGAACACATTCTATCTATCATCTATCTATCTATCTATCTATCTATCTATCTATCTATCTGAAAACAAGCTTCTTTCTTTGTGCAATCCCATCCCTGGATATAGAATTAAATGGATAAATCAGTACATTCATTCGCTCTATGGTGCTTCTCATAAATCACAGTGGATCCAAAAAGTACTATTCTTCCCATAGAAACTTGGGGTAGGGATGTGTGCACTGTTCATAGGAGTCAAAATGTGCTCCTCCAGGTGATCCTTTGTGCCAGAATCAAAGTCACATGGAGAAAGGAGGATCTTGTTTTTTGGTATTCCAAGCATCTCCCTGGCTTGCAGCCACTTCCAAGACAAACACATAAATGGGAGCTCTGTATGATTTCTACCACAGACGTGAGAGGCATGAGAGCTCAGTGGACTCTGTTTTGTTCATACCACAAGTGTCTAGTCACAGTCTTTGAGGTCAGAAAGGAATTAAGTCAGAATTACAGAGGGATCTGAGGGATTACATGTGGGGTGGCTCATCTGGGAGACACAGACCTGGTATTGCTTTGTGTTTCTATCTCATTGTGTACATAATACCTATTTAAGACCATGTGTGACATAATATCACACCGTGTTGACGCACCTCAACTACCAACAGTTAATGATGTGAGATAATAGATATATACCCAAAGTCACATAATTTACAAGCATTCTGTAAAAATCTGTTTGTGCTTTTACTGGGTGGTATTCAATTAAGTTTTACTCAGAAGAGGCCCGTTGAAATTGATGGACATAACTGTTCACCAACCTAGATGGATTTTTTTTAAAAAAAGAGGATTGGATAAATTCATGGAGGAGAAGGCTATCAATAGCTACTAGCCATGATGACTATGATCCCCATCCACAGCTGGATGTGTCAGTGCTTCAGAATGCCACTTACTGAAAACCATTGAAGGGTTAGAGCAGGCATCCCCAAACTTCGGCCCTCCAGATATTTTGGACTACAATTCCCATCATCCCTAACCACTGGTCCTGTTAGCTAGGGATCATGGGAGTTGTAGGCCAAAACATCTGGAGGGCCGCAGTTTGGGGATGCCTGGGTTAGAGTGATCTTGTGCTTAAATCTTGCCTCTGAGTTTCCTATAGGCATCTGGTCATCTGCTGTGAGAACAGGATACTGGACTAGATGGGCCATTGGCCTGATCCAGCAGGCTCCTTAATGTTCTTAATTAAATAAATCAATTAACTCGTAAAACAAATTCATTTCACTACATACCAACATAATTTTATGTTTAGGGTCTTAGTCCATTTTTTCTTTACGTGTGTGTGTGTGTGTGTGTGTGTGTGTGTGTGTGTGTGTGTTTTAAAAAATAAGAAAACCCAGTTTAATTAAATATGGGGAATGGTGATCCAGAAAGCTGTTGACCCTGACATTTTCCACAGTATTTTTCAGGATAACTAAATTATTCTAAACGGAATAAGCTTTCCTACTGTTATTATTATTAAAAATGAACTGAAATGGGAACATTAAATGGTTTTATAATACAGAAATCAAGAGGAGATGGATAAAGGAAAGGATACCACAAAGAAATGAATAACAGTAGCACACTGGGCTATTGACAGGAGTGAATAGGAAACAGAAGTAATTTTGAAAAAAGCCACAAGGACAACAGAAGAGTGGAGGGAGGAAATAAGCAATGGCTAAACTGTTAGTTTACACTGAATATCCATGTTGTTTTACAGAAATCATCTATAGGTAGAAATGTGGGCATCCTCTTGATTCTTTTTCTCACGCCAATTGGAAATCAGATGTTTGTGTTTCCATTTTCCGACACCAGGACAAATGCCATTATAGAACAATGCATCTTTCAATATGATATCCTGATAATAGGGAGAAAAATATTGGATATTAAAACCTAACAACCAGGACTTCAATATCTAGTAAGCAATCATAATATAGGCTACTCACAGGATGGTTCCAGTAACTCCATTCACTTCAGTAAGCAAGAAACAGCATTTATTGATTCATATTGTTTGAACAGTGGACTGCAACTGATGGAAATTATTTAACCTTAAAAAACCCAGTGTCCTATTAGGAGTAATCAATGCAATGTTTTCCTTCCCAAGGCTGTTCAAAATGTTCTCCATTATTTTATTACCTTTGTATGCTCCCATTCCTTTTGTGTCTCTTTTTTAATATATTTAAACTTGAGATCATCCTGCAAAGAAAGAGAGAACAATGGTGAATAGTTTAAACCCAATGTTTTTTCAATTATCTAGCCTTTGGTGGCCTAACTTCAAGAACTACCTAATTTTATAATCCCTCCAAGACTTCATGATTTAATTTATATGATTTTACATAAAATACCTCATTTCTAAACAACATGTCATGGAATATTATCACTGCAGGACACATTAGGATTCAATAACTGTTCTCAAATAAGAAGAATAGTGTTCCCTGCATAAGGAGGCTACTATCAAAACATTGGCATATGTTTCTCTCAGAACCACCCAGCTTTTTTGAACAACTGTCTCTTTCACTCAGTCAGATATGCATATATACATACACATACACATACACACACACACACACACACACAAACCAAGTTGGTTTTCATTTGTAGGAGGCAAAGACCCTGTACTAAGATACACAAATGAAAACTGCATGTAACTAATGAATACATTAATTATAGCCCTAAATTAAACATTTTCCTTACTAACGCTCCTCAAACTCTATAGACCAGACTGTGCTTTAGGAAGAGCTTCTAAAACAAATAAAACACTCTCTGGTTTGACTACCATGAATGGACAAAAGGGCAGCTTGTTGTAACTGATCTGATTAAAGGTGCAGTAAGTAAGGTATTTATCATTGTTGTAAGGAAACACCTGGGGCCAATTCTTGAGCTAGTACGCAGCATAAAGCAATATACCTATTTAAGGGATATTTACAGGAACCAAACGGGTTATAAGTTTTATTCCACAAAACGCTTCTTGGGGGGAAGCCTACATAAAATCCAACTATTACACCTCCTGTGTTCAGCTCCTGGATAAGTGCCTTGACCCACAACGGAAACAAGAAAATGCACACAACCTGCGGACTGCCACACAATGTGATCCGCGTTGCTATGAAACTAATAATGGCTGGGAGTCAGAAAGTGACAAGTGAGAAGAGATGGAAGTAGGAGAAAGCAGAAACTTTCAGGGTCAATCACTTTAGAAGCAGCCATTTAAATTCAATAAAAGACAGCATTCCAGAATAAACAAAGTAAAATCCCGTGAGTTCACTTGGAGCAGAATTATGCAAATTAAGACCATTCGTGCAAAACATTCCGATGTTTCCCACACATTGAAACTCAGTTCCCCAAACTGAAGTTATAGCTCATATATACACTCTCCTGAAACATAATATTAGCAAACCCAATTCAATGAAAATTGGGCAAGAGGGTGTCATCATCTAAGGAAGGCAAGGGTGTGTGACATCCTAGAAATGAGAAGCTCTAACTGCCACCCTACCAATAGTACTTAACTGCAGGATTGCAACAGTGAATCGTCTTAATCCAACAGAGGCAATATGTATGAAGAAACATAAATCTCTATCAGATCACAAAGCTTTCCACCAGGAACTTGAAAGCACAACTGGGGACACCTGGAATTGTGTGTGAGCTGCACAGCAGCATACCATATCATATCAACAGTAAGATGAACTGTTCTCCAATTGGAGAGAGCCAATCTGATTCATGTCTGAGCTCATCCAATTAAGATAGTTTCCTTTGTGGAAAGTAACTTCTGCTCAAGCACTGGAGAGGATAAGCATGCCAACAGTGAAGGGAGTGGGATGCAAAGATAGGGGGAGAACAAAATGGCCGTCAGGTGCTGGAAGGACTAGTAGCACACCTTGTTATAATACAGCTGACATTGCCCCTTCCAGATGTTGCTGAACTCCAGCTCCCATCAGTTGCAGCCAGAATGATCAGGGATGGTGGGAGCTGTAGTCCAACAACATCTAGAGATCACTATGTTGACCACCTTAAAAGACACATCAGCAGCACAGGCAAATGTCAACAATAGTTCTGTTTTATGTATCAAGAAAAGTACTGTATTTTTCCATGTATAAGACGACCCCATGTATAAGACGACCCCTATTTTTTTGAACCCAAAATTAAGAAAATGAAAGCTTAAAATAGAAGTGAAAATCTGGATGATTGGCAGCGGCAAGTTGTTGATCTTTGGGGGGGGGTGATCGCCCTCAAAGTTCCCAGCATGAGGTGCATGCAGTGCCCTGTGGTGCAGAAGAAAGGCAGCAACTGGCGCACCGCACACTTCCCCTCGGTGGCAGTTGCTGCAGGGAAGCAAGGGGAAGGAGGCTCCCAAGCAGGAAACTGAGGAAGAGCCAGGGGAAGGCAGCGCCCACTCTGCGCTGGGCCATGCCGTCAAGCAAACTGAGCTGAGGAAGGTGGTGAGCAGGCCGGGGGCACGATGGGAGTTTGAGAGGGGAAGAGGAAAAACAGGAAAGAAGGGCAAGGAGAGGTAGCTGAGGCAGCTCAGCACCACAGTCAAACATTACCAACCCAGACTGCATGAACACTACCCCAAGCTGTTCAAAGTGGTGCTCAGACATTCTCAAGGAACTAATCTAGTATACCTTGTGGGTGTCACAAGCACTACAGAATTTGATTATTTGTGGGAAATTGCATATGAATTAAAAGAAAGCATGTTACCGTTAAGAGAATAATAGTCAATACTTTCCCATTAGAAAGTTAGCATAACCTGGTCATCATTTCTGCTCTTCATATATATGACCCAGAATGAGGGTGGATGACTCGGAATATCTTATGCTTTCCCCATAAATTGCTATTTAACAAAAAAATTATCCAAGATTAATAAGCACACAGTTTTCCCTCCAGCATTCATAAAACTAATGAGGAATATTGAGTGCAAGGTAGGGAATATTAATTCTAAGGGTTTTAAAAAATAATAATTCCACATTAAAATGATGTTAATGAATATATATATCAAAATCCCAATGGGAAAATTAAAATGCAGAATTCTAAAAGATGGAAAACAATACAACACAAATGCAATGCAATAATATTCGAAAGCCACACAAGTTAGCTCAATGTTTTATATTAAGACTCCCCCCCCCCAAAACCATCTAAATAACAAGTGTGACATGATAAATTCACTCACCTTTGCCACCTGAGATATATATGTTTAGGACCTACCCTGTTTTTAGGAGGATGGCAAGTTGTTTTAAACCGTGTTTAATGTTAGATTTTACATTGTTGTAAAACCTTAAGGTAAACAGTAGGGATATAATAATTATTATTTTCAAAGAGACAATTGTCACAATCCAAAGAATGCTAATTTGATTCTTCTTGTGAGCTAGAGTTTCTGGGCTTTATTTTCCAACTATATACCTCCCAAGGGCCCAGGAAAAAAAATGGGACATCCAATTTTTGTGTGAGACCTCAGCGGCCATTTTGGGTGCCGCAATTTCGTGAGCTCTCTCACTGTGCTCTTGCTCCCCCAAGAAGTACTTTTTCGGGGCTTTTTGGTTGAATGACTTAAGGGGAAAGTGACTTCTCAATTTATGAATTAATTCATGTGTTTATGTACATTTTATATCTGCAATTATTACATTCATCTATATTATCCCTGATTATTACATCTTAATTATATGTTCTGAGCAGGATTTATTTATATTGGATAGCAAAAATGAGCAAATAGATTGTATTTTACAAAGAACTGCAATATGTCTTATCTGTGCCCTAAATTATGACTAGATGCCTGTCATGTTTAGGCAACAATATATACCTTTCTATGAAGGCTTCAGTAAAGTGCCATAATATTCTGTATTCTGAATTTTGTCATATTTACAGCCCATATAAATATAACCAACCCAAAATTATTTCATGGCGCAAATTTATTGGCAGATTACTTGTAATCAATTTCCTCCCTGTTCATTTCAAATCTGGATTTCAAAACATCACGATTCCCCAGCTACAGAGATACTGGTTCCTTAGAGAAGCAGCTCAACTTACTATGTACACAAAGTATGCAGCACCCAAAGCCACCTAAGGATGGTCATAGGAAAAGAATGCAGCCTTTTCCTAGTTCTGGCCACTCCTTAGCTCTTCAGAAACATCTGTGATTATGAGCAGGGAGATTTTTATTAAATGTATTATTCTTATTTAGGATGGATTCCAAAAGATTGAAATAGATGTTATGAGATCACTGGAAGCCTATTCATCTTTTCGGATGGGAACAGGGATACTGTGTTAATCTGAGGGCATGTTATCCGTGCAAATGTTAACTGCTAGAATGCTAGCTTTCCACAGGTAATCAGTGATATACTGTAGCCAACTTTCATTTTTCCTGGACAAATCTCAGCAACTTGCAATGTTCACAGTCAAATACAATATGAGCACTGTGGCCCCAAAAGTTACTTACTAGCTTGGATTTTAAACCAAGACAGAGAAGGGAAAGCCAAGCCTTTAAATAAATGAATGTTAATTCCAGGGAATGACATTCGGATTTTAATTTGCCCTGGATCACTGCTGTATTTACTGTTGATTTGTTAATTTCTGTTGATGTTTTAATGTTTTAAATTTCTTTAAATCAATGGGTTTTTTGTTGTTGTTGTTGTTGTTCTGCACCATCTTGGAATGTGAATAAATCTTTAAATAAAGCACTTAAATATACAGTATATAATAAGTCGTTGCTCCTCCAATCACTCACGCATCAGCCTTCAAGCCACCTGTCACCCATCACCTTACATTCCCTGCTATGCTGGTGGTGGTACGGGTGGGACAGAGGTAGGTAGGTGCCTGAAGTCAGTAAGACTTCATCAAACTTCCTCACACCTGGAGTTGACCTGTATCTCTGTCCCTTCCTTCAAAGGTGAAATGAGCATCTTTCTCTTCAGTTCCGTCTGACCAGTTTTCAGCAAGGGTTGGCTCTACATAGGAGTCCAGTTGGGAGCTCCCAAGTAGATTCATTCCCAGCAGCACTTGCATTTGGCCTCAAATTAAAAAAAAGATGTCTAATACAAGCCCCAGGGAACAATTCAGAATGTTCTTTAAGGTTCCCAGTTGTTCCTTTGAAACTGCAGGGACATTCCAGTACACATCAGGAAGCGTCTCCTGCATTTGATATCACCACACGCATCTATCATATGAACATGTGCATCTGTCACCTTGAGCCAATTACAAGGTCTTTGTCTATGTCACAGGACTGTTGTAAAGAAAAAGAAAAAGTGCAACTGTTGTAAACAAAAACACCTTCAACAGATAAATGGAATGAAATAAAATTTTAGCTGTAAGCTGTCTTAAGTCCCTGTCATGGAAAAAGTCGAGATACAACAATAAAAACAACAACAACAGAAATGGAAACTGTGAGAATGATCAGGAACATAGGTAAAGGGACCCCTGACCATTAGGTCCAGTCGTGACCGACTCTGGGATTGCGGCACTCATCTTGCGTTATTGGCCGAGGGAGCCGGCGTATAGCTTCCAGGTCATGTGGCCAGCATGACAAAGCTGCTTCTGGCAAACCAGAGCAGCACATGGAAACGCCATTTACCTTCCCGCTGCAGCGGTACCTATTTATCTACTTGCACTTTGACGTGCTTTTGAACTGCTAGGTGGGCAGGAGCTGGGACTGAGCAACGGGAGCTCACCCCATCGCGGGGATTCGAACCACCGACCTTCTGATTGGCAAGCCCTAGGCTCTGTGGTTTAACCCACAGCACCACCCACGTCCCTTGATCAGGAATATACCAGAGAGTAAATCCTTTCAACACAGTGGGACTTAGTTCTGAGTAAAAATGCTTTGGATTGCATTGTAAGTCTGAACAGTCTTTACCCAGTTACTTGAAAGTAAGCTCCGTTGAATATAGTGGGATTTACATCCGAGTAGACAGTATCAGGCTCCATTTACAATAAAGGAATAAACACTCCGTGGCTTTCCTTAAAAAATGTCTGGCTGCTGAAGTAGTGCAATTAAAGAATTTAAAATGGATTTTCTTCAAAATTATAGGAAGGGCTTCATATGCCGGCTTCACAATTTCCTTCATTTGGTGCAGGTATTTTATTTTCATTATAAACAGGACTCTATTTATGCCCACACACAGACACACACCACTTTTAATTGTTCTCCAAGACGTGGAGGGAGAAAAAAGGAAAACCGAAACATCCTGGGATCAAATCAGAAACCAGGATGGCTTCTGTAGTTCTGGGACTGTCCCTAGAAAATCAGGACACTTGGAGGGTATGTAGGAGCTGGTCACTCGAGTTACAGTGCTTGTTGATTTATTTTGGGGGAGGCAGGGGAGGAATAATAGCATTTTCTGTAGGGGGGGGAATAAAGTGAGAAAGTTTTGTGTTTCCCTGGTTATGCTAAATGCATCTTCTACTGTATCTTGATAGCAAGAAGGGAGCCAGACAGCATCATTTTATCCACAGCTCAAGCACTCTAGGACTGGACTATTAACTTCCTTTTCTGCTACCATGGCAACATGTTTTGCAAGAGTCTTGGTTTGGAGAGAGTTTTTTTCTTTCTTTCTAAATCCTCTTGTTGCTTTTTTCCTCATAGTTTTTTTTGCTAGTAACCTAATCTTTCTAAGCTTTAAGTGTCTTGACCTTGGATGCTTATTTGGAAGTAATTTCCACTGAAACAATGGCCACAATCCAGCACATGCTTAGGTACACTTAAGCCAATAAATGCCAAACGCGTAAGCACATAAAACTCTGTGCAGTGTTTGTTTGTTTGTTTGTTTGTTTAGGATTGGATTGTGGAGCTGTCAATCAAATGATGTTCATGATTGTACATGTACAGAGAGGATACCGTTTTTGATAGAAAAAAGCTAGTATTATTGAAACTCAGTTTGGTGCACCATTGTGAGATGTTTTCCAATAGCCTGTTATGTACTTTATTACAGTAAAAGGAATATCATTAAGTAAAAATTTAAAAGGAACCATTTTAAAGGTGTCTTCATACATTATAGCAAAGCTGAACAGTACAAATCCCATCTTTCAAATAAAAATACTTGTTCTAGATAATACATTCAACTTGTGAAGGAGAATTTTCAAATGCCAAAATGACTATAAACTAATCTTTTTCTAGTTACAGAAAATATTGCTATTAACATGCAGAAGAAATTAATAATATTAATTATTAGTCCTGGAGATTTGTGTGCTTGTGTGTGTGTTTACATTAGAGCCAGAAAATAGGATAATACTGAAATGTGTATGAGTTATTTTATTGAGGATGCTAATTACAAAGAAGGCTTAAAGAAATGTGAAAACACATCTAAATACTAATTAAAACCAAGGTTAGGTTGGGAACAGTGGTTTACCACTTGGAACAAGACTTTGTGAAAATCCTCATTATGCTGGAAAAAGGGTTCCGGTTCACCAGTTTGACTGACTCACTGCTGTTGTGGAATATTTTATAAATATGCATATTCACTATTACTGTCCTTGGTAGCTTGCTTTCATAGACAGGCAGCCTCTGTTTGAAACTTTTGTTATATCTAGCCCTTAGAAACACCTGATAACCTGTCCCATAACCTGCCCTTTAAAATGACATTTCCATATCTACCAAACCCAGGGTAGAGGAAAATGCACACATTAAGAGCAAGTACATTTTCTGGTGAAGGTAACATACAAGTAGCAGCATTATCAAATAAATCAAGTTTCTAGGGTAATAGGCAATGTTATATTCTTGTTGTGGGGTGAATGGGGTGATAGGGGAAGGGCAGTACCTCTGGTGGGGGACACATCATGCTCCTCCTGGGGTGGTTTGACTGCCTTTTGTCTCCACCCTGCACTCAACTCTCACCTGTGACTCCACTGTCCAGCAAGTGACAGTGATCACACCCCAGGAATGGCCTCGACTGGCTGGCTAAACCAGGTGAAGATAGTTGATGAGTCTCAAACCCTTGGTGAGTTAGAGACTTGCCCTGCATGTCAATACAGGATCCAGTGGATTGAATGTACAGGACCAATAGTGGGTCCAACAGTCAAGAAGGTGGTTTCTGCACGTGCCTTAGAGCGAAGTGATGGGCAGATGGGGCTCGGCAAGCTAGGAAGGTAGCCTATCTAAGACAAGGAAAACTCTGGTCCGCAACCTCCACTGCCTTGTGGGATATCTTTGGGAGAATATTAGGCTAAGGAGTAAACCCTACACCAATCCAGAGTGGAGTTTCTAAGACATTTGGATGGCACTTAGTACACCACCTTCCACAAGTCCTGGTGCCAGATGTATTGCTCTGCTTCCCTTTGGACCACATCAGGGAGGCCGAGAGTGGGATCTTGTCATTAGGGCAGCCTAGGACCTCCATTCATAGTACCCAGGCTTGTGCCCCAGGAAGGTCACTTATGGGCTGCTAATGTAGCAGTTTGACTTCGCCCCTGGAGGAGCACTCCACTGTCTCTTGAGACAGATGGATGCCAACAATCCTAGTTGTGAATTTACATCATGTGTACTATCTCTAAGAGAAATAGTTTTGCATGTTCATGACTGTGTGCATGTTAAGGGTGCATGGTTATGTGTGGGTCTGGCCCCATCCACTACTGCAGTGTGACAGCTCTTCATGCTGAAAAATGTTCCCGCACCTGATTTTAATGTACATATCTGCATTCCTACATAACTAGAGAGCGCTCCAAATATGTAGGAATCACTAACTTAGATTTCCCTGTGCTGATTTAATTTGCTTATTTCCAATATTTATAGGCTGCATTTCTCCAGAGATGACCACAAAGCAGTTTACACAACAGTCATGAAAATAATCTATCAAAATAATGTGGCATTAAAACAAACAGACAAAAAAATCAGTTCCATAAACAGGCATAGTGTAACTTATCTAAAATATCTGCTGAAATAGGATGGTTTGGTCAAGTGCCTGCAATTCAACAGGGAGGAGGCCTTTCTGATCTCAACTGGGTGGGAGTTCCAAAGAACTAAGGCCACAATAACTGAAGGCACAGCTCCTGCTGGATACGAATCACATCTGAGCCACAAGGGACCACTAACAGAGACTCTCACAAAAATCTCAGTGGTGAGGCAGGGATATAAGGCATTGTGTGGGCTTTAAGGTATACTGGAGCTGAGGGGTTAAAGAACCTTGAACTTGGCTTGCTAACATGTGGGCAGTCCGTGCAATCCTTTAAGCACCAGAGTTATGTGTTGTCTGTCTCCAACAATGGTTCAGCCACAACATCTTACATCAGATGAAGTGTCTAGATTTGCTTCTTCCAAATAGATAGGCACTCAGTCATCCTGAGCTACTTTTTTAAAGAGAATGATTATGTTTTGCTAAATTAATTCAAATGACTACAAGATTTTAAGAGTGTATCACCCTGACATTCTGGGACAGGCAGATTTCTCATGAAACTAAATAGATATTCTCCACTCAGCTTCATGGCTTGACAAGACCCGCAACACATCCTACACATAGCAGCTAAATGCACTGAGTTCTTTACAGTTCTTCAGTATGTTGAAGACTTGGTTCACCAGCCTCACAGTATTCTTCACAGACTCTTTCAGGCAATCGAAACACAATAAAGCAGAGCATGAAACACAGGCTAGAATGGTAGGATTGTTCTGTATGATCCAGATGAGGTTGAAAAGTATTTATTGTGGGGGGGGGGGATGAATGTTGCTTGCTTAATTAATAAAACATTAAATTTTAACCACACTGAATTATGCAATATTTAAGGGAAATGTGAATATTTGTTGGTATGGGAGTTGCAGGAACTTCATAAAAATAGAGTTCAAACATTGACAGTCTCTGTGGCAAAGTTATGTTGACTTTATTTTAGGTCAGTTTTCATTTTTCATATGAAAAATTGCTTACTTAAGAAAACAGTAAGATGCCTGCTGGCACAGGACCACCTAAGCCCACAGCAGCCAACCAGATAGATGCCTATGAGAAGCCCACCACCTTCCTGCTATTCTTCCCTGGAAACTGGTATTCAGAGTCAGACAGCCTCTGATCCAGGAGGTATTATCTAGCCATAATTACTAGTAGCTGCTGGAGGCTTCCCCATCCATGAATTTGTCCAATCTCTTTGAAAGCCACCTAGGTCTATGGCAACTTCCCCATTATGCATTGCATGAACAACAACTTTCTTTGGTCTGTCCTGAACCTTCCCCACATTCGGCTTCATTGGATGACCCCATGCTATATAGCATTATGAGAAGAGAGACAAGAAACATTTCTCTTTATCCACATTTTATAAACCACACATCTCTTCATACTCGCCCTTTTGTCTAAACAAATCCTAAAAGTTGTTGCGTAATCTTTTCTTTTGACTTGTGGTCATTCTAGTCTTTTCCACACCTTTTCTATTTCTGTAATTTCTCTTTTGAGATAGTTACCAGAACTATACGCAATATTTGCCAAGTACTTAGTATTCCACTCTCAGCACTCCTTGGCTTATATCTCAACTAGCCTCTCCTGTCGGTCTGCCTGCCTGCCAGCTGATCAGTCAAGTTTTGATGCTTCTCAGACTTCCAGCCAACTAGCCCACTCCATTTCCTCCCCACCTCCTTTACTTTTCTAAGTAACTCAACATTCCATGGCTACTAAAATGCTCAGGGTTTATTGGGCAATTTCTAGTTTCCTCCCCTAAGCCTGCTGATACCTCTCCTGTGTGCAAATGTCACCATTTTGGCCACATAAGGATTGACACTCACCCCTGCACTTTGCAGACAGAATGAACTAATGGGACCTGCACAAAAATGCTACAGTAGTGTTCCTGTTAAGTGTTGCAGCCTGCCATGTACTTTTCCAGTACACTCGGTTTCATCCCACCCTCAAAAGTCAGTCAGCATTCTGTAGCACCTGAGCACGCTCATTCTTGTGGGGCTATATTAGGAGCTCCCCCCCCCCCCAATATTTCATCTTTGGTACTTCTGCAAGGTTTGGAACAGAAGAAGAGCCTGCTAGTTCTGCATTCAGCTCCCACATTGGGCAACCAGAAGCCTGAGTGCCAATAAAAAAAATGAACTGAGCTACAATCATACTACTATGATCTCCTGGACAATTTGGGGTCTAATACCAAAAGCACAAACTCTGCAACAGTCGCCATACCACAGGGCTTTTTCTAATGTATGCTCTTTCCATCCTGTTGCAAATTTCCCTTTCTCCCTTTGCAAAATTTCAAAATATTTTACTTACAAATGTGACATTTTCAAACGATGGCTGTATTGTCTGTTCAAATAGCATCAGAATCTCTGGGTCTAAACCTGCAATGTAATGAAGGGGGAGGAAAGACCCTGTTACCTTTTGTAGGAAAGCTAAGGAAAGAAACAGAATAGAGTGCAGTCCAAGTATTATCATTCCTGAAGTAAACAGATTCCCGGGCAACAATGACTATTGTTACATTTCCTTGGAATGGGGTTTTCCTTAGTTTTGTGTGCTGACAAATGTATGCTGTACTTGCTTTATGTAGCAAATGCTTTCTACTATTATATTAGACTTGCGGCCGTAAAGAACTATTAAATTATGGAGCCACATTCATGGCCCCAATGCTAAACCTGAGTCGGTTGAATTGCATTCCTCAAGGCCAATGACATGAACAAACACTGCAGTATTATGAAGAGCTACTCTCTCCCAATCCCAGTCCTTACATATGAATTGGGACCATATCATATCACGCCACTTTAAGCAATACCACACTACTTTAAGCAGGGCCATCTTAAGCATGTCTGGCGCCCTGGCGCCGTGGTGCAAAGAACCCTTCAGCACCCACCCCGTCCCATTTCCCAGTGCGGCTGTCTGGCGGGTGCAGTGCGCAGTGCAGATGTCTGGCAGGTGCAGCACGGCTGCCACGGGCACAGCAGCGCACAGCGTCCCTCTGGCGGCCCAGCGACCTGCGCCACCCAGCCTTGCCGTAGGGCCGGCCCTGACTTTAAGTAGTCATGGCTTCCCCCAAATAATCTTGGGAAATGTAGTTTATTAAGGGTGCTGGAGGCAACCGTTAAAACCACTCTGCAAATCATAGCTCTTTGAAGGTTATAGGGGCCTAACAACTCTCAGAACCCTTAACTAACTACAGTTCCCAGGATTCTTTGGAGGAAGATAGGGCTGTTTAAAGTGGTATACAACTCCTAATACAGATATGGTCTTACACTTAACTAAGTTTGCATATAGTTATAGTGTTGGCGCAATGATTCTTCAACATCAACTTTGTTGGATTGGTAATGTGATTCGAATGCCTGATTATTGTCTTCCAAAGCAACTACTCTATTCCCAATTTAAGAATGGAAAGCGAACAGTGGACAACAAAAGAGGTTTAAAGACGCTCTCAAGCCAAGAGCCAGGTGTAGTGGTTAAGAGTGGTAGACTCGTAATCTGGGGAACCGGGTTTGCATCTCCGCTCCTCCACATGCAGCTGCTGGGTGACCTTGGGCTAGTCACACTTCTTTGAAGTCTCTCAGCCCCACCCACCTCACAGGGTGTTTGTTGTGGGGGAGGAAGGGAAAGGAGAATGTTAGCCACTTTGAGACTCCTTCGGGTAGTGATAAAGCAGGATATCAAATCCAAACTCCTCTTCTTCAAATCTTAAAAAAAATGCAGTATAAGCATGGGAAATTGGGAAGCACTGGCCTGCAAACAGTCCAATTGGAGAAGAGCCTTTACCAAAGGTGTCTTGGACTTTGAAGAAGCACGAACTCAGGACAAAAGGGAGAAATGAGCTAAGAGGAAGGCATGCTTGGCAAACCGTCACCATGATCAACTCCTGCCGGAAACCTCTGTCTCCACTGTGGAAGGACGTGTGGATCCAGAATTGGCCTCCACAGTCACTTCCAGACACACTGTTAAGACCGTGTTCATGGAAGACAATCTTACTCGGCTATGAGTGATCGCCAGAGAAGAAGAAAAGAGTTATAGTGCAGTTCAGAAATCTAACTCTTCCCTATGCCATAAACCCAAAAAGTGTTTAAGGCACACTTTTTCTCTCTTTCTTGGGTTTTTAGCTCATTCTGTACTCTGCTGAAATCCTAACCTACCATGCAGGATTTTTGCTTCCAGGGGACCCTCAAGGTCCTTCCAATTCTATTTGGATGGGATTGGTTGCCAGTTGGTTACTTGGAACGGTAGCTTCAGTAGTAGCACAGAATCCATGTGTCTATTCCAGTGAACAGACAAATCAGGACCACCCCTCTGCTAATGACAACCATTCAGCTCCAAAAAGTAACCACACGATAGCATACCTTACCGTATCAATATTGACTAAGTAGCACATCTGTTTAGGGCCACATGCTAAAAGAGATGGAAATTTGCAGCAATTTGTAGCTTGAGCTTTTGCAGGACTCCAACTCCCATCATCCATGAACACTGGACATGCCAGGAAAGCCAGCCCCAGACAGCATGGCCAGTGTTCAGGGATCTTTTAAGAGAATGCTGCTTTCTTTTGATATGGCCATGTGCAGTGTCCTGTCAGACATGACTTTGTATACCACAGATAGCATTTCTATATCCAAGACAGGAAAAGCTTCAGATAACAACAATTATTAAACTATTAAGTGTCCAAACCTAAGAAAATGAAGAGAGAATAATTAGCATTTATATAAGCAATGAAGAAGAGAAGGAGGGAGGGGGGATAAGCAGTGATTACAGCCAAAGGCCGGAAGAATAATGGGCAAAGGACACAGCTGCTACAGTTTAACAAGTCAGCAAAATAATAATATGGATGGGCTTTGGGGTCCAGATTGCTAATTACTTAAACTCCCATTTATGGAGCATGCTTAGCATCTGGCTGTCAGAAATATAAAGGAAGTTGTTGGGTACTGAATATGTCTGATAATCTGCTGGTTGGGAGCAACTGAGTTACAGCTGCGATTTTTAGAAAACCAGGGCCAAAGTTTCCAAAATAGATGGTTGGGGGGATCTTGGGGGGGGGGGTAGGAAAGAAGTACCATCTATTTATTGGATAAGCTAATGCCTCCAGTAAGGATGGGGGAGAAATTCAATTTGATTCACATTTTAAGCTGAACCTACCTAATTCGTATTCCTGAAACATGAACTGAAATGCAGCTATCCTTCAAAATGTGAACTTTTTCCAATTTTGCAATGCAACCCACCCAAAAATGTGCACAAAGGATGTGTACATTAGGGGAAAGTGTGCCTATCGATACATATATTAGTGAAGCTGACATATAAAAGTGTACTCTCTTCAGGAAAATTGTTTTCAGAGGAATGAACACTACAATGCTGCTGAAGTCTCATGACGGCTTTGAAACCAAGAACTGCAAATGTGTAAAAGCAAGTACCAGTTCAGAAATTACTTTTGAGTGAACAGATCCTGCTTTACCCTTTAAATGTACAATGCACGTTGTCCTGCTCAAACAAGAAGGAATTCTAAGTAGACATGCATAGGATTGCATTGTTTAAAATTTATTTATTTAAAAACAAATAAATGAGATGGGGGAATCTAGATTTGAGTAAGAACTGGAATTCATTCAAATATTGGAATGATTGGGTCACTATTGTGGTTGTGCTAAAAAAAAAAAACCCTATATGCCAGGATAATAAGTAATAAGAACCCACAGTTATGTCACCTTTAACACATACTTGTACATTCCATTACCACTGGCAGTTTTCCTGCTTTCCCTCTCTGTTTAATTTGATATTTTAGCAGCAGCAGAAGCAGCGGCGGCAGCAGCAGCGGCAGCAGTTCCATAGCTGGTTGATTAGTGAATGATGGCTTGTGCCAGAGAACTGGGAGCAGGGTGTTGGTTGCAGGAGGTGGGACTCATATAGGATCACCATGGATGCTCCGGCTGTACTTTCCAATACACTAATGCTAGCATTACCAGCTGCATCCTGTCAGAGAATTACTATTTTTTTTTATCAGCCAAGCAATCTGCCATGCTTTAAAAATACAATGTGTGTGAAATCAAGAGAGAAGAAAAATATAATCTCATGATGAGAACACTTCTTGGAAGAATCAGTGTTGATGCGCCGGTGAATTTCTCTGCCCCCTCCTTTGAAACACATGGCAAATGAAGCAAGGCTTAAAATGGATAGATTCATGACAGTGTGATCTCCAAATGGAAACCACAACCCCTCTACACACACAAAAGGAGAGAGAGGGGGGAGGGAGGGAGGGAGGGAGGGAGGGAGGGAGGGAGGGAGAGAGAGAGAGAGAGAGAAAGAGAAAGAGAGAGAGAGAGAGTTCTTCTTCTTCCGGCTCTTTTCACGTTTCTCCTCTGATCAACATGATTCTGTCAATTTGGAAGTGGGTGGAGGAATGAATCATGCATTCCAAATGGGCATTTCTCAAAACTACCAGCTAAAGCAGCCAGAGAGACCTATTTAGGAAGTAAAGCTACTTTCTTGCATCACATACACCAGGGGTAGGGATACTATGGCACTCCTGGTATTGTTGCATTCCTACCCCCATCATCTCCCATTTTGGCTGGGACTGGAATCAGAGTTACTGTAGTTATAGGAGAGGAATTCAATTCACTTTGCATTAAAATGCAAACTTGCAGAATGTGCACTTTCGGAAACAGTACACAAACCAAAGCGTTCTTCAAAATTCGCATTTCTCTGAATTTTGTAATGCAGTTCTCCAGCCAAACAATGGGGACAAAAATGCATATATAAAGTGTGCCTATAAATGCATACATTAGTGAAAATAATATACAAAATGCATTATATTAGGGAATCATAGAATCATAGAGTTGGAAAAGACCACAAGGGCCATCCAGTCCAACCCCCTGACAAGCAGGAAACACCATCAAAGCATTCCTGAGGGAGGTGTTGCTTTGCATAAATATGCATAGTAGGAAAAATGTGTAGTAAAATGCCAATAAATTTTCATAAGGACTTTTTTCACACAAACACAAAAATCATAAACTGATGTGGAAAACAAAGCTTAAATGTATGGTATACAGCAGGCTTCCTCAAACTCGGCCCTCCAGATGTTTTTGGCCTACAACTCCCATGATCCCTAGCTAGCAGGACCAGTGGTCTGGGATGGTGGGAATTGTAGTCTCAAAACATCTGGAGGGCCAAGTGTGAGGAAGCCTGGTATACAGCCTCTCTCTCAGCCTAAGCTACTTCAAAGATTAGATTGATGTACACTGCTACGTAGGGACGCGGGTAGCGCTGCAGGTTAAACCACAGAGCCTAGGGCTTGCTGATCAGAAGGTCGGCAGTTTGAATCCCCGTGATGGGGTGAGCTCCCGTTGCTCGGTCCCTACTCCTGACAACCTAGCAGTTCGAAAGCACATCAAAGTGCAAGTAGATAAATAGGTACTGCTCTGGCGGGAAGGTAAACGGTGTTTCCGTGTGCTGCTCTGGTTCACCAGAAGCAGCTTAGTCATGCTGGCCACATGACCCAGAAGCTGTACGCCGGCTCCTTCGGCCGATAAAGCGAGATGAGCGCAGCAACCCCAGAGTCATCCACGACTGGACCTAATGGTCAGGGGTCCCCTTTAACCCCTTTACCTTACGCTGCTACAAGTTCATTAGAGGAAGAGTGAAATTTAGAGAATAAGCGGGGAGGAAGAGAAGGAGAATTCTAGTGGACCATAGTTGAAATGGCTTCTGTTGGCCAATAATGTTGAGATAAAGAGTGCCCCTCTTCAATGACATGCCTAACGCTGGATTAAAAGACAGCGTTCTCCAGAGGACAAAAAATGTGGCTTGTCCTTTCTCAGATTCTAATAAACAACAACAACAGAAGAATAAGAATAGTTTTCATCTATTGATAAATCTTAGAAAATGCAGCAGAATAAACCAACATTCACACTCACACTGAGTTCCAAGTACATAAGACTTGCTGCCACCTCAGACCAACAGCATTTCATATTATGCACACAAGGGCAATGTAAGCTGGAAAGCCATTTTTTTACTGGGTCTAAAAAAGATATCTGCATATAAAACATAATAAAATCAAGACCTATAATCATCCAAAGATTTAGAGAAGTTAAGGGGATTAGGAAAAGCAGACTGCTACCAAAATTGGGGGGAAGACCCCTCTTTTTATCTGCATCTAGCACATTTATCTTCATTTCAAGCTTTGCTTTTTTTAAGTCTAAAAATACAGAGAACACATCTGCCAGTCCTTGAAAGGAAACAGAATTATGAGCAGTAAATAGAGTGAAGATCCAGGATATAAAAAGAACAAATGATGCAAAGTGGATTGCAGTTCACTAGAGCAAATGTACCTCCTGCAAAAATATCCCCATTTTCCTCTCCCATATCCTCTGTACTGCCACCATTCGCACATTCATTCAATAGACATGTGAGGTTAAAATTCATTTACTTATCAACTCTATATACATCACTTCATATTTTCTTGCGCTGTATGGCATTCACCATTTTGTGCCCATTTGCCCATTTTGGAGAACTGTTCCTAGCCCTTTTGGATTTCCAGTACTTTGAATAATTCACAAACAAGGCCCCCTCACCACTCATCCTTGACACCGAGTTTAAAAGTCCTGGTCTCAGGGAGCCCACGTATTTCTCCCCTCCACTGTGAGATCTGCCCATTTATTCCTTAAAGAAAATGAATATGGATTACTCTTGATTTTTAAGAATCATTTTTTATTATTATTCTCATAAGGAGAAAGTGAGCAGTTCATTTTATGTAATGCGTTACAGCCAGAAGAGGGATAAAGTGTTTCAGTGTATATAAATATAAAGCACCACAATATTTATCCTGTTACTTATATGGCTTTAAATCTGCTCTCTTTATCTCCTCCCCAAAGAGCAGAAATATGTGCAGAATAGTATGTGCAGAAATAAAATTATGAAACGTGAAGTTATCCTTAGTTTCAACATCAGCATGATGTCAAGTTTCTTACTTATTACTTCCCAGGGACCTCTCGCAATAATTAAGCAAATCAACTGTATTGTAAATCAGTCATTCATTTGTCTGAAAATCATGTAAGAAAAACTGGAAGAAAAAAATTAACCTCTGTTTTAAGAAAGGGCACATTTATTTGCAAGCTGGATTCAGTTCAGTCTTTTAAAATTATGTGACTTGGGTAAAGTTCAGGATAAGAAGCTTGTAGTTTTGACTTATATGCAAATGTATCCTACAGCAACACACACCCATGACTAGCTGCAGTTATTTACTATAGTAGATTATATAAGATATTTGCCATTACCCAGAGAAGTGAACAACCAACTCTGTGTCCTGTTCTAGCAGGGTACTAGGCAAGGGGATGTCTGAAGCAATTATCATCATCATCATCATCCAGCTAATTGCATGTACCAGCCGGGGCAACAAGTGGCCAGGTACTGGTACTGAGAGCTGTTAGGACAAGGTCTGGGGACCATATTTCCTTCGGGCAACCATCTGGGGGCCACATGCCAGTAGTGAGCAGGACCAAAGGCAAAATGGGCAGAACAAAAAATGTGAATCTTACCTTTGTATAGCAGAGTGTTTTACACACACACACACACACACACACACACAGGAGTTCAGGCAACTCATTTACAGTTGTGCCTTGGTTTTTGAACAGCTTAGTTCTCAAACATTTTGGCTCCCGAATGCCGCAAACTCGGAAGTGACTGTTCCGGTTTGAGAACTATTTTTGGAAGCCAAACTTCCGATGGTGCTTCCACGGCTTCCGATTGGCTGCAGGAGCTTCCTGCAGCCAATCAGAAGCCGTGCTTTGGTTTTTGAACATTTTGGAAGTCGAAGAGACTTCCGGAATGGATTCCGTTCAACTTCCAAGGTACGACCGCAGTTCAAGACACTGGATTCAGAGTCTTGGGAATGCACACACAAACACTGTAGACAATTCCTCTTCTCAGGGATGACAACTTGAATAAAATACTGGGGGGCCCTATATAGTCAGTCTCATGATGTGGCACAGGTTGTGGACTCTCCTTCCTTGATGGTTTTTAAGCAGAGGTTTGATGGCCATCTGTCATTAATGCTTTAGCTGAGATTCCTGCATTGCGGGGGGTTGGACAAGATCAGGCATCCCCAAACTTCGGCCCTCCAGAAGTTTTGGACTACCATTCCCATCTTCCCCGACCACTGGTCCTGTTAACTAGGGATCATGGGAGTTGTAGGCCAAAACATCGGGAGGGCCGCAGTTTGGGGATGCCTGGACTAGATGAACCTTGGGGTCCCTTCCAACTCTACAATTCTATGATCCCCTCTGGCCAAGCGGAGTTTATATACTCAAGATAAGGTCACATACAAATAATTTTCCCCTTAAACCACTTTAACCGCCATCATTATTTAGCATGTGGTCATAAGGGCAACTGTTTTGTACATAAAGGATCACCTTCAGTAGTTTGCTTCATTTATTTATACACAATATTTTACTATATAGTTGTAAAGAAGAGGGAAGTTCAGTTTGTGTTATTCAAGGCCACAGGGGGAAAGAAATTCCAGACAACCCTTAAAGTTAGTGAAGCAATGTCCTGTGCTACAACTGGCAATATTCATTACTTTGCATTTCTTTGTCTGAGGGGCGGGAAACAACCGCCCCCACCCTTTCAAAGCCCTAATGTTCTTTCTGTGTTTTTGAAATTGGTGGCATTTTTCAGATCCTGCCTAGCTGAGAGGAAATCTGAGCACATTTCTTTTTATGATGATGATTATTATTCCGCACAAGGACTGATGGCTCCTAACCTCTTGGTCTCTCTTTACTCTGCCTTCTCTTTTATGTTACATTAGAGCACATGGTGCCATTAGACTTCAATTGAAAGAAATGAAAAATCAAAAGGGGGCACTTGCTTCAGGTAAAAGCTACAAAGACACCCAAAGCTTTTTGCAAATCTTAAGCAAACTCCATTCACCCTTGACAATGTTTAAATAAACAATCTTTATGACATCCTTTTTATTTGACTTTGCTTCAATAAATACCAAGACCTCCTGGGGCATTTCTGCTTCTGCAAAATACTGATAAGTCTCATCAGCATTTTTGTTTAAATGTACAGGATTTGGAAAGTAAAGGTTTAGTATTAAAACAAAATCCAAACAACAAAAAGGTGATTTACATTCCAACAAGCACTTCCTTTTCTTTTCTTTTTTTTAAAAATATATATTTCAAACTAATATTTTCACATATTCCTGTATGGTTTAGAAAGTAGCCTTAGGCCTGCCTCATGGGAGAAGTCAGGGATTAATTGACACAACTTTACCAACACAGCAGCCTTGGGACTAGAGCAGTTTACAACAACAGTTTAAGAGAATAACCAAGGAAAACAGCTTCCAATTCAATCTGCAAATGGAACTGAGAGAGGAAGAATGCAATCATCGGTATTGGATTTTAGCCAGGGCATGAAAGGTTAACAACTCAAATGTTATAAGATGTTATTATTGCCAGGCCCAAGGCACAGCTGGTTAAGAACTTTATGAAATAAGTACCTGAAAGGACATCACTACCAGTGCTGCCTTTCCTAAGTAACTGTTTTGGTCCTAGCTTAGGCTTCCCCACAAGCTGCATTTTATAACACAGAGATTAATCTAGTGATCTAATGGCTGTGTATATTTATAGCCTATGTATGGCAGAGCAATTTCTTCTTTCATGTGGCTATGGATTGGAGAACTGATACAAAATCCCAAAGGGTCTTACACCACCACAGCTCAGTGGCAGAGCACAAATTTCCCACACACAGAGCCCAGGGTTCAATTCCCAAGCTGCTTTTTACCACATCAAAACATGTATGCAAATGAGGTGCCGCAGAGCATTGTGGGGCAGCACTTTCTGTGCTGTGCTCGCTGTGACTTGAAGGAGTGTGGGCTGAAGTTAGCCCAGGTCCAGATTTTTTCCAACAGAGGCAGCTTTGCTGCCGCTGCTGCCGTTTTGCTTCAGCCAAGCAGGCTGAGGCGGAGCACAGCAGGCAGCGTCCCTGCCTGTCCTCTCCAGCTGCCCTGCTTCCAGGGGGCAGCTGCCCCCCCTGCCCCATGCTGGGTACACCCATGTTGGACAGTGTTCTCGAAGCTACCGGTACAAACATGAGTTTGACCAAGCTGCGGGAGGCAGTGCAAGACAGGAGTTCCTAGCGTGCTCTGGTCCATGGGTCACGAAGAGTCGGACACGACTAAATGACTAAACAACAAATGCCTCCGCATAGAACTAATATCTCACACTTACATGGGCTCCCTGTGTTCTCCTAGGCATGTAGACTTATCAAGTTTCAACAAATGCCTGGGAGCATCCAGAGCAGCAACAATTCATTAGGACCATTTTCATATAAGCTTCCTGTGAGTGCAGTCTAATTTCCAGCATCTTTTAAATCTAGGGATGCTTCTCAAATTCTCCTCCTTTGAATTTCTGTCCAGATTTTGGAATTCTGAATTATCTGGCCTCGTTTTCATAGACAAACTGATACATTAGGAACTCGCCATCATCTTGAATTTTATACAAAGTGCATAGTTTGCTACAGCTATCAGTTCCTTCACATCCCCTCCAATCCCTTCTACATTGCCAATGTTCATGAGACCACTGAAAAAATGCTGCAAAGTAACAATTGTGATGCAATTATTGACCAATCATTCACAAACACTTCTGCGCAGATGGAAACCTCTCTCCTAAAATAAAAATAAAAATCAAGGTAAGCAAATACGTTTTTTTGTCAGGATGTATCAAGATCCTGTTGCAGGGTGTTTAACAACACTGGTAAAACACCACACACAAATAATTTTGATGAGACAGCGATTAACAACTTATTATTATTACTTTTCTGGGCAGTGTTCTTTCAATGCACATATGTAGAGCAGGCGAAAGAACGTAAAGTAACTGCAAACTTTATCAAAAAGTGTGTGCGTTCCAGTTCTGAAATTAATTTCAGAAATTATCCTCATTAAACCAAAATTTAAAAGGAGTGCATGGATGCAGAACACAATGAACCAGAAAAACAATAAAGGAATGGAATATGGAAAATGTTTTTATTCCTAACTAGATAAAACATAAAACACAAAGAGGAGTGAAGGGAAAAGGCTTAGGGCACTTCCAGACTGTTGCTATTTTCTAGTGGGATATACTGAAAAGTGGGATATGACTTTCATGATACTTCATCTATCTTACTTCATCTGCTCCCACAAACAAACAGAATGCATGCTCAAAAAATAGCTTACATCATCTAATCTCCCTGCAAACTTTGTGCAAACAAAACAAGATGAGTACTTAAAGCAACTATATTAAAAGAAAGGAAAGCAATGCATTAGGATTTACCATGTATGTCTGCAGCATCAATAATTCCTAGTTCAACAGGCGTTCCTGCTTTCAGAGTACATGTAGATGGGGTCTGATGGAGAACGCTTACTTCTCCAAAGGAGTCTCCTGGATGCAGTCGGCCAATGAGGACTTGTTTCATATGCTTCATCTGTTTTGAAACATGAACCCATACTGTTTGTTTCTTCAGCACATATTTAGGACTAGAAAATGCACAACATACAATTTATATGATAAATCGCAAAAACTGTATGGGCTGATTGCCCTTGGTATGGTGCAAAATTCTGGCTGAGAAGCTAATGGAAGTGTGAGCTTGTCTGAAACTTTTAGGAACATATGGGGGCTTTTTATAACATTTGCAAAGTGCTTTAGGCTGTGTGCGCACATCTTATCCTAGAATCAATGGAGCCTTAGTACTCCCCACACCATCTAGATCTAAGTTTCTCCCTGAAAAGCCCTTCTTGAGAAACTGGCTTCATTCTGAAAATAAATGCTCAATGCAGATTAATTCTTTTGAAAACAGATGTAGGAAGTCCCAGCAATATGGTATTTGTATCCACATCCACCCAAGGACATTGTGGATGGGGGTCTAGCAAGACTTCAATCACCACTTCCTACTTTCTTCTTCCATCGGCTGGGGCATGTACAGGGAAGAAAAGGTATGGATAACTCAATCAAGGGGAGGTTTCCAAAGCTTGTCAAGCGACCACATTCATCTCTTGTGAACAGCAGGATTTAGAATCAATGTAGACTGAAAGAAGCATGTTGAGGATGAGCATGAAGGATTCTGGATCGAGAAGAATTACATTTTAGCAATGTAAACATACATAGCCATGGTTATCACTGGATCCCCAAAAATCTTTTGGGAAAGACCTGTTGTCCTGACTCATTTGATCTTCAATTTCATTATCATTTGAAACATTTAACTATATTCCTGTGCCGGGTGACTCATTTCCTGTACAAATGATAGACACCAAGTTTGGGGGTGGTTGCATTTTATTGTCACCACAAATATAACATTTTTTAATACCTAGACAGAAAGTTACAGATATAGAATGCAAAATATGCACAAAAATGTACAAAATGCACAAAAAGTGCTGTCACAATTAAGCACTTATAAGTGCCAGGGACATCAGCATAAGAATTAAGCACATCCTTAGCTCTCTCCCCTGAAATTACAGAGCTTCAATGGGTCATACCCAACACTGTTGGGTTTTGGTATAATTTGGTTAGAGAATAAAAGGAAAATTCCCTGGATGTCTAGATCCAGGTTCAGGGCACGTACACTATGGTGACAGGGAACCAGCAGAGATTTAAAAACACAAAATATGTTCTTAAGAAATTGTGAATGTTTAGAAGCTAGGCTATTTTTTATTTGCAGCATGATTCCACACAATAACTGACATTCCCTGAGCAATGTGCCTAAAAGTCATATTAAAAATAATAATAATAAATCAAGGAAACAAAAAAAAGCAAACACAAGGGGGGGGGAGAGAAAAGATAGAAAAGGGGTTGGCAAACTAAGGCCCGGGGGCCAGATCCGACCCAATCGCCTTCTAAATCAGCGTGATTTTACATGAGTAGAATGTGTCCTTTTATTTAAAATGCATCTCTGGATTATTTGTGGGGCAAAGGATTTGTTCATTCCCCCCCCCAAAAAAAATATAGTCTAACCCCCCACAAGGTCTGAGGGACAGTGGACCGGCCCCCTACTGAAAAAGTTTGCTGACCCCTGAGATAGAACCACCAGCGACAAACTGTATGAGACAGGAGGAAAAAACAGTAAGATTATTTTTGTACTTTTGCAATAATAATAATAATAATAATAATAATAATAATAATAATAATAATAATAGAATTTAAAATGCCTGGAAAAAAGGAAACATCCTCATATGCATTGAAAGGATCATAGTGTGAGTGTACTGCATCCAGCCTTAGCAGAGAAAAGAGAAGAGTGGAGCTGTTGTAGTTTGCCTGGGTGCCTGTGTAAGTGAAGCTACTGCCCTCAAGTGCTGCTGACGATGCTGAACCAGTGTTGAGGTTAAGATTTAGCTGCCAGTCCAGTCAGCTTCTGTATGTGAAATTGAGGGTGGGTGGGTGGGTGAAACTTTGTCCTTTGTGTCAGGCAGCAAGATGACTTTGGCTCACTGAGTAAGTAATCCAACAAAACAAAAGGATTTCCAGAACTGATATTATGGACGAAAATGTAATTCCTCACCATTTTCCCCAAAGGTCGCTTCACAAGGGCCGGGATGATTTGGTAAGCATTGCAAATTCCAGACTTAATGAATCCAACATATTCACTTAATTCTCCTTCTTTCATAAGCACTGCAAGAAAAATAGCAAATATGTATATATATGGTTTTCTCCACCAACAATAATTTTTGCTAAATGATATTTTGAATTATGCCAAATGAAGCAACCTTTATATGATATTTTGCCCTAAGGAGTGAATGTTGACCTCACCTACCTTGGATGTATCTGTTCCCAAGGTGAATCAAGGATGAGTGATGCAGGAAAGTTCTTTAGCACCCTCCACCCCCACTATTATTTCTCTGCTATGGATTAAATCCATTCGCATATTATTCTGTTTTTCTTGAAATTAAATACTTTCTGGAGGGCACACTCAAGATTACTTAACACATTTGTTTTCCCTTCAATATATTTACATAGCGATAACAGAAAGATAAAGAAAATGTTCTCTACACATTCTGCATTCAAGTCCAGTTTCAAATCTACATGAGTGAATAGAACCCAGGATGGAAGTCTTTCCAGATTAGCAGGGTAAGCCTATATATGTTTTCACCTGGATGTAAGTCCTCCTGTGTTCATTGGGGATTACTCCCAAGTAAATGCATAGGGTTGCAGATGAATGGGTCCTAAATATATTTGGTTCATTTATATATTAAAGCACGTTTTATGCTGCCTTTCGGGGTGGAGCCTTAAATTAGGCAGGGATGGCCAACAATACATAAAACACAAAACAAGTGTATCATGTATGCTCCCTAGACTTCTTTATTTAATCCAGTTTTATTATGCTCCAACCTGAAGACTACTGTTTCAAATTTGCCTGTTTTATCCAGTAATAATAATAAAATAATAATATACTATTTATACCCCACCCATTTTGCTGGGTCTCCCCAGTCACTCTAGGCGGCTCGCAGCAGAATATTAAAAACAAGATAAAAAAATCAAACATTAAAAACTTCCCTAAACAGGGGCTGCCTTCAGATGTCTTCTAAAAGTCAGATAGTTGTTTATTTCCTTGACATCTGATGGGAGGGTGTTCCACAGGGCGGGCGCCACTACTGAGAAGGCCTTGGGCCTGGTTCCCTGTAACCTCACTTCTTGCAATGAGGGAACCGCCAGAAGGCCCTCGGCGCTGGATCTCAGTGTCCGGGCTGAACGAGTAGCATGCACTCACATACCTATATGCGCACAGGCTTCTGAATCATTCCACTTTGAAAGAAATGGTATGCTGGATGTCAATAGAGTAATTTCAGGTTCAAGCAGTGACTGCAAGTTCCTACTCTACTGTTATAATCCATTCCATTATATTTACACTTGCGCAACAGAACTTGCCCCTTCCTTCCCCAAGGAAGATTTGGGGTGGGTAGGGCACATGCAGGGAGATGAGGGAGAAGTTCTATTGCACAACTGTACATTCTTGCATTAACAGAATGATTGCACCCTTAAATCATATTTCTTGTTTTCGCTCTGTACCTACCCTGAATAGCAGGGGAAAAAACAGGCAAGGGAAGCGAAGAAGGAAAAGGGAAAGCCAGGCTTTTGCAATTAGAAATTGAGTATATATGGCCTTCAGGAAAAGAACTATTGACATTGGCTTTTGCAAAAGAACCCTGACATTTTGCCACAATGAAAACAGTGACACAAACACCACATTGTCACTAGTTCAGTACAAATGGAAACCAAGGGCAGGACATAAGGTAGGGAGACCGAACAGCTGGGAAGAAGGCAGACTCCATGGAATTGGCGTAGTGCAAAGTCACTGCAGACTTTTATTTGATGTGGGCATACAAGAGGAAAGCTCTATTGAAGTCAACGAAGCTATGAATCTGCCTGCTCGACACCAGCTGGAATGCTCAGCTTGAGTTGGCACCTAACATTTTTCCGTGGCTGGAAAAAAATAGCAATAATAAACGCAGATGCTTTCAAAGTGTAATGCTGCCATTATATGCTCCTTTGTGACAGCCTATTGATGCAAAGTGGCTGTGAACTGAGCACCACTCATCATTTAACCCAGATTTATGGATAACTTATAACAAAAATACTGGCTGTGCCATGAAGTCCAAGGTGACTCTAAGATTCAAACAGACTTCTTAAAAAGAAAGAATGCCATTAAAAAAAAGTAATAACAATTTTTATGTAACGCACCCCAACTCTCTCTGTAAAACAACACCATAAAACACAATTCAGTAATATAAGATGCCCAGCATGAAAAAGAATGTGTGTCATTTACACTTTCTTTATCTCTGCTTCAGGATAATACACAAAGCGGTCCTTATCCTCCCAAGTACTGCATGGTCTGAAACAAAATTTCTGTTCCTTCTGTCAAGCCATAAATAATGTTTAACATATCCAGGAATAAAGCCGACTCCAGAATAACACTGATGTCATCCTGAATTTGGAACTAGGAATGTGCAGTGGCTTGTGATAAATTATAAACTGGAGTGCTTGGAGAGATTCTGGGCTTGACCAAGATGAAGTGGGATCTGTACAAGGCATCCTGAATTGAAGTGGGGATCCCTCCTTCCCTTGTATCTCAGAGACTCAGATATAGAAAAGAGCTCCAGCCAAGTATCTTCTAAAAGTGAAACTAATGTCTCTAACATATAAAGGGCAAACTGGGCTAGAGGGTAGAGGTAAATACCAGGATGCAGACATGAAAAGGACAAAGCTCCACTGTAACTGAGAGGTCAAGCTTACAAACAGAAGAGGTTCTTTTATTGGCCTTTCCAAACCCAGTGCCTTTTGGGAAGGTAAATTATCTACCCCAAAATTAAATGTGTGCCTTGTAAACAACTGCTGAGCAGCTTTATCTTCATTTCTGCAATTTTCAAACCAATTGCCCACCAAACACATGTGGAGATTAAGTGAGTTCCATTCTGAAACTGTTAGCAGCTGTCCTTGCAGGAAAATCACTGCAGATCTCTTTCTGAAATTTGGCCTCCTCAGAATGGATGAGCTTGCCTGCAAATGTCACCCAATTCTACCTTAAAAAGTTTAAAAGGTATAGACATTTCCTTTAAACAAAAAACAAGCAAACTTTAAAGGTGACTGGGACAAAAAGGGACACGGGTGGCTCTGTGGGACCACAGAGCCTAGGGCTTGTCGATCAGAAGGTCGGCGGTTCGAATCCCCGCGATGGGGTGAGCTCCTGTTGCTTGGTTCCTGCTCCTGCCAACCTAGCAGTTCAAAAGCACATCGAAGTGCAAGTAAATAGGTAACGCTCCGGCAGGAAGGTAAACGGCATTTCTGTGTGCTGCTTTGGTTCGCCAGAAGCGGCTTAGTCCTGCTGGCCACATGACCTGGAAGCTGCCTGTGGACAAACGCTGGCTCCCTCGGCCAATAACGCGAGATGAGCACCACAACACCAGAGTCATCCGCGACTGGACCTAACGGTCAGGGGTCCCTTTACCTTTAGGACAAACACAAACAAAAAGGAAGAAAAGACCTGGACTGGTTTGCCTGCAATTTTGGCAAGCTCTATCCACTCTGGAGAGGTGAACTATGCCTCCAAAATCTCTTCCACTTTTGTCAAAAGGTTATGGCCATTTAGATAAAAATTTCCCAATAATATATTGGGGGGGGGAGTGAAGTCTCACCACCCCCATAGTGGCCTCTGTCTCAGACCCAAAGCTGATCAGGAAGCCTCCAAAGTGTTTTCTGAAGTGCTGGATCTAGGTGTGAACCAAACCTTGTGGCCAGTGCACCACGACTTACGATTCTGGCATGCTACCAGAGACATTTGTGAGCAAAATGAGCTGCTGCCTTAAGACAAATGCCTGATGCTCTTAAACAAAGGTGAAGGGAAATGTGGGGATATATAAGTCAATGGGTTTTCCCACCAGAAGAACTAATGAGCTGCACCACGGCGGAATTCCAACAGACAGCTTATCTGCAGGTTTAAATAAAACTTGTCATAAAATCTATTTCTTTCCCCCATAGACTCTATAACTTTTTGTTGCACAGCCCTGAAATGCCATGTAGCCAGGAAGAAGAACCTGGTTTTGAACAGCTAAATACATGGAACATTTTCATTCATAGCAACCCCTTTCACAGCTGCATAATTAACACCTTGAACAACAGAGGGAAAGGGCAAGAAAGTTAATTTTTGTAGGCATTCCTGTAGCCTGTTTCTGCAGCGGTGATGGGCTCACATTGTTAAAAACCCTTGGTTCTTTTATTCCTTCATTTTCTGTAGACTCTAATCAGCACGTACCTTTGCAGCAGGTGTCTCATTGCTGAAGGTACCGTGCATGGGAGCAAAAACCCGTCAAAAGCGGAACACAAATCAGGGCAGGGTAGCTAAGAAAATAAAGCATGCAATAATTGGCTGGCATGGACATCCTTTAATGTTCTTTATCTTGTGTTATGCTATGGAATGCTCTCCCTAGGGATGCTCGCCTGGTGCCCATATGGTTGTGTCTTCACTACAAGTATAAGGGTTCATCCATTCTAGGCACAGGTCTGGGCTTTAAAGCTCCACGTCAAACTGGTTGTTTTTTTCCCCTGTCGCAAAACTTTCCCTGGGAAAACCTGCATTTTACCGCTGAATCATAACAAATGCCAACCAGTGGGTGGTTTTTTAATTCCATGTCTGGCAGCAATTGCCACGCGTTTGCTTTTTATCGCCTTCTATGTGCTGGTTTTTTTATATACTTGGCTTTTATGCTCGCTGGGTTTTTAAACCTATTGCAGATTTTTACTGTATCTTTGTTTTATCGTTACGTTTTATTTTTCTGTACTAGGCCCAAAGCATTTATTTCATGGGGTATCTTATGAGCATAATAATGAATAAATAAATGGAATTAGAATTCAGACTCGAAGATGCCAGATTTGACCTTGTTGGCAATTACCGCCAGGGAAGTTTGCAGTCCTGATCAAAAGTGGGGATTAACTTCAACTTCATTCAGAAAATGCACACACACGATCTCTGTATACATTTGGTTAGAGCTACTGGGAAGTTCTCCTGCACAACCTGCCTTGGAAGGAAAGGAAGCAGTGAAAAATCATAGCAATGCACTTTCCTGGCTCCCTTTTCCCCAGTCCCAAGTAGGATTTCTGCTGTTCTTTTATATTAATGGCCAAAGCCTAGAACAGGCCTCCCCAAACTTTGGCCCTCCAGATGTTTTGGCCTACAACTCCCATGACCCCTAGCTAACAGGACCAGTGGTCGGGGAAGATGGGAATTGTAGTCTAAAACATCTGGAGGGCCGAAGTTTGGGGATGCCTGGCCTACCGTGTTTCTCATATTATAAGTCATGTCTTATATTAATTTTTTCCTGAAAAAAACACAGCATGGCTTATTTTCAAGGGATGTCTTAATTAAAAAATAAGTACCGGTACCGGTATCTGTACAGACCACAGACCTGCTCCCACCGGGTCTTCGCGCGCGGCAGGCAGAGGCTGCAGCCGGGTCCTGGGGCTGCGTGCGCGGCAGGCAGAGGCTGCAGCCGGGTCCTGGGGCTGCATGCGCGGAAGGCAGAAGCTGCAGCCGGGTCCTGGGGCTGCGCGCGCGGCAGGCAGAGGCTGCAGCCGGGTCCTGAGGCTGCGCGCGCGGCAGGCAGAGGCTGCAGCCGGGTCCTGGGGCTGCGCACGCGGCAGGCAGAGGCTGCAGCCGGGTCCTGGGGCTGCGTGCGCTGCGTGCTGAGGCTGCAGCCGGGTCCCGGGTGTCCACGCGCAAAGCAAAGGCTACAGCCGGGTCCTGGGGCTGCACGCGCTGCGCGCTGAGGCTGCAGCCAGGTCTCGGGGGTTAACGCGGCAGCAGCAACCCTTCTTTGCCACAGACCTTCTTCCACCACCCGGTACGGCTTGTTTTCGAGGTATGCCTTATATTTTTCCACCTCAGGAAAATCCTGCCATGCCTTATTTTGTAGGGATGCCTTAAAATATGAGAAACACGGTAGAACCAACCATTATTAATTTCTACTCTAATTTTGAGCACAACAGATAGGGCTTCTCCAGTGATTTATCAATACATTCACAAGCACATTCCTTTCTTAAACCAGAGTGGGGAAATTCTCCCCCCTCCATTTTTGTCTGAACTCTTGCTGAGCCCTTTAAAAGCATTTGGTGATTTAAAATAAACTTGTATTTTACAGCTCCTTCACAAAACAACGTGAGTTCTGCCAGAAGCTCTGAAGCAAGATGAAGTAGTAGAGAACAATCATTTCCACATAATGAAATTGTTTGAAAGGCTTTCCCTCGACGTACCTATATAAGTACTATTTTGCTAGGAATTCTTGTTCCCGTGCCAATGATGTGACACACAATACTGTGGCTTGGCAGCTATACCACCACTACAGCTGAGAGGGTTACTGAAGGCTGCAATCATAAACACACCAGGTCTCTTTTGACATCATAGAATTCACTTCAAAGCAGACGTACCTAGAAATGTCCTGGACAACTTTGTTGAATTGTGACCACTAATTATTAACTGGTAGTCACCACTACCCTATGAACCCTATGAACATTAAGCTGGTTTAAATGTATTTTGGCACCCTGTGTTTGGGATTCCCCACATCTTTCCAAAGGCAACCCAGCATTCTCTTTGCACAAGCACATCTACTTGAAATGTGCTGTTTTGAAGTTCTCCTTCCCCTGCAAGCCAACTGTAGGGGGTGTAGGGGAGGAGATGGGGGGAAACCCCATTACACGAGTGGAAACCCTTGTGTGTGGCTTCCACTGATGGGGTTCATTGGTGAATTCCACCCAATGTGTTTATTCACAAATGTACAGGTTTAGCTGGTGTTACTGGGTGTGCAGAAACAAACATGGTACTTAATGTACAGCAACGTTCAGTTTCCTACCATCCAAATCAGTTCCAAGTGAAGTGAAAATTTCCATATACCTCCTACCGTAGCTTTTCTTTCAACTCCTAAGACTGTCCCTCCCAGGTGAAACCAGTTCAGTCATTACGCTGGCATATGGGTGTGAGTTAGATTCCAAAAATCTGGAACAAAGGGTTACTTTCCACAGCCAATTGTCCATTGTCCCCTGTTAGTGTGGGGAACAAAAGGCCTCATGCCGAGCAAACTGAAGAACTCCCTTTATTTCTTTACTTTGGCTGGAATGCCAAACATCTTCTGGGATTTAACAGAGGAGGAAATGTAATCTCAGTGTCTACTGAAAGTGCTCGAAACAAGGGCACAGGCACATCTTTCTAAGGAAAGTAATAAGGTGTGAAAGAAGTGTTGTAAGCCATGAGCACACAAACAGACCTAGACCTTGCCAGTGTTCCCCTAAGTCTATCAGAGCAGCACCATCTCCATATCTGCACAATGAAGTCACTGTCAGCAAAAGAGTGTGTCACTCCATGTACTGCACACACCCACGAAAGTCGGGCACAGACTGCAATGTTCCCACATCTTTCTATTGGGGTCCCTGTGATCTGCTCTCAATTACAGTGACGGCACAATAATTTTATCTGTTATTTTTCTGAACGCACTGACATTTGCTAAATTTACAGGCCCGTGGCTTTCTCAAAGGTGGAACTTTCAACTTCCTAAAACTTTTCAATTTAGGAATGATTTCGCTGTTGCTGGCACCTCTGCCCATTTTGTAGAGATTGATACCTAAACCAGGGTTGAGATCGGGGTGGGGATTGGGGAACACCAAACTGGCTGAGTTCAGGATTTTGTGTGTCGATCTTATTTTTTAAAAGCCAATGTATTCTGAATAGTGGTGGCCAATAAGGGAGATACCAAGAGAAGATACTTCCTAAATAAAAGTAAATTGGTTCCTGTTGTATAATTTGACATTTTTCCCTTTCTCAATGTGCTTCATATCTATATCTATATAATTTAAGATTAACTGTAAATGTTTTGGAGTAGTTTTCTGCTATCACCCACTGCCATTTGTATCATTTGAGGTTGTGTTCATAAAGCCAAATACTTTGTAGCTACAGACGCAGGCAGGGAGATGACACAGGCAAGCAAATGCTGCATTGTTCCACTGTTCTTTAATGTTGCAATTTTGTAGATCCTTTAATCATTGGCTGTATTTATTTTATGCTGTGTAATACCTTAGGCATTTTAGGAGGAAGGGTAGTAATTAAATGAAATAAGCAAACAAACAAATTCCAGGTAGATGCTACATGTCCAGAGGTCATGTGCCTTTTTATATTGTAAGCCTCCATATGATCTTCAGATGAAGGACAGTATGGAAATTTAGTATGAATGTTCAGGATTGGACTGATTTTATACCTATTTTTATTTCTCCTGCAGCAAACAACAAGAACACCTTTCCCCCATGTTGACCAGTCCCTTTTCTAAGTTCAGCAGATGAGGCCTTCCTGGTGTTTCCTACATGGGATGAGATACATGGTGTGAAGGCCCAAGAAATGACTTTTTCAGCGGTGGGTCATTGCATGTAGATTCTTTCTCTACTACTGAGATGTTTTAGGACCACAATTCCCATCATCCCTGACCACTGGTCCTGTTAGCCAGGGATGATGGGAGTTGTAGTCCCAAAACAGCTGGAGGGCCAAGTTTGGTCACGCCTGTTTTAAAATATATACTGTAGCTATTCGTTTTTATTGCAGATCATCCTGTGGCCTATGCAGTGGTATATAAATCATCTAGATAAGTAAATGCTTAGGCATGTATTTGAATTCTTTTAAACATTCAGTTACACCAGTGAAAATGCGAAGTTTCAAAACATGTCCATTGCCCACCCACTCAATTTCATTGGGGGGGGGGGGTGCTTCATTAAAACATGTCCCTCAGACAGCATTGGTCAGAAGAAGGCATACTGTGAACAACTTAATTCAAATATTTTAACTGATGACGGAGCACTATGCTGCCCCCCACCCCTCACAAGAGTGAATTTCGCTATCTTCAAACCGCTGGTTCATACATATATATATGAGCAGCATCAAAGAAATCTATGAGTAGACGAATGACCTTCTTGAATACCAAAGGGGATGAGGCAGCACTGCCATTTCGTGGAATTAAGAATTCCAGCTGCTTCAAAGCAGGCAATCCATGCTTAATAAAAGGAATCGTTGTGGCTTATCATGTAAATAAGAGGCTGGATTAAAAACGGTTTAAAGGCCTTTTTTACATGTTAAACCAGTGGGGAGGAAAGATGAGTTCTTGACATTTGAATGTTGTTTGGGAGAATATTTAATCAGTATATGATCCTAACATATCAGGCCGGACGTCCTTGCCACCAAGTGTTTCTCTCCCCGCCCCCTACTCTTTTTATTATGTCACTATAAAGGAAATTTAGTTGCGTCACAAAAAAGGAGAGTAGTTTTACTGATATAGCTGCATTTAGATTTCATACTTCACCTTCAAAGCATGTACTCCAGAAACTACTTGCTCCAAAGGTGCCCTGAGGAAAACTACAGGCAGAACTGTAAGAGCGTGTTGTTGAGGCTGAGGACCTAGAGAGCTTTCACACCTCTTTTCTATCCAGGTTGCAATATGTCACAACCTCTCAACAAATCCCAACTTGTCACCCCCATTTGCTTGCTCCGCCTGACCCAAAGTTTCCTGGCGAGTCACAGGCAATACAATCATGGCAATATTAGTTCTGTCTGCCCACAAAAGGAAACGAACAGGCTCACTAGAGCCCAGCAGATGCAACTGAACTTCAGTGATGAGAAAAATACAGTCAATAGCACTTCTGCACAAATCACTTTGTGAAAGACAAGAACTTTGGTGCAGCAGTAGATATCATCCTAGGTGGGTAAAGCAAAAGGTAAAGGACCCCTGGATGGTTAAGTTCAGTCGACTGTGGTGTGGTGTTCATCTTAATTTTCAGCCTGATTTCAAACTGCTAGGATGGCATGAGCTGGAACAGAGCAACAGGAGCTCATCCCATCACACGGATTCGAACTGCTGACCTTACGATCATCAAGCCCAAGAGGCTTGGTGGTTTAGACCACAGCACCACCTGAATCTCAGTAGATGTCATCCTATAGCAATGGGAGTGATGGAGACTCCATGGTGGGGGGTTTGAAAAGCCACAGACTCACAGGGGTCAGGAAGCTTTCTCAGCCATGGACCGGTCCACCGTCCTTCAGACCATGTGGTGGGCCGGACTATATTTTGAAGAAAAAAATAGGAACGAATTCCTTTTTTTTTAACATAATTTTTATTGATTTTACAAATTACAAAAAAAAAACGGTACATACATGAACACCTTTTCCAACTTCTTCCCACCCCCCTCCATGGGTCCTCCCCTGCCACAGAAGTATCCCACGCAGGTGAACAGTCAGAGATGGTCCATTTTATGGTTGGATTTCTGTCCTCCTCCCCCTCCCCTGCCCCAAAGCCCCCCCCTGCCACCAGAGAGCTCCAGGAAATCAGGGCAGTACGCAGGAAGGCATCCATCCAACCATCTATTCTCATACCAAAAAGAATAAAAAAGAGAAAAAAGAAAAAAGGACAAAAAAAGAAGAAAAAAGAAAAAGAAGAAAAAAACAAAAATAATCTTTTTTCCCCCCCACTCATAATTAATAAACCATATTTTATGGGCTTCCCCGACCTCCCCCCTTCCCCGGTTTTCGTCCCTTTTTTATCCTCTTCAACAGTTTCTTAATCTATAATATAATTACCTTTATACCTCATACTATTTTAAAACTTGACTATTATCATTTTCACCGAATATCTAAATCACTAAAAAATCAAACTCCAATTTTTCTTCCCGTGCCTAATTTCCCCCCCCTCTATAAGCCTCCATATTTTCACCTTATTCCAAAATCAATTCACTTTTAAACTACAGTCGTACCTCGGGTTACGACCACCTCGGTTTGCGAACAGTTCGGGTTACGAACTGCGCAACCCCGGAAGTGTTTTCGCCGCGCGCGTGTGCGCAGAAGCGCCGCGCGCGCGATCGCGCGATCTGCGCATGCGCAAAGCGTGAAAATCGCTAAAATCGCGCTTTGCGCATGCGCAAAATGGCGGCGCCCATCGCGTTCGGTTTACGAACTATTCGGGTTACGAACTGCGATCCGGAACGGATCGCGTTCGTAACCCGAGGTATTACTGTATAACTATTCCCAATCTAACCTTTCATCCCCAATTTCCGGCTCCAACCCTCCAATCCAGCAAGTTCCATAGTCAGCAGTCCAGTTTTAATCCTAATAATCCATCCTATCAATCACAACCCCGCTCTCCCTTCACCCCACCCCCTTTTTGCAGTATTTTGCCATCCAGGCCTCCATACAGCACCCCTGAGTTTCTTCTCTTCTCTGATTATTTTTTTCCTCTTCCCTGTGGGCATTCTGGAGTTCCAGTAAATCCAATCGTACCCCCCTCAAAAGGGGGGCACTCCACATGACTTTTTGTAGAGTAAAATCGTCTTTTCTTTCATGGTGAGCTTCATTTTGTATTATATTATCACAGTCATTGTCTTCATCTTTTCGTTCCAAATCACAGTCCCCATCATTGTCAAAATCCTCCAAATCTCTGTCACTATCATTCTCACACTCATCCTCCTCAGTTTCAGTAGCTTCATCGTCTAAGAACTCATATTCCGCCATCACCATCTGGAATTGTTGCTTTAACTCTTGCTGTTGTGTCTCATCTTGACATAGTCCTATTCTTACTTCCCACATGATGGTCAAAACAGTCCGCTGGAACTCAGGCGAATACCTTTTTGTTGACATAGTTCAATCCTGTCAAGGTCGAAACTTGTCACATGGGGTGGAAAATGGTCACAGTTTATTTTCTCGACTCCATTTTAACAAGCTGGCTGCATTCTCCGAATCTTAATACATAGAAGTAAAGTCCGAACTCATATTTCAAAAGCATATAAACCAAAAAATTCTAAAAAGTCCAAAAATAGAAATAAAAATAAAATTCCACTTATAAATCCTGATCAGCTCACTGGGTTGTCTGGGCTGCCGGCTCCCGGGGAAAAGAAAGGTCTTTCTGGATCTTTTCCTCTTTCTGCAGGGTATTCACGTCCCCAGTTTTTCTCCCCTTTTACCCTGCATCTAGGGGAGATCCTCTTTGATGCCTTTGAGGGAACCTTTTAAATTAAAATCTTCTGTTTACGGCTTCGGGTTTCTATTTACTGTTTCTTAAATTGCCGGTGGGGGGGGTGGCTTCCATTTTTCCCCCTCTCTCCCAAATCCAAATTAATTTGTAATCCAAATTTTGAAATTACTTACAGTCTTGTTTCCTAATTATTTTTTCAAAAGAATCCAGCGCTCTCCGCCTTCGGCTTGAAGCTTCTCTCCGCTAGGGTAACGTTGTCGTTCAAAATGGCCCCCGCGACTTCTACCCTCCTCGCTCCGGAGCTCTTATTAGAGCTTACCGGAGAGTTGGGGAGTCCGGATTGGGGCTCTGCCGAACAAAATTCGCCCCCGGGACGCTCTTCCCGGGGTTCTAAGGGGCGCAGCGTCGCTCTCGCTGCCCTCCCCACTCCTAGCAGAGACGGGTCGCCTCGGAGACGAGACGAAACCCCGCCGATCGGCGCTGGCGCTGAACCGGAAGCCCCCCAAAATAGGAACGAATTCCTTTGCCCCACAAATAACCCAGAGATGCATTTTAAATAAAAGGACACATTCTACTCATGTAAAAACACGCTGATTCCAGGGCCGGATTGAGAAGGCGATTGGGCCGCATCTGGCCCACGGGCCTTAGGTTGCCTACCCCTGCCACAGAGTCCAATGAGGCAGGGCAGAAAGGCTCAACTCCTCATGATAAAAGGATGAGAAAGGATGCCATTTTTGTATATTGCATAGGTTGCCAACTCACCAGAGACCAGCTCTTGAAATGAAACAGGAAACGGGGGTGGATTGTAATATCATATATTATGTTATTATGAATACTAGCCTTGCTATGTGTAATAATTAAAGAGTAATTCCACCTTAGAAGAGGCACTGTTCATTTCAACCCATTCACAATAAGGAAAAAGTAAGCAATTAGGATTGGAACTTAAAACAAGCTAATTCATACTATTAAGATAATTTTAAAAGTGCTGCTCACAAGGGGAGATGTGGTTTGTTTTAATACCACTATGTCTTATTTTAAATAAATGTTAAATAGCTCTGATGTGATGTCTCCAATGACTGTTTAAATTAAGGAAATAATCACCAAAGTTAATTTTTCAAGGGATGGGGAGAATCTTGGCACATATACTTTTGTATTACTCCACACACACACACACACACACACACACACACACACACACACACCCTTTGGGCCAATAGCCAAAGGTCACTACAATTATATATATGAAGATATAAACATAATTTGTTCCACTTAGCTGAGGTTACTTTTTGGAAGCTATCATTAATCTGATTTATAAGGCCTTTAAGAAAAGCAGCAACACACTACATCATTTCTGACAGCAGATTTTGATATCTTAGAACAATGAGATAGCAAAACTAGAACATTGGTCAATTCCCCTTCTCCTATTTTGTGACAACCAGCTGAGACCTAGTTTGCTCTTTATCTGCCCTCTGCTGCGGTCAAAAGCCAATAATGTTTTTAAAGTAGTTTATGAATTCTATTTGTACACTCTATTTCCTGCCCTTTATTTTGAACTTGTGTTCTTAAGCAATGGAAATATATAATTCCCCAAACCTTCCTAGTAAATGCGACCTTTTTACCAACCAGGTGACAGCAGAACCAGCTGTATTAGCTGGAAGATTAAACCAGATTAACTCAGGCTGAAAATGAAATGCATGTTTTGAAAGCATGCGTAAGAGAGAGGTGGTTAACTCCCTTTGGATTATAATCAGTAAACAAAGCTTTTTAAATAATATTTTTTTTATTAAAAACTGCCATAGCTTAACCTCAAATTATTGGCTACCTGCAGGAGTGTCAAGTCAGTCCTTGACTGACAATATTTGTGTCTCAGCCTAAAAATACGCAAAGCTATCATGTAAACTGATTTTACAGCTGAAAATATTTATGACAGATAAAGCATAATCCCCTAATCTGCCTTCTGTGCTTTTATAGTAATTAATGAGTAACCATATATATATACTCTGTTGCTCAACACACTTGTATCACTAATCCAGGCTTATGCTGTCTGGCAGGGATGAATTGGTTAAATTGCTCATGAAGAATCTTGGAATTTTTATTATCAGATCTCTCAAGTCAACCTTAAGCATTCGGGTGCCTGGCCCCAGGCCCATTCTGTTGTGCTTCTCCTCTGATATCAAAGCAGCTAAGCCAATGGCAGCCTGAAAGGCCATGACATTCCTTACCTATAAATTCTACTACAGCAGAATTATCACTGCCATCCACACAGATGTGCTAAGCCAAAAGGGCCAGAGACAGAAGGGTGAAAAGCAGGTTCACAGAAGAAAAGATGGCCTGGTCATACAAGTCTTACACCAGTGTTTCTCAAACAATGAGCTGGGACCCATCCTTGGGTCACTTTCAGGTGGGCCTCAGTGCCTCCTCACTTGCCTGCCTTATTCCCTACCCACTCATAGCCTTTTGGGTGGACCTTTTGGTGGACCTTCCAAGCATCCCTATTTTCCAAGGACACCCCTGATTTAAAGAAGCCACCCCAGTTTCTGATTTGATCTCAGAATGTCCCCCTTTTCCTTAGGATGTCCCTATTTTCATTGGATAAATGTTGGAGGCTATGGAGTTATCCAACCCCTGAGCCATCTGAAGGCAATCCTGTATAGTGTTGTTGTTGTTTACATTATCGTTATGGAATGGGACATCCTCATTTTCATTGGATAAATGTTGGAGGGTGGGTGAATGTTTCTGCATGCTGAGTAAAAGTGTCCAGGAGGAAAAGAACGCTGAGAGATGGGGGTGAGTAAAAAGGAAGAAAAGTCTCCAAATGAGGCGTTGAAGGAAATAAAAAGCTGAGATAAAAAGAGGATGGAGAGAATAACAGGGAGGGAGAGAATATGAAAAGATAAGTGAAGAGAGATGGGGGGAAATTGACAGTTGCAAGGCAGGGCTCAGGTACAAGTGGAGAGTGAAAGGAGAGCAGGGGAAGAAATTGCAGGAGATGAATAAAAATACTTTTAGAGGCAAGTGGGAGAGGGGAGAGGGAAAACTTCAATTTAGAGCGGTCATCCCATGATGGCTGGGGCTGATGGGATTTGGACAAGCCACAAGCCAAGCAGTGGTTCTTCAGTTAGAAGATTAGTAATGGAAGAAGCTTTCCAGAATTACAGTTTGCAAATGGCTACCAATCACACTGTGTGTGGAGCGCAGCTGTAGGTGAAGTGTGATCTTGGATGCGTTTGTTGTTCATGTAGAGTAAAAGGAAAACCATACTGGTCTGGTCAGAATATCCTAGAAATGCTTCCCAAAATCACCAGCAAAATGCAAGAGCAACTTGGCAAATAACCTGGAAAGGACTCCACAAAGGCAGAATTAAAACCTCTGCAATAAAGGATGAGAAGATGGG
Organism: Zootoca vivipara; assembly: GCF_963506605.1. Taxonomy (NCBI): domain Eukaryota; kingdom Metazoa; phylum Chordata; class Lepidosauria; order Squamata; family Lacertidae; genus Zootoca; species Zootoca vivipara. The sequence continues at coordinate 27,066,146 of NC_083283.1, forward strand.
TGTTGTCATGTTTGGTCATGCAGCATAATAAGCACACCTCTGCTCATATTTTGTTCAGTTAAAATCCACAGAATCACATGAATGTTAAAAAGCTGGGCTTCAGTGGTTCACCAGTTTGATTGGACAACTATTAAGCAACATTGAAGCCAGCCTGGAAGTTACTTGAGTTTTCTTCACTGAGAGTTAAAAAAAGAAGAAGAAGACATTTGCCTGCACGCATGAGGATTTACATTCAGTTCCCCTTATACACCACATTATTATATATTACTGTACTTCTTGAAATGGAGTTAAGTCAAATAATATAAAACAAGTAAAAAAAACCCCTGCTATGCCTTATCTTAATGAAAACATTATATTTTGAGGGAAACTACATGACAAAAGTTTCCAAGGGAAATTATTCAAATTTTTATGAGACATAAAGAAGATATTGTTTCTACGTCATATACTAAATTTTCTAGTGATTTTATTTTAAAGCATATGTGGGGAATTATGCACTGCAGTCATTTATGGAGCATAATGGCCTAACAGAATATAAAAGGAAAGGGGGGGAGAGAGAGAAAGACTCCCCTAAGAGGTGATGAGAATGTATAATTATATTTTTAAAACTTTCATAGTAAAGACATTCCACAACAGTCATAATTTTATTAAGATGAAATGCAAGGAATTGATGCCCCTCCTTCCCCTCAGTAACCAGAATTCTGGGGACGGATTCAAAGCAATTCATCATACAGTGGTACCTCGGTGTGAGGGACAGAAGTTACAGGCAAGTCCCTCCCATCTTAAGTAGCAGCTCGTCTCCCAGCGCGAGTGCTAGTGGAGAGGGAGAGGTCTCCAGCGGAGATTCAGGAAGTGGTGACCGAGGCTCAGGCAAGGTAGCGGAGCCCATGTCCAGTGTGGGAAGGGAAGTGGGAGGCAAGGGAAGAAGGCCGATCCCGCTGACCCCGGAATTGCGCAGGAAACGACGGGGGCGGAGATTCAGTATGCCTAGACTACTTTGCTGGAAGAAAACACACAAATCTCCATTCGGAGGTTCTGACCCCTAACTGACAACATGTACATAGTACTGTTCTGCACTGTAAATAATCAGCACTAAATAAAAGAATGAAAAGACAATGCCTGGAGGAGTCGTTACTCTAGAGTAGCCGCTACCGCGCCTGTGACACTCGGTTTAAACAGCCCTGTTTAAGAACTATTCGGTTTACAAACTCTTCAAAACCGGAAGCAGTGTCCTGGTTTGCAAACTTTACCTTGGTCTAAGAATGGAATCCAAATGGTGGAAGGGTACTGTCAGGAGGCCTCATTAGGGAAAGCGTGCCTCAATTTAAGAACGGTTTCAATTTAAGAACAGATTTCCTGAACGGATTAAGTTCATAAACCGAGGTACCACTGTACTGATAGGACCTCTTCATAACTGGTGTTTTATTGCAGGTGTATCCTGCAACATTTTTCCTGACATAGTAATAGTGCATTAGTGGTGGGTTTATTCTGCTGTAGTTTGTTCTGAGGTGCTTCTTCAATGCTGTCTAGAGGGGCTATGGCAGAACAAAAGCAGGACAAGTATATACTACTTGTGATATAACTGTGAATGCCCAAAAGACTTTTGCAGCCTTGTGCGACCACATCATGAGCACAAATCATCAAGAATATGCAATAAGGAGGACATATTGAGGGGCACACACACACACACACACACACACACACACACACACACACACAAACGAATCAATATATCATACCCTCCAATATGAAGCGGCCCAAAACTGGGATGCCATCTTCCAGGGTCGCACTCCTGTATGGGTTTCATGAGCTGTGCAAGTTTGCAGCTCTCCCCCCTCCAAGTGCACCCCAAAACACACATTTTGGCGAACCACACATTTTGCCCTAGAAAGAACACTTTATGAGGTGAGAGTGCAGCCCGAAATCATGGTGGCCATTTTGGCCACCATCCTCTCAGAAGAAGAAAAAATGAGACATCCCTTTTTCCCAGGACAATTGACAGGTTTGACATAGTGGTGGGTAAACTCACCCATTTAGACTTGGAATGGGCTGGATCTTTCCAAGCTTTTTTTTTAAGAGCTTCTGTCATAAAATAATATACAGTATCTTAGAAGTCCACCTGGTTCAGCAACATTTAATTACTGGGTGTGCACGGAATCACTCTCTGTTATTCACAATTTATGCTAATGCAGCCCCCTTAAGGCTCAACCATAAACAGGCAGCTATCATTAGGCTAAACCGGCTTCCTGGGAGATTTACAATTAAGCAGCTGTCCCAATTAAGCAGAGTGAGGTACAGTAATATTTTACAGTTACGCAGCACCTTTCATCCCAAAGCATTTTTACCAATTAAAAGTACATAATGCTCTGTAATGGATGCCTCTGTGAAGTGTTCTCATGCAAGAGTGAAAAAAAAAGGATTTAAGCCACGACAATGCGACAAACACCTGTTCTTAAATAACACAAGATGAGCTTGTAAATTTCAAAGGGGTTGGGGTTGGGATGGAATCCTGTCGTCAGTGAATTCATTGGAACAAATGCTTAAGAAGCTGTCTGAAAGATCCATGTGGCAAATCACGATGGCTGTTCAGACCATCTTAGTAAAAATGCAAAGCATCCGAGCTGAACATATTGCAACACTTCTTCATTAGTCCAGCATTTATGACCAGATGACAGTTCTGCAGGCTGAAGGATTGGGAACATGCCACTTATGAGCTGCCTTTCCTCTTCAGGTGCTCAGATTCAATTAGTAATTTCCTCTTTGGTACAAACCATAATTTACCGTTATATGGTTTATGCATAATCTCCAAACCAGGTTTGTAAGCCAGGATCAGACCATGGTTTGCGATTCTAGTTTGGAGATTCAGCTTCCTGTACAAAAAAACAAGTCAACTTTGGGGACCTGCTTTCCAATGCAACTCTTAAGAGAACCAAAGTATAATATTCTGTTGCTTCACATCGTTTTTGTATGGCTCTCCATGTTTAGAAATGTAGGGTTGCCATACCTCCATGAAAATCCGGACATATGGCAGCCGATGTAGGCAGTGTTGCTTTTGCCTATTTCCCTTATTCCCTTATTTCCCATTTCTTTGCTCAACAACTTGCCCCTCCCCTCAATAAAAAAGCTCAACAACTTTTCCGTCCAGATTTTCATTGCTTTAAATATGGCAACCCTAAGAAATGTAATGTCAGAGTCAGCCCAGAGGCTCTCCACCTACACTGCATAAATAGTAGCACGTCACTGTAAACCATTATGAAATTCTGCAGAGTCAAGATACATCAATTTATAGTACCTGTCTGAACTGTAATTTGCTTAGTCTTACAAATCTGTGTTCCAGCAGTTAATGGAAGCAGCTGAAACCATGATCTCAGTAGGATCAGCCAAAAGAGTAATTATATAAATCATGTGAACAAAAAAAGGGGGAGGAAAAAGGGGGAGATTTCTAATGAGATTATGTAGCAGATAATATATGGAATTTAGCTGGCTTTTATATTTTTAAAAATTGCTTTTATCAGCTAACACAGCTAAGTATTGAAACACATGCTGTGGCACAATCAGATAATCAAACTGTGCACCACTCATGGCAAAGAAATGGATAATAAGCATTTTTAAACAACTAATTAATCAAAAGAATTTGATAAAGTCATTGCTTTTCTTTTCCAATGCAGTTTATGCATCTAATTCATTCCAGTATCAACTGGTTAATTAAAAGGTTTTGTAATTTAGTTTCTTTAATAACTTAAATTGATAAGTCTGCAGGAATAAATATTTAGCGGGGTCCTCCCGTAATCGTATGAAAATGTTGCACCACCTTTGCACATACCCCCACGCACACTCCAAAAGGCCAAAGCTAAATGGCACAGCACTAAAAATGACAGGCCTGCGTCCAATTTCCCCGTTTGCTTCCTGAAATGAACGGCATGGTGCATTCACATTGCGTGTTTCCCTGTCCCAACACCACATTAACAACCCCCGTACCCCCGTGAAAATGCATTATGCTATGACAGCATGTCACATATCTCAGGAGCTAAATGTTGAAGGGAGACAGGATGGCTGCATGGTTACATATTTGCTGGCAAACCCATATTTATTTGTTTAATTTTCTATCCCACCCTTCTTCACAAATGAGCCCCATGCAGCGAACAAGAAATCAGCAAAACAGTTAGGGCAAAACTAAAAACATTTCAACACAGTCAAATATCTCATAGCTAATAATTTCAAGTTTGCCAGGAACAGTATCTTTCAGCCATCAAATGCCTGGGTGCACAGGGTTTCATTTTAATTTCTCCTGGATGTTAATTCTGAGGGTGATGGATGCATCTCACCAGAGAGAGCATTCCACAAATGGGGAATGGACACCAAGAAGGTCCTATCATTGGTCAGCACCAATCCGCCAGTAACACTACCACCATAACCTCCCCTACTGATCAATTATGTTCATGTGTCTAGTTATACACACAACCATCCTTGGGCATTATTGATCTGAGCTGGACCAGGGTAGATTTTTTTCCTATTTTCCAAACTATAAAAACCCAGATCCTGAAGATGATTGTTAGAGTTTAAAGTGAAATGACACTCACCATGGTCTGCTGGAAATTTCCTCCATTTTAACTGAGCAGCCAGCTGAAATAAAAATACCGTAGGCCAGTGTCGATAATTTGCACAGGCATGGATTAATTCTTCTTTGGCAATCTTTCCACGCTTTGCTACTTCCTGAAAGACAGTTTCATGCTTAAAAGTAGCAATGGAAAGGTATACTGTATATATGTGTGTATTTTAAAAAGGAAGGAAACAAATAAAGAGCAGGGAAAGGGCAGTTGCAGAAATGGAATAAGATGCTAAGAAATACGTAGCTCATGAATAGTAGGGGTTTCAGCACAATACACTTTGAATCTAATTTATTAACAAATTGGAAACAAATCGGAATGAATGGAAGATAGATTCATCCATTATAAACACTGACTGGCTGTAACATTATATTCAGAAATATCAGTTGCATGTCTGATAACCTAAATGTTTACAGAGCTCCTGAACTGTGTATTGACATAATGGCAATCCATGTTTATTTTTTACCATAGTCCTGTACTGTACTCAGTAATTTAATACACAAGTGCTGGAATACACCATTAAATTAATACTTTAACCTTAAAAAAAGCTTTGCACAAACTTTCCCTTCCTGTCACTCATACCAACTATCTATCAAGGACTTCCCACTGATCGGCCAAAGCAAGGAAGAGGAACCTGTAGCCCTCCGGATGTTGTTGGAATCTGCTCTCAGCAGCCCCAGCCAACATGGCCAGGGGTCAGGGATGGTAGGAGTTCAGCAACATCTGGAGGGTCGTGGGTTCCCCACCTGATACATACATTTCAATGCACATTTGCCTAGATCTTGTACATTTCTCCACATGCCAGTGGGTGCATGTTCTTCGAAGTACGACTGCATGCCACATGTTGGCAATCTATGAGCCTGTCCACATTCCAGCAATCCATTAAAATGATCAATTGGATAACTTACACTATCACCACCAAAGGATGCAAGTAGATTTATTTGATTCTTTGTCTGCATCTCAGGAATTTGTCCCCCCCCCCTCCCACATTGTATTTTTTTTAAAAGATAATGTTCAGGCTGTGTGTTTTTTTAATGAACACATTCAATTATTTTTCTAATATACACTGTGTCTGTAGCATAAATTAGACTCAAAGTCAATCCTGCCAGTGTCCACAAAGCGGTACGGATTGTTTGAAGTGTAAGCTGCTGCTTAGCAAAATCAAAAGCATCTGAGTTGTGAATCAACAAGAAGAACCCTTCAAGGAGATGTGGTTCCAATCTGAGATTAATAGGATCTGGTTTCTGCTCACACAATACACACATCAAGTATATTTAAGAGAGCATTTAGCTAGCAGGCATTATAGGGTTTAACACTTCAGTCTTGTAACTTTTAAAAAATGTAATTCTGTCCAAAAATGAGATCAGAGTAGTCTGACATGACTTATTTTTCAGAAACCCATGCTGACTTTTAGTGTTCACAGCGTTCCTTTCTAGGTGCTCACAGACTGTTTGCTTAATGATCTGCTCTAGAATCTTTCCTGGTATTGATGTCAGGCTGACTGGGCGGTAATTGTTTGGGTCCTCCCTTTCCCCCTTTTTGAAAATAGGGACAACATTTGCCCTCCTCCAGTCTGCTGGGACTTTGCCTGTTCTCCAGGAATTCTCAAAGATTATTGCCAGTGGTTCTGAAATCACCTCTGCCAGTTCTTTTAATACTCTTGGATGTAGTTCATCTGGCCCTGGAGACTTGAATACATCTAAATTAGTCAAGTATTCTTGTATTACCTCCTTACTTATTCTGGGCTGTGTTTCCCCTGCTGAATCATCTGCTCCATATTCTTCAGGTTGGGCATTGTTGTCTTTTTTGGAGAAGACTGAGGCAAAGAAGGCATTGAGGAGTTCTGCCCTTTCTCTGTCCCCTGTTCGCATTTCACCATCTTCTCCCCTAAGTGACCCCACTGTTTCCTTGTTCTTCCTTTTGCTACGGACATACCCATAAAAGCCCTTTTTGTTGCTTTTAACCTCTCTGGCGAGCCTGAGTTCATTCTGTGCTTTAGCTTTGCTGACTTTGTCTCTACACGTGCTGGCTATTTGTTTGAATTCCTCTCTGGTGATTTCCCCCTTTTTTCCATTTTTGGTACATATCCCTTTTAAATCTTAACTCAGTTAAAAGTTCTTTAGATAGCCACCCTGGCTTCTTTAGGCACCTTCCATGTTTCCGTCTCATTGGTATTGCCTGAAGTTGTGCTTTTAATATCTCCCTTTTAACAAACTCCCAACCATCATGAACTCCCTTCCCTTTTAGTATTTCTGTCCATGGGATCTCACCCAGCATTTCCCTATGTTTTCTGAAGTCGGCTTTCTTAAAGTCTAGGATTTGAGTCTTAGTATGCTTGGTTGCTCCTTTCCTCTGAATAATAAACTCCAGAAGAGCATGGTCACTCCCACCTAAGGATCCTGCCACTTCTACCCCACTAACCAGGTCAACACTATTGGTTAGGACCAGATCTAAAATGGCTGATCCTCTTGTTGCTTCTCCCACTTTTTGGACAATGTAATTGTCTGCAAGGGCAGTGAGGAATCTGTTCGACCTTATGCTCTTGGCTGAGTTTGACATCCAACAAATACCAGGATAGTTGAAATCCCCCATTACTACTATCTCACTTCCTTTTGAATGCTTGGCCATCAGTTCCAGGAAGGCATCATCTGTGTCCTCAGTTTGGCTTAGTAAACCATAGCTGCCAAGTTTTCCCTTTTCTCGCGAGGAAGCCTATTCAGCATAAGGGAAAATCCCTTTAAAAAAGGGATAACTTGGCAGCTATGTAGTAAACTCCCACAATGAGATCACTGTTATTTTTCAATAACAGCAGCTTCTACATACAGGTAGGTAGCCGTGTTGGTCTGAGTCGAAGCAAAATAAAAAAATTCCTTCAGTAGCACCTTAAAGACCAACTAAGTTTATATTTTGGTATGAGCTTTCGTGTGCATGCACACTTCTTCACACTTCTTCAGCTTCTACATATATACACACAATATTTTTTTGTTCTTGCCAGGTGCATTTAAGATTTTTTAAAGATTGCTTACCTCTTTTACTCTTAAGTAATCTGTTGATGAGATTTTGAGAAATTCACAGTTTTCTTCTGTAACAATTGTGAGGACGTTGTGATGCATCTTTGGAGGGAGAGGTTCCAAAGTCCCAAAGCAACTTCCTATACCAAACTTCAAAAATATTTTAAAGAGAAGAAAAGAAGTGCAGTAAATTCTAGCACCCCTTTGTGTTTCTTTTAATTGGGCAAATCATACAACATAAAATATTACCAGTGCATTTTCCTTCATGTTGCTTTATATCACAAGCAAAATAAAATTACACACTCCCCGAAAATTAAGTTTTATAGTAATGTCTAGGGATGACAGGTATATTTTGCACAAAACACAGAATAGCATTATTACTTGGCTTAGAGATGTGGAGATAATAAAGCAGAAATTGGAATATGTTTTATGATCATTCATCTATCACACCTACTGATACCATTATAAGCATTATTTGCTACAATATCATTTTGTATCTTTCATTGTATAGTATAAACAAATCTGAGAATATTCATATTGAAGCCTAGCATAGACATTCATTCATTTATTAAATGTATTAAATTTAAATTAAATTCATATATCCCACCCTTCTTCCCCAAAGTGTCCAAGTGGGTAACAACCTAAAATCCCATAAGATCGTATCCAAAAGCAATAATTAAAAATGACAGTTTAAAAATGTATCAAGCATGAATGTTCCTACCCCCTTCCAAAGGTCAGGCCAAGTGAAAGCACCTTTTCCATCTGAACTATGCTAAGGAAGGGAATTGCCTGATCTTCTCTAGGAGACAGTCCCATAGACACACTGCTTATGTGAAGAAAGCCCTCAGTGACATTTTGCTTCCCCCCCCCCGCCATCTGTGGCAGTGCTACTCAGCAGTGGTCAGCAGTGGACAGTGCACCGCTCACCTGAGTTCTGTTCGAATAAGTTGCTGCAGCAAACTGGGATAGAAATGAGGAGTGGCAAGGTTGGTTCTGAAGGAAATCAGCCCTGAGTGCTCACTGGAAGGACAGATCGTGAAGCTGAGGCTCCAATACTTTGGCCACCTCATGAGAAGGGAAGACTCCCTGGAAAAGAACCTGATGTTGGGAAAGATTGAGGGCACTAGGAGAAGGGGACGACAGAGGACGAGATGGTTGGACAGTGTTCTCGAAGCTACGAACATGAGTTTGACCAAACTGCGGGAGGCAGTGCAAGACAGGAGTGCCTGGCGTGCTATGGTCCATGGGGTCATGAAAAGTCGGACATGACTAAACGACTAAACAACAAGAAGAAGAAGAGTCTACTGAAAACAGTAAGGAAAGGAATTGGTTTGTTATCTAAAAAGGGCTCAATTAAGTATCCTTCCATATCAAAGATGACCTTTATCAACCCACTATTAAGTACCTTTCAGCATTTCCATTACAGAAGTCTACATTCTGAAGGAATAGGTTGTTTGGAAGACTCCTGCAGGCTGAGACACAGTATACAAGCCATCTTGGCCTAAACCTCCATAGAATCATAGAATCGTAGAGTTGGAAGAGACCACAAGGGCCATCCAGTCCAACCCCCTGCCGAGCAGGAAACACCATCAAAGCATTCTTGACATATGCCTGTCAAGCCTCTGCTTAAAGACCTCCAAAGAAGGAGACTCCACCATACTCCTTGGTAGCAAATTCCACTGCCGAACAGCTCTTACTGTCATGAAGTTCTTCCTAATGTTTAGGTGGAATCTTCTTTCTTGAAGTTTGAATACATTGCTCTGTGTCCGCTTCTCTGGAGTAGCAGAAAACAACCTTTTTCCCTCCTCTATATGGCATCCTTTTATATATTTGAACATGGCTATCATATCACCCCTTAACCTTCTCTTCTCCCCCATCCTGCCTTCTTTTTTTAATCAAACAAAATCCATTCTTTTATGTGGTAGTGAACAGCATGACAAAGCAAAACTTGAATGCATGAGAGTGCATTTTGGTCTTTTTCCTTAAACATTTCTAGGAAGTAGAAATTACTGATACATTGCTAATTATGAAAAATCTGTTTATGCTCAGATAGGAAAATCGAGGCAAATGCCAGGAAACTCAGCTCTCTCTCTCTCTCTCTCTCTCTCTCTCTCTCTCTCTCTCTCTCTCTCTCTCTCTCTCTCTGTGTGTGTGTGTGTGTGTGTGTGTGTGTGTTGCTTCCTCTGCTTATCTAGGATAATTTTATCTCAACATGCTCTGTCAGTCTCGTATGGCTGCATAAAATTGTTGCCCAGGAAAAGACTCATTCTCATTTAGACAATTAAATGCAGTATACTTTGGAGGGATTGGATAACTAATATTATACTTTGCCTACAGTAACAAAAACTTCAGCAAAAGCTGTCACCGAGAAACACATTAAAAATGGGATTTTCTTTCTGTTCTTAGAAAACAGCTCTGGCGCACCTCTGGCAATCTGTAAGAAAGATCCAATTTAGACAGAAAGAATAAAAGGAGAATTAATCTTTTCTCCTTGTCATTCTTGCCCAAGGTCAGCTATCTTATTTTGGTGAGCTAGCAGGAAGAATTCTCAAAGACCCTCTCTTTTTGTGTGCCATTTGCTCCTGGATCCCTGAGGCTTTTGGAATTTGTTCATTGTTTGTTTGGATGAGACCCTGCATGAGACACAATAGTTTTAAATGCTTGAAAGGTAAGCCTGGTGGCATCAATTCCAGCTGGCTGATGTAAGCTTATTGTCTGTGATTGTAAGTGACAACACCAACCACACAAAAATCAAACAACTTCCTCTAACCTCTTCATGCCAATCAGAGCAATTCACCTCACAAAAGAAGACAGGAGCGAGGCTCACAGCTTTCTACATAATACCAGATGACTAAAAAAAAAGTCTTGTGCAAATCCCCCCCCCAAGTTTCCTGTATGACTTTCAAGCTCCCCTCAATTGTTTTAAAAGGGATTGATCAGGAACCTGCAGCCCTCCAGATATTGGTAGACTCTGACTTCCGCCAGCCTCAGCCAATAACCAGGGATGATGGGGAGTTGTAATTCAGCCAGGAATGCTGCTAGGGCCATAGCACTGCATGACCCCAAATGTAAGTGCAGTACTACAATGGCTGTCAGCTCCTTCAACCAATCTTCTTCTCTCTTTTTTAACCTTTTAGAGAAAATCTGCTTCAGAGGGTTGGGGAGAAACTCAGAACAGGTTTGAGGAGTGCACAAGGGGAGGAGTGGGGAAAATTTTCCATTATGCAAGCATGAATCCTTGCATGGATAGAATATTACTTAGTGCTACATTGGGTACAAACCCAAGACCTGCGGTTGCCACTACTTTCACTTGCTTACTGGCAATGCGGCTGTTATAACTCACCAACGTTTGGGGTTTTGATTGAGGTACTTTAGCTGAACCACCGCTCTCAGCACTAGCTGAAACAAAATCACCTGCAATTGTTCTCTTGTAATACTTTGTCAGTGGTCGAAAGGAGCCTCTAAGTACTGTGTAGAACTCTTGGCTTGCATCCACTAGAATTGTTAAAAAAAAAAAGACTATGATTTTCCAGGTTAGTATAGAAAAGCAAACAAACTGGCATGCCCACAACATGATACAAACACAACTCATCACATTTGCAGTTTAGCAAACGTACTTAAACATTTTGGTACTAGCTCATCTTCCTGCTGTTGCTTCCAAAAATAGAACATACATGTACATCATTTGGGGACACTGCCATCTAAATCAGTGATGGGGAACCTTTTCCAACCCAAGAGCTACGCTTCCCCATGGGCAACCTTTAGGAGGCCACATACCAGTGCTGGGTGTAGCCAGAGACAAAAAAGGGAGGAGCAATATCCATGATGCTTATGTTTGTACAGTCAGAGATTTACACACACACACACACACACACACACACACACACACACACACACACACTCATCAATCCTTCATCCAGCCAAATATCAAGGATTCAGTCCTGCTAGGCAAAATCAAATGGGGGGGGCATAGAACAAAGTTGATAAGCAGTGTGGTTGGAGAAGATGGCACTGCCTGGAAAGAGCCCTAAGTGCTAGACCAGGCACCCCCAAACTCAACCCTCCAGATGTTTTGGGACTACAATTCTCATCATCCCTAACCACTGGTCCTGTTAGCTAGTTGGGAATTGTAGTCCCAAAACATCTGGAGGGCTGAGTTTGGGGATGACTGTGCTAGACAGACAGCCTGAGGGCCACATTCATCTGAGGGCCTGATGTTCCCCACTCCTGATCTAAATTAAGGATATATATGACCCACAGTATGGAAAGGTCTAGCCTAAATTGACACATCATGTGACACAAGCTGACTGTAGTCTACTTGCCATATACTATGGCCTGCCAGATTCTCAGGGCTTCCTGTCTGGGCTGTTAGGCTATAATACATGGTTGGTGGGTTGTGTTTGGCCTGGAGGGCCACAGTTTGGGTGGGCTTGGGCAAATCTCTTGCTCATTCACATGCAAATGTGAAGGTATATTGGCTTCAATTCAACACCCAAGCACTATGTGTCCTTTTCAGCTCAACTGCCCCTCATACTGAGCTTCAAGTTGTATTTGAATCTTAAAACCATAGTTTGTAAGGTGTGAATGATTAAATGGAAAAGACATGAAGTCCTCAAGGCTGCATTGGGGTGCCATTTATATGGGGCTCAGAATCTCCATTAACTTGCCTCATGTCTTTTTTCCAGGTTCATAGAGTCCTATCTATGTTTGAACTCTCCCTGTTTAACCATGGACAGCTCCTTTTTAAAAACTCTTTCAGCTGAATCTATGTCCTTCTTTTGCCCCTCCCCCCTTTTGTCTTCTAAGGTAGCCCGGTTAAAATTCTGTTGCTGTGAGCCACTAGAGTTGTCATTGTTCTGGGTTCAGCTCTGCCTCCAGGGTTTCCCAGAAATTAGACTTTTCAGTGGCAGGTGAATCATAGCTGCCAAGTATCCCGTATCCGCCGGGAAAACCCCTTTTTTCCTCACCGTTTCCGGCGGTCTCCCGTTTGGCAGAGAATCCCGGAATTGTCCCTTAAATTCGATTCTTCCTGGCGGCCATTTTTCTGGTGCCGCTTTGCCCTTCTATGGGCACCAGAAAATGGCGGCGCCGGCGCCGGAAGTCGCTTCCGCGCATGACCGGAAGTTGCGTGACGCGACTTCCGGTGGCGCTTCGCCCTTCTATGGGCATCAGAAAATGGCGGCGCCAGCACCGGAAGTCGCTTCCGCGCATGACCGGAAACACGTAAAAGCAACTTCCGGTCGTGCGCGCGCTGCCGATCCCGGATCTTTACGATCCGGACTTGGCAGCTATGAGGTGAATCCATCTTGTCTCTAGTATGCATGCATATAAATGCATACACATGTATACTAAGGCATCATGCAGCACGCAGTCTGGTCTGTCATGCACCAGTGAGGTTCACTGTGAAGTATTAATAGCAGATTAGAGTATACACTTGTGGTTTTCTAAGCTATCTTTAAAAAAACAGTGCAGGATAGGCTATTGCAAAACAGATAAATGGTTTTTAGGATCGTGTGCATGTTTGCATGAAATTTTAAACTACTACTATTATTTACTGATTATGTTAGGCCCCATTTGCACTATACAGTACATGTAAACAGTATTGTGCCACTTTAAATAGGTCATCACTTACTGCAGAGAATCCTGGGAAGTGTAGCTTATTAATGAGGGAGGAATTCCTCTAAGTGAGGAATTCGGTGCATGCATTTCTGCTTGCCAGGCAAAACAATCTCCCTTCTCTCCCTCCCATAATGTTGTGGGGGTTCTCCTGCCCCCCCCCCGAGCCAATTTTGGGTGTGCGGGGTGAGGAGAGAGCCCCATTGAGACTTGCTGCCTTGGCTCCTGCTAGCACAACTCTTCAGCTGAATCAGGCTCTGGGGGTTGTTAGAAGACCTCTATTCCTATTACATAGCCACAGTTCCCAGAATTCCTTAGGAAAAGGGATTTATTGTTAAGTCACTGTGAGAATTGCAGTAGTGGTGGGGAATCATGAATCTCTGAGTAACTCTCAGCACCCTTAACAAACTTCCGTTCCCAGGTTTCTCTGGGGAAATTTGTGACTGTTTAAAGTGTCGTGGTACTGCTTCAATTGCATAGTACAGTGGTACCTCTACTTACGAATAACTCTACTTACGAATGGAGCTCCGTCCGCCATCTTGGATGTGGTTTAGATAGGATTTTTTCTACTTACGAATTTTTAGATAGGGTTGCTTCTACTTACGAATTTTTTCTCCCAATGCATTCCTATGGGATTCGACTTACAATTTTTTTCGACTTACAAATGTGCGTTAGGAACGCATTAAATTCGTAAGTAGAGGTACCACTGTAGATGGAATCTAAATTTCCTTAAAATTCTGCATAAAGTAAAAGCCAAACACATTATATATTTGTATTTTAGAGAGATTTGGAGAAAATAAAGCTGAGAGCAGTCAGTGAAATACAAAAAGAATTTTTTTTGGTATGATGGTTTAGCATATAGTTCAGCTATAGTTTCTTACCTGAAAAAATGGAACATGTTTGAAGTAAATCACTGCCCATGTCCCCCGCCCCCTTTGAGGACACCTTGTTAAAATTGCATTAGTGCAAGTTGCAGGAGGTGTGCTTCTTCAGAGATCAACTTCATTTCGTCCCAAAGTCAGTAAAAGGGAAATATTTTCGCAAATATATCTTGTCGCGAATACTTATGTGTGCATTTAAAAGCATGCTGTACCAAGTAGTCTGCCATTTCACATGTTTGTAAGGTTCATTTGAATGGCTGATAACAGAATGTATGACAATTCTGGTTTTTTCTATAATGTCTTTAATATAAAGACAACTGCAGAGTTGAGTGAATATAGCACAGCATCCATGGAGCAATGTGTGATGGGGGAAAGGAAGTAATATGAAAGGGTGGGTGTAAAAAGCACTTTCCTGATTTCCATCTTTTGAAATGAGGTCTGGTTTAGGGCCAGTTTCGAACTCCCTGTCGTGACATTAAGGTGTCTTTGGTTTAATGTATGCAAGACCTTCTTTCTGCCAGTTGCAAAACAAATCAGAAAACTATTGCTCTCGACATTTCAAAAAGATATCAAATTAGGGAGAAGACCCTTATTACACAACATTATTACAACAACAACATAGCCCCAATTTTTCATGCATTTTGGCTTTCCTGAAGCTGTGCCTGTACAATGTACTTGGGAGATTAAAGACTTGTCTGGCATGTATTATTTTTATCAAGTCAGTTTTACTTAGTCAAAAATCAATTTTGTGTTTATTTTTAGCTTGCCGAATCAGATGAGATTGAAAATATTGCTTAACCAGGTTCAAAGAACTGGAAAAGATTGCACATTGATGCAAAGCAGCTTTTTCTTTAAAGGCACGATGTGACAGACTGAGTCATTAAGATTAGCTTTTATCTCATGCACACATTGGCGCTCAGCAATTTTAGACCTCTTTCTGCATTGCCATACTGTGTTTTTAACTGAAAGTATATTAAATCAACAGAGCACCTAATCCAACAGAACAAGACTGGCCCAGTGGCCAAGATACCAAAGGAGATTTGGGTGGAGTCATTTTGTTTCCCCAAACTTACACCCGTGCAAGCAAGATGCCAGTATTCATCACTATCAAATCAGGCACAAGCTTTGACCTTAAAATTGTCCTTTTTATTATCTCAGCTTAATTTATGCTAATGTAGTCTTTGCCTGCTTAGCTTACAATTCAGTCTATTAATAACATGTCCTTCAGTTGCTATATTCCCTTTAGGTGACCTGTTTCTGATAAAGGTAAAGGATCAGCACAATCTTAGCCATTACGATTCAACATTTTTGGGTGGATTCAAACTGAAATGATACTAGTGGAAGCGTTGCTGTGTAATCCTTGCTGAATGATAAACACCTGAACTTAACAAGGATGGTGTACAAGACTCCAGTGACACTGTAGGAGACCACAGAGGACAGGTGAAAAATTCTGAATGACCTTGATAGGCTGGGAGAGGGTTATAAATGAGCTGGGAGTACTGGCATTAAATTGAAGAAGCTGAATAGTTGCACAATGTGAATCAATTTAAGCACATTAATGCAAAAGTGGACATAATTGGCTGAATTTAAAACTGACTTTAGAGTCCACCTACATGGTGCCAGTTTGGTGGGAAAGGGAAGGGACTTCTTGGTGCCTACTGAAGACATAAAAAAATTCTAGCAGGCATTTTAATCAAAGTTTGAATTTATAGTTCTAACTGATTTTAACTTTTAAAAAAATATTATAGCCTCGTACAGTAAACTGCTTAGAGATTATTGCAGATAAGCAATATATAAATTGTTTAAATGAGTAAATTACAAAGTGGCTTTCACTGGTCTCCCTTCCCTCAGAGGGCCCACCTCCTCCTGCTGCCTCTGACCATTCATGTGCCTCCTCCTCTGGGCCCAGTGAGCACCACCTCCAAGAGAGAGACAAAGTGTATATGAGGTTATTGCTTCTTTTCCTTGCTGACTTCCTTGCAGAGGGCAGATGAGCAGGCAACAAGAGAAAGGGAAGGAGAAGGAGGGCCACAAAGGGTGGGGGGACAACAGTGGGACAAGAAGGTGCCGAATGAATCCTGATGCAGCTATCACTGCCCATATATTTCAGCTTCTTAAGTCAAGACTCTCCACTTGGTCATCCTTCACCATCTTCCTTTATCTACAGAAGCAAAATGTCATAGTTCTTCTAATAACAAAGGGCCCCTGCGGACTGCTGTGTGACTGCCCCAAATCTTTTGCAGGAGCAAACAGTATTGAAATATGAATCATGTATGGCTGCCCCAACAGCACAAATCGACCTGAATGCACAATAAAAAGCATTTCTGGAGGGGGCCCAAAATCTGAAAAATGAGCTTTATAACAGGACTCAATATCAGCAGTGCCATATCATGTGATGGTACCTCAGTGAGGAGGAATGTTTTTGTCGTTGATCTTGCCATGTAATCAGTGCACACAGTGCCTTACTGAGTTCCATAAGAAACAGACAGGTTCCTGCCTCCCATGAGCTTACAAGATCAAATGGATAGAAGAAAAGCAAGAAAGAGAGGAAAGGACAGACTAAGGGCGGGAGGGAGGGAGGAATCAGGGGCATATATTAAAGGCCACATAAAAAAGGAAGGTTTTGGAGTGGAATCTGAAGGAAGGGGGAAAGGCGGTTAATTTATATGAAAGAAAAGGTTTCAATAATGGGAGGGGGAGAGATTACCTCATAAGTAAAAGAAAATTGCAGAATCTAATCACAAAGGGATATATATGATATCTGAACTTTCCTTTAAGCTGTTTTTCACATGCGTAAGCAGTTTTTCACATGCATCCTTCCCATAGAATAATGACAATTCTCTTTAGATTTGGGGGAGGAGGGAGGACTTAAAGACTGCTGCAGACATTTGAGTCAATGTTACAAGAGAAAACATTAGACTAAAAGATGTTGGAGGGAAGGGACCTGGCATATCTAGAAGTCTGGAGTGAAAGTCAGGAGCTCTTCCTACAATTGCTGTTTACACAAAAAGAGCTCTGAAATCACAATACCAAAAACTTACTGATATAAGTAAAATGTACATCCAGCTCAACCTTCAAAGGAGCAAGCTGTTTGGTTAGCAGACTTTTAAAAGTGGAAAGATTTACAGTAAGTGGCTGTGTTTATCCTACCTGTGCTTCCTTTCAACCAGTATTCCCTTATGACAGTTTTACTAAGTTGCTTCAGCTCTGCATCAGAAAGTTGATCACTAATGCCAGTAATTACTTTCATTGTCTTATATACGATCTCATGTTCTTCTGGAGATCTTCGAATAGGGCTGCAAAAACAGAGTTACATGGAAGAGAGAATATCATCGGTTTTGCATATGTTCAAGCCATCCATCAGTTGCATAGAAGGGATACTTTCATCAGGTACAGATGTCTGAACTTGTGAAGTTTTAAGAAGGCTGTGAGGAGCCCAAGGTGGTATGCTGGGCGGGGGGTATAGGTGCTGTGGTTCACAAATTCGTTTGGATTAACCTATTCATTTATGCCAGGCATCCCTAAACTGTGGCCCTCCAGTTGTTTTGGCCTACAACTCCCATGATCCCTAGCTAACAGAACCAGTGGTCGGGGATGATGGGAATTGTAGTCCAAAACTTCTGGAGGGCCGAAGTTTGGGGATGCCTGAGTTATGCTATGAGGTAGGGATGGGGTGGGTGGGGATATAAATAAAACCCTTGCTTTAAAAGGACTCTCCCCAAAGTTGCTGTTAGAGAGAGGGAGAGAGAACGCACACTGCCAAGGCTTGTTTTGTCTGACAAAAAGTCACACAAATTACAAATAGCAAATAATGTGTTCCAAAGAGACAGTGTGTTTTACTATTTCAATATGTGTACTGGAGGCAACAGGTCGATGCCACTTACTACAGAGGCAGTATTCCTCTACATAAGGTAAAAGGCCAAAGGGAGAAAGTAAAGGACCCCTGGAGGGACCCAGGTGGCGCTGTGGGTTAAACCACAGAGCCTAGGGCTTGCTGATCAGAAGGTCGGTGGTTCGAATCCCTGCAACGGGGTGAGCTCCTGTTGCTTGGTCCCAGCTCCTGCCCACCTAGCAGTTTGAAAGCACATCAAAGTGCAAGTAGATAAATAGGGACCGCTCCGGCGGGAAGGTAAACAGCGTTTCCGTGCGCTGCTCTGGTTTGCCAGACGCAGCTTTGTCATGCTGGCCACATGACCCGGAAGCTGTCTGCGGACAAACGCCGGCTCCCTCGGCCTATAGAGCGAGATGAGCGCCACAACCCCAGAGTCGGACACGACTGGACCTGATGGTCAGGGGCCCCTTTACCTTTAAAGGACCCCTGGATGGTTAAGTCCAGTCAAAGGCGACTATGGGGTTGCGGCGCTCATTTCGCTTTCACCCTATCATGGGGATTTGAACCATCAATCTTGTGATCGGAAAGCCCAAGAGGTTCAGTGGTTTAGATGTCTAAATGCTCGTTGCTGGGAGACACAATGGGGAGTGCTGTTGCACTGGGGTCCTGCTTGCGGGATTCCCATTGGCAGCTGGTGGGCTGCTGTGAGAGCAAGATCGGTAGACCATTGCCCTGATCGAGCAAGAGTCTTCTGGTGTTCATAGACACAATGGGACTGTTTAGAAGCAGTGCCATTGCACCATTCAGAATTTAATTCATTTAGTCCATTTTTATCCCTCTTGCAATGCTTTCTTGGCACATTTATTGCCAACGCCCACCGCCCACCTCCTGCCTCACCCCTGTCAAGGTTTCCATGGATGTCCTGGCTGAAGAGTTTTCAGAAGGTAGAACCAACTTGTCAGCAGAATTCTGCCAGCTCAGCTAACAGAGGCAGCTCGAAGCAGAATAACTGCAGTAATACCAAAATGAGCAAGAGGTAAGATGTAGCAATTTAATGCTCCAAATTATAGTATTTAGGGCTCTACACTGGACATTTCCCAAGGAATTCGGAGGAACGGCTTGTACAGTTCCCAGCTGCCAATAAGGCAACTTTTGCCGTCCTTAATGATAAGCCCTTGAAACACCGCAGTGCTTTTCAATTATAGGATGTGTACCCTGAGTGTGTGCTGTCCATCCCTGGAGTCTCTGAAGGCCATAGGCTAAACTGCTGCTCACTGACTATAGACCGAAAGGCTGTGAAATGGCAAGAAATGGAATTGCTTATAGGGAAGCTCAACTATGCAGCACTTCAAAGACCAGGCAGCAGCCTTAGAGGATCTAGTTTGAGACAAACCAACACCAGAAACAAGTGAGCTATAATAATATGCTTCCCTTATGCTCTTGGAACAGACCATCTGCAATACATGTTTCTGGAAGGAGTATATCAGTAAATACTGGAGGATAAAATACAGAATCTATGCCCTGTGCCCTCTGTTCAGCATAGTGGAAACGTCTCCCACCCCACCTGATGGCAAGACATCGCAAGAAATTATAAGAGACAGCTGGCTACTTCGTTGCTGCTGTTTTTAATATTTTTGGAGGGAGAGGGGGACATGATTCTTTGTGCTGTTTTAAAATTGATGCTTGCGAGACTTTGGAGCTGAAAGGTGGGGGCATAAAAATGTTGCAATAAATAAAGCTCTGCATCTGGCTGCAACCTGCTTGAGACACAATTCTGACCTAGATAGCTTTTTGGTTTATCCGGTGTGGCATTTCTACTGTTTCTGTATGCATACAATTTTCTTGTTGACTGCATATACACCATGCATTTAAAGAACATCTAAAGCATGCCCCCCCCAAAAAGAATCCTGAGAACTATTAAGACTGCTGGGAATTGTAGCTCTGTGAAGGGTTAACTACAGTTCCCAGGAATCTTTGGGAGATGATGTGCTTCAAATGCATGATACGTATACAGCGAAATTTTGGAAGTGTGACTTACCACTACTGTACTAATACAAGGATGTACAGTGGTACCTCGGTTTATGAACACAATTGGTTCCGGAAGTCTGTTCATAAACTGAAGTGTTCATAAACTGAAGCGAACTTTCCCATTGAAAGTAATGGAAAGTGAATTAATCCGTTCCAGACGGTCCGCGGAGTAAGCGTTCATAAACTGAAGCGAACTTTCCCATTGAAAGTAATGGAAAGTGGATTAATCCGTTCCAGACGGGTCCGCGGAGTACTTAAACTGAAGCGTTCATAAACTGAAGCATGGGTGTAATTGGTTCCGGAAGTCTGTTCATAAACTGAAGCGTTCATAAACTGAAGCGAACTTTCCCATTGAAAGTAATGGAAAATGAATTAATCCGTTCCAGATGGGTCCGCAGTGTTCATAAACCGAAAATTCATAAACCGAGGTGTTCATAAACCGAGGTTCCACTGTATTTCTTTTTCCTTGACCAGTGGGGCAGCCATCTTCTTTCCAACAATTCCCATCGGAATGGCACTACATCATGTGCCATCTTCACTGGGCTATTCTCTTCAACTTTAAGAAGGAGCACAGGTGGTCTGTTTCACAGCTGCTTGAAGTGGCAGCAAATCATTTTTTAATTATTATTGTAAAAGGGGGTAACTTCAGCAAGGACGCCTCCAATCCACCATACTTTTGCTATAGATGAACAGTTCCACAAAAACAGGGATATTCAGCCCTGCTCTGCAACTCCCAAAGTCTCAATTTGGTGATGTTTATCAGTACCAGCACTTTGGGTTTTCTGAGAAGTCCTCCTGCAAGATATTTTCAATAGGACCACTTCTGAGTGTGCTCTTGCAACTATTACCTGTGAAGGTAGCTCCTCCTGTTTGTTACTGGACCCAGAGAGCTGGTGGATGAGCAACCAAGCAAAGCAATGGTAGTGATCAGGAGGACCAGTCAATGGCTCAGCTTTGGGTAGGAAAGGGCAGGTGAGCAAGCAGTGAATACTGACCTTTGCTGTTGCCACTTGCCTCCCCATCTAGCAGATCCATAGGTGCCAACTCCCAGATTGAAAAATCCGGGATCAGCACCGGAAGTCGCGCTGCGGCCATTTTGGAACTGGGCAGAGCAGCACCGGAAGTTGCTTCTACGCATGATCTGCCCATTTCCAAAATGGCTGCAGCACTGGAAGTCGCCCTGCGGCCATTTTGGAACTGGGCAGAGCAGCACCAGAAGTCACTTCTATGCATGCTCTGCCCATTTCCAAAATGGCTGCAGCACCAGAAATCGCTTCTGCGCATGTCCAGAGACTCCAGACATGCACAGAAGGAGCCTCCCCAGGCCAGTAAGAATCTGGGGGATTTACGGGAGGGTTTTAAATCCGAGCTGCCAGCGGGAAATGGCTGGGAAAACGGGGGTTTCCTGGGGAATACGGGAGACTTGGCAGCTATGAGCAGATCGCATCAACAGTGAAGAAGAGTAGCAGGGAGCTCTTATTTCTTATGGGTGCTTCTGGATCATGGGGCCTTTGACAGATGTTTGAGGATGCTGGTCTTTAAACTGAATCTCATGTGTGTCCAGTCTAAGGTAGACCCACTAAAACTAATGTTACAGTACCTAAGCTAGCCATGCCCATTGATTTCAACAGGTCTGCTCTGAATATGACTAACTTTGGATAACAGACACACTTTCCTCTTTGACAGACAACTGGACGAAGGCAAAAATTGGCCTGGCCAAAGGAGATTTCAAACTAGTTCAGTGAAATTTCTCCAGGCTTTGGGAACCAGGTTTTAGACACAGAAACACTTCCAAAAGTTGTATCTTGTGAAATAAAGGGAGGCTGGTATGTGTTATAAATGGGAAAGTGTGCAAATACATGTAATACCCTCTGACACAAAGAATCACATAGTCAACAGCACTGGTTGGTCCTAGTCAGCATGAAAGTTCATAGTAGAAAACACAAGCATGGCTTGTGCATCCTAAACCATTTCTTAATCCCTTGTGGTCATTTCTACTTTGTGACTCCCCTGTGAGTCCAGACAAGTCCATTTTTCACCTGCTAGTGTTTAAAAGATTATGTGGGTTAAGCAGAGAAGACAAATGCTTGGCAAAAAAATGCCCAATGTGTTGTTTCATTTGACACCATGTCATCAGATTGCAAATTTTGCAGGAAAAGCACTTAGTAATGTCCTCCTAGCCTGCTATTTTTTTTAAACCAAGGAACAATTACAGGCAAGTAATTTTCTCTTCCCTGAAATATAGCAATACATTTTGCCATCATAACCTTTTGGCATTTTATCTTTCGACTAGCAGCCACACTTAGTGGGGCTGTCAACAAAGGAGTGGAACAGCTAACCAGCCATATATAAAATAAGATATGAATAAATGAAGGCACAATTCCACACCATGGTAACAGTAGAGAAAATTGCAGGTCCTAGCATAGTCACACATCACTGTTGAGACAAAGCCTGTGTATATCAAGTTCTTGAAATTTTCTTGCCTCTGTCCAATATTTTATTTATTGGAAATGGTTTAGCCTGGACTATTGCTTTCATGAAGAATTGTGTTAGGGTGAAACCCCCAAAGGAGACAATAATGCTGAAACATTAACACAATATCCTGTAACTAAAAAGGCCTACACTGTAAAGTAGTGGGGAAACACTATAGACAAAGGAATGAGATAAGTTTGTCACCTCTATTTCAGCATTATTTGCAATATGCACCACACCCTTTTCCAATCAATGTTAGGGATGACACCAACACGGAAGGGATAAGAGCAGAGCTCAAGGACACTAAATTATGAGGAATGCAGATAGTATCAAATGGGGAACAGATAGTAATATAACATTACAATGCAAGGTTGTTTTTCTTAAATATGACCTTGAATTTTATGCACATAAATTGAATGCACAGCAACATTTTCATGGTTTGATTTGATTTGGTATTTGTTTTCTGCTTTTCCAACAATGATGTTGAGCTCAAACTGTCTCACAATAAAAACAGCATTAAAATTAACAAACATTTCAATCATTATAATACAAACTCAAAGGGATTGTAACATATCTCTCATGATACAAGTTGTTGTTGTTGTTGTTGTTTAGTCATTTAGTCGTGTCCGACTCTTTGTGACCCCATGGACCAGAGCACGCCAGGCACTCCTGTCTTCCACTGCCTCCTGCAGTTTGGTCAGACTCATGTTGGTAGCTTCGAGAACACTGTCCAACCATCTCATCCTCTGTGGTCCCCTACTCCTTGTGCCCTCAATCTTTCCCAGCCTCAGGGTTTTTTCCAGGGAGTCTTCTCTTCTCATAAGGTGGCCAAAGTATTGCATGAACCCAAATCAGGCGCTTTTCATGGCTAAACAAAATACTTTTGATAAATACAATTGTATTTGCCTTCCGTTTCAGTATGGGAGGTAGGAAAACATTCATACACATATTAAATAATAATTTATTATTTATACCCCACCCATCTGGCTGGGTTTCCCCAGCCACTCTGGGCGGCTTCCAACAGAAATATTAAAATACACTAATTTCTTAAAGATTAAAAGCTTCCCTAAACAGGGCTGCCTTCAGAAAGAAAGATTGAAAGCTGTTATACAATAAGGACTTAAAGCTTATTGGATGACTTTGGCCCAGCCACTCATTCAGGGCAAAATTGCCAATTTTATTTTCCCAAACTTGGGTTGTATCCAGTGCTAATCCTAATTTCATTAGACCCACTGGATTTAATACAAATAAAAATACTAATTTACGTCCATTCATTTCAATGCATGTACCTTCTAAGTAAAACCTAGTTTAATTTTTTAAGCCCTTATGGAAATTTGTCAGCATTTTAGTTTGCATTTATTCTAACAGACATATTTTATAAGCATTTTTGCCGATATAACCTACACGTGTTGAAAATATATATTAATAGTTACTAAACTTTTTATTGTAACAAATGTAATGTATTCAAATAGCTAGGTTTACAAGGTTTACAAATCCCAGCATGCATTATCAGGGCAATATTATGTAATTGCATTTGACTCAAAGTGTGACGACAGGTACTGCGGAAATAGTTGGAGAACTAGTAAAAATCTCACTGCCTAATTTTGCAGTGATAGAATATGAGGTGAGCCATAAAACCATGTTAAACATCTGATCTAAATTGTGTTTGACTAGTATACTTTGGAAACTGTCAACCATTATTCACACATTAGTGGCAGTTCTAACGGTATTAAGCCTGACTCATAAATATGCAGTAATGACATTTTAAGCTTTTCCCCTGGCTGTGGAAAGAGACTCAGGCAGCCCAATCCTATGAATGCTTGCACTGAAGGATGCTCCAAGGGAAATTAAACCCAAATAAGCATTCATAGGATTGCATGTATAGGATGGCATGTTACCAAATAATATAGACAAGTGGGAGGACCTGCAACAAAATATTGCAGTGTAGACAGCTCCTGCTCCAGCCCACTTTGTATTTATTCAGAGTGCTCCATTCCATTCCACCTCATCTTGGTTTTCCCTCCCTTAGTACAGAACATGCTGAGACCACTAAGCAGGCTCAGTCCTGATGGTGGAATTTACGATTTCTCCCCAAATATTTTTTTCTACTTCTTCAAATCCTCAGAGCAGGGTCAGGGCCAATTCTGGGAGTGTGTATGAGGTGGGGGTCATCATTCGGTCTAGGCCTTATGCTCAAAAGGGGCTTCAAATGTAGACATGTCTTAATTTTTTGGTGTTCGGTATATTTTGCCAGTTATTTTTATGAACATCAGACCAAAATGTGGCACACACACTATCAGCTAGAAAAGTCGTTAAATAAAAAAATAAAAACCCAAATTAACATTTATTTGAAGGGGTACCATTTCTTTGTTTTCGTGTGTTGTCATTTGTAATTTTTAGAGATCTCAAAGGTTGGACATGGCCAAGTCCACTCTGAACCTCTGAGAGGGCCTGCTATTAGTAAGTATGATTTGCACCTCAGTTTAGGTTCCTCTGAAATGGGGAACTGGTGGGAGCTGATCTCTGCAATCTCTCTACAATCATTCTCTCTCTCTCTACTAAATAAATAGACCTACATATATGATCAGCTTGGATTTATATTCAAGGAAGCAAACTATAAAGATATGGCTGAATGAATTATGTTCAAAATGGGTGGCAGGGCCAATGTAACTAATATTAAGCACAACACATTTCAGGAGGTTTGGTGGTCCATTGGAAGTTGCTTGGTGCAAATCTGATTCTGAGACCAGGAAAACAAAATATACGGCCATTTTACTGTACTGTCTTCATTCTTCATCAACCTGGTGCCTTCCAGATGCTTTGGATTACAACTCCCATCAGCCCCAGCTGAAAGGCTCCAGGTTGGTGAAGCCTGTCTTAATTCAAAGAACAGTCCACATTGCTGTCCAGACATAAGCTTCCACTATATATGGGATTCCTCGTTCACTTCAGTGATAGTAACAGCAGCTTAGTACCTGTACCTGAGACCCAGTGAGCTCAAATAGCCATTGTCCTGGGGCTCAGTTTATGTACCGTACCAATTTCTGGTGCATATATCAAATATGTACCTCTTGGTAAAGAAACAGTTCACAACCAAGAAGCTAAGCAAATCATTTCCCTCTAGCTGACACTTAAATGTTTAGTATGTTTTTAAGAGAGAGCAACAAGAGATTTCTAATCGGGGGGAAAACTTGCTCTATTAATCTGCAGTTTTATGAGCTAAATTATTACTGCTGCATGCTATTATAATGATTTGGAAATGCCTCGCTGCTACTGTAAACTGCCTACCAAGGCTTCATGTCAGTGAGAAGTTGCAAAGGTACAATTACAATAAGTGTAAATGGAGGCACTAGGACTAATTTACAAAGGTACTCTAGTCATGCTTGTAGCGCCCTGTCACATTCGTGACCAGATTTCCATCTGACCTTATGCACAGTAGATTCTAGGTTAACTTTAATGTTTTTGGCATATAAGAAATATTCCTCTTTAAAGTTTTATAACCCTCAGAGCTCGAAATTCTCTCCTCATATGTTTTTAACATCAGTCTTGTGTATAATTTGGAGAATGGATTCATAAAACCTGGGAAACCCATCTGGCTGTAAACTTTCCCCTGCTGGCTCACCTCTGCTCCTTTTGCTGGCGGAATTTAAATATGAAAAGATGGCTCCAGCTCCAATGTCATTTCAGAACTCCTTCTATCAACTTAGGTTTCCTGCTTTCTCCCCCCAACACAACAAACTTTCATTGTTTGCTTTGCAAGGCAGCATTAACATCCCAAAGGCAAATGTCTATATATTTTGTGCATCTGTTGGCTGGACTGCTGGGCTCCAGGATTTTCTGAGCTCTTGGTCTCCCCACCCCCATTTGGGTCCCCTAACCTGTAAGGGGCAGGATGTACAAACTGAGAATGCTCTTAGTTCTCATCTAATCTCCTTGAATAGACTGTGCTAAAGGGAAATAGCAGCACCGTCAGGGCAGTGGGCCCACTGCTTCTCTTTTGGCACTCTGGCAAATGCTCGACCTTACTCCATCCTCTGGAGCAAAAATGGCTTACCCATTGGAATGGAGCCACAACACTAGCTTCTTGGCAGTGGGGGTCACTGCCACTTACCAATCCCTCTCCTGTCCAGTAAATGGCAGCGAGCCCTCTGCTGAGAAGCTAGCATTGTGGTTCTACCCTACCAGGAAAGCTTATTTTGCTCTGGAGTCAGCCTCTGTGGCACATTTTCTAGCGTTGCATTGGGACAAAAATCCACACACCATTCTAGAAATCTTAGAATGCCCTGAAAGAACTTCCTTGATGTTTTTTTTCTTTGCTTCAGATGACAAATAAATAGCCAAACCAATTCTCCCTGTTGTTTTCTATTTTAAATCTGAAGCTAGTGTTTGCTTTGTTTGAGCAGATGAACAGAAGTTACAATATCTTGTTGTTTTAGGATATAAGATCATGAAAGATAAGATTCTCGTGAACAAATGTATCATTGATCAGAGCTGGTGCAGAGCACTGAATGAGTAGGGAAGTCTCTGGTTCAAAAAACGTTTGAAGGCTTGAAATGAGCTATAAGGAATTCTATGTTTAATTTATTACATATACCTTTCCATGAAGGGACTGGGAGTAGCATGGTAGCCTCACACAAATCATATGAAGCAGCCTGGGCAGGAAGATAATATAGAGCCAAATAAATTATCCACAGGCACTTTGGGAGACTCTGACAACAAGGCAAAGGTTCTGAGGAACTGAAGTCCCCTTCTCCAGTAGGATAAGCCTAAAAAATGAGCTAAGCCTTAAAAAGCCTTTAAAAGCCCCATTCCCCAGTAGGATAAGCCTAAAAACCAGCCTAACAAGCCCATATTTTAGAGATCTTTAAAGACCATTACAATTATGAAGCTAGATTGTTAGGGTCTTGGGCCCTAACAATCCAGCATTTTGCACTCACATGGTGGCTGTCTGCCTACTAGGCAGACGTTGTGGCTGGGTGCTCTGTGAAATGACTTTCTATTTTAGGGATCAAGCTCATTCCGATAAGGTGGCTTGCCCAAAAAGAGTGAGAGATGAAGAGAGGTGTGCAGAGAAGCCATTTTAAGCCCTATGATTGCTGCTCCTTTGTTGTTATGTAGAATGAAGGTTTGGAGGCAGGAGGGTTTCATACTGTGGAAGAGGAAACAGCTTCCTTGAGAGGAACTTGTAGCCCTCCAGATTATGTTGTCCTCCAGCATAGCCAATGGGGATTCTGGTAATAGAGATGCAATCATAAGGAACATAGAGAGATGGGTGTGTTATGGGTGTGTTGACGGTATGGTGACTTGTCTGTCTAGTGTTCAATGAATATGGACATAATGTGCTGTGGGAACAGCCTGATAACAAAAGCAGGGTAGGAATCAGTGACTGTGGTATATGTTGACACCCACAACACCACGACAGACATTATTGAGGTCCTGAAAGAAAAAATGGAGTTGCTTTATAAGGCAAAGTTCAGAATCTCCAAGGTAGTATCTAAAGAAATGCTACCTGTTGGACCCTGTTCCATACATGCACAGGGTCACCCCGAAATGCAGAGCTGTAGGGTCTCAATGTATAGAGGAGATGGTGGTATTGGGAGGGAAGATTAGATAAAGAAGACAATGGGCAAAAAAGCCTATACAAAATAATATATACTTCCATACACATTTCTATTATTTGCAATGAGCCTTCTGCTTATCTCTAGTGACTAAGGCTGCAGTCTTATATCCATTTACCTGAAATATGTCCTACTGTGCTCAAAAGAGCTTACTTTACTTCTGAGTATAGGGTTGTGCTGTAAGCATACAGGAAGTTGCATATACTGTAGAAGCATTTTGGAAATGAATGCAGAAGCCTCTATTCATGTCTGTGGAACCTGTACATGAGGACTTCAGGGTGAATTGTGCCCTCTAAATTCATGCACAAATAGTAGTCTTCCCATAGCTGAGAAGTAGCTTCTTTTTCCTGATGTGGGCTGCAAGACCTACTGAACTCAAAATGAGTAGACATGAGTTGGATTGCACTGTAAGTATTCCACGGGAATCAAAGCTTTCAAATTCTTACATAATCATGCTTTGGCCCAGGAAAATATATTATCACCATATATGTTTTCATCTCTTTTCTTTTTCCAGAGCAAACATGAGCTGCGTATTAGCCAATCTAGTAAGTATCATTTCTACAGAACATTTGAGTGTATGTGTATTAAACACTTAATTCATACATGATTCCAGCATTTCAATTTCCTATGCACTATCTTCCATCAAAGCTAGCTTAAATACCACAGTTTTCCCCAGGCTCCTTTCAGGTAATTGACTGGCTAGTTACACCAACATATATTATCTGCATTATGCCTCCAACCAAGCATTCTGATCTAAAGTTTAGGCAATGGATTCCCAGAGGTTCTTCCTTCCAACAGGCCTGCTATTCCCTTTAGTATAGGGGTTCCCAAACTATGGTCCAGGGACTAGCAGTGGTCCATGAGTTTCAATCAGGTGGTCCTTGGCATGTCTGTGAAGAACACTCAGGTACAGAATTCTATGGAATTCAAATTCTAATACAATAAAATAGAATATAAGATGTAAAAGAAGCAAATCAAATACTGGCATATTTTCAAGCTTTCCCTTTCTGACACCATACTTTTCAATGCACCAGACTCCTAAAGGTAAAGGTAAAGGAACCCCTGACCATTAGGTCCAGTCGTGACCGACTCTGAGGTTGCGGCGCTCATCTCACATTATTGGCCAAGGGAGCCGACGTACAGCTTCCAGGTCATGTGGCCAGCATGACAAAGCCGCTTCTGGCAAACCAGAGCAGCACACGGAAACACCATTTACCTTCCCGCTGTAGCAGTACCTATTTATCTACTTGCACTTTGCCGTGCTTTTGAACTGCTAGGTTGGCAGGAGCTGGAACCGAGCAACAGGAGCTCACCCTGTCTTAGGGATTCGAACCGCCGACCTTCTGATGGGCAAGCTGTAGGCTTGGTGGTTTAACCCACAGCGCCACCTGCGTCCCGCACCACACTCCTAATTCATATGGAAATTGTCTGTATGGAAATGGCACACACCCTTCCACACACTGTCTCCCTAAGGCCTATGATGACCATCACTCTTACCTTCAAAACGAAGAAAGTTAAAATGTTAGAGTTAAAAGCAAACCCATGAAAGATGCTACTTAAACTGAGGAGGGTGTAGATTCTACAGTCTGGCTACATACCAACGAAAAGGGGGGGCAGAAGAACTTGCTAGCAGCAAAACCTAACTAAGTAATGTGTTATTGATTTGGATAATGGCTTAGATCTAAAACATAATCCAAGTCTACAACAGGGGCCCAAATGCTACATGAAAAAGGTTCCAACAGGGAGTCTTTTATTTATTGTCTAAATGTATAGCAATACTTTCCCCAGCTTAAGGGAAAGCTCATAATGCCCAGATCTGGGCTCTTTAACCCTAAAAAGATTAAATAGGTATAATGATAATAATTTTATTATCTATACCCCAGCCATCTGGCTGCATATAGTTGCATATAGTTCCATGTGTACTTATAAAACAAGAAGTAATTAAGAGGGCAACCCTGTACATGGCTAAGTCCTTTGAATTCAACGGAACTTATTTTTTATTTTATTATTTATTGAACTTATATCCCACCCTTTCTCCCAAATGAGTCCAGGTTAGCAAACACATCTACATTTTTCAAGCATTCTAAAAAACAGTTAGAGTTAAAAACATGATTCATTTGGTGATATCAGGGTTGCCAATAACAGTATTCTTCAAAACCATCAAATAAATGCATGTGTGAACAGAAATGTATTCAGATTCTTCCTGAAAACCAACAGCATTCCACAAACGGGGAACTACCACTGAAAAAGCCCTGTCACAGATCACCCCAGTGCTGGCACCAGCAACAAGGCTTCACCTGCAGATTGTGGAATCCAAGATGGTTGATACTGGGGAAGGCAATATTTTAGTTGACAGCATGTGTTGGTTATTTCTGAATGCAGAGCCCAGAGCCCACCCTTAGGCTCAAAGAAGGCAATATTGGTTCAAACTGGTATTTCATGAGTAGAGCAGTCCTGTGTGTATTTAATGAGTTTAATGGGCTTTACTCCCCAAAAGTATATGTATCAAGCGCTGTAACCTAAGATACAGTTAAACAGCTGAAAGGGGCAGGGGGGAGCATAGGCATCTACTAGCCCAACTAGCCCAAGTAATAAATATTTTAGAAAATAGAAAAAAAATGGAAAATATTTGCCACCACTGCACAGTATTAATATTAACTAAAATTTAATATTGATTTTTTTTATTTAAAAAAAGCCATGATGGACTTGAAAGAAGGGACATGCAATCTGAGCAATAAGACATAGATAGATAGATTCTTTATTGCGGCTAAAAGCCCACACAAGCGAAATACATCAAACACAAAAGGCAAAAAAACCTGCATTTCAGAAACACAACAAAGTCAAACAAAGACAGCATCTCTATAAAAGTTACACCACAGCCGATAAGACATAATTTTCTCAAGTTTCTAATGCCCTCCCATATCTGGGATGGAGTATAAGGTTGAACACATTTGTATTTAAATATAAGCCACGCTTTCAAAAAAATACTCAAACCACAACACACCCATCCTTCAAAATCCACGCATCTCCGAATTTTGCAATTCAGTTCTCCAGCCAACAATGTACACACTAAGATAAAGTGTGCATAAAAAGTGCATGTACTAGTGAAAATTACATACAAAAATGCATTATATGACAAGATAACGCTTTACATAAATGTGTATATTAGGCAAACCACACAAATATGTGTTTAGTAGGGGGAAATAGCACTAAAATGCTGGTGATTTTTCGTCTGGAGTTTTTTAAGGCTCACAAATTGCTGCAGAATTTTGGGAGAACTGAATTTTTAGACTGGAAAAATGAGAAACAGAGAGGCTCAAAATTCATCTACCTACAGTCTCATAACCCATCAGCAACCTCAAAAGTAAAATAAAAAACAAAAACTCACCCTTCTTTGATTATTTTTAATGCAACTTCTTTTCTCATTAATTGACAGAGAATGGCTTTTAAAAGTGGAATCATTTTTTTCACAGAGCAATAGCATTCTTTTCACAACACCCACACAATGGAGTGGCAAGGAAACCGATTGTGGAGAAAGGTATACATATGTCTGTTTATGTTTTAACAGAATATCTATTCTGTGACCTCTGTGACTGCCATGAGGCCTTATATCCATGATGGTTAAAAGCTTGTTAGCAGTGGTTGCTAGGTGACAGGTTCCAAAGGAGGAGAGTGACTGCTTCAAGACTTGGTAGGTGGGGCTCAGGAAGATTTCATTCACAATGACTGCAGGCTCTAGTTAGCTGGACAGTTAACAGTCAGTTGCAGGGGATCAATAGTCACTGAAAGAGGAGATGGGAAGGAAATTGGCTGGGGTGGGGTAGGAATATTAGGAAAAATGGCTTGAGGGAAAAGCCATTTGGTGGCTAGAGTCAGTACCAATGGCTCTTGGGTCTGTGGAATCTGCCATATAACACCTTAAGTCTCCAATACAGTGGTACCTCTGGTTAAGAACTTATTTCATTCCGGAGGTCTGTTCTTAACCTGAAACTGTTCTTAACCTGAAGCACCACTTTAGCTAATGGGGCCTCCTGCTGCCGCCATTCCATGATTTCTGTTCTCATCCTGAAGCAAAGTTCTCAACCTGAGGTACTATTTCTGGGTTAGCGGAGTTTGTAATCTGATGCGTTTTGTAACCTGAAGCGTTTGTAACCCGAGGTACCACTGTATGTGTATCTGTTCTCTCCATGTGTATAGAAAATCATCACAATAAAGGAGCCCATCTCACATCCAAGTCTAACCATGTTACTAGCAGGTTGTAAAGTCTTCTGAGGGAATCGGTGGGAGCGAAGGAATTAAAGATAGGTCCTTATGGATGTAGACAAGTGAGGATGAGGACAGGGATTCCAGATGGGGATGAGTAAAGTATCTCTGCACAACCTTGAAAGCTCTTCCTCATATCATTCTTTCTTGGTATTCCATCATTATAGCCTTCCATTCTCACAGCATCCATCCCTTTGCCTCCGCTTCTGCTTCTCTCCAGCCACAGCTCAAAGCAAGACTGTACGTGGCTCCCTCTTTCCAGCTAACTCACTGGTTCTCCTCCTCCTAGCTTAAGCCTTCTGGTAAAGCACCGAGCCAATTCAAAAGCAAATTGGTAGGGAAACGAGGCCAATCTGTTCCGAAAACCTCAATTGAGGCGACACGAAAGCTCAAGAATGAAATACTTGCTGTGTACTATAAACTTCAGCATAGTTGTGTCCTGAAGGCATTCTTCATTTCCAAGCCACAGTTCCAAAAATACATAGACAAATGAGAGAATTTGGAGGGAAAGGGACACAGAGGGTGAGCTGTGGCCTGTAATGACTAGCTGAGGAAGAGGGAACTGTAGCAGAACACATATAATTTGATTGACACTGGGAAAATGTTTGCTAATTAAATGCCTATATATTCCCACTACTGTAGTTTCCTTCCAGGAAACTATTTAGTGTGACCCTTCTGTGACACCGTGTCTGATTTAAAAGGACATCTGTCCCACGGCTATTCCTACCCGCACTTGCAGTGATTGTGAAGGATGCAGACACTTCCAGGAAGTAAGCAAAAAATAACTTTATTATATAAAGAAACTTAATAACGATAGTACAATTATTATTTGCCTTACTTCTGAGTATTGTTGTTTCACCCTTTTCACCACTCCCTTACTCTCACACACATCCATTTTCCACTTCTTAATTGGGGATGGATGAATCTGTCAAGTATGATTTCTCTGTTACTTATTTTCCAGTGTTAAGTTCAGTTCACTACATTTCCGCATCTGATTGTGTGTGTGTGTTTTTAACTCCACATGAACATCCATATGCACATTTCTAATATATGCATTTTTAAACAAAATATTGCTGTTTTTGCAAGCAATTTTCCTTTGATAGAATGCCTGTTCCTCTGTGTGTTTTACTAATATGCATTTCTGTATGCATTCTCTGGTTTGAGAACTGCATCGCAAAATTCAGAGAAATGTGAATTTCAATCGAAGGTTGGATTTCGGTTCACCAATTGGTTCTGGAACTGTGAATTTGGTAGATTTGCATTAAATTGCATACTGAAGAAATTTATCCACCATCACTATTCTTACTGAGTGTAGCTTCCTATCCCTTGTCACAGACTCTAGTATACCTGGCCCCTTCTGACATGACAACTTCTAACCTGATGACATAGAAGTGCCTGCTCAGTTTCTCACTTGACTTGTACCTTGTCCATCTTACAGGTACTCATGCTATGGCAAAGCAGTGTGGGGATTCATCTCACAGGATATAGTTTGGAAAATGAAAAGCAGAATACAGTTTGCAATGATGACATAAAAACACATTACACCCTAAAATTGATGACTTTATTAAGGTAAAATGTCAGTACAGTATGATGGAATTTTAATTCACCCAAATCCTGGAACACGAGAATGCTATAGAGTAATGATTAAAATATGCCTGTGTCTGGTCCTGGAAAGAAATTGCATTTTGAGTTATACATGTGTATCATTTAATAGAAGGGAGAAAAAATGTTTAATAATAAAGTGGTGCTAAGCTGCACTATGCCAACTAGACTTCAGAAAGTATATGAAAACTGGAATGACATCACTTGGCTTTCCATAGGAGAGTATGAATGAGCCAAAACAAGAGAATTTAAATTAAGACCATGAATGCCTTGGGAGATCCAGCATATGTCCAGGGGAAGAAGAAGAAAAAGAAAGAGCTTTTAGGTGCGCCTGTGTACTGACAGCCAACTTTTTTACAATGTGAGGACGCCATATGGTATGCAGTCAATAAAACATAAGCCTTACTAATTTTTAATTTTTTAAAAAAAACATTACCTGAATGTTTCAGACTTTCCCAGGTTAAGGCCAAAAAGGCTGACTATGATCATCTCACCTGATTGACACACACTCATAAAATTTTGGCTGCTGGGTTCTTGGAGCAAATGTGAGAGAACAGATCATTCCATTATTGCACTGTGAGTCTTATGCACTCCCTCTATAACATCTGGCGTTAGTGAAGATATACTGAGTTAGGGTGACCTTTGGTCCAGGAAAGTTGTTCTGGAACTATAAAGATGGGCTCATCTCGATTTACAGACTCCAGAGAGTAGCACCCCAACCCAACAAGAAAAGCTGGGTATTTGCATCACTAACAGACTTTTGCCACTGCTGTGGTTGAACTTGATGAAATTCAATACGCAACCACAGGTCTTATTATTTGGATGCCTGGAAGATGGAAGAACTTACTATGGTAAAATTGCTTTTCCATCTGTGTGCTTTGTGTAAATCTTGAGCTTCAGTCATTAAAGCACTCTCAAGTTCCCGAATCTGGGTGAGGTGAAATTACATTACACCACACTGACATTTTACCTTTTACCTTCCAAATGCAAGTATGGATACACCATGTTTACCCCCTAACTCAAACAGGTAACAGTGACCAGTATAGTGCAATAAGCAGGAGCTCTCGAACATCAGTACCTCTGGCCTTGTACTTACAATGCAGACCCAATGCAGAAATATTATCTATGCCATACTGCAGCTCGAAAGACATTGATCAAAATTAGTAGAAGTATAAATATACTTCTTTGCACCCTGCAAATTGTCATTTTATTCACACCCCAAAAGTCAGTTATCTAAGACAGACGACAGACTTTCCAGAATCTTTGATTTCATAAGCAGACATATAGGACCATATATATATGGACTCATCCTATTTCAGTCTTTTTAAAAAAATATTGCAATACAGTGGTGCATCTGGTTGCGAATGGGATCCGTTCCGGAGGCCCATTCACAACATGAAAAGGCTGCATCCTGAAGCGCCGCATCCACAATTCGGCACTTCTGTGCATGCGCAAAGCGCAATTTAGTGCTTCTGCGCATGCACCAAACCCTGAAGTAACCCGTTCCGGGACTTCCGGGTTGGGTGCGTCCGTAACCTGAAAAGACATAACCCGCAGCGGACGTAACATGAGGTATGACTGTAGAGGATTCCTTTGTGGCTGTTTTTTAACAGTACAAAAATGGGATTTTTAATCCTGCCATATACGTTCAATTAAATATCTCCAGGATTAAGCTGCTTTTCCTGACTGCTGTGCCATAGCTGTGACCTCTCCACCCTGTAAATCGGTCTCACAAATTGCACTGGATAATATCAGACTGTATCATCCGGAACAGTTTTGGAATTAAGACAGAAAGTTACTGTCAGCAATATGCTGGATCTTGCTGTGATTCATTCATTCGAAGGCCATCCTTTGACAGTTACAGAGCACAATGGTGAAAATTGGGGGGGGGGGAGAAGCAATGCCATCAGATTTCAAAATGGCAAATGATGCACACACGTTAAGGGAATCTAACACAGGGCCATCCATCAGAAATATTAAAATAAATAAAATAAGAACACAGCCAAAAAATAGGAAAGGCTAAGAAAACTTCCTTAGGCAGCAAACCTAACCTTACCTACTTACTTAGGTGTGAGCCCCATTGAATTTAATCAGATCTAAATGTAGAGAAATTTGATTCAGGTCACATTTAAAGGAGACCCTACCTAATTTATACTTTCTGAAGACATACACCTACTGAAACACAGCTGTCCTTTGAAAGTTGCACTTCTCTGAATTTTGCAAAGCAGTTCGCTGGCCAAGAAATGTATTCAAAAATGCATCTAATAGAGTAAAGTATGTATAAAGATGCATATATTACCGAGAACACCACACAACAATGCATTATATTAGGGGAAATGTGTATATCAGGAAAAATTAACACTGAAATGCTTATAAATTTTCATGAGGTCTTTTTTAAACACACACACACACACACACACACACACACACACACACACTGATGTAGAAATGTGGAAAAATGAACTTGAAAATGGAAAGTAAGAATCTGAGAGAATGCAGGGTGACACAACACCCCAGCATAACATTTTCTGATGAGACACTTTTTGAACTGGATGGAGTGTACTTGTTGGTTGCAGGCAACAAACTCTACTTGCAGGACAGAGCTACGGAATGTTTGCAGGTGTGAGTGGTTTGGTAGTGAGCCATCCCTGACAGGGGCCAGTTTGAATGGCAGATAAAGGCACTAGGCTCCAGCCTTAGTTAAGCAGGTACCCTTTTAAAGGGGTTCAGGAGGGGTGACTCAGTCCAGGAGTCCACATGGGGACCAATGGGCCAAAACACCTATCCCCAAGGTGGCCTTTGTGGGATCGTGGCACCTCCCCCATGTTGGGGGAGCCAGCATGTGGTCTCCCTGATTATACATGCCCAGTACCTTAGCCAAACCTACTCTCATCTGCAATCAGTAAAGCTGGGGCCTAATTCGACCAATGCCAATATCATGTGTTCATTTCCTTGGTCTGCCCTGTGCTGGGCTGTGGATATCATGCACCTGTGTGTTGGGGGGGGGTGTGCCATCAACAGCTCACTGGCAGTCTCCACCACTCCTCCTCAACTGCCCAGTCCCTGACACTATGATGGCAAGGAGAAAGAAAAAGGAAAGCAAATGGCAGAAGTTCTTGCAAGCAAGAAACTTCAACCCTTAGTATGCAGTCTCATTGAATAGGATTGGCATTATGTCTGAGAAAGCAGGCATTGCCTGTCTGTAAATAAGGTAAAATGAGATAACTGAAGCAAACTTTTCTGCAGCGTATACTTTAAAGGAAGGCAGAATTCAAAATACAGCTCTACCAATCAAATGAATGTTGGGGAGGGGTGTATTGCATTTTATCAGTTGTTTGTGCCAAACACGAAGATGCAAGGCAGACCTTTTTGAGGCAAGGGGCCATAACTCACTGATAGACCAACCACTTTGCCAACTTTTTCAGGTAAAGTTGGGAAAGGCCCCGACTGGAAAACATGGAGAGCTCTTGCCAGTCAGTGTGGACAAGACTGAGCCTGATTTGACCACCTGTCTGACACAATACAAGGCAGCTCTGTGTTCCTATTCTAATGCTACCTCCTCAAAAATATTCCTACATCAAAAAGACTAGCATGTAAGAAATAAGAGTGAGTCATAACCCTTCTTCCCACTTCCAGTTTTCAATGTTGAAGGTTTTTTAGATAGATGATAGATGATAGATAGATAGATAGATGATAGATAGATAGATATAGATAGATAGATAGATAGATAGATAGATAGATAGATAGATAGATAGAAAAATAGATAGAGATGATAGATAGATAGATGATAGATAGATAGATGATAGATAGATGGTGGAGAAAGAAAGAAAGAAAGAAAGAAAGAAAGAAAGAAAGAAAGAAAGAAAGAAAGAAAGAGAAAGAAAGAGTTGTATGGATGGATATTCTCATGTGAGCCACCATCTGCATGTTGATATATTACAGCCCAAACACAGGTTTACCCTCAAGGAAAGCTAGGGTTACTTTGGCTATGTAACGGGGATTAGTAGATGCTGTCTGTGTCAGCAATTTGGTCAGTGAATCTGATTAGATGACAGATGGAACTGTTCAGTCCTGGAAAGTTTTGACTCACCCAGATGGGTGGAGTAAGTGTTCTCCTGCCAAACCTGCCTATAGTCAGCTGTTGTAGATAATTAGTGGTTATACAAGTTACTTTCCCTTCTCCTTCAGCTTAGCAATCATACTTTTGTTGTTAAATTTCCTTACACAATTGCATCATCATTATTTTTTGAGAAACACAGTGAGCTGTGGACACTGTTGAGCCTCTGAGATGTTTCAAGTGTGTGTTCTTTCTCCACTTCCTTCACAGTCTCTTCTGGAGTCCCTCACTAAACCTCTTCACAGTCCATCAAAGACTTCCAGATTTATTTTCCCTTCAGCTAGGACCTTCTAGTCCAGGCATCCCCAACCTTTGGCCCTCCAGATGTTTTGGCCTACAACTCCCATGATCCCTAGCTAACAGGACCAGTGGTCAGGGATGATGGGAATTGTAGTCCAAAACATCTGGAGGGCCAAAGGTTGGGGATTCCTGCTCTAGTCACTCAGTTGGCTTCTGTGGGAATTCCAAGCTCCCATTGGCTTATAATTATGGACCAATATATTTGAATAGAATGTCCATCAAATAACCATTCATAAACTGACCACTTTGGGATGCTACTGCTCTTACATAAAAATGGAAACCCAGCTTGAGCACTTAGCAACAGTGAGAAACTGTGGTGGTTTAACTGCCACTAGGCCAACAGCTAGCAGACTTTGTCTGCTTTGGATCTTCCCACTGGTTCGAGACAGGTGTGAAACACAAGGTTTTCCTTCTTCTCACAGTTAACTATTTACATTCCGATCAGCAGTGGTGGTTGGTGCATATTGGGACTGGAATGGCAGAAGTCACCTCCAGTAGGTGGAGCCAGAGCTAATGATGGACAGAACCCGTGCCGCACCCTGGACTGGATGTAAGTAAGAAGGCAAGCAAGTGAGGGCTGGCTCGGGCCAGACCGAGGTTGGTGGGGCAGCACCCCATTCACCCCATTGAAAAACATCCAATACTGATCAGTGTTTAAATCATTAAAATATTCCTACAATAAAACTCAACCTTGTGGTTTCTCCACACACACCTACTGACTGTGGCTACTCTAGCTCTGAAAGAACCTACTCCTTTGGTTTTGACCCGACCTGATGATTAATTTCTGGTATCTCTTGAGAACATCCTAGCATTGACTGCAATTTGGCCATTTACAAACTATGATGGAAGGTCCATATCTAGAAATTCATTTATCAACAAAAGCAGGCAATAGGAATTAATCATAATTATTAAAAGATGCTTCATTGTGTTAGGGTGGTTGATCCCCCCCTTGAGCTTGTATAAATATTCAAGATTATACGGATGAATGTTGCGTTGTATGTCATTTTCAATAATCTAAAACTTTTTAATTAACCTTTTTTTACCCAGCAGGAGAAGTACTTTGCAGTTCTGTTATAATTATCCCATTTACAGATTTTAATGGGAAACTGTGGAGGCAGTTTTCCATTGTTTGTGTAAAATTTTTACAGGAACTGTAGTATTCACTATATAATTATTGATTTACCCATTAGAACACAGGGGGTTTGAATGATAAAGAAGAGGGATAAATTTGGATAAGCCTGTGCTATGTCAATCTAGGAGCAGGCTCTTCCTTTGAAAACTACACAGACTCACAAAATCACCTTTTCAAAAGCTAGAAAATTAAGTGACAGATTTCGTTTTAGTTGAGGAATGGAAGAAAAATCAGACAAAGTTTTTGCATACATTAGGGAGCAGGGCTGGAATCCTGACAGTGTAATCTTATGCATTCCTACCCAGAAGCAAGTCCTATTAAGTTCAATGGGCTTCTTCCCAGGTAAATGTGTACAAGATTACAGCCTGAGGTGCTATTTAACATCAATATGAAACCGCTGAGAGCTGTCAGCAGGAGATTTGGAGTGAAGTGTCATCAATATGCAGGGGACACCAAGCTCTATCTCTCTTTTCCATCTGAATCAGAAGTGGTTAAGGTGTTGGACCAGTGCATGGATGTAGTGATGGCCTGGATGTGGGCATATAAATGGAAGCTGAAACCTGAAAACAAAGGAAGTATTATGTGTCCCATGTTCTCATATCTTAGAGTTGTTTTGCACAAGGTTGCACTCTCCCGAAAGCTGCCAGTCTGCAGCTTGGGGGTTGCTCCTGAATTCAACACTCACTGCCAATTCCAGGCCCGTTTGCACAGAAATGACTTAGCCATTGCTCTTCATGCTCTGGAAACTTCCAGATTAGATTGCTGCAGTGTGCTCTATGTGGGACTGCCCTTGAAGATGACTTTGAAACTTCAATTGGTCCAAAATGCAACAGTCCCTCTCCTCAAAAATGAAATGTAAAGTATGTTTGATTCTAATTCAGTACAGTTAGGGTCTTTGTTTACCCTTGACCATAACAAAACATAAAATAAAATAACAAAAATACATTAAACCAAACCAATCAGGCAGCAAACACACACAAAACGGAGCACCACAATGAAACAGCAGACCTATGCTAACTGAGCAACAGACATAGTGATTACCATCTACAAACTGTGAATCAAAGTATTTTGGGCTTCTTTTCCTGAAGTCACCAAAGCAAAAGGCGCAACCTTGCAAGAAATGACATTGTTGCTATTGGCCAGGACAAGCTCTCATTTCTGTTGGGACTAGTGTTTTTAATCTCACTGAAGAAGCTGTATTCTGGACATTCTCATAAATGGCACATGGGGAAATATGGAGAGGAATGCTTTCCTCTGCCTTTTCCCCACAAACACAATAATGCAGATTAAAAGAGACATTGCAATGCCAGCCATCTGTAATTGCCAAGGGCATTTGTTGGAAACTCAAGAAGGTTAAAGTGTGTTCCTTGCATCAAATTCTGACAGATCTGGTAAATAAATCTTAATTCAGAAAAAGAGTACCTCCAAATGTCACTGTCCTAAGCAACCTCACTTGGAAATAAGATGAAGTTGGAAAATATATATTTCTAAGACAGCAGTATAGGAATTGATATATCCCTAAGAGAACAATATGAAGCATTAACCATTTCTGATGGTTTTCTTAAAATAGAAGATGCCCAAATGCTTGGTCAGAATGACTTTTTCAAATTAAACAGGCATACATCCTGGAGTTGTGCACATATAATGGTGTAAAAGTGAAGTTTATAACAAATAAGTATTAGCTTTCACGCTTCAGTGTAGCTTACATTTCAGGCTGCAATCAGTACACCATAGAATCATTGTCCACCATTATTGCTCATTATTGTACCATAAGGTATATAGTTAGTCATTCTGGTATTGTATTTGCTTTAACAAATGCCTGCAAATCCAACATGGAAGGACATTGGGCGAGATCCAAAAGAGACCCATACCTTAAGTATAAGGGGAAAGTTTAATACATTGCTTCTCTAGCTTTGGGATTGATCTGGGTATCCAGTTGCATTGAGGATAGGAAGTGACTTTAGCCAAACAAATGAAGATTTCGTATTCAGATCTTCCTGCTCAACCAATGAAGGATTGAGAATGAAATGGGGGGGAGGTGTTTAGGAGGATGGGGATGTTGGGGGCAGGACTCCTCCCCAACATGTTCTGACTGAGTATCTGAATTTGGCTGACAATGGAAATTGCCCCCACAATCAGGACACTTCAGATGTCTTGGCTTAAAATAAGAACACTTCTGATGTGTAACCAATGCAACACAGACCCACATAGGCTGCTTGCAGTTTAGTGCTATTTTAATACAGTATGTAGAAATCCATAATTTGTTACAAAATGAATTATGTACTATAGTACCAGTAACTAAACAAGCTACACTAAAACTATACTACATTACACTATAGACATGCTATAGTAACTGAACTAGAACTAGCCATTAACTTTCCCTACTGTGTTCTTATGTATGATCTACTGGATTACGTCAACACTGAGTGAAACAGAGCTATGATTTAACAAACTTTGATAACATAGCTGTGAGCTGAAAGGCAATCATTAGTGAGAACTCCAACAGCTAGAAGATAAACTGGAGGTATTGTGCATCATAAACAGAAAATGAATTTGTGGTCTCATGGCATGCCTTAATGGAGACCAAGGATACTGCAGGGCCCATTACACTGACCTTGTTCAGATATTACAGTGCACAATCAGGTGAAACAATGTTTGAGGACTCATGTGCATCTCCATCTCCCCTCTGTCCTTCCTGCTCATGAGAAGACCTTGTTTTTCCATGGTTTGTTCAATCTTTGGGCAAACTGTGGTTAGTGCTAATCAGCCTGTCAGAAAAACAATGGTCTAAGACATGGTTTGCAAATCAGAGTCCAAGCAAACCCATAAAGAGAGGTAGGAATCCACTTCCGGTCTACTGCCAGTGCTGATCAGCGAGGAATCCTCGAGCTCCGAGGTTCCTGGCGCTGTGAGGGAGGGGGAGAGCCACGAGAGCAATGCAGTGCCCCCAAAAGAACCCCAGATTGAGCTTCCTGGGGGCATGAGAGCTCGGCTGCGCCCAAAGGTGACTTCTCTGCTCACCGGCAAGCTCTCCTTGAGAGCTCCGAGATAGAGCAGAGTTGCAGTTGTGTGCGCCATTTTTGAGTCTACTGCTACCCTCACAGAGCGAAGCTCCAAGCCAGCAGCGGAGAGCGGTGGATTTTTTTTTTTTAGGATTTGGAAGACATTGGACACCGTGAGTAACAGAAAGGATTAAAAAAAATTCAATTGGAAAGAATTGGCCATGGGAGGAGATTTAAGCAGGAAGTCAGTCTCCCCCATTGAGAGAACGGCGATGCAGCCAGAGAGTTTGACAGGGCTTTAATAACTTCCAAGGACTGGA
Organism: Zootoca vivipara; assembly: GCF_963506605.1. Lineage (NCBI taxonomy): Eukaryota > Metazoa > Chordata > Lepidosauria > Squamata > Lacertidae > Zootoca > Zootoca vivipara. The sequence continues at coordinate 27,108,944 of NC_083283.1, forward strand.
CTTAAAACCTTCCCCCTGAGGAAGGGTAGAGGGGAGAAGGATTGACTACAGTAAAATCCCTGCAAAATTATTTAAGTGGGACTAGTGAAAAACCCCCGGGAACTGGAGTCGGGTCCCTGGAGGGATCAGCCAGCCACCATTATGACATCACAGTAGGAAGGAATTTGTTTACCTCTTTGAGGCTGAGAACTGTTAACTTTGAATAGAGAGCAAATATAAGGCTGTGTACAAGAAGTTTGATAATGCTCTTTTCAGAAATGGACACAAGATTTTTAAAATATGAACAAGAATTAAAAATGAGAGTTGATAACCAGATCGGACGTAAACTTTTTTCCTGAGGTTTGGAAATACGAACAGCGCCACTTCCTGTAGTGTAATCTGTGCAGCTCCCATGGAATTTGAGATAAACAGGATATCAGTAGACACAACATCATCTGGTTCTTTAGACTGATTTTGGACGTGAGAGATGAATTGATACATCTGGGAGATCCGGAGTCCAGGGGAAGGGGGTAGAATTAGATAAATGTGGTTAAAGGTTATTACGATAGAAGAAATAATATTTGAATGTATGGAAAAATTTTGGGTATAAATTGTGAGGCTAAAGGAACAATTAGAGATGGATGGGGAAATAAAGTTAGATTTGGATTAATTAATGAATTATAGGTTGAGTAATGAATTATAGGTTGAGGATAGTCGATGTCTTTTCTTCTTTGAGCAGATTAGAATTGGTTGGGGGGGGAGGAAAAATTGTGTCAGAATGATTTAAGATGATAAAGGAAAATTGTTTAATTTAGATTTAATAAATGGACCCAGTGTGAGGGGAATCGAGGAAGTCCACAATGTCAAGTTAATGTAATGAATTGATATGGGTTTTTTTGTTTTGTTTTTTATTATGTTTTATTTTTGCTTTTTTGCTTTTTTTGTGTTGAAATGTTTGAAAATTAATAAATATTATTTGGGGGGGGGAAGAGAGAGGTAGGAATCCAGATGTGAAAGAGAAGACAGGAGAAGGAAGGAACTCATGAGCCAACAGTATTTCCAACTAAGTGATGCTGGCAAATGAACATTTCAAATAACCACTACAGTATTGTCTTGCCCACCTAAAATGAGCCACTTAGTCTAATCCCTACCACACTGTCTGTCTCATCTACATCCTTGTTAGATTCCCGCCTACGTGATTGAATCATGAATATTACGGGAATTTCACCAGTCATGTTCTATTAACTTAAGTTCAGTTGACAGCTGATGGATTTTATTGTTTTTTCACTTTAATGTGTACTTAGAAATGTTTTCATTTTTCTAACATTTTCTATCTCTAATACCAGACTCTAGGAAACAGCTTGGGAGATACCATGGGTAAATTATATTGCGATTAATTATCCCCTCATAACAGATTTTTTCTCTATTAAAAAAAATGCTGAAAGTTAAGGAAATGCTTTCTAAACAGAGAGCGTAACTGGTGGGTGTGGGGACTGCACTAAGCCTTCGATAGAAAATCCAAAACAATCACACTGAAAGACAAATAGACAGTTTATGGAAAGTAATAAAAATATCCTGCAGGGAACTGCTACCAGCACAAATATCCAGTGTCGAAGGAATTACTTATAAACACTAAGAGAAAGAGTGAGATGCATATAGTTCATTAAATAATGTTCTGTCTCGTGACAACAAGTTTAATGAAGATGTATGATAGAAACAGGAGGGGTGGGTGGGAATGTTCTACTGCAGCACTTTCTAATCCATGAAAGTATTACAGAGAAGAACTGATCTTACATACATAAACAGGTTTCTACATACATCAATAGGTTCTAAATAGGTTTTCTGCCTCCTTAATCATACCCAGAAGGTATTTCATTATTAGAACAATTCATTCGTCCGTTCATTTAATTTCTTCACCGCCCTTCCTCCAAGGATCACAAGGCAGTTTGCAGTATAAAAATACAAAAATGCATAACATAATAACAAACAAAACAATACCCTCCTAGTTTTCTATATAAAATTTAAAAATTAAGAAAATGTTTGACTCCTGAGGTCAAACATTATAAATATGATGAGGCTGACCATGTACTTTAGCAGCATATTTTAATACCAAACAGCATGGACATTTATTTTGTATCTCTTGAAGAAGTACTGTTTTGACCATATAGCATTCCTTCTAGAAAGCTAGACACTTGGGCCACTGTCTAGTAGACCTGACTCTGCATTGGATCGCCTTGAAGAAGGAAACCATTGCTTAGCCTCTTTACATATGGAGAGCCAAATAGGAATCCATTGATTTCACAATTATTCTCTGCCCCACCGCTTGCCCATTTTCTAAGCTGCTACCAATTGTGTAAAAAAAAAAAAGGCTAAATAGGATGCATGTCCATAGTTTTGGATAAATGGTCCTAGGTAGTTTAAATATTTTGAGTTGTATTCTACCTAATCAGAGCAGACTTACTTATATTCATTTTAGTGATTTCTATGGGTCCATGCCGAGTATAATTTAGGTAGACAAAAGCCCTTTAGTTGAAAGCAACATTTTTAATTTGTTATAGGACCCAAGGATGATGTACTCTTGATGATGAAATGCACTAAAGTTGATTTATATCCATTATTCAAATAAGTATTTTTCTTGATGATTAATATCAAAATGAAAATCATTATTTAAATTGTATTGATTTAAATCAACCTATCACGAAGTGCACTACGTACCTGAAAATATGGAAGATAATCTGTGCATAGATTCCAATGACTAAAAGCCAGAAGGACTTTGAGGGAATCTTCCCCTCCATTTTAAAGTTTAAAAGATTGCTCCATTTCTTTCTCAGTTCATATTGCTTTGTAACATCCCATAAATATCCGCAGAACACTCCAAACCTTTATATACATAATGTAAGACCAGTAATAGTTTCCTATAAAGTGACATCTTGAAAGGTCTGATCTGCTGGGTTTGGATTCAATATATAGAGACGTAATTAAAGTATTTGTTTTAAAGGTTCAAAAGTTTATGACATAACAAAGAAAACTTTTTGAAACAAAAATTATGGATATAAACAGTTCATTAACCAAGTATGTTTCACTGCAGCATTTACAGTCAAATTAAGGCGGCTTCAGCTGTGCAGACAAGTTGTCTGATCAAGTTAGCTTTAATGATAAGCAGAAATTAGATTCCCTTTGTGAATGGTTGGCACCCAGCTGCATCCAGCTATAAAAGAGTTATCAAAGAAAGCTTCCCATTAGTTTTAAAGTTAAAATGATTTTTAAAAGTAATCTTTCCAGCTCAACTGGCATCCTCTCAATAGCTACACAGTCTTTATGGGATAGGGGTGGAAATGTCACCACCATCCGTCAATGTGCTCTTCTCGTAATTTAAATAGATGCCGATCAAATAATCAGGCAGGAGAAACAGAGAAATGTTCTCTGGAGAGAACGGAGACGGGAGATTAATCTAATTCGCAGGCCTACTCTTTTCCAACATGCAAATGTCACATACTTTTTCAAAATGTTGCCTTGGGAGACAGGATATCGCAATACTGCAAATTTAGTTCACTCATAGTAGCTCCAGAGCGACACCTGAAGATAGATGGCAATCAAGGGGTATGAACCTGGAAGTGGGGGTGCCCTTTGTAATTCTTTGACTTAGAATGTGAACCTAGGAGAGTCATAATATTTGCCTTAAAAATGAGGCAAGCCATGGGTGCAGGTGGCAGATCCAGAGGCGTCCTCCTATTAGCAGTGCTGCCTGTGGCAGTGATGGGGTGGGGTGAGGCAAGGGGAGCTCTGGGTTGACAGTGGCAGGTCTCTGGGTATGCCTACAGAGCCATTACTATCAACCCAGGGCTTCTCTGGCCTTAGCACCATTTCACCCTGTCCATACAAGTGCATTAATGCTGCCCAAAGGACGCCACTACTTCCATCTTTCCCCCTGTGAGCTACCACCGAGTTAAACATTTTGAACCCCTGAATACTTGGACAATAACTCCTCTCTCCCACCCACTCACATACCAATCCACTTCCTTGGTTCTTGTTAACATCATAAGTTGTCCCTTTAGCATCAGCTACTGCTGATCCAACCATAGTGACAATGTTAGGGGCAGAGAAGAAGAGAGAGACCTCTGTTTCTGTCACTCTGTAACACCTGAAACACTAGGAAATAGAATTTCCCCAAGGCCCCTGTTCACATTTCAGGAGCCATGGCAAATGAAGAGGGACAAAGAGAGGGATGGAGAGAGAGGAGGGTGAGAGAAAGAGGAACAGAGGGGATGAAAAAGGGAAGGAGATTTCCCAGATTTCCTCCCTGCTACCACATCGACAGTGGAAAGGAGCTTTGGTGCTACTTTTTTACAATCAGCAGGCATCTTGCTGGAAGGTGCTTTGGCAATCGTAAGGGTCGTGCCAAAGCACCTCTAGGAGGCCATGTCTGCAGCCTCAGGAAATGGTGGCAGCAGCAGAAAAAAGCAGCAAGGTGCGTGGGGGGAGGAACAAGCGGGCGGGCAGGCAGGCAGTGGCAAGATGGTGGCGGGGGGGGAGGTGATGGTACGGCATACTGGCACTTGCCACCTCAAAAAAAAATAGCATGTTGTGTATCATCAACCAATATAGCTTACATCTTTTATTTTAGAACTGAATTCTAATTCCTAGTGACACCTAATACATTCACTATGGGAGATTATCCTGCAAACTGAGGTCCTAAAAGAAAGACATATCCCTATACAGTGGTACCTCGGTTTATGAACACAATTGGTTCCGGAAGTCTGTTCATAAACTGAAGCGTTCATAAACTGAAGCGAACTTTCCCATTGAAAGTAATGGAAAGTGGATTAATCTGTTCCAGACGGTCCACGGAGTACTTAAACTGAAGCATTCATAAACTTAAGCGAACTTTCCCATTGAAAGTAATGGAAAGTGGATTAATCCGTTCCAGACGGGTCCACGGAGTACTCAACCTGAAGCGTACTTAACCCGAAGCATGGGTGTAATTTGTTCTGGACGTTTGTTCATAAACTGAAGTGTCCATAAACTGAAGCAAACTTTCCCATTGAAAGTAATGGAAAGTGAATTAATCCGTTCCAGATGGGTCCGCGGCGTTCGTAAACTGAAAATTCATAAACCGAGGTGTTCATAAACCGAGGTTCCATTGTATTGGGTGCTAAAAGCAAACCTGTTTTCCTTTAGTAGCATATTAGCCATTTAAGCCTTTTGATAACAGGTGAAAAGAAACTACTACTTCAAGGCTACATGAGAGATCTATTTAAGGCTGTAACCCCATCAGTACTTAAATGTGAGTAAGGCCCACATATCTCTGTGGTACTTACTTCTGAGTAAAGATGCAACGTGTAAAGAAAAGCACACTATTTGAAAGGCATATTTCTCTCACAAACTTGATAATGTAGATAACACCCACCCTTATAATCCAAATACAAATATCCATGTACATTTACCGGGGCTGAATGAGGAAGTAAACAACCTTTCTGACTTATTTGTTCCTGTGCTTTGTCTTAATATTGTCCCCCCTACAAACTACCACTGTCACAGAAGTGCTATAACTGTCATAAGATGATAAATTAGATAGCAGAAAAGAAGGTGGATTCCTACATGGTGTGCAGCTCTGAGCAAATTAATATTAGTCTTCTCAGAAAATAATGCATGAAGGTGAAAAGCATACTTTTTTAAGAGAGAGAATATAAGTTTCAGGTTGTTATATTTTCCTATACTGCCCACCCACCCCCACAAAAAAGAATGAAGCAAAATGGAAATCAGATGGTTATGCTCCATTAATATTCTACAAACACAGTTAAACTTTCCAGCAAGTAAGGAAATTGGTGGAGATGAGAAGGAAGGAAAAGGGAGAGGAAGAGAATATTAATCAAACAAAATCAATATGAACATTAATATGAAAAGTTTATGCCACTTCAGAGTTTCCTGCCTTTACAGAACAGATCAATAAGCTGCAACGGAATATCTTACGATTATCAATAAAAAATAATCTAATATGAGATAGTGGCTTCAAACAGAAAAGCAATGGAAATTGGAGTATTTTTAAAATCCCTCAAAATGTGACAGCATAGCCTCTCATATAAATTGGTGCAGCTTTGCTAAAGAAAATTGGACTAGACAATCCACTGCGGCTATGTGTGTGCTGAAACTCCCCAAAGTCACCCCTGTGATGGCTCCTATTTTTTAACCATCAGCCTCTAAAATGTGCACCCTAGATGCATAGAAAAGAAAACGGGAAGAAATCAATCAATGTAAACACCAGGTAACCAAAGTTCTTTCCAACTGTGCTGATCCATAAAACGCAGCAGTGGTGTGGCAAATGAGCAGTAGAAATATACTTGCTAAATACTCATTAGCAGCATGTTCTTAGAATAAATGACAGTGTTAAGTCTAAAAGAAAATGAGATGTACATCACATTCTAGAAAAGAAAATGGAAAGAAAAGATGGCAGGTTTGGGAGGGTGTGGTATAATTCATATATTTATATTTATCATGATGAGTGTGTCTCTTGTGCCTGTGCAGCTCGTTTGTGTGGTGCTGTATCACACTTTAGCATTTTGTCCAAACGCAGCCACAATTTTCACATGAGGCTTCTGCACCACATTATTTTAAGGGGATAGTGGAGGGGCAGATGATGTCTTTACCAAGAAAGTTGCATGACCACCAGTTAAGTTTGAACTGAGCCAACGCAGTGGTGGACTTTGGACTTTCAAATTTCAGCAGCGTCCTGTGTGGCACTAAAATTTGCAGATATTAAAAGCAATATTTGCTAATGAAATAAACAAGGTGTTTAGAGTCCTGAGAAAGCATGTGCAAGTAAAGATGCTGTGAGACCTAAGACCTCAGTCAGTTAAAAGACCGGGTCACAAAGTAACACCCTCTCTTTTCTGAGAATGGGAGACTAAGGCGATTTCTATCTCTCACCAGTGAGTCAATGTGAGATTTAATTCCAGAATATGTCCATGTGATTTCAATGGTTGATGCTACAATTATATATTGTATACAAGAATGTCACTTATCAGGGAAAACAAGCAAACTAAGTAGCCAAAGGAAATTGTTTTCAGGGCCTTAAAGGAATGTAGACAAGCAGCTCCATTAATCCTACTCAGCATTTCCTCACTTAAATCAATGTGTGCCTTCCTGTTCGAATGCCTCATGTTCCTCCTATGAAGAAAATGGTAAACATCAACAAAGAACAGCCTTTGCCCTCCTCTAATCCTTTTAATGAATCATTTCATAGGTCAGAGGTATATGTTAGAACATGATAATCTTGTGGGAACATGTGCTTGGGGAGGAAGTGGTTTCTATAACAGACACTTCCATGTCTCCTTCCCCCCCTGAATGTCAGCCTGGGCACACACCCATCACCACTGCATTCTGGCATACATTCAAAGGCTAACATTATCTTTGAGACCTAACAGAAAGTAGATCCCTGCCCAGAAAATAAGTAGATAAATGTAGCATTTCAAAACTTTGATGATACAATTGTATCACAAGTTAAATTATCTGGGGTTTTCTTGGCGTGGGGGAGGGGCAGTTTAGTGCAACAAAGCAAATGCTTGACGTGCCATGTATATTATTTGTTCAGTGGGTACTGCTGATAGTATTTGGCAGCTGAAAATCTGATACATCAAAATAATCTCAAAGGATGGAGTTGGAATGGCAGAGGCAGCAACGGCCAAATTGGGGGTTTGGATCCAAACATCAGGCCTGCTTATTCCCCTCCATCCTGTCTTTGCACGATCTTACCAGAACCATCAACTGGTACAGTTTCTCTTCATATCATATATACTTTACATAACATGACTGAAAAATTGGGAAGCCATCCAGGGTACGACTTTCAGATACCCTCATATCTTAGGAACCTGTCTGTACCAACCTATCGGTATTTATTTACCAAAGCCAGACTATATGTATTTCCATCGGAAGTGCTAAATGGTAGACAGAGAGGGATCCCTTATCAGAATAGGCTTTGTTTATGTTCTCAGGACGTTGATTGCATGAAGCATATTTTACTGCATTGTGGGCAGTACGAGCAAGCAAGGGACCAACTGATCAAACCCCTACTGGCAAATCTGCTGGGGAAATCCGAAGCCTCCCATATTAAATGTCTTTTGGATGACAGGTCTAATGATATTACACTGGCCGTGCCAAAGTTTCTCTCGGAAGTTAAAAGAAACAAGGATCATCATGCTTGAGACAAAACAAAATGACTGCCTTGGTTCCTCTCTCTTTTGTGGTTGGCTGTCTTAACTGAATTTTGTTCTGAAATTGTTCAATGAGTCTTTGGACTACAACAACAACAATTTATTATTTATACCCCGTCCATCTGGCTGGGTTTCCCCAGGCACTCTGGGTGGCTTCCAACAGAAAAATAAAATACATCAAAAGCCTCCCTGAACAGGGCTGCCTTCAGACGTCTTCTAAAAATCTGGTAGCTGTTTTTCTCTTTGACATCTGATGGGAGGGCATTCCACAGGGCGGGCGCCACTACCAAGAAGGCCCTCTGCCTGGTTCCCTGCAACTTGGCTTCTCGCAACAAGGGAACCACCAGAAGGCCCTAGATGCTGGACCTCAGTGTCCGGGCAGAACGATGGGGGTGGAGATGCTCCTTTAGGTATACTGGACCAAGGCTATTTAATAATAATAAAGATTTATTATTATTATTATACATGTCTGTTCAAAATTAAGTTTAGGGCTTGTAAACACTTCTGCTTGCCCCATGCCTAGAAAGCACTGGTCCAAAGAGTTTCCCCCCTGCCCTGCTGCTTTCTCAGGGAAGACCTTCTCTTTAGTTTTAAACTGGAACAAGCAGCAATCCAAAGAAAACCCCATTGCTGTTTGCTCCAACTGAGCACTAAAGAGAGATTTTCCCCTGGGGGAAGCAGCACAACTAGGGAAAGTGTGGACAGGCCCTTAGTGGGAGCTATTTCTTGGGAAGTGGTTACAGGACTGCAGTCTTACTGTAATTTATCCCATTGTCTGCAACTTCTTAGTATAAAAGTGTACATTCATCTCATTATTATTAATTTTTTCCTATTTGTGGTCAGATTTAGATCAGCCAGTCTTAAACACAGCTGCATAGCAATAATGTTTCCCTGGAAACTTTGCAGATTTACTTTCAAGTGAAGTTGGGGTCAGGGTGTAAGTGAAAAATCTAGAGGGGGCTTTTGTTGCAGACTGTGTTAAATAATATGGCAACCTATTTATCTCGAGCATTTCTGCTTGGAATCTAGCACTCTTAATTCAAACTGCCACACTAGTCGAGCATCACCTCATGTGAATGTGCTCTAGTGACACCTAGTGAAGAAGTGCACAAAAACCAAGGACGGAGCTACAAGGACTCAAAACTAGCGGACTGTTCCTTAAAAAAACAAAAACAAAAAACTGTTCAGAATTATTTCTTTGAAACACACACATACACAAATGCAAAAAAATGTTTATGCTTTGTGACCTGTTGATTCAATGTCCGTGAGGTTGAAAGGAAACACAGCAAGTCATTTGTAGTTCATATGTACATACTTTCCAGCATAAGACCTGCTCCTGAGTTTCTTAATCAGAGTCATCTTTGCTCTCCTCCTCCTCTATCTGAATGGAATGTTTGTGGGTGGGAAGCTACTGCACATCATCTTGCACATTGTATTCTTCAGGGTCATGTGCTTACAGGCCAAGGAGCACTTATGGATTTCTGACCAATTAATTGGTCCCGAACCTTGAACAGAATGAAATACGGTGAAGGACCTTTAGGGAAAGGGGTAAAGGCATTTGGCTGCCTGAGTCAGAATACAAGGTGGCACTCCATCCTATTCTGGGTGCAAAAGCTAACTGAACCGGCAGTTTAATATTAATTCAATCAATAATGGTAGGGAACACAGGGCAGGTTAAGTGAGACACACTGCCTTCCAACACCATGCTACAGATCACTGCCTTTCAGCACCTGTCATCTAAGGTGCCTGCCTCCCTCTTCCTAATGGTAGGACTGTCCCTGGAGTACAATGCCAGACAAATGGGGTGTGAAAATTCTACAGAACTAGGCATGTTCTAGATTATTTGGTTCAGTTCCTATTATTTGGTTCTGTTTCTGTTATTTGGTTATAAAAGGTAAAGGTACCGCTGACCGTTAGGTCCAGTCATGGACGACTCTGGGGTTGAGGCGCTCGTCTCGATCTATAGGCCTAGGGAGCTGGCGTTTGTCTGCAGACAGCTTCCGGGTCATGTGGCCAGCATGACTAAGCCACTTCTGGCGAACCAGAGCAGTGCACGGAAATGCCGTTTACCTTCCCGCTGGAGCAGTACCTATTTATCTACTTGCACTTTGACGTGCTTTCGAACTGCTAGGTTGGCAGGAACTGGGACCGAGCAACGGGAGCTCACCCCGTCGCGGGGATTCAAACCGCCGACCTTCTGATTGGCAAGCCCTAGGCTCTGTGGTTTAGACCACAGCGCCACGCGCATTTTATTTGAGATTTTAAAATTGTTTGTATTGTACACCATCTTGAAGGTCATCACGTCTAAAAAAAGTACGCAAGATAGATAGATAGATAGATAGATAGATAGATCGCTATAGGTATAGAATGAGCTCCATGTGAATGTACTAGTGGGATGCTTTCATCCTGCTCCCAGAATTAACAAAGGCTGGTATGTGTCTACCTGAAGTACAGGTAGAATGATATGAATCCAAGGTCTCCACAAGAGGCAGAAGCAGGCTCACACATAGAATTGGTCCTTTATATTGAGAGCAGAAGGCAACAAAGCTATTTTAGCCACGACATGGTAAAGCTTCTGGCTACAGACCACATTATATCAGATGGCTATATCACGGTAAAACAGTTTTGTTGTAAAGGGAAAAAATGCATTGGTCCAAAATATGTCCTGTGATTTTAATATTAAAGGATATGCTCTGTTGCTGCTGCCTTGTCTCCTGAATGTACAGGTAGAATCCAGGTTTCAACCTGATTGTTCAATTTATTTGCCTTTTGTGAACCACTAGATCTCCTAAAACAGTTAAAAAAAATTAAAAAGGAGGGGGGGAAGGTAAAGGACCCCTAGACGGTTAAGTCCGGTCAAAGGCGACTATGGGGACTAAACCACTTCTGGTGCAATGGAACATGACGGAAGCCAGAGCACATGGAAATGCCCTTTACCTTCCTGCTACAGTAGTACCTATTTATCTACTTGCACTGGCGTGCTTTCAAACTGCTAGGTTAGGCAGGAGCTGCGACAGAGCAACAGGAGCTTACCCTGTTGCGGGGATTCAAACCGTCAACCTTCTGATTGGCAAGCCCAAGAAGCTCCGTGGTTTAGACCACAGCACCACCCGCATCCCTTTTACCTTCCTAGAACAGTAGGCATCTTCTGACATTGGAAACTTTGGCTTCAGTTCTAAATTAACCACAGTTTAGCATGTGGTTAATCTGAACAATATTTAGTTGGAACATGCCTACTCCAGAAATTATTGAAGTTTAACTGCTGCAAACTACAGATAATCTAAAACAGAAAGAGAACTTCCAAGATTCTTCTCACAGCTGTACCAGAGATTGAAGGAGGTGTGTGTAAGCCCTCACCTCACAGTAGTTTATTCTCATTACAATAAACTATGGTTTCCTATTTCATCCAAACCATCTCACTTTTACCCATTTGGGTATACTCATTATTACGTATGTTTCAGATTGCAGCTCATATCATTTGTTTTTGAAAGGCTTCATCATTTTTACCCAATATCTCAAGGCCACAAAGGATTTTGTCCTGTGCAATATTTCACCAAACCTTTCTTCCTGTTTTAATATTTGCTGGAATTATGTAAATATGAAGCTGCCTATGATTGCGTGTCTTGATATATAATAATGAGCACTCCACAGTATTTGTTATTTCAGAAACACGACTGTGGAAGAGCTCGTTTTTTAGTTTCATTATTCTTGTTTGTAGAAGAACGAGAATTCATAAAAGTCAGTCACTTCCATCCCTCTAATGGCAAAGCAATGCAGCCACGCAGTAACTAGCCAGCGGCAAAGCTAAGCCTGTTTAATGGAGCAATAAGATTGATCAGCAGATGTTAATGTATGTTTCTTGGAGCCCCACTGCTTTCAGATAACATTATGTATGTTTTATTTTATTGTTTGTGAATTAATAAACAGCAGCCCTATCTGCAATATTCTTTTTTTCAGTGAATGGGGAAATTGTGACAAAAGTTTAGGCTTGGAATCATGCAGATGTGGTGATCAGAGAGCCATACAGCTGAATTCCTCACTTCCCAGAGAATATGGTCTCAGCAATCAACGGCTGGATGCAATTGTTTTCTAAAATAGCCGTAGTCACCATTCGTGGCAAATCTGTTCATGACAAAACCTTGCCCAGTATTTTGCTGCAATCTATGGGCTACAGTGCCGCTGGGCAAAGGCACCCCATGCTTATTGCACACAGAACAGGGCTTCTCTTCGTATGTCTTGCTTTCTTATCCCACCTTCCCACCAAAAGCTCTTTCCAAAGTCCTAGGTCTTGTGTAGAGAAAGAAGTCTGTGACCAAACTGCTGCACTAGCAGTGTGAAAACAGCAGGTGCATTTCTTTGGCTTATCTAACTTCCCTCTTTACACAAGACCTGGAAACATGAAGAGAGAAGTTGTTAATCACTTGTGCATTCTCTGTCTCTAGAAGCATGATAAGCCACACCAACAGGTTAAAGAACAGCTTCTACCCATGGGCCGTGAAGCTGCTGAATGGAACACAGCAACATTGCAGCTGACATTCAGGGTTGGTGGTCGTACGACAGCACACAGAGCGTAACAAGGACTGAGAGATTGTGGGGGGGGGAGGGGGCTCATTTAATCTCACTGTAAACAAGTGGTACAGTGACAATAAAGTATTTCTATTTCTATTTCTATTACATCAATACCATACATCTGAAGCACCTCCCCCCCCCCAAAAAAAGGATTCTGGGAACTGTAGAATGTTATGGATGTGAAGGGTTGTTAAGAGATTCTCATTCCTCTTACAAAGCTACAGTTCCCAAAGTTCCCTGGGAAGAGGGATTGACTACTAAAACACTCTGTAAACTGTAATTTTAAGATACAAACTGCCCTTATTGACATCAAAGCCTGCTTCCCTGAACCAGATCTGACTTAAGGGTTAAGGGTTAATCTGACTGAAAGGATCCAGCACATGTTCATGTGTATTCTAAAGCAGTGTTTCTCAACCTTTTTTGGGCCACGGCACACTTGTTCCGTGAAAAAAATCACGAGGCACACCACCATTAAAAAAGTTAAAAAATTTAACTCTGTGCCGCCCTATATTGACTATAATTATGACTTGCCAATTGCTGTGTTGGTTGCAATCTCCTGTAATAAGGCTTCACAAGCCATCCGGTGGGTCAGTACTGTGTATTGGCGGCCGCCAGGCTCGTTTGCACTGAGCTTTGGGAAAGAGGAGGAGAAATATTGCTTTCCAGCGGGTCAGCGCTGTATATTGGCGGCCGCCAGGCACGTGACAATGCAAATTGCCCTCCTCGTCGCTGCACGTCGCGGCACACCAGCCAGCGTCTCGCGGCACACTAGTGTGCCGCGGAACAGCGGTTGAGAAACGCTGTTCTAAAGCAACACATATATATTTCACATCTGATGCAGGATTCCTGTCGTTTACATTCAAACCAAACCTCAGATTGTGGAAGGACTCACAAGTGGATTGGCAGGTTCATGTCAGAGGAGATGGATAATAAATATGGAGAGTTATGCAGGAAGATAGCATTTCCCCACCCATCCCTCACTGGGGAGGGATGCTACCATGTATTCTTTCATTATTAGTATTGCTGCATATTCTGCCAGCATGCTCCTTGTGGTCTGTTTTAAGGATCACATTAAACCTTAATAATAGTTCTGTGCCATCATGACTTATTTCAGCTTGCCATCAAAATACTAATGGTGATTCTGGGATGATAAATATAGAGTGACTATATTGAGAACTTTGGTTAATCAGAAAGATGCTGGTTTGAGTGTGCCTTTAAATGGCCTTGAGGGCGGAAGATGGAAGAAAAAAGGAATGCCAGACCCACTGTTGTGCTGTGGTTCAAAGCTGTCCTATACAAATGCAAGAATTTTTTCTTTAGCTAGAGGTATAATTTCGATGTTAAGATTTTCCTTCACAGTGGAACCCCTGGGCAAAAACACATTTTTTTTAAAAAACACCATAATATGGAATGCAAAATCCACATGGATTTTGAAAACGGGATCTGTGAACAGGAAGCTAGATTCCAATCCCTCCACACAGTGCTCAAAAGCTGCACAATAGAAGAAGAAGAAGAGTTTGGATTTGATACCCCGCTTTATCACTACCCAAAGGAGTCTAAAAGCGGCTAACATTCTCCTTTCCCTTCCTCTTCCTCAACAAACACTCTGTGAGGTGAGTGGGGCTGAGAGACTTCAAAGAAGTGTGACTAGGCCAAGGTCACCTAGCAGCTGCATGTGGAGGAACGGCTCAATAATTCCATTCCAGTGTAGACAGAGAGTGTCAGAATGCAGAAAGAGATCAAATGCAAGGAGCTGGTTAGCCATGCTGCCATCACTCAGCATCACCACATTTTAACCATCCCTTCTCAGATGAAGAGGCTGTTTTCCCTTGCAGCAGCCACCTTGCCCGAAAAAGCAATGGTTTGAATGCACAGATTGGGCTGGCTGATAACCAGAGCCTTGACAGCTCCCAGCTGCCATCCTCAGGCAGAAAGGCTTTCCTACTCTCGACAGCCACCCCACCTGAAAAGGCAAAGCTCCAAAGGCCACCTGAGAAGGCAAAGCTCTGAGAAATAGCTCCATGGGGGTAAGCCCCGTTTAATGCCCAATGAGCACGGGACGCCTTAGCCCAGCAGATACAGGTAGCAGCAAAATACTGGGCAATATCTTCTCTGTGTGATGGGCTCCTGGGGAAAAGCTGTCCCATGGGCCCTTGCTGCAGAGGAGAGGGGAAAGCCTATATAAGGCTGCTTTGCCAGGAGCTCACAGCCATTTTGCATTGAGAGCTTCCAGCACACCCACCCTTGGGTTAGAGCCTTCGCTGAGCAATTTTGGGTCACTGGTTGACAGCCAGAAAGGATTCCTCCCCTCCTAACCTGATTGACACTTGGTTGGGGGGGTTCCACCTTTCCCTCAGTGAAATTATGGCTTTCCTTTGTTAGGCGGAGGAACATTGTTTGTATGAGGGTGGAAATGGCATTGAGCAGGATCAACATAGTACCCCTCCATAAGGGGCCTGAGGCAAACCCAAGCGTGGGTTCAGTATCTGCCTGGTTGGAATCTGCATCCTGGCTCCCCAGTGAGACCTTGCTTGCTTGGTTTGCACCACGGCAAGGTTCAACACTGGCTGACTCCCATCGTACTGGTTTGGAGCGATCCAAACCCAGCGGATCCATTCCATCAACATGGGGTTTGTGGAATGATGAAATAATCCTGGGACCCAATGCCATGCCAACCCTTGCCCTGCCTGCTGCTGTCAATAAAGGTTTGGCATGATTTTTACCGTCTGGTTATTTTGCTGCTATCATGGGTCGCATAATGTGCCTGCCTGGGCAAATCCAGAGGATGGAAACGTCTACATCCACACACACTAGGGTTGCCATATTTTGAAGAGTAAAAAAGAGGACCCATTTGCCGACTTCTGCTTTTAACTATGGATTGCTATGGTGACTCTCATTTTACATACCCATGAAAAAGAGGACGTGTCCTGGAAAAAGAGGACATATGGCAACCCTAACACACACACACACACACACACACACACACCATTTTTCTGGGGGCTATCACTTGTTCATTTTATTTCTTGTACACCAGGCCAACAGGAATGATTCCCAAGAAAACAGTATTGACATCATGACTACAGGTTTTGCATGATGGTGACTCTGACTTAACAACTGACTAAATCTTACAGCCTAGGGAGAAAAGCAAACAAGAGAAAGGACTGTGATCAAACAGATTTGCTTTGATTTTTCTGATACGCCTAAGACACCAAGCCACATTAAGAAAACATGTTCACTAATTAGAACAGTAGTTATGAATTTCAACTTGCTGCATGATTAAAACTGTTTGTTATTCATCAGCCTATAAAAAGGTGGTTAAAATGTTAATTTGATTCTGGAACTATAATTTGACTAACAAAATTTATCTTTTTAGTAGTGTATATTTGCATAAGTAAGTAGTTACAAGAGCCCACTCTGGTAGGTAATGCAGAAACATTGTCAAAGTGCCAGAATTTTACTTTGACAGGTGACAATCAAAATGCTTAGGAGCTAGCCCCATCCTATTACAGTACAAATTAAACAAATAGGAAGCTGCTTATGTGCAGATCAAGGAAGGTTATCTTTTTAGAAACATTGAAAATTGTTAAGAATTTCAGAAAGGCTGGATTAATCACTGTACAAAGCAGGCTATAGAACTGGACTTCAGATGACATGGGGCTACTACTGCTGTTATGTTATCTTGTGGTTCTGCAGTTTGGAAATTAAGCCCCTTCTGCAATTTATACTCCATGACTCTGGGCCAGAATGCATTATCCATTCAACCCAATTCAGACCACTGCCATAAAGAGAAGAATGTAATTGGCATTTCCACATAAGCAACAACTCTAATGTATCCACACTATTCATACATTGTCACATTTGAATGCAACCTATGTACATATTGTTGCATGCTATCTCAATCTCCAAGTGGTGCAAAATCCCAGGGGTTCTGGGCATGCTTACCCAGGGTTGTGTTTCCTGGTGTCTTTATGAAATATCATTTATTTACACATAAATAAATGCCACAGGGTTCTGTCTTGGGCCCAGTCTTATTCAACATCTTTATCAATACCACACTAGATCTGTACATCGAATGCTTCCGCCACAGAATCCAAACGGATGTGACCAGAAAACACCATCGCTTACAACAAAATCTAAACCATGCTGAAAGGAGAGCCATAGAAAATCTCAGGAACAACCCAGACATTATAATTAAAGAGGCAGACAAGGGTGGAGCTGTCGTCATCATGAACAAAACTGATTACATCCAAGAGGCCCACAGACAACTTTCCAATACTGCCTTTTACATGAAATTGGACTCAGACCCCACACAAGCATACAAAAAAGAACTGAACAAGATTATTAAGGAGCTACCCCTACACATCCAAGAACAGATCCTCACAAACACACCAGCGGAACCTCGGCCAGGAACTTTCTATCTTCTACCCAAAATACACAAACCAGGAAACCCAGGACGCCCCATCATCTCAGGTATTGGCACCATTACAGTGGGTGTTTCCGGCTATATGGACTCTGTTCTGAAACCATATGCTATCAGTGCTCCCAGCTACGTACGTGACACCACAGATTTTCTGAGGAAAATACAATATTTGAACAATCTTCCTAACAATACTATACTAGCCACTATGGATGTGGAATCTCTATATACCAACATCCCACACAATGATGGTTTACAAGCCATAAGGAACACCATTTCAGATAAAACCACAGCGGACTTTGCTACCAAACTCTGCCACTTTGTCCTTACCCACAACCACTTCAAATTTGGTGATGACCTGTTCCTCCAGATCAGCGGCACAGCCATGGGCACCCGCATGGCCCCACAGTATGCCAACATCTTCATGGCAGATTTAGAACAACGTTTCCTTAACTCCTACCCACTCAAACCTCTCCTGTACCTGCGATACATTGACGATATTTTTATTATCTGGACACATGGACAACAGACCCTGGAAACCTTCCACCAGACATTCAATGACTTTCACCCCACCATCAACCTAACAATGAACCAATCTATGCAAGAAATACATTTTTTGGACACTACTATAAAAATACAGGATGGACGTATAGACACCACCTTATACAGAAAACCAACTGACCGACAAACATATCTACATGCTTCTAGCTACCATCCCAAACATACCAAACAATCCATCGTATACAGCCAGGCCTTACGTTACAACCGCATCTGTTCCAACTCTACAGACAGAGAATCTCACCTAAGAGATCTACAGCAAACCTTTTTAGAACTAAAATATCCACCTGATGAAGTTAAACAACAGATCAACAGAGCCAGACAGATACCTAGAGAGAACCTGCTGCAAGACAGACCCAAAAAAGAAAATAACAGAACACCACTAGTCATCACATACAGCTCCCAAGCTAAAACAGTACAACGCATCATCAGAGATCTACAGCCTCTCCTGGACAATGACCGCTCCCTTTCTCAAGCTCTGGGAGGAAGACCTTTCATTGCCTACAGACAGCCACCCAATCTTAAACAACTCCTCACCCACAATAATACAACCACCAGACTTAACATGGACACTGGTACCAGAGCCTGCAATAAACCCAGATGCCAACTTTGCTGCCACATACACCCAGACAACACCATTACTGGCCCCAACAACATCCAACATACCATCTCAGGACTATTTAATTGCTCATCCTCTAACATTGTGTATGCCATCAAATGCCAACAGTGCCCTTCAGCTCTCTATATTGGACAAACAGGCCAAACCCTACGCCAAAGGATAAATGGACATAAATCTGACATCAGGAACCAGAAGACAGAAAAACCAGTAGGAGAACACTTCAATCTCCCAGGACATTCTATACAAGATCTCAAAGTAGCTGTCTTACTACAAAAGAATTTCAGAAATAGACTGGAAAGAGAAGTTGCTGAATTGCAACTTATCACCAAGCTCAAAACCATGGAGGGACCTGGTTTGAACAGAGATATCGGGTTCTTATCTCATTATACATGATAAGCGATCTTCAGCCATCTCAACCCTTGCTTTTTCATGCAAAACCATTTGCAGTCGTTTGCGGTCATCAACAGCTATCAGTCAGTCAATCACCCATTTCCACCACCCTTCTGAGTGATCCCCCCTCCCCCTCCCCACCCCTCCCCACCCCTTCTCTACATAAGTGCCTGGAAACTTCCATTTCACTGTATCTGAAGAAGTGTGCATGCACACGAAAGCTCATACCAAAATAAAAACTTAGTTGGTCTTTAAGGTGCTACTGAAGGAATTTTTTTATTTTACTTCGATCCAGACCAACACGGCTACCTACCTGTAACCATCTTTATCAATGACTTGGATGATGGGCTTGAGGGCATCCTGAGCAAGTTTGCAGATGACACCAAATTGGGAAGGGTGGCTAATACTCCAGAGGACAGGAACAAAATGACCTTAACAGATTAGACAACTGGGCCAAAGCAAACAAGATGAATTTTAACAAGGAGAAATGTAAATTACTACACTTGGGCAAAAAAAATGAAAGGCACAAATACAGGATGGGAGACACCTGGCTTGAGAGCAGTACATGTGAAAAGGATCTAGGAGTCTTGGTAGACCACAAACTTGACATGAGTCAAAAGTGTGATGCAGCAGCTAAAAAAGCCAATGCAATTCTGGGCTGCATCAATAGGAGTATAGCATCTAGATCAAGGGAAGTAATAGTACCACTGTATTCTGCTCTGGTCAGACCTCACCTGTGAGTACTGTGTCGAGTTCTGGGCACCACAGTTCAAGAAGGATACAGACAAGCTGGAACGTGTCCAGAATAGGGCAACCAAAATGGTCAAAGGCCTGGAAACTATGCCTTATGAGGAATGGCTTAGGGAGCTGGGTATGTTTAGCCTGGAGAAGAGAACATTAAGGGGTGATATGATAGCCATCTTCAAATATATAAAAGGATGTCATATAGAGGAGGGTGAAAGGTTGTTTTCTGCTGCTCCAGAGAAGCAGAAATGGAGCAATGGATTCAAACTACAAGAAAGAAGATTCCACCTAAACATTAGGAAGAACTTCCTGACAGTAAGAGCTATTCGGCAGTGGAATTTGCTGCCAAGGAGTGTGGTGGAGTCTCATTCTTTGGAGGTCTTTAAGCAGAGGCTTCAAAGGCATATGTCAAGAATGCTTTGGTGGTGTTTCCTGCTTGGCAGGGGGTTGGACTGGATGGCCCTTGTGGTCTCTTCCAACTCTATGATTCTATATTTCTATGATTCTATGACATACAACCTGAGCCTGTTTTTTCTCCAGCTTCTAGCTCACATAACCACAAACTCTGCCCTCAAACTCAGGCTTTGTCCTAACTATTTGAGAACTAAAGGATGGCCCCCACCCATTTGTTGTCCAGCACAAAACCCCATTTCCTTTCCTTTGTTCTATTAATGACCCAACCCCAAGGCTGTTACCGCATCAGGAAGCTACCCTGGTTAGATTACCTTTTAAAACATTGCAAGAAAAGCCAACCAAGTAATTTTTTTGTCTTTCAATTTTAGACATGTAAAATCTTAACATGCTACTTCTGACTGGTCAATGGTAAACTAGTCATGATGACCATGTTCTACCCCCACTGTCTGAGGCAGCAGGTCTCTCAATGTCAGTTGCTGAGGAACACAAGTAGGGAGGGAGCTGTTGAGCTCAGGTGGTAGAACTTAAGGATATCCTTAGCCACTGTTGAAACAAGAAGCTGTACTATAATGGGCAGTTGGCCTGATTCAGCAGACACTTCCCATGTACTTATGATATTAAATATAGGTGGCTTTTGAAATGATTATATGTATATTTATTATCAATGGTAGCACCTTAAAGGCCAACTAAGTTTTTATTTTGGTATGAGCTTTCGTGTGCATGCACACTTCTTCAGATACACTGTGCATGCACACGGAAGCTCATACCAAAATAAAAACTTAGTTGGTCTTTAAGGTGCTACTGAAGGAATTTTTTTATTTTGCTTCGACTCAGACCAACACGGCTACCTACCTGTAACTATTATCAATGGGTTGTTGTTTTTTTGTTGACATGGTGGTGAGGAAAATGTTATTGACCCATGATAGAGTGTAAAGAGGGGGGTTCAAATGACCAAACAGCCCCTGAGCTTTTCAGAATTTTCAAAAGGGTCCGATTATAACTTAACATGCTGTTTTAGCAGTATTATTATTTTTATAAAAAAAATAATTAAAACAAAACTGACTTGTCAACAGAAGTGTAGGACAAGCTGAACAGAATGATTATGTGAACTGAAGAGTGAATATTTGTCTTTTACTAGGACATGGAAATGTAGATAAAACCTGCTTCTTTACACATAATGAAACACCACTGAGTTCAAAAGCAATTTGGGAAAGATAGCACTGATCAATAGGGGGAAATAAAGAGATACCACCTAAGGATAGAGCAAAGTTCACACCTCATCAGAAATCAAATGGAATGCAATTTTCTTAACCTACTACCGAGCCAAGAAATGGATTCAGTGCACCATTCCAATAAAAAAAACTATTGTTCAAGAAGCACTAAAAATGCAAATGACAACAAAGCTTATTCATAAGATGCACAAATAGAGTCAAACATAAGTGGTCAAAGGTTTGGACAGCAGAGGAAGTAAGTATGCAGTGAAGGATGGGCCTTTGGAAAGGGGCAGTCTACAGGTTAGCAGTGGGTCACTACAGGGGTGAGGGCCTCTACAAGTGCCCAATGACCCTTACCTTTGATGCCAGGCCTGCATATGAGAAAAAAAAACATTTTGAAAGGGGGGTAAACCATTTTTTGATGATGCATATGTTCAGCAGGCATCAGCTTAAAAGGCAGAATTCCTTTGGTTTTCTTTTCATGTTGGATGACCCAATCCAACGCTCTCAAACATGCTTGTGAGCTGGAACACCTCCCAGTTGGATTATAAACTTCTTTGGGGTTTGTAATGCAAAATTTTTACATTCAAGAGAAATGAAGAGATCAGGAAGGTATTGATCAGTAATAATAATAATAATAATAATAATAATAATAATAATAATAATAATAATAATAATAATAATAATAATATATTATTTATACCCCGCCCATCTGGCTGGGTTTCCCCAGCCACTCTGGGCGGCTTCCAACCGAATATTAAAAACAGTACAGTATCAAACATTAAAAACTTCCCTAAACAAGGCCGCCTTCA
Organism: Zootoca vivipara; assembly: GCF_963506605.1. Taxonomy (NCBI): domain Eukaryota; kingdom Metazoa; phylum Chordata; class Lepidosauria; order Squamata; family Lacertidae; genus Zootoca; species Zootoca vivipara. Next base: position 27,130,867 of record NC_083283.1, read on the forward strand.
GTTGTCTTCTAAATGTAAAATAGTTGTTTATTGCCTTGACATCTACTGGGAGGGCGTTCCACAGGGCGGGTGCCACTACTGAGAAAGCCCTCTGTCTGGTTCCCTGTAACCTCACTTCTCGCGATGAGGGAGCTGCCAGAAGGCCCTCGGTGCTGGATCTCAGTGTCTGGGCTAAATGGTCGGGGTGGAGACGCTCCTTCAGGTATACAGGACCAAGGCCATTTAGGGCTTTAAAGGTCAGTACCAACACTTTGAATTGTGCTTGGAAACGTAACTTACGCTCAGACTTTATTTCAACCAACATGGGGCCAACAAGTTTTAAACCAGGTTTGGCAAGAGCCAGGGCATTCATATGTGTCGATTGCTACTCAACTTCCCCGCCCTCCTGGTGGGGAGGGGAGCCAATCAGCAACACTTGGAGGACCAGGAGACAGCAATTCTCATTTTGCCTCTGGTGGCAAAATGGGATGGGCCACCCCAACCTGCAGCAAGACTTGACAGCAACCCAACTACAACAGAAATGCCTTCCTTCTCCCAATGTACGTCTAGTAGACTCTGTCTAAACCCCCTATACCAATGTACTTCTTCTCCCCGCAGGTAAGCTTTAGGAGATATGAAGGTGATAATTTTAAATAGAAGCATTCTACTATTAAACATTTCAAAATTTGTTTACAACAAAAGCCACTAAAAGCAAAGCCGTATTAAATGCAACAGCAGATTTTTTAAAATCACATCAGTTCATTAAATAAACGAACTAGAAACGAAAGATTGAGTGGTGGGTCAACTGGTGGTCACACACAGGCTGGATGTGACACAGAGCCTACAAGGTGCCGGCCGCTAGATGCAGTCCCTCTGCATAATTTGCTCCAGTTCTCGGAGAAAAGCTGCACGCTTGACAACAGTTAACATGTGAAATCACTAATAAGAATCTGCCAGTCCTGTGTGCCGCTTGAAAGATGAAAGAGAAATGTGATTAAAGGCAAGCAAATGAAATGAAAAAAGCAGCAATAATAAGGGCTGCTTAAAATGTACTGCGTGGTTTCTTTCTGCTTGAAAAGGATGGAGCTGCATAGCAAGGACATCAGCTTCATAGTTGCAATTCTAGAGACATCATCATTATCCTCTTCCTTCTTAGAAATTGCTGATGCCTTCATGCCCGGATCTCCCATCCCAAGCCTCTTTCTGCAAAGAGTGTCAATCACTGTTTAGGAATTTCGTGATTATATGGCAATTCTAGAGGATTATGGTTTTCTCAATTGTATTTGATAGGAATGTTGGTGCTTACATTATTACAGAGTATCTGGAACTATTCCGGTGCATTTTATATTATGAGGAGTACTAAATGAACGGTCTTGGTTTTCTAGAAATGGTTTTTTAACAAGATCCTTGCTCCCTACTGAGCTTCCCGCCTCTGCTGAATACTTTTTTTCCCTATTCCCATAGGCAATTTAATTGCTAATTTAGTTGTTTTAGTTGATTTTTATTTCTTTGTATTGTAAACCACTTAGAGACTAAGCAGTATATGAATTGCTTAAATAACTAAATAAATAAATTGAATACATAAGTCTAGGTTTCATTATTGGTTGGTTCAATCTTATGGTTGGGATTTTCTTTAGTCTTATGTATTGCAATATTGTAATATCTAGTTTAAATAACAACTTTGAGGTGGAGGGTGTTAACTAGAATTATGTCTGGGATAATCTATTGATGCTGAGATAAAAACAACCTCCTTTTCACCACCACATTCACAGATAGCAAAATGGGGGAAGGATTTAAGTTGATTTGAGGGTAGGTATGTTTCTGTGCTCACTGGAAGGACAGATCCTGAAGCTGAGGCTCCAATACTTTGGCCACCTCATGAGAAGAGAAGACTCCCTGGAAAAGACCCTGATGTTGGGAAAGATGGAGGGCACAAGGAGAAGGGGACGACAGAGGACGAGATGGTTGGACAGTGTTCTCGAAGCCACCAACATGAGTCTGACCAAACTGCGGGAGGCAGTGGAAGACAGGAGTGCCTGGCGTGCTCTGGTCCATGAGGTCACGAAGAGTCGGACACAACTGAATGACTAAACAACAACGTTTCAGGGAACTTGCCACTGCTGCCAGAGCAGTGTATATTCCTGCGTATAAGACTACTTTTTAACCCGGGAAAATCTTCTCAAAAGTCAGGGGTCGTCTTATACACCGGGTCATATTTCGTTGTCTTATACGCCCAGTCGTCTTGTACACCAGAATATACGGTACTTCTTGTGGCCTGCAGCTACAGATCACTTTTCCTCCCCCTCTCAGAAGCCCCCGTCAAAATAATGTTACATCATCATCCAAATCCCCAAAGTCAAGGTAAAAGTTCTATATGGAAAACTTTAAGCTCAGACTCTGCTACACTAGGCTTATTTCAGTCCAAGATCAAAACATTATTCTGTACAGTGGTACCTCTAGTTATGAACTTAATTCATTCCGGAGGTGCGTTCTTAACCTGAAACCGTTCTTAACTAGAGGCTTGCTTCTGCTAATGGGGCCTCTTGCTGCCGCTGTGCTGCCGGCACACGATTTCCGTTCTCGTCCTGGGACAAAGTTCTCAACTCGAGGTAACTCTTCCAGGTTAGCCAAGTTTGTAACCTGAGGCGTTTGTAACTTGAGGTACCACTGTACTTTGCTCTGAATGGATTCATTGGCACTGCATATCAAATTGGTGGCGAATGAATTTTGAAAGTTGACTGTGTTTGTCATGATATTATCCATTCTGGATAAGACAGATCTTGATTTCTCTTTGCAAATCTACTTTTGTCTATCTCTGTGAATGCTCATATATACATATATATATATATATATATATATATATATATATATATATATATATATATATAGTTATTGATACCAGTGGCACAGTCCTGAATGGCAGAAATGGTTTTGCTTTAAGCTGAAAAGCTTTTATCCACTTCAGTGCTGAAGTTACATTCACATTTCGGGTATTAAAGGTTGTGTTCAACTCAGCCACTGAAATTAATGAACCTAAGTTAGCCATAAGTGAGTATGACGAATAATGGACACAACCCAAAGTCTTCATTATTCTTATTACCGCAACTATTGTATGCCCTGAAAACTCTCCAGTCTTAAATTTAGTTCTCCACATTTCTGCAGGAGCTTACATTTTTTAAAGAAGTCCTCATGAAAATTCACCAGCATTTTAATGCACATTTTCCCTAATATATGCATTTTTAAAAAAGAAATTTTGCCATTTATGTACACTTTTTCAAGCGATTGCCCCTCAGACAGTGCAATTCTGCATGCTTGCTTTCACTAATATATGCATTCACTAATGTGTGCATTTTATCCTAGCATGTGGATTTTTATACATGTCTTGGGGGTTGGAGAATTGCATCACAAAATTTGCAGGAGCTGAATTTCACAGGATAGCTGTGTTTCAGCTTGTGTATTGTTTGGGAGAAGTGAGTCACTTTGCATCAGAAAGCAAATGGAATGGAATTGCTCTCCCATCCCTACTTTGACACAGCTGCTGCCTAACAGACCTCCCTGCTTTGCATGCAGAAGGTCCCAGATTCAATCCCTTGCATCTCCAGGTATGGCTGGGAGGGATCCCTTGTCTGAAATCCTGGAGAGCTGCTGCCAGTCAGTGCAGCCAGTACTGTGCTAGATGGACCAATGGCCTGACTTGGTATAAGGCAGCTTCCTATTACTCCCTACTCCATCCCTTAAAATGTGAATAAAGTGGGACGCAGGTGGCGCTGTGGGTTAAACCACAGAGCCTAGGGCTTGCTGATCAGAAGGTCGGCGGTTCGAATCCCTGCGACAGGGTGAGCTCCCGTTGCTCGGTCCCAGCTCCTGCCAACGTAGCAGTTCAAAAGCACGTCAAAGTGCAAGTAGATAAATAGGTACCGCTCCAGCGGGAAGGTAAACGGCGTTTCCGTGTGCTGCTCTGGTTCACCAGAAGCGGCTTTGTCATGCTGGCCACATGACCTGGAAGCTGTATGCTGGCTCCCTCGGCCAATAATGCGAGATGAGCGCCGCAACCCCAGAGTCGGTCACGACTGGACCTAATGGTCTGGGGTCCCTTTACCTTTACCTTTTACCATCCCTTAAAATGTGAATAAAGGCAGTCTCCAGCACAGGACGTTGAACCGAGGGGGTGCAAAACTGAGAAGATCCATAACTGAGAAGATCCATTTGGGGGCACCAAATTTTGGCCTCGCTCAGGACTTCATGTTACCAAAGATTATCAAAGTCCATCCCTTCCTCCTCTGACTCTGCGCTTGAGGCTGGAGCCATAACTGTAGGAAGCTGGACTACTGTAGATGGGCACCTCAGGACTCTTCTTATGTTCTGTACACACACACACACACACACACACACACACACACACACACACAGGGCCCATAGAAGATTTTTTTAATGTGAAAAAGTGATTATTTTAATGGCACTAATCTTCCTCTCCAGCTGGCTTCAAATGGCTGAACCCAGAGTTACAACTCTCACTTGTCCCACACTATGGAGAGAAAGATTTTCACATCTTAATAACTTGGCCAATTAAATTTTAAACAATTCAAAAGGGTCTTGTTATCATTGCAGAATAATAGACTACAAAATGTTAGTGTTGCAGGGATAAAATATGAAAGACTCTTTCTCATGCTGTTCTTAAACCTCTCTCCTTTGATTACGGAATAAATTCTAAAGGAATTAAAAAATAATGCTTCCCCTAACAAGCATCTTGTGGGTGGCATGTAAATTTTTTTTCATCCTGTAGATTAAAGACATACAATATAGTAATTATGGGTTCCTTTTGAAGTCAAATCTTTGCATACTAAAGGCTGGAACAAAAGTCACTGGAATGTCATGAAACAAAAAGCATTGTTTGTGTTTTTTTCATGCAAGGACTACATTCTTCAGCTGGCAGTTCTCTCTGAATTAAAATGTGGGAAATAGGGCCTCCTTTTGGGGGGAGCAGAGTAAAGTTGTCCTGGGTTACAAACACTTAGGGGAAAGGAAATGGCCCACCAAGAAACTAGTGCAGCAACTCCACCTCGCCCATAAATCCATGCCTGCTACCTTACCGGTGGAAATATCACTTTTCAAATAGCATTGTTTTGTTTTGAATTATTCAGAAGCTCTTGCCAACTGGAGACACAAAAGTTGCTTGCCTATTGGAGGCATGTTACTCTTGAGTTGCTTTTATTTTAATAGGAAAGGAATAATTTGGAAATCCACTGATAGTAAGTAAAGCAAGCATGCATAAAATTACATTACTTCTGCTGCTTTCTGCTGCAACTCCCATTTCTACTATAAATTAGGTGGAAGCTGTCTTGGTTTGGCACTAGTATGTAAGATAGTTTGCATACTGGTGTTGCTCTAATACTGTACACGTACACACACACAGGTACACACACACTGTCTGCTATTACAAAACTTGGTGTTTGTTCTATTCTGCAACCAGAAGTGTCAATGTAGGAAATGTTTTCCACTGTCTTCCCATTCATTTCAATGACCACAAAGGAATCCAGATAAACGAGCTCAGCAGAGACCACAACTGGATGAGATGCTTCCAAAGTTCTCTCCAGATATCCAGTGAAATCATTTACTTACTTCATTTCAAAGGTATGTATACTGCTTAATCGCAGTAGCCTCTAAAGTGCTGCACCAGGAGACCCAATACAGTAAGACTGAAAATGAATTAAAACTATAATCTGGTTGAAGAAGTCTTCAATAAGCACCAGAGGTTCTGCGGGGAGGGGGCCTGCCTGACCTCAACTGTCTGGCAACAAGATTGGGTCCACAATACTGAATGCATAGCTTCTTGTGGATCCAAGCTGTGCACCTGAGCCATGGAAGACCACTAACAGTGACTTCCCCAAAAAAACTTCAGTGATTAAGCAGGGATATAAGCAGTGCTATTTTTCTAGAAAAAGAAGTGCCAGAACTCTCCATGAACTCCTCCCTTGTTCTCTTATAATGGCAATGGCGCCTACCTGAGAGGTGCCGGAACTGAGTTCCAGTGGGTTCTGGCTGAAAAAAAGCCCTAGATATATGAAATCAGGCAGTCCCTGAGGGCTGTACCCAAGTTGTTAAAGGTCTTATAAATAAATACAAGAACCTCGAAATCTCGGAATGTTACTCATGGTCCTGCACTACTCCTCTCTAGGCCATCAAATAATGTTTGAGGAATTCATTTTTGGTGAACTCCAGTACAAACTTAGAAGACTCACAGACTACTGTATTTTAATATTTTGTTGGAAACCGTCCAGAGTGGGTGGGGTATAAATAATAAATTATTAATTATTATTATTATTATTAGTAGTATTATCAAAGGTAAAGGGACCCCTGACCGTTAGGTCCAGTCACGGACGACTCTGGGGTTGCGACGCTCATCTCGCTTTATTGGTCAAGGGAGCCGGCGTACAGCTTCTGGATCATGTGGCCAGCATGACTAAGCCGTTTCTGGCAAACCAGAGCAGCGCACGGAAACGCTGTTTACCTTCCCGCTGTAGCGGTACCTATTTATCTACTTGTACTTTGATGTGCTTTCAGGAGCAGGAGCATGGACCAAGCAACAGGAGCTCACCCCGTCGCGGGGATTCAAACCGCCGACCTTCCTATCGGCAAACCTTGGGCTCAGTGGTTTAGACCAGTGTTTCTCAACCAGTGTGCCTCCAGATGTTTTGGGACTACAACTCCCATCATTCCTGACCACTGGTCTTGCTAGCTAGGGATGATGGGAGTTGTAGTCCCAAAACATCTGGAGGCACACTGGTTGAGAAACACTGGTTTAGACCACAGCGCCACCCGCTGACTTAATGCGCCGATCAGAACACATTTGTCCTTCAGAATATGCCCTTCTCTAATTTTTGTGATGTAGCTCTCTGCTCAAAAACATACTAAATGTACATCAAAATGTGTTTTTGGGGATAAAATGTATCTAGAAATGCTAACGGCAAAATAAAATATACTTAGAAATGCATGTTGTGAGAAAATACACCCAGAATACTTGTGAATTCGCACAAATTTTGTTTTTAATGCATAAACTGGGAGAGAATTAACAGATGGGGGAAAGACAAAGGGCAGCACCTTCTCTCCGCCAGTATCCCACCTAATTCTGCACAGGGTTTTCCCCCCAATTATATGGAACAGATGGGGGCATGTGGAGTATGGGATAAGGGTGGGGAGGTCATTGCACTTGTCATTGGATTCCTTGGGCTATCTGCATTTTTTTAAAAAAAAACCCGGTCCCAAAATCCTAAAACAAAAAAAGATTCTTGTTCCTTTAAATGCTGCAACTCCAGCAAAAAAATTATGATTCAAGTTTAAGCCACAGCATTATTATTTTGAAGGGAAAACTCATTGAAGTCTTTTTTTTGTGTGTCTGAAAAAACTTTGCATCCACATGGCAGAGAATTATCTTCAGTTCCACCATATTCTCAGAGGGAAACCTGTTAATTGATGGGAGCAGGGAAGAAATCATGTTCCAGGCATCACTCTCTGGAGGGCCTGAAATTCTCTGGCAGATGGATGAGGCAAGGGAATTCGCAGCACATGATGTGCTGAAAGCTCAAGCTGAATTTTGTTCACAGCTAGTTATGAGTTCATCTCTGTAGAGAGGATGGTTGGGGGAGGGGATTCAAATAGACTTCTGGATTATTATTATTTTTAAAAAGCAATTCACTTGACCAAATCTTTTTCTTTCTTTTTAAGGACTTCACACAAACCATACATTTAAAGCACTTTCTGCCAGACTCCTGGGAACTGTAATTTGTTATGGGTGCTGAGAACTGTAGCTTTGTGAGGAGTAAACTACCTTTGCAAGGATTATTAAAGGGGGTGGACACATGCTTTTCAACATATGATGCGTACTCGGTCTCTGAGCCATTGGGTTGGATCCTGACTGTGGAAAGAACTCTACCCACAAGTTTCTCCACAAGAGGAAAGGAAAAGTAAATTTGGCCAATTCCTTTAGCCTCCTTCGCTCCCACAAGAGTTGCTTCTGAGGGCCAGAGAATGGCTGCTGCAGGGAAAAGGTGGCAATCAGCTATATCAGGCATAGGCAAACTTGGCCCTCCAGATATTTTGGGACTACAACTCCCATCATCCCTAGCTAACAGAACCAGTGGTCAGGGATGATGGGAGCTGTACTCCTAAAACATCTGGAGGGCCAGGTTTGCCTATGCCTGAGCTCTATTCACCTCTCCTCCAGTGGATCAAGGTTCCTTCCATAAATGGAAACCCATGGAAAGGCAAGTCTGGTTCCAACCCAGAGTTTTAGATTTGTGGTTTTATGGTGATCTGCTGCACCTGGTGATCTGCTTCTATAAAACAGAATATAAACTCAGGAGCGCAGAAAAGAAATGGGTGATTAAAGAACATTAAGCAGCTTAAAGCATTTCTAGCCCACATTTCTTCTGGTGTTTGCCAAGCACATTTCTCACCCCAGCAAGCGCTGACCAGGTCCCAACCTGCGTAGCTCAGCAAAGTGGCTGCATCTTGTGTAGGGCTGATCCAACTATTAGGCAGAGTAAGGCAGTCGCCTCAGGCGCCAGATGTTCGGAGGCAGATTGATTTATAGACCTGATCTTGGTGGGGCGCTTCTGTCAGTTTTAGTTTCTCTCACGTTCCCATTTTTCTAAACTTAAATTCGCTTTCCCCCATCACTTTGCAATTTGTTTTTAAAGTCCTTGTGACCATTCACCAGCATTTTAGAGCTCGTTTCTCCTCATATATGCATTTCTTTCCTATGTATATATGCAATTCTATGTCGTTTCTTACGCTAGTATACAAATTTTTGTACCAATTACTGGGCTGGAGGACCACACCGCAGAATTCAGAGAAACTCGAATATCAAAGGATGACTGTGTTTTGGGTCTCACACTCAGGAAGTATAAATCAGGGTCACCTTTAAATGCAAAGTAAATCAATTTTCTCCTCCATCCCTACTTTAGACCATGCCATATTAGCCTTTTTGTCCTGTTCTTCCCTCCCATCCATACAGCCCCACCAAACAAAAAAGAAACACACATCCACAGAAGAAAAATATGTACTTCTGGAAGTTCTTTTTAATTGCTTTCCTACTGAAAAATATAATTATTATTTTTAAAAAAAATACTATGGGATAAAGATGAGCAAATAAAGAAGATACCTATTTTAATTCCAATAGATATAATAGGCTAGGTATGTTATCAATTGGGGAGGGAGGAATCCCCATTTAACTGAATTATAGGTATCTCAAACTGGCTTCCCTTTGACAGCTGTAGTACAGTTCTGAAATTAAGCAGAGTATGCTTTATGGCTTCCCATGTGCCTCTATAATCATAGCCACCATTAAGCAAGCCCCCCCCCAACCCTCTATCTCAAACTCAGACCTAATAACTGTTAACACCTTATTTTGGCACCTAAAGCTGAAGCACAGCATGGAGACAACATATGTGCCCAAGCGCTGACAGACTGATGCTGCATCCCCCACCGCTGGCACCGAGGCAGACAGACAAGCTGGCTGCAGCAGTGGTGGCAGCAACAGCAGCTGACATTACTGGAGGGCAGGTTAATTAACATTTGGAAATTAAACAGTACAACATGACTTGCAAGCATGAAAATAGAGATTGCTCCGTCATTTACTGTTGAGAGAGAAATTTGAGAGATAGAAACCTTCAAGAATCACAGGTAGTGATGCTCAGGGCCGTCTTACCCATAGGTGCTAGGGGTGCTGGGCACCCGGGCGCCGGGCTCTCAGGGGCGCCAGGCCGAGAGTCCGGGGCCCGAGAGTTGAGTCCGGGGAAGAGCCCGCCCGTCAGTCAGAGCGCCGCAGCAGGCTCTTCTGCTGCGGGCAGCTCTGCACCGTGAGTTTGGGGGTGACTGAGCCAGCGAGATACTGAGGTGGCCAGCTGGCTCTGTCCTCCTGCACGCCTGGGCAACCTGGGGGGGGGGTGCCGAGCAGATCTTTGCACCCCAGCGCCACATATGCTTAAGACAGTCCTGGTGATGCTACAACACATACAGGACAGGACAAATGTTAGAATAAACACCTACAAAAGGAAACGACATCAGAGCTATGGCATGATATAGTACTATTCACAATCAGATCTAAGGGCAAAGTTGTTCCTTGATTATCTAGTCGGCATACCGTGTTTCTCATATTATAAGACATGTCTTATATTTATTTTTTCCTCAAAAAAACACACTATGGCTTATTTTCAAGGGATGTCTTATTTTTTTCCTCCTCCTCCTGCTGCGGCCGGCATTGCTGCTGTGCCTATCACTATGTCTTATTTTCGGGGTATGGCTTATATTCCTTGAATGCTTAAAAATTCTGCTATGGCTTATTTTATGGGTATGTCTTAAAATATGAGAAACAGGGTAGATGTGTGATCTAGTGGTGGAACTACAGTGGTACCTTGGTTTAAGTACACAATTGGTTCCGGAAGTCTGTACTTAACCTGAAGCATACTTAACCTGAAGCGAGCTTTCCCATTGAAAGTAATGGAAAGTGGATTAATCCGTTCCAGATGGTCCTTGGAGTACTTAAACTGAAGCGTACTTAACCTGAAGCGAACTTTCCTATTGAAAGTAATGGAAAGTGGATTAATCCGTTCCAGGCGGGTCCACGGAGTACTTAACCTGAAGCGTACTTAACCCAAAATATGAGTGTAATTGGTTCTGGAAGTCCGTACTTAACCTGAAGCGTACTTAACCTGAAGCGAACTTTCCCATTGAAAGTAATGGAAAGTGGATTAATCCGTTCCGGATGGGTCCGCGAAGTACTTAAACTGAAAGTACTCAAACCGAAGTGTACTTAAACCAAGGTATGACTGTATTATGATTGCATATTCACCATTATCCTTTACTTATATATTTCCACCCCACATTCAGACCCCAAAATATCAAAAGGCAACTCACATAAAATAATAGAACACAAGCAAACTGTTCAAACCATCCTACTGAAATATTGAACTACAATCATGAAAACTGCTCAGCTATAATGAGACAATGAATGCCACACAAAAAACCCAGTAAATAAGAGCACACAGATACTTCCTATTGGCAGTCATGCCATCCCATCAAAGGCTTTGCACAATAAAAAAAAATGTCTCTTGGGGCTTGAGACCTGTGACTGAATCTCCTGCCACTTTTTAACAATCGAAAAGGAGCTGTGGCAGTGGTGAGATCTGACAGGACATGGGAGGTTTAACACTTGATGCCCCTGTGTCATTTTATTGGTTAAAATCACCCTCCAAACTGCTATTTGCCCCACAAGGAGGACAATGCTTGTATTTGCAGGTGTCCCCCCCCCTCGCCCTTTGCAGGGCAAATAGCTTTCAGGGTGCTCTTCCCTTGGGGCCATGACCCTGGGGGAAAGGCTAACTTTCCATCATCCAGCGTCACAATCCTGATCAGATCTCCCCACACACTTTGGCTGCTTAACTTCATTAAACAGTGGTGATCTAATTTTTGGATCTTCTGCTGTCATGGTTGCCCTGTCAGCCTTCTAAAAAGCCACAAGGGGGGTACATAGCTTTGCTTCACACCAACATTGCTCACTTTTGTTGTAGAAACAAAACAGACAAATCTAATAAAAAGGGGGAACATGGTATACACACTGGGGTAACTGCTTTTCTCCTCAGACAGTATAAAAACATAGGATGCTTCATGAATTTGTGTGTCATCTTTACACCAGGACCAAGCTAATCTCCTCAGTATCCTACCTATTTTAGTATATGTGTCACCCAAGCAAGTGCATTGCAGATGAGACGATTACTACACAACAAGGGCTTGAATCGTAAAGCAGCAGTGAAGAGGTATGGTGTGAAACTTTGCCATTTGGCATCTCCACAGAAGCTTGAGAACTAAAAATGAGGGGACCTTGCTGAGGAATGAGTAATCCTCTTCCCCCACCTCCACCCCATCTCAAAGCTGTTGATGCAGACATTTTGGATTTGCATGCCAAATAGCTCCTCCCTATGTTAGAAGAAAGAAACAATTTACAATCATAGGGCTGATGGTAGTTGGAGTCCAACAACATCTGGAGGGCAACAGGTTCCCTATCCCTGCCATATACGTTTCACCGCTAACTTTCCAGGCCAGTTCATGATGTATATTTGAAAGATCTTAGAACTGAGCTGGAAAGGGCAGAAGGCCAAGAATGAATTTAATACTTACATCTTCCTGAGTATCTTTATTAGGATGTTCAACTTCTCTATGAATTCTGGAGAACCAGCACGTGTTTTGCATTTTTTAATCGCATTTAAATAGATGGATATGTTGTGAGAACGTTTGGCACCTACAGTGCCTTTGCCGAGCTCACAGGAATGTAACCTGGGGACAAAGAGGAGAAACGAAATGTTAAATTTACTGTAGAGCAAACTCATCATGTAACTTCTAGGAAAATAGGGCACGATTTATTAGGTTAATAGGCTCACCTGCTTATACCTTGCCACTTGTGAGGAACCAACGGTTGCCACAGAAATGCTACTAATCATTCAAAGCAAAATTGGGAGTTCCTCCTCAGGCAAAACTTCTGAGGCATTCTGAGGCAAGCCAGAAGAGTTTAAGTAAGAGACACAAAACTTTTCCAGGCATTCTGCACATCACTCCATTATCACTGGGTTTTGCCCAAAGCAAAATCTGAAGCAAATATTGTGTTTCTTTCTTATGCAAATCATCTGAAGAATTTTGAGGGAAGCCAAAATAATGCTGGCATGGTTAGCAACCTTTTTCCAGAGGCATTTCACACATTCCATCTCCCCACAGGCCGGTAGAACACCAACAGGAACTTGGCCTTTTGGAGAATGACACATATCTCAGTGGTGGAGTGTGTGTTTTGTGTGCACAAGTTCCTAAATTTATTCCCTGGAATCTCTAATTTTTAAAAAAATAAGAATTCAGGTAGCAAAGCTGAGAAACCCTGCCTTTTTGGAGATCTGCTACTAGTCTGACTCCATCTGCACTATACATT